>NC_137743.1:16795135-17995135 GCF_963264785.1 Psittacula echo | reverse complement strand
ACTGAAGTCCACATAGCAATATTCTTATCTTCCCTTTATATTTCCACAGACTGAAATATAAATTGTTCCATTTTAGAAGCAATGGATTCATCTACGAAATTGTGAGCTTCTAAGTTCTTTTTAAAGAATTGATCAGATTTCCATTACCCATGTCCCAGAAATAGGTAGCCATCTTTTACAACTTATACATAACCTGCCTTCTTTATCTGGGGCCCTTTAGACATACTCTTCCAGATAAATATGTACCAAACATTTCAGTAGAACCTTCACAAGACACGAAATAGAACAGAATATTTATGTCACAAATGTCTAGGTCTTATTTCAATAGGCTTTGAATACCAACAATACGCAGATGTAAATATACGTAATTTTAGAAATCAAGAAGTTCAAGATTAAATAAAATATCCAATAATCAAAGTTTTGAAACCAATTGGATTAAGAACATATTCCATTAAATACAGATCAAACCAGATGATTCTTTGATGTGTCACACTTCTCTGCAAACATATAATCAAAGCATATATTTTACAATAATTTTTTATTATTAATTTTTGTTAACTCTATGAGCTCACATAGACAATACACAGAAAATCATCATGCCTTTCCCTCATGCAAATTAACAGCCTGTTCTATATTTTCTTTGCGTATGCACATCTCCCAGGATCACTAAAGAAAACGAAAGATGACTTTTTAAAAAAAAGTCCAGTTTTAACTTAAAAGCCCAACTGAAACTAACAGTATTTCTCTGTTGGGAAGCAAAAAACAGTGTTGAAGCAACTGACTTCTACTACTTTTTGTTACCTTTCTCCACTCCTTTACCTGCTTGATAAACAGACCAAGCAGCAGAAGCTCTGTTCATGCCTTAGGGAAAGGGGACACTCCAGCGTAACACATGAAGTTCACATTTCAAGGGGAGGTAGCTTACATTGGCTACTTTGTTACAGTTTCCTAAGTTTATGAAACAAAACAGAAGAAACATATAGTATGAAACAATATCAACTATGTTACTTTTTTTGTTGAAATTAACTAAAAACAAAACTCTGAAGAAAAAGTTGCCTTGCTGAAGGTCACTCTACACATAAGGAAGTGTGAAAACTGTGAAAGTCCCAGTGAGAGCTGCTAGCAACAGAAGTATCTGAATGCCTGTAACAGAAATGAGAGTAGTGTATTAAAATTGAAGTAGATGATACTTGAAACTTTAAACACTTATTTTTAAAGCTGAAATATCTCAAAAGTATCTCCCTAGGTACATGCTACAGTATATGCATCATTAATTTTGTATTACTCTGATTCATGGGAGAATTGCAAGTTACAGTCACTGCAGTTTTTAAAGCAAATTACTTTCTCTGAGACATAGTGAAAATCCCATTCACAATATTAGAGCTGAACAGCTTTCTCATGCTATAAAAAAATCCCAGCACTCTCTGCAGGTCTCTAGTGCAGAAGTGTTCAAAGGCATCTTTTAGGTCCTTGTTGTCAAGCCCCAAGTCTTTCCATAAAGGCTGATGCACTCTAAAATCTGCATATTTCCTTCTTAATACTTCCATCAGTGATTAAGTTTGCTACTAGTTTGGTATTACTGGCAAAGGTTGAGGTACAGGAAGGGCTTCAGGCAGGCTCCAGGAGAGACTGTTAACTCCTTCCTGCACAGGACAGTTTGCCAGGCATACAAATAATTGCTCAGTAAACATGTACAAAATGAGGGAGAAGTGCGTTGCAGAGCATACTCAAAGCTGAACATCAAAATGAACATGATGGCATTGTTATACCCAGATCTGTGGTGACAGGGATTAGGTCTGGGCACTTCAACCATCACCAGAAAGACTGGCAACAGCTAGATTTTATAACTAGCCATTGTAAGTCCTTCAGTAAGATAAAATCTAATGTGATTGCTTGATGCTGATGTAAAGCTAGGTTGACGGTTTTGAGCGAGCTAGTACTTAATCGTTTACTACAACCCATATACTTAGAAACAGTTCCCTATTTGTGAACCCATTCCTGGCATTATCTTAGAAGCATTATTTAAGAAATATCAATCCTCATAGATTTTTATGAGCCCATTTTAGTAGTATAATACATAAAATGCAAGATGACAAAACTTGCTCAACTGGAGTTTCTGCAATTTCAGCCTTGTATGTGCAACATTAGCACTTACAGGTCAAAAACAGCCTTATACTGAATTATGCTAAGCCTTCTCAGGTAGACAGCTGTATTGAGGAAACTGCAAAGTCTCACAGCAATGGTTCAGCACACAAAGCTAGAGTACAGTGTATGCTGTTGGCTTCCTCCAAAAAAAGCCTGCAAGAAAGTAAGTACCCATCTGATTGGCATTTGTGAAGGATGTAAAATTATGCATTTCCTATGCATACGGCACATCCGAAATCTGGGTCAACAGACACTACTTAAAATCAACTTGAGGAACAAGTCAATGAAGAAATGACATGAATAACAATTTGTTTTCCTAAACTTACTGGATGTAACGGTGAACAAGCCATTCATACGATAAATAATACAAACTGAATGAACCTCCTATAAAGTACACTATTTTGGATCTCTTGGCAGATGATCCTTATTTTAAAAGCTTTAATGTATTTTGAAACGTGCTTCCTAAACACGGGAACAATTTCAAACTCTGGTAATACTTGTGAAATTGGAGAGAGCTATTTCAGAAGTATTATTCATGCAAGTTATCAGTTAGGTTAAAGCTTCATTTGGCAGTTGCCCATTTGGAAAACATCACAAGAACTGAGTCAGAAGCTGATGAATGAACACTTAGAAAGATCAAGATAACCTGATTTGCAGACATATTTCATGACAAACTTAATCAGCATTAAAGCTAAGGATTTTTTTCTACAATAGAAAAACGCAGTGCAGATATGACTACCCACAAACAGTTTCAAGCTTTGTAAAAACGTAGAGAAGTACGATGTTGAAACTTGCAGCAATGGAAGTGAATCCTTACCTTCTTCTAAAATATTTTTTGCAACCAATGGCAAATCTGCCTAAAATACCAGGTTAGCCTACAGGAAAATCAGAACTGCAGTTCTACTGCTAAGTATATAAAATGCCAGATTAATCAATCTACAGCACACACTCTTCTTACGCTGTTCTGACCATATGTAATGGCCTAGCAATGAAAAAAAGTATTGCTCTTTCATAGAAATATACTTGGGGGTAGACTCGCTCACATAGGTGCTTCATCTGACTGGTGCCTTCCACCTTAAGTGCTCAGAATATCATCAAATCCTGCACCAAGTAACAAAGCTTGAAACCAACACTGCAAGCCAAACACCGGTTTTTCAGGATACACTGTTCTCAGCGAGCATGCCATTCTCCTTACTCTGGCAACTCAGTTGCAAAATAGTTATAAGCAGTTATAATAAACTGATACATAAACATATATCTAAGCATACTCTGTGACCCGACCCAAAAAGACTGCAGCTAACACACAAGGACTTTCTAGTTACTTCAGGCTACTTTGTAACTTCAATTTAAAAGGGAACCAGGAATGAAACACATTATTTTGAAAACTGAGCAGTGCTTGAAGGCAGACCATTAGTGAAGATACAGACTACTGATTTTTCAAACCATAAAAACATCTCATGACATTGTAAAACATTATCATGCTATTTGAAATTGAAATACATAATCAAGCATTTCAATTTTGGTTCAAAGCATTGATTTATAATCTCAGAGTCCTCTTACGTTTACTCTACATTTAAAACAAGGCTAAGCTATAGACAAAAATGGGAATTGCTGGCTCATGTTCCAAAGCCAAAATAATGAAAACACAGAAAAGAGCCTTTAGACAATCATACCTGACAAGTAAGACCACAGAGCAAAAATGAGGGCAACCACATTTTGCCACTGGATAACCACATCACAAATCCCAACAGCCCATAAGCAAGTACTCAGAAAAAATATTTTCCAGCCTGCAACTGTCAGGGCTGTACTATCTTCCCATGTACAGAGAAGTCATTCACACTGCATATGCTACTGCTTACTAACTTTCCCACTAAAGATAGAGAATAATATGACTAAAACAGGCCTGCTAGTAATAACAGTGTATTCTTTTGATAAAACAAGTTACATTGAGGCTTCAGAGCACCTTGTCATACTCTACAGGGTATCTGAGGCTCTTTGTTCACTTGGGTTTGAACAGGCCCCCTCAGTGGATACACAAATATCTCCAAAATATCAGTTACAGCCCCAGCCTGGGTAAAGCACCTGAAGTTACAAAGTGTGCCACAATTCAGTAAAAGCAACAGAGGTAGACTCTTATTTCACGTTTCTCCCTCTGAATTTTCTTAGAAACCTTGATCAGGAAAGGACAAAACAGTCTTTTTTTGATCACTATTTCTACCTTTGCTTCCTCAATTTATTCCTCTAATGATGTCTAACTAAAGTGTGCTCTTTACCTTCAGCTTTTCTGCAGCACAAAGGGAAAAGTTCAGGATTAATAGTCATCAGTCACTTCTAACACTTTACCCATACACATTTGAGACTCACAACAAATCTACATCCTACCTCCAAACTCTGTTCAACCTCTGTTCAAAAAAAAGCAGCACCATGCAGTAGTGATTTTTGCTTTGCAGCTGGGTGGCTCAGTGCTGCATCTACCAATGCAATGCAGTGCTAGGTCAGTGGAAGGTCACCATAGCATATTGCGGCATCAGACAGAAACACATCAAACTAATGGCACTTGTTGGTGTGATTCCTGTAGCCAAAGACAACATACCAATGAAATGTCTTCATAGGAGGCCCTCTAATAACTCTGCAGAGAAATTTCATGGCCAGTACAACTTACAGCAACCTAGAAGATACCAGGCAACAGCCTGGTGATGACAGATTTCCGGAGTAGAAGAATAAAGAAGTTGCTTAAAAGCATTTTTACGCTGACTTTCAAGGAGTATCTTCTGAGCTGCAACTGTGGGACAAATCCATGGAATACATCCCACTTACAGATAGATCAACAGACAAGGCATGTTCTTATCAACTGCACCTTAGCTACAAAATTGCCATCATCAGTTCCCCCATAATTTTTAAATTTGATTTTACTTTTGTATTAGTTGTTTAGTCAACTGAGGGTGGGCATGGAGGCACTCCTCTGACAGGCTGTGCGTGGGGATGACAGAACACTGGAGACTCAGTGATGTGAAACTCATGAGAAATGTTCAGAAAAAGTCTACCATACACTCATGCAATATATTACCAAGCTACAGTTTAAGAGTTAAATAATTTTGGGGTTTTTTAAGAACATTGAAATATTACACATTATCACAACTTTGAAGAGACTTGTAAGTATAGTATATCAGGACACTGGCAGAAAAACATCTTCTACCCTGTTGAGGTCCACTTCAACCTATTTTGACCGACATAAAGCTAACTAACCAGCATATAAAGTCAATTATTCTCTACTGAATAGAATTCATCTTATTAATTACCCTGGCATGTCAAACAGAGTATTTAAGAAGTGTGAAGACACTCTCAAAAACTGACTCTTAAAATTTTGTTTATATGTTTTTGTATAGAGTTCAGTGAGAGTCTGAAAGTTGTTGGGTTTGGTGTTTTTTTTCTGGAGAGTGATATGGGAATTGCCTTTCTTTCTTTTTGTCCTTTTCCTTTATAAAGATTAGAAATGCGTTGACAAGTCTCCCTGCTTTTGCAAAGCCCAACAGTATGTATATGACATGAATTATAAGATATTAACACATTATATAAGAAGGTGAGAGTGACAAGCCTTTAACAGGTGCTGTCATTAATCTCATTTAGTTGGCCATTAAAGATAGAAAGATGTTGATAAAAGTTTCACAGAGTCTGCTGAAAAAAAAATTAATCCTGGCCTGCTATGCACAGTCTGCCTATTTAATGAAAGGCATGTTATACAGTTAATTTAAGGCTCATTTATAATGACTTAGTGTGTGCCACTAAATTTAGAGATGCAAGTTAAATACCAGCAATTTTAAATCAATAACCTCATCTACTTAAAATTCAAAAAAAAAAAATTAATTTAATCAAATACAATATAAATTAATCAAACTCAATCTCTTCATTTCATATTTCTGGAGATGCAGAGCAATCTTTAGGAGCTAAGTTGCTCTCCTAAATAGTGAATAATCCCAACTGTACTAGCTGTACTTTGATTCCTCCTATAAAGGACCTGTACTTCACATTCCTATACATGGGTGGATCTCAGCAGTAGAGTATCACCTGCAGGATCAGCCTGTATGTTGTTCCTTATCTATAAATTTTACACAAAACATTACATATTAATGTATGCTACCATTTTTTTGTATCATACACACAAGTGCTGCCTCTCTTCTAGCAGGGCAGGAAGCAATACCTCAGTAGACACAGCTATACCAAACTAGCAAACAAAACACTGAAGAAAAACAAGAGCAGAAATATGTTTCCATGGAATCTGCATACAGCCCACAAAAAAAAATTACACTTCCTATGTGAAGAATGGATGCATTGGGGAGATATTCAGATCTTGATATGAACAATTAAGGATAGTTAGATCTTGCATATCCTATGATCTTCAGCATTCAGTCTTACCTCACACTACTTATCCAAACCACTCACCTCATGCCCTTTTGTCCTGCTATTTGAGTAGGAATATTGGTACTTCACCTCATGTCACAATGCTATAAACATTCTCCAAGCATTACAGACCATAGATTACAAAAACATTCAATTTCACATACTGAAATTAATGGAATTTCAGTCATTACATGAGACAACTGGCATCAATGACTTCCGCAACTGGAAATGGATGGATCACTTTACGTTGCAGCCTTATGCAACTGCACATGGAATTGTTCAACTCATTCCCTTGATTTATGTTGTTTAGCAAGTGAAACCTAGATCTTGTGCAGAAAATAATGTTCCATTTTATGTTCACACTTTTGTTCATTGAAATAGATCTCATGATTAGATGTGGGATTTTACACTCCTCAGTTTCACACAGCAACTCACAAATTTTCACAGGCATAGCTGAACAGACAGCTACAGTTTTGATTTTAAACATTGCTGTTCTTAGTAGCAGCATATTTCTGTGAGGCTGGTTGGACTTCTTTCAAAGACTCAGCAGGTGTAACCATCATTTAGCCTAGGGTTTTTTATTTGTATATGAACATTAGAGGTTAAATCAGACTAACATAGCACTTCCTTTCTAAAGATTCTGAAAGTCAGTGATCCAAAACTCTTCTAAAAAGTCAGCAAGATAACAAGATAGGCAAGACAGGTGAGATACAGATAGAAAAAGAAAGGACAGGAACATGAAAGAAATTAATAAATGAAATGTTCACATTTATAAAAACTTAGATATGTTTTAAATTCTCAACATGAATAAGAGATTTATATTGTCCTTTCCTCTGGTTCCCAAACATGTCACCTTCTACTGTGCAGCCTAGTTCTCTGTATGTCCTTTACATAAGTTCCTCTAGTATAAGCTCTATACTGGAGATGATAGCAAAACTTCAATTATATTTAATATTTTCTTGCTAATTTTTTGTTTGTTTTGGTGTGTTTTTTGCAGGCATCAGCTCCAACCTGCCTGGGCTTGTTAGTTGAGACATGGCTAAACTGCCTCCAGGGATAGCTCAAGTGGGAAAGCATGTCAGCTACTTTCTCTTAACCAAAGCTCACAAACTCGCACAGGTTTCTCTCTCACTCCTTGTGATGCTCAGCTTCAGCACCTCCACACTGTACTCCCATACTGGCTGTGTCTAAGGGACTGTAAGGGAAGATGAGAGCACAGTTTGCTCTGAGCTGACCTCCAAGACCCCACATGCAGCCCCTGTGTGATGTCTGGGCCTGGCCACCCTATCATACACCCCCTTTTGGGCTCCTTGAGGACTGCTTAGCCCCAGCTTTGCACAATGCCCAGGCTGCCACCTCCTACACAGCCTGAGTGCTGGGGGCCCACTGCAGACACAGCACAAAATCATTCTCTATGAAGTGCAAAATGCACCATTTCATAAGCAACATGCATTTCTCTTCCGACAGTTCTCAATGGCAGGTTCTCCACCCATGTACCCTGTGTTCATCCTTTCCCAGCGCTCTCCATGCTCTCCAGTGGGTACCACAGAGCGCATCCAAGGAAAGCCAGCAGTGCCTTACAGCATGCTGCCACACAAACCGCCTTTTCCAGTTCCCTAAGCACAGGCTCTCCATGCCTTCCCAAAGAGATAATGTGTAAATTCACAGTTCTCTCTCCCAGTCTGGCTAGCATCCGTGCTTTTTGACTTCTTTCAGACGTGTCTAATCAGGGAAGCATCAGCACAGCTCCAGGATTCCAAGATGATGATCCCCTTTCCCCCTGCACCTCCTCCACACCCCAATTCACTCCCTCCACGCCCTGCCCTTCTCTCCACAGCTTAAACTGAAGGACACGGACACATTTTTCTCCAACAAGAAAAACTAAGCAGCATGTAGAATTGGGGGGGGGGGGGGGGGGGGGGGGGAGGGGGGAATAGAAACATTGAAGTAATAGCATTTCAGAAATGCTCTGAAGACTGTCACATTCCCAGAAGGAATCTGGTCGGGGCAGGAGGTTTCAGACTGCATTAGAAACGCTGTATGTAGAGCAGCCCTGCAGTTACTGATGCAAACACCCGCCCACAACACGGTTTCGGTCCCGTCCTCAGTCCAGACCCGGCGGTACCGGAACACCTCAGGGAGACACCCCATGTTCAAGCGCAGGGCAGGAGCCCTCCCTGCCAGGGCGACGGAGAGGCCAGCACCGGGTTACGGCGGGGCCCAGCCCCAGTGCCCCGTTCCGAAGCCCCACTCCAGCCCCGCCTCGCCCACCCCGCCGGAAGCCGGGCAGCGCCCCGCGTTCCTGGCAGACAATGACAGAGACCGGCCCGGGGCTGGGGCACGGCTGCATCCTCTTAGCCGTCTTTCCGTGTCAGCGCCGCCGGCCCGCGGGTGACAGGCGCCCGCACCTCACCGCGGTGGCCCCTTCTCCCTCCACCACCCCAGGACCCGAGAGGGGAGACGACGGTCGAGCCTCTGCGGAGCACTCCCGTGGGCTGCACGTCCCCTCCGAGGCAGCTCTGGCCGGAGGCGCTGCGAGCGGCCCCGCGGTGTCTCTGGGGAGGAGCTGTCAGACAGCGCGGCCGGGCCTTGCCTGTCTGGTCCGGGGCTCCCCGGGCGGTCGATCAGGCAGCACGGGTCGGAAAACCCTCGCCCGCCGTCAACGCCGCAGCCCCCGCCGCCCCTCACCTCAGAGTGGGTCCCACGCAGGCTGTGTCAGTGCTCTCGATCTCCTGCAGGATCCGATCATGCTCGGGGAGACTCTCCGCCATCTTGGATGGGAGGGATCCGGCGGCCGCGCCGCTGCGGGAAGCAGCGGGGAGGGACCGAGGGCGGAGGCGACCGCGGAACCGGGCGGAGGGCAGCGGGAGCTGCCGGGGAGGCGGCTCGGGCGGGGGTGAGGAGGGAGGGGAAGCAGCGGGCAAGGAGGAGCAGGTCGTACCAAGCCTCGCCCGGCCGGTTTGCCCCAGGTCGTGGATGTTCCGCTGTCCTTGTCAGGGTGAGAGCTGAGCCGGGAGCCTGGCAGAGCTCCTCCGTCCTCTGGGCATCTCTGGGCCTTACTGTCTTGTAGAGACCGCGGGCAGCTACCCCCGCCTGGAGCCACCAGCGGTGTCCCACTGAGCCCCCTGTGACAGAAGAGGGACACCCAAAATCCTACCCGGCTTCCTACTGTGCTGCAGACGGACCAGGTGCCCTTCCCGCACCGCGCTGCGGAGACGCCTTGAAGGCTTTTAGGGCCAAAACCAGCCTTTTCCTTTGTGCTAGTCCTGGTTTGATTCTTGGGGTGGGTTGTTTCTTTTTCACTTTGTTTTGTTTTGCTTTTAGCTGCTCCCGCTCTCGTCCACCGGGGCCGCGCTAGCCACCAGCCCCTGCCGCGAAAGCGATAGAAATTTGAGGTGAGCGTAAAACTAGATCAGCCAAAAAGTGCAGCTTTTTGTTCATCGGCTTGCTGTATTTCATTAGAAACTGGCATATTTTTCCCTAGTGCCCTCGAGTGTATGTACAGCAAAGCTTCATTTTTCAATGAAGGAGCAGTAGCCCATTTTCTATTTAAATTATATACTTTGTGGTTTGTGGCCAAAGATGGGCTAGTCCTTGGGTTTTGCATGCTCAGGAGACAGGATACACCTGCTTTCAGGGCAAAGTTATCTGCGTACAAGTGGGAAGCCAACAAAAAGAAATAGACCTGAAGTGCAAAACTTCAGGGTGATATCTGGCTACTTTTCCAGTGAGAAACTCAGAGCAGTTTAAAACTGTGAATGCATTAAAGTCTAAACACCAGCCAGCTACAACTGTTTTGGCATCCTTCTAATTATTGTAATGAAACTTGTCTTCTCTCCTGCCCTGGTGCATCTATACCTGGATGCTGGTTAACAAATGACACCAAAGACTGTGCATATCTTGTCTGTGCTTGTGGCTTTATCATATTCAGTGTTGATTCAGATGAATTTATTGATGACACATATTAAATCAACAAGGACTTTTCCAAAGTGCATGCTGCAGAAAGAATGTAGGAAAAATCCTGCAGGCTACAACTGCAATAGTATTTCATTCAAGAAATCATTCAAATGGAGTAACAATCTTCCCACATTCCCTTTTTCTCCTCATCACCAAATTACTGAAGTAGTAGATTGACACATGTATTTTTATGAGTAAATTTTCTTTCTTTAGCCTGATAGTCACTGCAACCTGATGCCTACAGTGCCAGGCAGGCTGTTTTTAGAACCCTTCTACAGACACTGACAATATACTTAGACACACAACATCATAATCTTCTATGTATTATTTTTTTGTAGGGATGAATACAGGGAGGAAACTTTTTTTCATTTGCACTTTCACAATTAAACAGCTTCCATAAGCTGCAAATGAAAAAAATATTAAAATATTCAGATATTTAGGAATATCAACAATGAAACCTTAAGTTGTTGTATTCTTAGTGACTTTTTAAAAATTAAAATTATTAATACTAAATATTAATATAGTAATTAATGTTAAATATTAATATATTAATTAATATTAAAAATAATAAAAACATCAGACTAAGAATGCTGCTACACAAAAGAGCAAATTTCCCTGTGTTTTTAAGAGTAATTTCTTTCTTCACATGGAAGCTGCAGCCAGCCTTCAGCAACAGCTAGCTTGGTTCTGGTGAAAAGAGAGAATTCAGTAGGTGACCTTGGTTTGTATTTTTCCATTTAGGGCCAAGCATACTGAAATTAAATTCAACTTTCCTGTAGATTTCAGGGTCAGGAAAACAAGGTTTCTAATATAATGGGCTGACTGAAAGAAAATCTATAGAATGGAACAAATCCATCATGAACAATGTAATATTATCTAAAAGATGCATACCTGAGGGTGGTTCCAAGAGGCAGCTCAAAGGACTGGATCTCAGCAAGGGCATTATCATATATCTGATCTTTGTTTTCTTCCAGACACAGTTCTGGCAGATTTGTCTTGCTTTTCGTTGCCATAGGTTAGCATAAAACTAGTCTAACTTTAGGAGAGGGCTTGTATTGTGATTATTATCGTTCACTAAATGACTCTGTAGTCAGCAAAACCAGGCATGAAAAAACAGATCCTGCTCTAACCTCGTGACTCCTGAGGACTTTGTGTCCAAGAATGGTGCACAGCTGCTGTTTTCCTTTCACTGCTGGTAACATTTGCCTCGTATGCAGTACCCGGCCTGCACAGTCTTTTTTGTCTATGCATCCAATTTATTTATGTTAACAGGAAATTTACTGTCAAAATAATATTTTTACCTCCTTGAAATATCAGTAATATATATTAAGCCTGAATTTCAGTTATCTTAAAAACACATTAAAATCACTTCAACAGTTAGACATCAATGCTCAATTTCTCGATTAAGTTTTATGAGATTAAAAATAATGGGTTTTTTAAATATTGTATTTTTCCCTTTACTGTATAAAAAGCCTGCACACACAAGAAATGATCTCGGTGTATGAAGCAGGTTTATGGACCTTCTAAAGCAGACTGGAAAAGGAGAGAAACTTTAATGTTCTCATCTTTTTCCTTTTCAAAATTAGTAGATGGTACTTAAAATAACAAAGTGAAAAGAATGTTCTGGGATAACTGTGGGGTTTACATGAGTGTGCAATAAATAAAACTTTTACTACTTCATGACCTATCTGGAAGAAAAAGAAAATGGATAAACTCCTACAAATGCTGAGAGTGGCGTGGCTATCGAATCATTGTCGTTACCATGTTGGCAAAGAAAGTACCTCATACAACTGTCACCAGTTAATTTCAGGCAGTCATTTGAAACACAAGACTGGAGTTCTAGATCTTTTGATTTAAACAACTTTTTAGAAGCCTAATTAAATAGTATGTGTCATAGTCAAACTTATTATATTTGGTTATTTTGCATATTTCAAAGGTTTTAATCAACAATTGGCTTCTATCTGAGTACTGCTTCTGTCAAAATTGATGAGTCTTGACACTCATGGTGTGGTCAACAGTTAAATGCAGGAAAAGAGAAATTAATCATTTCTGACCAGGGTGATATATTGTTTATTCACTTCTCCATACCCAGCAGGAACATTGAGGAGATGAGTTCACATCAGTCATGGTGAGAAAGAGCTTGAAAGACTACAGTGAGTTACACACATGTACAAATTTGTAACATGTTCCCCTTGAACAAGCTGCTTTAATCACCTGTTTATTTTTAAATCAAAATTAAGCAGTTGTTCTGTTAGCATTAATATCCAACACATTTCCAGCCTTCTTGTTCCAGACAGAATTGTGAGTCTTTTTTACACCTTTCACAAGAAATGGGAGCCTGTGATTGACCCATCCAGCCACTGGATGTCACACAAATGCAGATGAAAGGATATCTTAGCTACTCATCCTAATTTTACAGACACCTAATTCAGTGCTATTTTATAAATTATGAGGTGACACTATACAATTAAATTGGAAAAAAAATATTACACTGAATAAGCTGCAACTTAAGCTTTTTCATATGTTAGCCAAAAGTACATCTGCTGACATCGTGGCAGAGCAGAGGCAGGCCAGATAAATGAGAGACACCTTGGACATCTACACCCAGCTGTCAAACACTGTGGCTTGCAAGAAAAGTAGGATTCAGCAATGGGAGCATGATGTTTAATACAGAGTGCTTTTGTGAAAGTTTTTGTGTGATTCTAAATGAGTTTGGTACTTACAGAAACTTTGGTTACAATTTCCTCTTCCTTCTTTCCCAGAAACTCACACAGAAGCTTTCTTTAGGAATAAAACAACCAAAATAAACAGTACTCTAAATGTGTGGTGTAAATGTTGTTGTAGATATCATGGCTACCTGGAAATAAATATGTTTAATAGCAAAGCAATACAATGTAAAAAGAAGCAAACAAACACAAAAGTAAATGGCCAAGAAACAGGCAGGTGTTACAGTCAGTTCATTTGTGGAAGTGGGTGTTGAGGTTCTATGATCAGGGTTAGACTAAATTGCACCAGGCCTGGCTGCTTGGCTCTCTGGAGTTATGTATAGTACACTGAACCTGTTGTAAAACCATGACATGTGGAGAAGGATCTAATGTATAGAGGTAGATCTGTAGCTGACCTCAGATCTGTGGGCAGGAGTCTTAGTACCTGCCAAAATCCCTTTCTGCTGCAGATGATTCTGCTTCTCCCTCATGCTGTCTGTCCGACTTGCACTCCTGCTCTCTATTCATGTCTTCTGCTCTTCCCACTTCTTCCATCCCTGTGCAGATTGGACATGCCCCAGGTCTAAGTCTTTCAGTCATACCTGAGCTTTTCCTTTTTCCAGCTGAGTTCAGGGTCTCTCCCAAAAGGCTTTAGGGAACTGCCTTGTTGAAGGAAATAAAATCTTTTTGCAAAGAGACAAAAGGACAAATTCAGTACTGTGACATGACACAAACTGATGCATTCAGCAACTGCTGGCAAATAGACTACCAGAAAAGACAGTGTTAAGTTTAATTTTTTTCTTTTTATGGTATTCCCCATGCTGAAAAGGAAAGTAGAAATCATCATTTCTGAGCCATCATACTTGTACTAGATGGAATTTAGTTTCTCAGATCAAGAAGCCTGAGAAACTATTCATCTGCTAGAAGTCCCTGACAGAAAAAGGGAAGATACATTCTGTGCTTGTTAAATTCTTGCTGTTTCTGTGAAGGAGGTATTTCATTGCCTGAACAGGCAGAAACCTCCATGCCTAGGAGGTGTAAAGACAGCTGCTGTCATCTTTCCAATCATCCTGAGATTCTTCATTTGTAAAAATATGCCAAAGCACCTACTTTTTACTGAAAGTGTAAAAATTATTCACAATTCTGTATAGACAAGAGGGGAAATTGAAGCAAATATCAACAAGATTGTGAAGCAGGATGCAGAGGTTTATCTAGAGCAAAACCACTTTTGTCATGTTTTTATCCCCTTTCCTTCCCTAATTCCTACTCTTCACCCATGTCAGTGGGATACCAGAAGGCCAAGAACTGCTAGTTCAAATCTAGCCTGCCAGTGTTAATGCTTTAAAGATATATTTTACACACATGACAACTACAAAGAGAGTAACATGCTGTAGTACAGACTCATCCCTACTGAGTATATAATTCCAGCATAGATTACTTTTTCTTTTAAATTACCAATGCAAGATTAACAGCATCAAGTCATCAGAGGTTTGTTTAATTTTATTTCCCAGTTGGACTGGAATCCATTTTGAATGATTCATGGAAAAGAAGGAAGGGGGAAAACGTCCTCCCTCGAGTGGAATTACTAAAGATAATTTTCACATGCAATGCCATCCATAACAAATTACTTCATTGGTCATTGCCCAGATATCTCCTCTTTACATCCCTCCACGAAGACAGCAATGGCATTAGTCATTTCTCCGGCATCTCCTGCTCTGGTGCTGCCTCCTTCCCTGGGCTCATCCCCAAACTGGACCCTTGCAAACCAGCTCATTCTCAACAGAACTTGTGCCAACTGCTCTTATTCCTCTTGTGCCTGATTCTTTTCTGGTGGCCAGACCCACTTCTGCCTGCCTCTCAGATGAAGCATGGTGGCAGATGTGCTTTGAGAAATCTTATTTTACCTGTAACTTGAATAGCCACCTGAGCTTCTTGATGCATGCTGCCATCAGAGACTTACCAGGAGGAAGAAGAAAACTAACTTGTTTCTCACTCCTTTCTCTACGCACACCACCCCCACAATATCAGTAATCATCAGCATGCACTCACCTGTACCTCACCATCAACAGTACAGGTGCATCTAGCTCAGCCCGGCTTATTTAATCAGGACAAAATTATTTTTCCTCAAATATACCGTTGAAAGTTTGGGATGGGAAGCTCAGACTAATACTGTTCTCAAGGCTATGCTGCACAAGCAAATATAGCAAAAGTAGTTATGCAGGAACAGATAACTCAGTATAACCAACGCAGTAATAACCTCTGTACAACATAGGCTGAACTAAATGGAGAACTTGGAGAGTATCAGCTTGAGCTGGCAGCAACACATCCATGACAGGTATCTTTTCTCTATAAAAAGGGACTTCAGATACCTTTTTAGGCCTCTTCATTCATTATATACGTAAAAGGCATTATAGAATCATAGAATTATAGAATAGTTAGGGTTGGAAAGGACCTTAAGATCATCTAGTTCCAACTCCCCTGCCATGGGCAGGGACACCTCACACTAAACCATGTCACCCACGGCTCTGTCCAACCTGGTCTTGAACACCGCCATGGATGGAGCATTCACAGCTTCCCTGGGCAACCCGTTCCAGTGCCTCACCACCCTCACAGTAAAGGACTTCCTCCTTGTATCCAATCTAAACTTCCCCTGTGTAAGATTTAACCTGTTACCCCTTGTCCTATCACTACAGACCCTAACAAACAGTCCCTCCCCAGCATCCTCGTAGGCACCCTTCACATACTGGAAGGCTGCTATGAGGTCTCCATGCAGCCTTCTCTTCTCCAGGCTGAACAGCCCCAACTTTCTCAGCCTGTCTTCATACGGGAGGTGCTCCAGTCCCCTGATCATCCTCGTGGCCCTCCTCTGCACTTGTTCCAACAGTTCCATGTCCTTTTTATGTCGAGGACACCAGAACTGCACACAATGCTCCAAGTGAGGTCTCCCGAGAGCAGAGTAGAGGGGCAGGATCACCTCCTTCGACCTGCTGGTCATGCTCCTCTTGATGCAGCCCAGTTGGCTTTCTGGGCTGTGAGCGCACACTGAAGCCGGCTCATTTTCTCATCAACCAACACCCTCAAGTCCTTCTCCACAGGGCTGCTCTGAATCTCTTCTCTGCCCGACCTGTAGCTGTGCCTGGGATTGTTCTGACCCAGGTGTAGGACCTTGCACTTGGCATGGTTAAACTTCATAAGGTTGGCATCAGCCCACCTCACAAGCATGTCAAGGTCCCTCTGGATGGCATCCCTTCCCTCCAGCATATCAACTGAACCACATAGCTTGGTGTCATCGGCAAACTTGCTGAGGGAGCACTCAATCCCACTGCCCATGTCACTGACAAAGATGTTGAACAAGACCGGTCCCAACACCGATTCATGAGGGACACCACTCGTTACCGGTCTCCAGCCGGACATCGAGCCATTTGCGTGCGGCCATCCAGCCAGTTCTTTATCCACCGAGTGGTCCACCCATCAAATTGATGTCTTTCCAATTTAGAGACAAGGATGTCATGTGGGACAGTGTCGAACGCTTTGCACAAGTCCAGGTAGATGACGTCAGCTGCTCTGCCCCTGTCCATCAGTTCTGTAGCCCCATCATAGAAGGCCACCAAATTGGTCAGGCAGGATTTCCCCTTAGTGAAGCCATGCTGGCTGTCACCAACCACCTCCTTGTTTTTCATGTGCCTTAGCATGCCTTCCAGGAGAATCTGCTCCAAGGTTTTGTCAGGCACGAAGATAAGACTGACTGGTCTGTAATTCCCTGGGTCATCCATTTTCCCCTTCTTGAAAATGGGGGTTCTATTTCCCTTTTTCCAGTCGTCGGGAACTTCACCTGACAGCCATGATTTTTCAAATATGATGGACAGTGGCTTAGCAACTTCATTCGCCAGCTCCTTCAGGACCCGCGGATGGATTTTGTCAGGTCCCAAGGACTTGTGAACGTTCAGGTTTTTAAGATGGTCTTGAACCAGATCCTCTCATATAGTGGGCCTACGGTCTTCATTCTCACAGTCCCTGTGTCTGCCTTCCAAGACTTGGGTGGTGTGGTCAGAGCATTTGCCAGTGAAGATCGAGTAAAAGAAGTCATTAAGAACCTCAGCCTTCTCCAAATCCAAAAGTCTGTTATTAGACTTTATTAGAAAAAGTTATTATTTAAAAATAATATTTACTCTCAGGTGTTATATACATACATACATACATGCACACCATAAGCCAAGGGAAATGTATTAGGAATTGGTTTAGTGCTCAAATCACTGTCATGACTAAAAATCTGGATTTCCCAGAACTGAATTGCTACAATCTCTCTACAGTGCCTTACTACTAAAATATCTCTTTACTGAGCATCTGATAAAATACATTGTTCTAAGGCTGCTGACTTTCCCAGCCACTCCACAGTACCAGCAGGGAAATGACGTTGTGTTTTCAAAATGTTCAAGTGAATTATGCTTCCTGAATTGTAGTCAAAATCTGTAAATGCATTGCTTTTTTGGTTTAATTACATGGGATTTAAGGATTGTACATTGTATATAACAATCTTCACCAAAAATTGATGAAGTAACATTCTACACTTATTATTTTTATAATAAAGTTTTCAAAACATCATACATCTCTCCCATTAGGAGGGCAGAGCATCACTACTTTTGACATTTCAATGACATCTTACAAGTGCCTAAAAATATCAGGGAGACTCTCAGCTGGTGCTGATGTTATCTTTGTAAAAGTCAATAAAGCCACCGAGACTACTTGGCTGAACAAAGGCATTTCTGTCTGACAGCAGCAGCAGAGAGAGAAGAATCTCTCTCACCATACGTGTTTATATAATACTCGGTGCCATTGAGTACTATTTCATTTTCATTGCAAACATACAGACCATGAAATAATGCTGAGCCTCAGCTCTGGTCACACGCAAGAAGTAATTAATAGTTCAGACTAAATCAATACACTTACTATATTTCAACACAGCATTAAGTTTTCAGATTTGAAGTAGACACTGCTTAATAATATTGGATAAGAGCTTACAAAGTAGCTTTTTTGTTGTTCTCCAGAACAAAACACTGATGCATAAAAAAACCCTTCTCTGTGCTTACTAGTGCTGTTAAGGAACAATTGTTAATTAAAACCCTGAGTCAAGGAGTGCCCTAAGAGCCAGAGGGCTTTGCTTCCTTGTAGGCAGTGAAGAGCTGCGTTATAGACATCCCTCTGGAGGACATCACTTTTCTGGGACAGGAAGGCTTTCTTCCTTCCACATTAAGAGCATCCATATAGGTGAACACCAGGACAAAGTGTCTGATGGACCAGTGACTGACAGACACTGTGCCCACTCTGTGCCTGTCCTCACTGCAAACTGAAATGCTTTAACTGAAGCCACCATGAACAACCCACTCAGAAGTTTGATCATTTTTATCATGGCCCATATTCTTAAAAAAAAAAATAAATAAACTAAATACCTTGATATAAGCTTGGATCACTTTAGCTAACAATTAATTAAACTGAATGTTTCCGTCAGCACCTTCAGTCTCTCATGTTCTGATTTCAGTTTAGTTAGAACTCCACCTAATTCATTCAAATGAAATAACTCTGCCTTAAAAAAAAAAAAATAAAAAAAATTATCAAATAGCTTTTTGCACCAGTTCTCTGCAGGTCGGGCTTATGCTTCCGCTACATTCTTCTCTTGTGCTTCGCTGGAGCTTGTGAGAGGGAATAATTAACATTAGCTCACCACTGCATGATGGTTGGTATTTTAATTATCCTACTAGTCAGACCTGACCAGAGGAAATCTTTAGAATTAATTTTGCCGAAGAGCCCATTCTTAACTATTTAGTAGCGTTAACAACAAGAAAGTTTAGAGGAAGTATCTTGACAATATCTGCTACTTAGATAACGTGCGTTTATTACTGTAAAAGATAAAAAAAGAAAAAAACAAAACCATTAGCCAAATAGTACTATACTTAAAGAGAAAATATTCTTTTTTCCAGTAAATGAATGCAGGAATCATTACTCACAGTACCACACTCTAGTAGCTGCTTTTTGGTAATATTCCCTAGTGACATTCAATTAACATAGCAGGTTAGACCTTGTAAATCAACACTAATAGCTCTGAAAGGAACCACTTGGTTTTCTTAGAACATTCCAGTCCACGAACACTTTTTCCAGTGAAAACTGAACAATTACAATAAGAATCTGATTTGGTAGGAAAATAGGAAATGATGCTAAACAAAAGGGAATGTTTATTTAGAAATTCCAAGGCCATTAATTTATATCAAGAAACTGTGCCCAGAGACTATAATCAAAAGGCGATGTGAATCATTGATCACAAAAGAACTTCATAGATAAGGGGCAAGTGCAGTGCTGGGTGATTGTATTATATATTAACAACTTTGACGAGCAGCTTTTGCTGATTCATTTGGCAGGAAGTGAGCTGCCAAGAGAGATTTCTAGGGGAGGAAAAATCAACAATATTTTCATATAAAATAACCTCAAGTTACTGTATTGTTCTCACAGCATTTGATAATGAATGCTTTCCTGTTTGAGAGAAAAAAACATAAATCACAAAAACAAAGGCAGATCTGGTTTAGTGTAACATGGCTATAAATACACATGCAGTTTAGCAAAGTAAGGGATGGGTCTGATCAATTAAAAAGTCGGAAAGCTGGAAAGAACTTGTGAAATTGCCGCCCAGTTGCAAATTAAAGGTATAGTAACTGCTATTCTTTTTAGAGGAAAAAAAGTCTGTGCCTTTATCTTCTTGCTTGGTAGGAAGTTCACTGACGGTGGCACAGCTGGGATTTCCTCCAGAAAGCAGTACTTAGTTTCCATTCCGTAGACTAGGACACCCAAAGCTGAGTGATATTGGGGACTAGCTTCATGCTGAGTAGCTGTTACGAATCATAGGGGTGCACAATGCTTCAGAAATTGAAACTAAATCACCATAGGCAGACCCAACACAACAGGACAGATCCAACACCCCAGGACGCAGGTAACACCAAGCCAGCCAGGCTGGTCCCAGAGCACACACCATGGCACGGTGTCAACTTAGCTCTATGATCAAGACAGCTACAACAGGAGCACAGCAAGCAAAACCAGCAGATCCCAGCCACTCTTCCAGGTTGAGGAGGGGCTGGTGGTTGTATTATATATATTGCACAGTGGGTAAATATGGTGAGCCCACAAGCCCTGTGATATCTGGCCCATGCTAGGGATGCTTTGTCCACAATGCCAGCAGTGGTCATCCATTTTCTCAAACTCTTTCATTTCTACCATTTGTACCAATGGTACAAATAGACAAAATAATTACAAATGCCTGTAACTAATCTTAGTTATAACTTGATCTGTGATGGGACTGCCAAACACAATGCATCTGGGAGCATATGGTGGAGAATAGTTGTGTAGCTCTTCAGCGCAGACTTTCCTATTATAAGATTTTCTACAGTACTTGCCCTTAAATGTGTAGTAATTAACAGATACAGATTTAGGAAGCAATCTATTAGAATGACTAATAAAGGTTTTAAATAAATTAAGGAGGAAAAAACCAGCATCCAAATAAGTCAGCAGTTGTGGATTTTCATTCAGCACTGCACATGTCTAGGTTCTGCTTCAGTATCTTTCTTTTCTCATTATAAAACATATAGCTGTTCTCTGACTCAGAAAATACTAATTAGGCAACTATGGAAATATACTATTGCAGAGGAAAAGTGCCATGAAATAAAGTGCTGTGAAATTCCACGAATTTTACCGCAAAAGGCCATCAGAGAAAGTAGTGATTGTCAAAATCAGTCCTGTCAGTCAAACTTATTAAAAAAAGATTCTAAAGAAAGCATTTAGAGATTTTTTTATTATACCATCCTGAAGTGTTGTTATTAGTCAGAAAAACTAATATGCTTAGCTGGAGTTCAAAATCAAGATACCTCTTTCGTACAGTTAATGTAAATACAGACTTCAGAAAATGGTTTAAAATAGCAGACACTGATGCTGAATAAATACTTACATTCTCACTTCTGCTGGTTGATCTCAACCTGAGAACACAGGCATCACATCTCTCAATAACAATCCATTACAAATTTTAGGTTGTCCTGATAATGTTGCTCATCCAAGTGACAACTCAACCAACAAGTGCTGCCCAACCAGCACTGCAGGGAAGACAAGCTTAAATAATTATTCATGGCAAAACACAGACAGGGGGAACCTCAGATATTCCTGACTTGGAAATCAGTTGTTAATAACGTGAAATATTTGAAACCATTCACATGCAAATGCTATAACTTATCAAAACAATGAGGATGCGTTAAGCAGAACAAAGATACAGAACTGCAGGTCAACAAATTGCATTCAACAATGTAAACAGATTTTAGTAACTAGAAATCTACTATTTAAAGTCAGAACAATGATATAAATTGTATTTCCCCCTTACATACAGCAATGTACCTGACATAGAGACATCAATAAAATCTCAGGAAATTTTATCTGTTCAGTGGAATTCATAACAAATACAGAGATTTAACACAACCTATCTCAAATTACCCGGGAAAGAAAATAAAGATATCTGTGTCATGTTAAGAATGCAACCAAATCATTTGTCACATCAGGCTTTACAATAAACAGGAAGAGGGATGCACTGAAAAGGTTAGAATGGTTTAATTTTTCTATTCATTAGCGGGAGAGGTACATTTATAAGACAAACTGATTAAAGAGATAGGCAAGATAAAATCCATGGAAAACAGGGCAGTACTGAACCTTCACAAGTATCAAAAGGATCTAGATTTGTACTGCACTTAGACATTCTAAAGAAGTTGAAAAGGAAACAATTCTGTGTAAGGATTTATAATGACAAGTTAAGGATATTTTTATTTTCTCTCCTCTTTATTACTAGTAGAAGAAACAGTCCTGCAATCAGATAGTCGTATTGTTTATTTAAAAAATTGCCAGGCTGAAATAAAGGGTGATATTTATATACACATAGTTTTATATAATTACATTTATAATTTAAAGTAGTTATCAAATATATATATATATTTTCTTTGTATTAACAGGAATTACAGAGATGTTTAACTATGGTGGTTGTCACTTTATAAAACAATTCATGCCTTGCTTTGTAGATTTTGAGTAAAGGAGATACATGCCTTCCATGATCTTCTCAGTGACTACTTATACCTGGAGACGCTGTCCTAAAGAAACCGGTATGTCAGCCATTGCCTGCCACCCTTCTCCGTCATCTTTCAGTCTAACTTAAGCTTTATACTTACGGTTCTCTTTTCCTCTTAAAGGCCATGCGTCATTTTCTGAGGTTATGAGCCCGGCAGTGTAAATTTTGTCACCTGAAATGTAGCGTTATTACTTTGCCTCCACACTGTCTTGAAAGCCTTAGGGGAAATTTGATCAGTAGAAACACAAATTAATTGGGGCTTCAGCTTTTTTTTTTAATGCTTTGACTACAGACTTGTTTTCAAAAGGCACACAGGTGTTTTCCTTGCCCAAGACAAGCTACAGACAGACCTGGAGCCCACCACAGACCACTGCCCAGGCACAATGGGAAGGAAAACCAGCCTTAACTCTGAATTCTCCTGTGTAAATCAGATGCTTAATGTTGGTTGTTTTTTTTTTTTCTCTGAATGTAGGGGTTGAGTTTGAATAGTACTTTAAGCACTAAACTGTCTCCTTAATGTTTGGAGGGGATTAAGTTCAGAGTTCATTGTGTTGTCTGTCATTTTAAAAAGATTAGATAGTTTAGTTCGGCTCCTACTGGCAATGCGAAAGTCTCTTTATTTATTGACTGTCTGGAGTCATTATCAAAGCTTCTAAAACCAATCGACACCTTGTAAACAAAAGTGCCATTATTTCAGTGATCCTGATAAGATTTACATAGTATCCACATTTTTGTTATGATTGATTGAATTGTTAGAGGTATTCATACTGTAACATTATGTGATAAATGATTACAAAGTTGATTAACAAAATAAGCTTTACATTGGTTTGGAAAATGTGAATGAATGCAACCTATCCCAGTTTATGTCAGGTATAGTTTGTAGTTTTGGGTTTCGATCAGGAAAATTATGCAAGGTTTCAAATATTCCTCCAGGGAAAACGGTCTTTTCAAAAGGAGAATATGTTATTTTAAACTTGGGGATTTTTCTGGTGGCTACTAGTAAACTGAGAAACAATACCACATGGAGGAGATTATATTAATGCAATAGGAAAGCTGTACACCATTCGACTACTACTATATAATTGTTAAATTTCATGAACTATTTTATTTCTCAAATAACCATACAAAAATCAAGTTGAATTACAGGCCCAGACTTCAAAGAATCATTCTCAAGAAATGACTGAAGGCTTTTAGTTGGTTTATAAAGTGGCAAACTAAATGAAAGGACAGTTAACTGAACAGTCACATTGTAAATATTACCAACATAAGCAGTCCTGTTGATGATGGGACTTGCATTTGTAAGTCAGATATAAAGACAACAAGGCAGTGCAGCGTATTTCTGAAACAGAATAAAGCATTCCACTGCAATTCTTCAGAAGATGATGGATTATGAAATCATAAGGAATAACTGACAGATTAAGCAAGTTCAATTTGATTAGAGAATTTTTGCATTTTTATACCCATGCTGTCTTGGCAATATTCTGTTCACCATGATCATGTAAGGAGGTAACTTAAAGTACCCCAGGAGAGGTAAAAGCTTTACTTAAATATAGTTGGTCAATATATATATATATATTTCTCAATATCCAACTTATGCTGAGAACATCATGCAAGGCTCTGACAAAAACTGGTTTTAAAGAAAGCCCGTTCCTGTTGAACTTCAGCTCACATTATGCAACAAGTCATGTTTTATGGTGATCCTTCTGCTGAACTTTTGTTTGCTGACATTTGATAAATACTTGCTACTGCAGATGTTAATCAAATGGTGTTAATAAATCAAATCAGTTTGTTAAAACCTCATGTGTTGACAGTGCCAAGGTATCCTGTAATCTATGACAAAAGGATCAATAGAAGCACATGAAAACAGTACCACTGTGGGACACTATTGATTTTTGTCTTAGAAATACTTACTTAGCTCCTGAAACAAATCATTAAAATCAATGGGAAGTCTCCCATTGACTGCACTGGGCTTTGGGTCAGGTTTTTAGACTGACAATTCTTTATTCAGGCACTAGTTTAAGTTTGCAGGTATAGAGCAGAATGGCACCCTGATCCTTAATGGCAAGTTCCAGGCATGCCCATGATTCAAATAAGAAGTACCACCCAGAGGGACGATTCCATTATGTGGTTTCTTAGGAGAAACAAATTTAGAAGGTCTGCATGATAGGAAAAAATTTGATCTCTCTATTATTACTACTTCAGTTTGTGTGACTTGGTTTTTCAAACTTAAATCATGCCCTTTTTCATCATATTTAAGCACAATGCTCTAAGTAATGTCCCTTCCCATTAGAGTAATTTCTCAAAGGATTTATAGCCTTCAAGGTAAAGGTCTGTGTAATGGGATTATAACCATAACAACTACACAATAGCATCATTAAGGGCACTTCAGTTGCATTTACTTTCCCAGTGCTTGAATTTATTGCTATTCTGTAAAGTCTCTATTCAGAAGAAAAAATACATTTAGTTCAATTTATAGAGCTGACTTTGCCTGAGAGAGATTAGAACTAAAATGATTTGAGATAGAATCAAAGAATTCCATCTTTTTAATTACTCTGTTAAAGGCAGGATCACCTAATACAAATATTTAACTCTGTTGTTGAACACTACTGCTGAAGTCATGAAGAGGAAATTTATAGGGAGCTCTAAAGTCACTTGACAATTCTTTACTTGGGTTATGACTTCTCAGATTACTGTTTATTGCCAATAGCACTACATTTCAACATAAATAAGATTCATGGGATTAGTGCACTGTCCTGGTAAATATGTTTAATCTTCACTTTAAATGAGATATGGTAATTGAACCCCTTTCTTGTTGTGTAAGAAGTGCCTTCAAACAAGGTTAGTTATTTTTATACACACTCATGAATTCCTAGCTAAAAAACCTTTTTGGTCAGATGCCAGGCTTGCCTTGTTACCTGCTGTTCTCAGAAAATACAAAGCATGAGGTGAAGAGGGGGAAGAGGAAGAGAAATTACTACTTAATATTCTAATAAGAAATAAGACCCATACTGCTAAAAATACTCAGCATCAATAGGATTAAAAATGAGAAAGAAAAAAAATTCCCTTGGCCGCTAAGTAACTAGTTCAAATCCAGCCAGTTTAGTGTTTAAAATTGTCTTTTGAACATTTATTGGTTTTTCTAAAAAGTTTGATAAACTCCTTTTTGTTTTATTTTTGGGTTGTTTTTCACTGGTCTGAACCACAGCAAACCTTAGCAGAGAGCTAGAGACAGGACTACCTCTCAGATTTAGGATGAGCCCTTTCAAGAAGAGTAAAAGAATGCTCATGATTTACAATTTGCTTTATCAGAGCCCAAACAATTCCAAAACTTCTAGAAAAACAAGGAACACAGGCTCCCTGTCTGTAACTTCCTCATTCTTAATGGTTGCAAGATAGCAAGCATTTTATATAATTTCAAATAGTTGAGTACAACACAGAGCTGCTTATTGTTGGAGTCTTTTAAAGTCCCATGCCATAGGCAATCAACATCTTTGAGATAGTGTCAGGAGTGTTTTCTACTGAGCCTTTCAGTTCTCCTTCCTTAGCTACAGGGGTCATTGCAGCACCATTTGCAGGATGAACATACCATACCTGGTCATTCCCAGCACAACGTTTCCATTTAGGTAGATATACATTTAGCAGAGGGGAGATACATATGGTGCATTTTTAATATTTGCTGGTTTCAGCTAATGAATTATGGAACCATGGTTTTGAATCTTTGGCCTTCCTCACTGTCAGAGTACAGCTGACTTCTATTTCTGGAAGGCGTCAAATGTTGCACTTATGCTAGGAAATTAATTGCGGTTGGGACCTTTTCTGTAGCTCTGTAGGCAAATGGCACAGCACAGGTCCCATCCAGGTGCCTGAACAATCTCTAATTGTATGACTGTATGACTTCATTCTTTCTGACCGCTGGGAACCAAGTCATGGCTTCTGCCATGCCCTGAGACATGCCCAGGCATTGCAATGAGGAAAGCTGGTTGTTACAGGTGACAGCTGCCAATAAAACAAAGCAGACATTACAGACATGTGCCCTAGCCCAGTGTTCACACATATGGATGAAGCCAGATAGGTGACCACAGGCTCTGTGATCCACCCTGAGACTAAAGTTCCCCTGGAATAGCAGCGTGACCACTGTCCCTCCGCAAGTACAAATTTTCAAAGGCTTAGAAATCCACCAACAGGCACCATTTTCCAAAGGGTGAAGCAGGAAGGATTCATTGAGGATGCACCCTCACAACCCCTGGCCCTAAATATCCCACAAGGTCAAGAACTTGCCCAGTATCCCAGCACAAAGTACTTGGGCCCCCTCTATCAAAAACATTGCAGAATTCAGACATAAAAAAAATAAATGAAAGATTTGCTCAACAGTATTTAAAATCTCCCCACCCAACAGTGAGAGACACCTGTGAGGCAGGGGCAGGAAAGGGAAGCGGCAGCAGAAGTGCAAACCCCTCCTCACTCGATGGGAAAGGCAAACCTCCAAGGCAGCCACCCAAAACGCATTGCTGCATCCTGAGCAGGGCATGCGGTGGAGCTGGATTAGAGAATTGTGTGGTTTTCCAGGGCTGAAGGTCTAGGCAATAGAGAAAGTGCTCCCCTGTTGGGTCTGTTCAGAGGAGTTTTTATTTTCTATGTTAGTACAAGTCCTTGTACAAATTTTTCATACTGAAAAAAACGAGTTTTTGGTCACTTCTGATTTCTGTCGTGAGGAACAATGACGTACACCTTCTGATTTTGTGTGACTGCCTGGAAGCTGCTAAATGACTTCTCAGTGCCATAGAAATGTGCCTTCTTGCATTTGATGTTCTCAAAAGTTAATGTGCAAATTCATCAATGTTGTTAGTGCACAAAAGGCAAAGAAATGTATTCATCATCAGTCCCTTCTTTTGGAAAATTAGTTCATCTACTTCTCTCTTATTTTAACTTAAATCTTTGGACACAGTGGTATTCACATTTGTAGGCCCCTGATCTGTTCCAGTTAATTCTTGTTAATGTTAGTTTTTTAGTTTCTTAGTATGGCAACATAGAAGCATTTTGTCAAATTCAGAAAAGCCTGGTTAAGAAAGTAGAAATGTCATATTTTTATCTCTACTCTCTCTATCCCCCTTTGTAAGAAGCCCCACTATATTAGACTGTAATCTTCTCTGTCAAAACAATGTAATGTCTTTTCTGAAAACCAGTGAATGATTGCTCATCCAGGGCATTTTGCAAATATAGAAATAATTTCAAGATAAGGCATTCAGATTGCATGACTAATAACTGATATCAAATACCATTTCTCACTTATTTTTACTGCCTTTTTTTGTATAACAATTCTTTTTAAAAACTAGTTGTGCTTAGTGTTATGGTGCCTGCATTGGTGATGTGCTTGTAACAATTTGTGCAACAATGAAGTCATACCAACAGATCCTCTATTTTTCAGGACTCATCAAATTATTCTTTCCGCAGATGGAGTCATAATTCTTCCTACCCTGTATACCACAGTGTATGGAATCAGACTCCAAAAATGAGTTTATATGTGATTTCAAATGTATTTAAGTACCTGTCATTAAAAATAATGATGTTCAATTCTGTACAGGTTAGAACGCAGGGGAGCTTAGCAAACAGGCTAGGGTATGTACATGAAGCTGACACCTTTAAGATATGACCAGAACTATTTCACACTGTTCAAGTTCCTTACAGATAACCCAAGACTATATTTTGATTATTTTGATGTCATACTTGAGCACAGCTGTGTAAGGGGACGCAGCCGGTATCTCATAGCTGGAGGGAAGAAAGAAAGTCCTATACTGAATATAATGAAGCATAGCAAAGGATAAATACATCATTCTGGCTGCTGCACTTGTATTTACCTTCTGCTAAAGACAAAGAACAGCAGATCTGGTGAGATGCTCTTCATTGTACTTGCTGGTTAATTTAGGAGTCAATCAATCACTGGCTCATGCCAAGAATTCAGAGTTGAGCACCATGAGTTGTCTTTCCAATGGCATTTATATGGTTAACCAAGGCCTATACACACACTCAGCCACCAGTTGTTAAATTGCTAAGAAGTCACTAGACACTCCCAATATCTAGAGGTCTAGACAGGCTGTAAAGAAGGGAGTGTTTAGCAGAGTCCTGGCTTTTATAGATTCAGATGCATCCTACTCACAAAGTGAAAGTAGAGAGATCTATTCCAACATGAGAAGAACTCTCAAAAACCAAATGAACCTCTCATCACAATCTCCCAAATCAGATTTACAAGAAGATTTTGAAACCATGATTGGTGTGAATAATGTTTGTATGGTACCCACAGACACTCTCATTTAGCATAAAAGCCATATTTTCATAAATCAGATTCTGTACAACCATACAGACATAGGTATCCTTCTTTCTATCAGTCCTTTAAAACATAACTGGCCTATCTAAATCAAATACACAGTTCACCAGGCAACGACTTAAAGATGAGAGCTTACTCAGATAAGGACTACTGTCAAGCTCTTTAAAACTGTGCAAATAACTTACAACTCCTTAAAGGTGGTTTATAGTCAATATTGAATCAAATCTCAGAATCTCATCTACTACATTGTTAATCCTATGCAACTCTTAAGAAAACTGTGCCTACATAACATATCCAATCAAACCCCAAACCAACTTGCATATGTTTTCAAAAGGCTTATGTCACGACACCACAGTAATCAATAGCTACATCTGCCTTTGGCAAACGTTCATCTAAGAACATCTTAGAACATCTTGCCAAGTGCAAGGTCCTAAACCTGGGTCAGAGCAATCCCAGGCACAGCTACAGGTTGGGCAAAGAAGAGATTCAGAGCAGCCCTGTGGAGAAGGACTTAGGGGTGTTGGTCGATGAGAAAATGAACATGAGCCGGCTTCAGTGTGTGCTCACAGCCCAGAAAGCCAACCGTATCCTGGGCTGCATCAAAAGGAGGGTGACCAGCAGGTTGAAGGAGGTGATCCTGCCCCTCTACTCTGCTCTCATGAGACCTCACTTAGAGTATTGTGTGCAGTTCTGGTGTCCTCAGCATAAAAAGGACATGGAACTGTTGGAACAAGTGCAGAGGAGGGCCACGAGGATGATCAGGGGACTGGAGCACCTCCCGTATGAAGACAGGCTGAGAAAGTTGGGGCTGTTCAGCCTGGAGAAGAGAAGGCTGCGTGGAGACCTCATAGCAGCCTTCCAGTATCTGAAGGGGGCCTACAAGGATGCTGGAGAAGAACTCTTCATTAGGGACTGTAGTGATAGGACAAGGGGTAACAGGTTAAATCTTACACAGGGGAAGTTTAGATTGGATATAAGGAAGAAGTTCTTTACTGTAAGGGTGGTGAGGCACTGGAACGGGTTGCCCAGGGAAGTTGTGAATGCTCCATCCTTGGCGGTGTTCAAGGCCAGGTTGGACAGAACCTTGGGTGACATGGTTTAGTGTGAGGTGTCCCTGCCCATGGCAGGGGGGTTGGAACTAGATGATCTTAAGGTCCTTTCCAACCCTAACTATTCTATGATTCTATGATTCTATGAACAAAAAATGTGCCAAACACTGAAAGCTACATCTTCTCACTCCAACTTACCCAGCTTTTGGATTTCTTAGTACTTCTTAAGCAGCTAGCAACAATTCAAATTTCTAAGGTTTGTACAAATCATTTTGTCTATCAAATTGACTTTAAGTTCAAAGTAATCTTTTATTCATCATTAGAGCATACTGCAATGAAAATACCTTTGAGTTCAATTTCAGTCTTTCTATCTAAACTCATATGTGCATAGAGATGTTTTTTCTCATTGCAGATAGTCTTTTCAAAGACCACTTCGAATATAAAAGCAGAGAATACTATGAAAAAATTAAAATAGAATAGTATCTGTATTGTGCTACCATATTTTCATGGGTATATAGCAGTGATTTAAAAGACAGCTTAGTCATCATGTAAGGGCAAAGATAAATGACTATCTTTCAGTGAGTACAGCAGCTACTTTATAAAGAGCTCTTGCAGGGGGGTTGGACTAGATGATCTTTTGAGGTCCCTTCCAATCCCTGGGATTCTGTGATTCTGTGATTTCCTTGAGAATAATTTTTAAAGTGTGCGTTCCTGTTAAGCACAATGGAGAGCCAATATGTAAATCATTACTTAGTAATGTTTTAATAAACTTTAATACTTGCCTTTTTTGAACCGTCATCTGACAGCTGTTGAGGCAGCTGTGATGATTGTTTTCATAGGAATCTAACTACTTCTAAGGCTTTCTTTTGCAATGTGTTTTGCAGAGTAGATTGCTGCAAGTATTTCTATTTGTATGGTTTTCATTTCTAACTAATGGCACATGTGCCAAATCAGGATTACGTATTTCAATTTTTGCACTTGTTTAGCTCCTTCAGAAATTTGACTCATGGAATCTTGCAGCATATTCAACGTGCTAAGTCATGAAAAGGGGTAATGTGTTAATAATTTGTTATTCATACCTACTTCCTATAATGATATGATAAGATACATCATTGCCTCCCAATGTTTTTGACTGAAGAAGGGCCGTGGGACTTCATGTAATAAAACTTAATGTAGTATCTGAGGATTCTTGTAACACTGAAGAATCCCTGTCAACATCTGTCTCTGTGCTGCAATTATTCTATTCAGAAGAGTAATTGTGGTGGGTGACTCCCTTCTGAGGGGAACTGAAGGGCCCATTTGTCGACCAGATCCATCCCACAGGGAAGTCTGCTGCCTACCTGGGGCTCAGATTAGAAATGTTAAAAGGAAACTCTCTAATCTGGTGCAGCCCTCTGACTACTATCTGCTGCTGGTTTTTCAGGCTGGCAGTGATGAAATTATTACAAGGAGGGCAGGGGAAATGAAGAGAGACTTCAGGGCCCTGGGACAGCTGGTTAGAGGGTCTGGAGTGCAAGTGGTGTTTGCCTCCATACCTGTTACAAGCAAGGGTGAAGAGATAAATAGGAAGAGTCTGCAGATTAATGTATGGCTACGTGACTGGTGCCAAAGGCAGGGTTTTGGGTCTTTCAATCATGGGCTGCTATATGAGACACCTGGTTTGCTGGTGGCAGATGGGATACACCAGTCCCAGAGGGGGAAAAGGTTTTGGGGGCAGGAGTTAGCAGGGTTCATTGACAGGGCTTTAAAGTAGATATGAAGGGAGAAGGGGAGATAACTGGGCCTGTTAGGGACAAGCCCAAGAGAAACATGCTAGGACTTGAAGGATGGCGGACTAGGGAGGACCCTCAATCTATTGTTTCATTTGAGGGAAAGGATAGTTGTTTAGACCCTGTCCTGCAGGGGAAAAAGGGTACTAGGGCAAGAGTTAGTAGAGCTCACTTACAGAGCTTTAGGTTAGATTCAAAGTGCAAGGGGGTTGTAGCTGGGTTTGAACTAGTGGGGCATTGTTCTAGTATTGATGAAGATCAGAAGGCCTCCCGCCTCCCAAGGGTGCCATTAGCGTGCTATGCTCGCCCCCTGAAGTGCCTGTACACCAATGCACACAGCATGGGGAATAAACAGGAGGAGTTAGAAGTCTGTGTGCGGTCTAAAGGTTATGATCTGGTGGTAATTACAGAGACATGGTGGGACAGCTCACATGACTGGAATGTGGTCATGGACGGCTATGTCCTTTTTAGGAAAGATAGGTCAGCAAAGCGAGGTGGTGGAGTTGCTCTTTATGTGAGAGAGTGACTAGAATGTATTGAGTTCTGTCCAGGGGCAGATGAGGGGCAAGCAGAAAGTCTGTGGGTACAAATTAAGGGACAGGTATGGGTGATACAGTTGTGGGGGTCTATTATAGACCTCCTGATCAGGACGAAGGAGTTGATGAGGCTTTCTACAGGCAACTGAAATCAGCCTCGCAACTACATGCCTTGGTCCTCATGGGGGATTTGAACTACCCTGATATTTGCTGGAAGACTCACACAGCCAATCATTCACAGTCTAGGAGGCTCCTCCAGTGCACTGATGATAACTTCTTAATGCAAATGGTGGACAAACCAACTAGGAGAGGAGCGCTGCTGGATCTAGTACTCACCAACAAGGAGGGTCTGGTTGAAGTGGTGATGGTCAATGGCAGCCTTGGTTGCAGTGACCATGAGGTGGTGGAGTTTAGGATCCTGTGTGGGAGGAATAGAATACCTAGCAAGGCCACAGTTCTGGATTTCCGAAGGGCCAACTTTGGCCTCTTCAATCAATTGCTAAGGGAAGTCTCATGGGAAAGGGTACTAGATGGCAAAGGGGCTCAAGATAGTTGGTCAGCATTCAAGCAACACTTCTTCCAAGCTCAGGATCAGAGCGTCCCAATGGGTAGGAAATCAAGTAAGGGATCCAGTACACCAGCATGGTTAAACAAGGAACTGCTGGGCAAACTCATGTGGAAAAAGAGAATCTATGGATTATGGAAGGAGGGCCTGGCCACTTGGGAGGAATTAGGACAGTTGTTAGAGGATGTAGGGAGGCAATTAGGACAGCTAAGGCCTCCTTGGAACTTAATCTTGCAAGTCGGGTTAAGGACAACAGAAAGGACTTCTTCAAATACATAGTGGATAAAACTAACACAAGAGGCAATATAGGCCCACTGCTGAACGAGGTGGGTGCCCTGGAGACAGAGGATATAAAGAAGGCAGAGGTGCTGAACGCCTTCTTTGCCTCTGTCTTTACTCCTGCAGACTCTCCCCGAGGGCCTCAGATTCCTACAGCCCCAGGAGTCAGGATAAAGGAGGAGTTTGCTTTGGTAGATGAGGATTGGGTTAGGGATCAGTTAAGCAATCTGGACATCTATAAATCGATGGGTCCAGATGGAATACACCCACGGGTGCTGAGGGAGCTGGCGGAGGTCATTGCTAGGCCACTCTTCATCATCTTTGGTAAGTCATGGGAAACAGGAGAGGCGTCTGAGGATTGGAGGATGGCAAATGTCACGCCAGTCTATAAGAAGGGCAAGAAGGAGGACCCGGGTAATTATAGACTGGTCAGCCTTACCTCCATCCCTGGAAAGGTGATGGAACAACTTATTCTTGACACCATCTCTAGTCATATCAAGCATGAGGGGGTCATTAAGAGTAACCAACATGGTTTTACCAAGGGGAAGTCATGTTTGACCAACCTTATAGCCTCCTATGAGGAAGTAACTAGGTGGATGGATGATGGTAGAGTGGTAGATGTGGTTTTTCTTGATTTCAGTAAGGCATTTGATACTGTCTCCCACAGCATCCTCATAGATAAGCTAAGGAAGTGTGGGCTTGATGATCAGGTAGTGAGGTGGATCAAGAACTGGTTGAAAGGAAGAAGGCAGAGAGTTATGGTCAATGGGGCAGAATCTAGCTGGAGGTCTGTGACTAGTGGAGTCCCTCAGGGGTTGGTGCTGGGACCAATGCTGTTTAATATTTTCATCAACGACCTGGATGAGGGGACTGAATGTACCCTCAGCAAGTTCGCTGATGACACTAAACTGGGAGGAGTGGCTGACACACCAGAAGGCTGTGTTGCCATTCAGCGAGACCTGGACAGGCTGGAGAGTTGGGCAGGGAGAAACTTGATGAAATTCAACAAGGGCAAGTGTAGAGTCTTGCATCTGGGGAGGAACAACCCCATGTACCAGTACAGGTTGGGGGTTGACCTGCTGGAAAGTAGTGAAGGGGAAAGGGACCTGGGGGTCCTGGTGGATAGGAGGATGACCATGAGCCAGCAATGTGCCCTTGTGGCCAAGAAGGCCAATGGCATCCTAGGGTGCATTAGAAAGGGTGTGGTTAGTAGGTCAAGAGAGGTTCTCCTCCCCCTCTACTCTGCCTTGGTGAGGCCGCATCTGGAATATTGTGTCCAGTTCTGGGCCCCTCAGTTCAAGAAGGACAGGGAATCGCTTGAAAGAGTCCAGCGCAGAGCCACAAAGATGATTAAGGGAGTGGAACATCTCCCTTATGAGGAGAGGCTGAGGGAGCTGGGTCTCTTTAGCCTGGAGAAGAGGAGACTGAGGGGTGACCTCATCAATGTTTACAAATATGTAAACGGTGAGTGTCAGGATGATGGAGCTAGGCTTTTCTCAGTGATGTCCAGTGATAGGACAAGGGGTAATGGGTGTAAACTGGAGCATAGGAGGTTCCATGTGAACATCAGGAAAAACTTCTTTATTGTGAGAGTGACAGAGCACTGGAACAGGTTGCCCAGGGGGGTTGTGGAGTCTCCTACGTTGAAGATATTCAAGGCCCGCCTGGACAAGTTCCTGTGTGATGTACTCTAGGTTACCCTGCTCTTGCAGGGGGGTTGGACTAGATGATCTTTTGAGGTCCCTTCCAACCCTTGGGATTCTGTGATTCAGTTTTGGAAATAAAGGATCTAGAGAGCAAAAATTCTTCATTAAAACTGGCAAGTAAATTGTTTCACAATTTGTCAGTCTAACAAGCATAGTCTTCAGATCATTAACAGATCATTAACTGGAGCCAATGTCGATTAGACCTCTGGCTACCTTTCAGATAAAGTGATTTATATCACATCTTCCAAATGCACTATCTTCTTGCATATCTGAGAATACAGTTCTGTATGCACAGAAAAGTCAGAGTGGATCATCAGAAACTGAGTATGTGAGTTGCTACGTTGATCTATAGAGCCAGGATCTCTAGGCTTAAGGTCAAATACTTTCTTCCCTGCTTAAATATGGAGCCAGACATATATACACGTGCACTTCCCGTTAAGTCATACTCCTAGATATAAGCGTGAATATGCTTACTGAACAAGAATTGCTAACCTTTAGGTCTTAAAAGAAAATAAAAAAATTATTAACACCTTATTGAAAATAGTACTTCTTCGGTAACTCTCAATAACTCCCTGTAAGAGCCCCACTGAAGATGTCTAGCACATCTATTAGAATTCAGCTGGATGGGAATGCCACTGCCACAACAGATACATACAATGCTGCTTAGGACTGGGATAATACATGTCTCCAGAAACAAACACAACAGCTTGTTCTCCAGCAGGTTAAAACAAGATTAAATGAATGATTTGGGAAACACAAATAAATCCTATGAGTATTTAAATGTGACAGCATTTTGCTGCTGCTCCTATCGCCACGGCATCAGAGCATCTAACCACAAATGAACTTATTGTGCTCCTCTGATGGACAAAGATATCACCTCTTTCACAGAGTCTGAAGTACAGACTGATTTTATTAAATAACTTGCCCAACTTTAAACTGCAAATGAGTGGCAAAGCAGAAAATTGAATCCAGATTTCTCAAATCCAAGCCCAGGACACTCAGCACAAGACAACCCATGCTTTGCAAAAAAATGTGACTTATTTCTGGTACTTCCAGGTTCTGATGAGACTGGAAGTATTCAGCAAAAGAAGGAAGTGAAGAAGAGTGTGAAGAATGAAACAAATACAAACATAACGAAAATTTTCTTTGCAGCCTCAAACTTGGTGTAAGCTGAGGACAAATCTTAGATTTTTTTTTTTCCCCAAAGCAAATCAATCTCTAAACAAAAGTCTATTTCTGGTAATTTGAATTTCCTTTTTAAAGCAGGTTAATAACTGTACCTAAAAATATGGAAGAGAGAATAAAGCAATTTAGAAAGTCAGATATTTGAGGTTCAATTTTAACTTACTGTTGAGCACAGTCTTATGAATGCCTTACTGAAAACAATACCTCTTCAGGTTGGATCTGCTGCCCAGGATACAAGTTTTCTGACCTTTCCACAACCTCGATCAAAAAATGAGAATGGCAGAAAACAAATTGGGTTTCTTGATAGAATTAGTTTTCCTCTGGGTTTGCACTCTCTTAACTGCTTGACTGCCAGGTCAGACAACCAGGTGCAAGAAAAAGGGCAGAAAACTATGACACAGGGAGAGAAGTGGGACTGTGCTTTTCAGCAACAGATAGCTGCCACAGCAAAGCTAATCTAACAAGAAACCATGTTGAGTAAGGAAAATTTGGTCACAGATTAAAGTAGCCATTGCTTTTGGACTGAGCGGAAGAAGGGCTTCACTCCTTTGCTCTTACTTGCTTAAGTGTTTTTCCAGACTGGTTTTTCCATTTGCACCATGACTGTGCAAATGCTGTGGTCTTCTGAGCACCTAAAATTTCTATGGGATAGAGAAAACCATCTCTGACAGAGTGATTGGTGCAATACAGACACAACTGAGGTTTATCATCTAACAAAACCATAGCCAAAAATTTACACACATGGTATGGAAGCTCATCTGCATACTACACTGTAATTGCTGCAGCTTCCAGAAGGCAACAAATTGCTAAGATAGGTGTTTTTCCAGTTCAGCACCAGGCTCCCAACAAAATGAAAACAGCTTGTGGTAAATATAATAGCTGGCAGCCTAAACAATAGCAATTAGGAGAACAGCCAAATCCCCTGGTGTCTCTGGAAAATGTGTGAACGGTCTTGCTAGTATAGTGATAAGAAGTTTAAATTAACATGCATTAGCATCCCTGGGAGTCCTAAAGCAGCCCCAAGCCAAGATATCATTAAGTCAGTGTTTCTTCATCCTGGTTGACCTTGGTTGGATTTAAGCAGAACTTTAAAGTAGACCCCACCTTACATGCTCTTCTGAGAAGAGACACAAGGGCCCTGAATCAGGACCAAAGAAGAAAAAACAATCAAGCAAACAAACAAAACCAACAACAGAAGGAATTCTATTTAAAAGCATCATCTTCATTACAAAAGTGAATTCAGTTGATTAGATCGTTCATGCCCATTGGAGTCCACAAATCATACACTGTCAGGAAAGGTGGACCCTCTAGACATCCCCAGTGACATATCAGGTGCCATCACCTAGTTGAACCTTTAAGACTTTATAAATACAAGAAAAACAGAATATTGGCTTAATCAGCATAGACAACAGCAGCATCTATAATTACAAACACCAAGACGAGATCAAGATTATCAAGACAGTAACTGCCAGCCCCTCACTGTCAACCTCCTTCCTCTCTACTCCACTCAAAAAAAAAGAGTAGTTGAGCTGTATAGTGCAGTTTCAGGGTGGTGTGAGGTTCCACAAAGCAGAGCTACACAAAACTTCCAGTTTTCCTTGTGCAAATGTGTGCATGTGAAAAGCTACATGGCTGGTTAGTACCTGTAAACTTGATTCACAGCAGTGATTATCCATATTGACTAACAAAAGCAGGGTTTTTCCCCCCACAGTGAAGATGGAAGCATTCACCACTAGGCAATGCATTTGCTTCCTGCAAAGTGTCTTTATTTTCAAAGTAAAACTATTTTGGAGCAGCAGAACAGTTTTTGAGGTGGGATCCTGACTTTCACTTTTGCTATATAACCAAACTGAAAAAGGAGAAATGTTCATCTCTAAAAAAAAAAAAAAAATAAAATAAAATAAAAAAGAATCCTTGTTTTTAAGCATTTTTCTGTTTTCCAGCCAGCGGGGAGAGTTCTTTCCCCTCAAAGGACTGACAATGCTCAAAATTACAGCTCATGTCTTAAACTTTGCAAAACTTTCCTTAGCTCCACTGAGTGATTGCTAGAGCCCACACCACCCGTCCTGTGGAAAAAGTGGTGGGAGGCAGCAACTGAAGGCAGGAAGACATAATAAAGTGCCTCTCAGGGTTTCCTTGGCATAGCAAAGCAGAGTGGAAAACAGTGGAATTAGAAAACTGGATTATTTCCCAGCACTGTCCTGGTTTTGACAGATTGACAGAATTGGCAGGAAAGAGTCTGCCACGGTTTGCCAGAAGCTCAAGTCACCCCTAGTGGTTTTGGGCTCTGGAGCCACTTGCTTCAGGTAGCGTAGCTCTGCTCAGGCCACATTGCTGACTGCCTCCCCCAGCAGTTGCCTGACAGGATTTGGAGTAATCTCGTAATTGTGTTCATCAACCCATACAGCAGATAATGAGAAAAAGGAGTGGGGGGGAAATAAAAACAAAGCCAAAAACTCGACCAGTTTCAGTCCATGTTCTATTAGTAACTACTTTTTTTTTTTTTTTTTTTTCACAAAGAAAAGAGATCTCAAGGTAGAACACAATTTTACTTTGTCTTTTAGTGCTGAGTAATTGAAACTTCTTTTTTATTTATAGTACTGGCAAATTTTAGTAAACAGAGAACATATTACATCATGGATCTGAGGGTGGATGCCAGCTTAACTTCATATTCTCAGTTTTGAATCTACCACGTGGTTAAAACACACACCAGAAACATGTAGGAAGGAGCTAAAATGGACCCAAAGCTGCAGTTTCCCCAGACTGGCAAGTGGGTATCAGACTTGCTATGGCTGGACACTTATCAGCTATCACGAAACCAACTTGTGTTGAGTAAAAGTGCCAATACAGTTAAGTAAGATACTGCAAGGGGCGTGGGAGAGGGTGGTATTAAAAACCAGAGTCAGTGTAAAGGAGCTGTTACTTAGAGCAGAAGTATTGCTGCACAGTTTGAATAGGTTTCCTGTGGCTGCCCAGAAAGACTAACATCTGGCACTGCAGCCTGCTCTGCGTAAGAGGGAACTCCTTTATCAAGGGTACAGAGAATAGAAACATAACCACAAAGGTGGGAGAGCAGGTTCATAAGCTGTAGCCAACCTCCTACAGTAACTGCTGTTATTTGTTACAGTCTCATTAAGCTTATTTGACACACAGCTGTCTAGATAATCATCTACCATTTCAGATTTGCTGGAACAATCACCTGCCAAAACCACATGGATTCAAAAACTTTAATCAAAGACTTGAAACTTAAAAGTATTTTTGTACTGTAAGCAGGCACCACAGCAGTGTACCCTGAGTGAATCCCAGCTGGGTTTGGTTTTCTGTTTTTATGACTGTACAAGTAATATTTTGGTTTTTGTTGTAGTTTACATCGTAAAAACAGGCAAACCATGTCACTTTTTAAAAAGTGATAAAATTAAAAACAAGAAGTGAAACAGTGCAGATACCTGAAACTACACCAATTCTGCTAGATTTGCTACACTACCAACAGAAATAGTCCTGTCCTGTTTAGATAGACTTTGTTTTGCTACATGACTGCATATGCAGCGAAGTGATATCAAGTCCTGAGGGTCCACTCCTTTGATGAGTTAAGCACACAAAGGCCCACATTTTGATGCAATCTGATATCATATATTTAAGTCCTAGACAAACTGCAACTGTGAGGAAGTGATAAACAGAACTTCCTGCACAAAGTTGCCTGAGATAACACTTTCCATGGACTGGAAAAAAAGATACATGATTGCTACAGAACTAAAAGGGAACTGTTCTGCTCTTAATAAATAACCCTTTCTTTTTCACGTGGCTATTGCAAAAGCCGAATCACAAGTGACTAAGATTCGGTATGCTGCTAAGCGGTTCTACTCACACATTTTTGAAACGATTCTTTGAGGAACTACACTTAATTCTTAGCTCCAGATCTGTGTTCTCCTGAAAGCTCCTGTGCTGCAGCTGGAGCCCTGCAACTTGGAAACCTCCCAGCTAATATTTTTACTTACATTTTAAAGAAAGTTCTAAAGAAAGCTAAACTAAAAAGTTTAGTTAAATGGAAGAATAAGGAGAGATTGTTTAAAGAATAATGCTAGATTTTCTCCAGCATGGGAAAAATCCTATAGGAAACATGATTAATTGCTTCTCATGGAATTTCCTCTCAATTTTGCATTAACATCACCTCAAACTTGAGAAATTCAATATCTTTATAATTACTTTGAATTCACTTTGTTAATGTTTGAGCAGCCAAGTTTTCCTCACACTGGAAACTGGTGGGGAAATGAGCTTCAAATGTGAGTACTTAACATGCACCAATTCGATTTTAATAAATGTTTGAAATATGGAGGTATTTCTTCATACACAAACTGACTATAACACAAAATAAAAATCCATGGAAGTTAAAGATCCAAAGCACATGCAATTTCTAATACAAAATATCAATAATTCATAATAAACTCTTCACTGGCTGTTAAGGGGCTGAGGGGGGGGAAGTAACACTTGCAAAATAAACTTACTCTTTGTCAAAAGCACAGGCAAATTATTGAAACCTGGAAGAAATTCCACAGGTACTTCTATAACAGCTCACCTACCACGCAGATACCTACTCCAGCCTCACACGGTGATGTCCTAAAACCAGCCACAGCATCAGGTCATCCTTCTGAGACACCAGAAAGGCTCTGGATTCAGAACGTTGCAACCTGTTCTGGCTTAAAGAAAGGATCTTTGTTAATGTTTGCCTGTTAAGTTTATTTCTTTTTATACTTTGTTTTGTGGGGGTTTTGGTTTTGTTTTTTTGTTTGTTTTTTTTTTTTTTTTAAGAAGCTCAGACTGTGTAAGGAGTCAGGAGTGAAGCAACTGCAGTATATTAAAAAGCAATCAAATGTTACCTATCGTTGAAGAGTTTTAAAAAGCTGCTACTTGTGTTGTAAGTTTCTAAAGTAATAGGGGAAGCACAGTGATTAAGTTAATCACACTTCTGTAGTGATATTCCCAGAGATTTGCCCTGTATGGTGTTTCTTGACACATAAAGAGACATAATACCAGCGTTTTTTCTAGTCCCTTTTGGACCCCACACATTGCTGGTTAGACCCAAACCTTTCCGTGAGCTATCTACGATCAGAGCAGTGTTGAAAATGCATTAGCACAACTGTGCTGAACCCAGGCAAACTAAGCTGGGGGTACCAAGAGCTCTCAGTCTTGTGAAATATCTGTTTATTAAAAACAAAACCAAAATACATTTTCAGCAGCCTTTTTAATTGGATCATTTCAGAAGTCTGAGTTAAAGCACAGCCTCACCAATAATCTGTCTGCCAGGTAGGAAGGAGGAGAATCAGATCTGACTCTGAAAAAGTTGTAAATTGAAACACAGCCCAGTGATTGCTGATGACTTTGCAGTCAGAGTAACAAGCTACAGAAAATACTAGGCCTAAAACTGTGGTCTTTCACCCACTCGATATATTCACCATAGCAGGAGCTAACAAGGATTATTTTTCTGATAGCCTCTTAGCCATATACTTGGCAAAGAACCAAATGCTATGGATGATTATAGGCTTCTTATGATTTAAGAGACAGTAACTACCATGGTGGCTGCAATAGGTAAAAATTTTTTAAATAAACAATAAAATACACAAATGCTTGTCAGTTCTGCCCTGCTTCCATTGTTTCTACAATAAATTGCAAATACAGAAACTTGCTCATTTGTAATCTAATTCAAAATTGATTGCTTTACTTTTAATCTTATACATTTGCTAATTTTATTTTGAGCTTCTGTACATTCCCTACCCTAGAGGTATTCCCATTGCAGATGAATTAATATAATCAGTCCACTAGCAATTTGTATTTTTCTAGGTGCAAGGTGTTATTGAATAACAATGAAATTAATTTTCTTCATGAACTCAAGGGCATACTCAAGGGCTATAATTTGGGAGTTACAGTAGAAATTATTGAACAAACATTTTTATCATAGTCAAAACAAGTTTCATTTTCATTATACTAAGCTATCTTGAAAGCAATATTTAGTATAATACTTGAGTGACTAGTTTATTGTTACTAAGATAGCCCTGTGATAGGCGCCTTAGAAAAAATGAAAATAAGTAGTAGACCAAACTAAAAGTAGCAAACACTCTCAGTCTCCTCCTCTTTTAGTATGAGTACAACTGAAAGTCTTCACAGAAGCACTAATCTCTTAATGGGCTTGACTTCTTTATCTTGGCTATGAATGAATTATTGACTTTTCAATTGCAAAAACAAGTCTGCCAAGCAGACACTTGTGACTACAGAAAGTGCTCATCTGATGTGAATCAGTGGACAGAGAAGTCCTGTGCATCAGCAACTGAGTCTTAAAACAAATGAAATGTCACTTAAATATTATAAAAATAACAAACAAATGAAAAAAATATTGATTTTTAGTGTTGCAAATGGGACACTGTGCCAGCTTTGCTCTGCACAACAAGTCTGAAGAAGGTCTCCTGGGAATGTTTATATTGTGTTTCTATCCAGGCCTCATATTTGCTTTGAATTGTGACAACAGTTTGACCGTTTTCATGTTAAAAGCTTCCTGCCTTTGTCACGAAAGGAGCTTTTCATCAATATCTACAGACAACAGTCAAAACAGGAATTCAGGAATACTGATGTTAACTTTACAAGCACCTGGAAGTGCTTGTGCCCCAGTATCACTCCTATGTCCCCCCTCAACCCATGTCTTCAGCAAGTGCCAGTACACTGAACCTAAATGACAGCAAAACAGAGAGCAGTCGGGTCCAAATCCTGCTACTGCTGCCCATCTGGGAAGAGGCAAGAGATGAGAAGGAGGCACTGAATGAGTCTGCAAGTGGAAGGACTGAAAGTATGGATATGTCTTAAAAATGTCTGGCTTATGCCCAGGCCATTTTGATCACCATTTATACTTAGTGAAAGTTCTTCCTTCAGATATAATCTGATGGAATATTTCAGAATGGGCTGCAAGATCTCTCCCACTAATCTTAATTGCACATTTTGCAGCCACTGACAATGCAGGAGAAACGCTGATAATATAAAGCTAGTTATGCCATCAGTTACCAAAGAGATGTATGCATTTAAAACTTCTTAGAAAAATGTTTTCCATTTTCTGTTCTAGTACGATAGAATAAGAACTTCAACAAACATGCTCAGATCCTACTGCGCTGTGAAAAGTAACCAGTACAAAACCTTTTAAAGAGGCCTTTATGTACTTAAACACACACACAGACACTTGTATGTTTATGTATATATATTTACACACATAGAAAAATCTTGGATATGAAAACTAGCATACATTCTTATGTATCAGTTTGCATTTTGGTTTTTTTATATTTAACACTGCAGAGCGGCTTACTCTTTCCACTACTCCCAAGTCAAATAAACTATTCACGTCCCCGTATCTTGGAATATATTGACTTCCACCTATGGGAAATTCAGTTCAACTTTAAAGATAAGACAATTCACAAGACTGAAATAATAAATTTGATCAGACAGAAGTCACAGCATCTTCCCTGGAAGAAGTAGTTACCTCAAAACATCAATGCAACAAAGAGAAATTGGAAAGTATGATTTGCCTTTTAGATTGTTTTAGTTGAGTAACACATAGACTGAACTTCCTCTTTTCTGAGTGTAGTCAAATAGTGATCATGCAAAGTGTGCAATTTTAAACTGCTAATTAAACAGCAACCCCAAATCTTCACAGCTGAATAAGCTGCATTAAAAAAAGCCAGAAAACTTGTCTCTTCTGTACAAGTGAATAATGAAATAAGAAATCACAAGCTATTCTAGTGATTCAACACTCCACACATTTTTACCTGTGCAAAATAAAAACCATCTACAGAATTCAGTGTATTTTTCCATCAAAACACTTTCTGTCTGAAGCTCCCAGGGGAAACACTATTTCCTAATCAAGAAAGCAAACCATCAAGGAAGTAAAAGAATAATGCAAACAACTGTGATGCAACCTGGCTCTCCATTATCTTCATTCAGGACTAAAACCTAACTTAATTACTTTATACCAAAGAAACAAGAGCATCTTACACTTTTCCAAAAGTCGTTTTAAGACGACCTTTGAGTTTGGTGCACTTTATTCGAATCAGATATGTACAGAAAAGGGAACAAAATGTTATGAATTTAAGTTTGAGTCAGATTTACGTAACTTCAGGAGACACAACAGGATCTCCTGATAACTACAAAGTAAAAGATCATTTTTTAACATTTCCTTGAGGTAAGCGAGACATCTGGAACCATAATTCAACACAGTGGAAAAGCATTCTCCAAAACTGATGAATTTGTCTACTCTTCCTAAGCAGTTACTTTCATAACCTCATTACAGACTCACTTGATAAAGCCAGAAGTAGCTGCAGGGCTGGATTTTAGTGCCTACTTGAAAAGTTCTGGGATCCTCTGGACATTGATCAGTCAAGTGTAATTTCTTTAAAGTTCAGTGAAAAGCTACTAACTGTTGCTACAAGAGTCATCTTCTAGTACTTTTTACTTCTTTTTTTGAAACCTGAAGAGAACCTGAAGTAAATCAATTCTTGGTTGAGCACCACATTAGTCCCGTCACAGGAGGTTAGTCCCTCAACAATGTAATTGAATGCCTTTAGCAGTTCCTTATGCACACTAATGGGCACACTTAACCATGAAGAAAACCATCCATGGCTACCCAGGAACTGTTTTAGCAGGAACAGCATCTGCAGTGATGTGGAATCCAACATGGAACAGTTTCTTTCCAGCTCCCGTTATTGTAGGTAGTTGTATTCAGAGCTGTATGCTAAATGAAAAACAAAACCTAGTACGCATCACATAAACAGGCACCTAAATGGTAAGCAACTCATTTGGAACAAAAACCCTCTTAGCAGTCACTTTACGAAAGAATGTTCATTAACATCTTATCTGGATTAGGACATTTATTAAATACATCATATCAATTTCATTTTCAGAAATCTCTTTGCATTTTCGTTTTTCCTCCACATTTACATATGCTTAATGGTGCATTACTTTACGATGCAGATTGCCTATTGCTGTTGGGATATATACTTTAAAAAAAAACTGAAAGCATAAGATACTTAAGTAATAAAGACTATACAACGCTCTTCCCATCTTTTATGACAGAAATATGACTTTCTGTAATGAGCACTATTACTAGATTTTCACTCTAGCAGCCAGGAATGCTGATTCAAGTACTTAGCTTATATTACCCTGTTATCTGGGAGTGTGTTCCACAACAGCAGAGAAAAGTATGTGAGACATTCTTGATGCTCTGTTTAACTTACTTTACCATGTCTCCGAGGTGTTAAGTGAAGTCTGTCACTATCCCAGAAAAGTTCTGTAACTCTGTAGCTTTCACAAACTTATATATCCCATTTATCTTCCATTTCACCTGGGGATTACAGAAGACCTCAGCTGAGTTGTAGCTTTAAATGAGCTTACGCAGAGCACAGGGCTGTGATACCAAGCTTACTCCTTCCCCGGAGGGTCACAGATCAGGCAGGAGTACAAAGACAACTGTGTCAGAGCACAAGCTAGACATGCTTTCCTTCCACTACCTCTAGCCCGATAGCCAGGAAAAGAATGACTATATGATTTCTGTAAATCAATGTTTCCTGAAAATATTGTGTCATTGAATTTCAGCTAACCCATAACATCAAATTGTCATCTGTGATAAAGGTTAAAAGGCACAGTTAACTGAAACATTGTGAGGTTACGTGCCTCAAAGAGCTCACTGAGCTTACCTGGAGAAGCTTACTAAAACATGAGTTTCCCAATAAATTTAAGGTAATCTAAACACATGCTGTGACTGAAAATGCAGCCCTGCCCTTACTTAGATGCATGTTCTTAATGCGCCTCTTTGGGCACGAGCAATCATAAAGCTCTGTGGCCAGTCAGGTCAGAGAACTTCTGCTGAAAATTAACCTGAAAAAATAAAAATAAAGTGGTTAGTTTTCACTAGCATGAAATTTCACAAAGTGTATGGGAACAGTGACTGGGGAGAGAAGGGCCAGAAAACCCTCTTTGGTTGCAACTTCTTAAAGTGATGGTGCAACCATCAGGACAGGACTGTGAGCTACCATGGGGCTAGCAGGAGGTTTTTACAACAATTTAAAACTGGGTTGTTTTGAAATAGTATGTTGGCCCTACGCTGCTACGCTGCCTTCTGCTGAGGATGCTAAAGAGCTCAGCACAGCTCATAAACAGCTCCTTGGTAGGTATTATCACTCCTGTTTTACAGGAATGAGGATGTGGACAAAGCTTCGATCATTTACCTGAAGCAAAAAGCAAAGTAGTGGAAGAGAGTGGGAGACAAAACCACTGATCTTTGATTCCCACCACTACATTAATTAATAAATCAATTGTAACCAACATGCAGAACATTAAGAAAGGCCCCTGAGCATTTGTTAGCAAGTTAGGCAAATGAGCAGCTGTGTAGCCACACCACTACTTGCTCGGCTGCACAGGCAGAGAACAGCAGAGCACACAAGACCAGCACCCACAGGGCTGTGCTGTCTGCCAGAGAAGGTGACCTGTAAGCCTAGTGAGAGCAAACAAGGGTAGGCAACCCAGGAAACACAAGGTAGGATTTAGATGTGGATAGAAAAGTTTCAGCTTTCATCAGCAGGTTCTTGAGGTGCAAGGTGTTGGCTGGTCTTGACTCTGTCCTGTCCTTGGTGGGGCTCTGCACCCTGCACAGGATCTTCCTGGTCATGAGATATAGGAGGGAATCACTGTTTTGTCATCCCTAACAAGTCAACGAAAGTATGCATAGCCCTATATGCCTGTTGTTAGGTTATACTACTCCCAGCTAGGAAAATGAACAAAAAAATCCAACCACAACGATAATGCTATCGAAGGAGGAGTTATTTTCTTTTATTCCATTTAAAAAAAACACATTACAAAAGGGTAGAAAAATCTTTGTTGTCACTTCAGAACCCGTATGAAGCCATGCAAAAATATGTATTTTGCTCCTTTGAGCCTTATGGGAAAAGCAGTGCTTTACTTCAGTGCATAAAGTAGCAAAAAACAGATTAACACCCAATTTAGCATAGCTTCTGACTTTGCATTTCTGACTTTCTTTTACACCACTTTGTATTGACATGAGTGATGGCACACACTGTGAAGTAATGGATATTCAGGTCTCACCTGTTCAAAAGGCAGTTGCTACTTGGCTGTTAAGTATTTTTGTCTTGTGTTTTTATGGCCTTCACTACAACAAGTGAACAAGATACCTCTGCCCTTGAAACCATGAAGATTGCAGGGTTAACATGAGCCTTTGAGGTAGCATCAGAGACATAGTAAGAATTGATGAGCACAAAGCAACAGGATGTAACAGGTAAGGTCTGGTGTGCACTGACTCATTTTCACCTAATTTTCTTAAGTATTAATAATGGTGCTTACAGTTGATTTTTTCTTTTTGGAAAAGTCATCCTCACCTAGAGTGTACTAAATCCTGTTTTCACCTCTCACAAATTTCCATCTGATGATCCTGTTATAAAAAGAACCCACATGCTTAATTTTAATAAAGGTCCAAACTCTTCCTCCAGCAAGCTCCAACTAAGCCAGGTTTCATTCTGCTAGACTTTGGACCCTTCATTTTTGAAAAATACCATGTACAAGAAAGACTTGGGCAGAACTGAGGCATCTAAATCTAAAAGTGTGTAATCCAGCACCTTCCTCTGACACTGGGGGCAGATTTAATTTTCCTGGCATATGAGTGGCCAGGCCTTCCTCAATGTAACCACCTCAACATATCTTAGATATCTGGTCTCAGCAGTTGGCTAGCTGATGCTATGCAAGGGCATACTTTCTCTTTTTACCTCCCCAGAATCATTTGTAACCACTAACAAAAGAGATGTTTATTGAGCCAGGAAACTAAGAGACTCATGAGAATGAGGTATTTTGGCTGCGAGGATGATGTAGCAGAACAGTAATGACAGCAGCCACAGAGGACAGGAACACTGCTGCATGACAGACCGGTGGGCTCTGCTGAAGCAGTTTCAGCTCATTCAGAGGTGCTTGCAGTGAACATGCATCTCTGTGGTTGTTCTTGCTCTGCCTCAGCAGAAGCCCTGGACTGGGAGGAGTGACAAGGATGGGACAGAGTTTTTTTTGAAGAAGGGTAACGTGTGGCCTGGGCAGACATCAGATCAGTTCTTCATCGCTTCCCAGACTCCAGGGGAATACCAGTCGGGAGACTGTAATCAAGGAAGCATCTGGATGTTTGATTTTAATGCTAGACAGCCTTCCCCAACCAGCTGCCATGCCAAGTGCTTCCTCTCATTCCTATACCAGGACATGCATGAAACCGACCCATGACATTTAGACAAAATAAGGCCATAAAAGGGAACTAAGCAATGTTAAAACCATCCGCCGGGCATAGATTTCCATTGGAGGTGGCGTGTGCTAAGAGGGCTTTTCCCAGACAGGAACAGGAGCTGGAAATGTAGGCTCCAACATCTCATCAGTGCCACAGGGTTTAGTAGCTGCTCCCATTCTTTAATCTTCCTACTGCATATGCTGCAGGCACAGGCACTAGCTAACATTGCAAGAGAAGTAACAATAATAAAATAATAATAAAATTAAAGTATTAATCATGGAACCTTATGAAATATAAACACTGTAAGAGTATGAATTTCCTATGTGATTTTATCCTCTGAATTTCTGCAGTTGATTGAACTGGAATTTTTAGATATTTGCTACCGCTTGATTTCAGATGCATTAGCACTTATTCTGAATAAACAATGGAGGAGCTCTGTGCTTGTCAACCGTGACCAAGAGCAGAACGTAACCCACTGAAGAACATCCTGAGGCCAGAGTTGGGGAATGCTTAGAAGATCCAACACAACCAAACTTTTTCAGGCAGGAGTGCCTCCTTCGTACCATAAACAGTAACTTAAAGGCAACTTCCTTATATATTTTCTGGAAAGCAATGTATGTCATAGTCACAGACATTTCCCCCAACATTTTCATCTTTGTTGTTTTAAACTTTGGTAGTGTGGGAAGGAAATCAGACAAATTGTGGATATTGCTGTTACCTTTCAATTCTACTGATAATAGTTGTGGAAACATACACATAAGAATAACTTCCTGAATGAAACAATATTTAGCGCATATAGAAGCTTTTGTTCTTGTTGCCTAGAGGATACATAGTTTTACACAATTATAGTGACTTAAATAATTGTAAAGAGTGCCACTATGATGCTTGAAATCTCTCTTTGAAAAATGAAAGGCAGCCAAATCAGGTGGATTTTCCCAGACAGACAGGACAAACAGATACATGCTAGCTCCATTTTTTTTAAGCCAGTTGTGTCATAACAGGAAGTGTTTGCAATTCCAAATTTAATGTTGAATTATTTAAAAAAAAAAAAAAGATATTATGATGAGTGGACAGAGCTTTCACCTTTTTATTGCATAACCTTGAACAGCTTTTTCAAAGGAAGCCAGTGTGTCATCAGCTGAAACTGTCACAGGACTGAAGACACAACAGCTTTGACTTTCCTGCTCCTAAAATTATAGAGGATCTACAGGATTTTGTTTGACTCAAGCATAAAAAGAAGATAAGCTCCTGAGGAATATATCTGGCACAGCAAGATGATAAAAAGTACAAGTTAAGTTTCCCCGATTGATTTAACTTCATACTTTTGTAAGACACTAATAAGTTGGGAACATAAAAATACCCATATTGGGTCAGCCTGAAAGTCCATGTGAGTATCCTTCACTTACCTACTGTGCTGGATAATTAGGGAAGAGAGCAAGAACAAAATAGTAAATAAAAAACAGAACAAGCTGAAACAGCCTCTTACAACTGTATGCGCTTACCTCTTTATTCCATCAGAAATACTGAAGGACAGAAAGGATCTAATCACTGCTCCTCCCAGGTCTCCAGAAGGAAGACAAGGGAGTCAACTCAGCCAGAGGAAATAAACTAAGAACAAAAATACAAGAGGTGTTTCTTATTTTTGTTCATGGTAGGTGAGTAGTAGGCTTGTCACTTCCTGAGGCAGAATTCAGACTATGATTTCTAAGAAATCATGGGGTTCATAACTTAATTAAGCTAAGCTTTTCCTTTCTCTGTGCTGGAATATGAAGCAATTATTAGATTTTCATACTTCACCTGCACTGTACATTTGGCAATTATAGTTTCCAGGGTACATGGTTATGACCTTGCATGTATTAATGCAAAGCGCTGTTGTTGCACCTCTCTAATTTTAAATCAATACAAGGTTGTGAGTTCTGATGCTACACAATGTGGGAAAACCCCACAGCTTTTTCCTCTTCCACACCAGTGTTTAACATGGTTATCCAACACTTCTGAACAAGACTGAGCCTGACATTGAATGGAAAAAAACATTCTCATTGCTTTGCCAGAATTTTTGTGTATATATGTAATATTTAAAATTAAGCTTATTTTTTCCCCTTTAGTAGAATATTTATTTCTGCTCTGGCTTACAAGGTTAGAAGTCTTTGACATCTTATATTAGACATGACAGATTTCAAGTACAAAGATCTTAATTCCCATCACTCTGCACACCTCTCCTAGCTATTCATCCAAAATTCTAGTTCTGAATTAGTAGCATCTGATATTTGCAAGGCCCTAAACCTGTGTCTGAGCAATCCCAGGCACAGCTACAGGTTGAGCAGAGAAGAGATTCAGAGCAGCCCTGTGGAGAAGGACTTGGGGGTGTTGGTCGATGAGAAAATGGACATGAGCCGGCTTCAGTGTGCGCTCACAGCCCAGAAAGCCAACCGTATCCTGTGCTGCATCAAGAGGAGCATGACCAGCAGGTTGATGGAGGTGATCCTGCCCCTCTACTCTGCTCTCATGAGACCTCACTTGGAGCATTGTGTGCAGTTCTGGTGTCCTCAACATAAAAAGGACATGGAACTGTTGGAACAAGTGCAGAGGAGGGCCACGAGGATGATCAGGGGACTGGAGCACCTCCTGTATGAAGACAGGCTGAGAAAGTTGGGGCTGTTCAGCCTGGAGAAGAGAAGGCTGCGTGGAGACCTCATAGCAGCCTTCCAGTATCTGAAGGGGGCTTATAAGGATGCTGGGGAGAGACTCTTCGTTAGGGACTGTAGTGATAGGACAAGGGGTAACGGGTTCAAACTTAAACAGGAGAAGTTTAGATCGGATATAAGGAGGACGTTCTTTACTGTAAGGGTGGTGAGGCACTGGAATGGGTTGCCCAGGGAAGTTGTGAATGCTCCATCCGTGGCGGTGTTCAAGGCCAGGTTGGACAGAACCTTGGGTGGCATGGTTTAGTGTGAGGTGTCCCTGCCCATGGCAGGGGGGTTGGAACTACATGATCTTAAGGTCCTTTCCAACCCTAACTATTCTATGATTCTATGATTTAAAAACTTAAATACATCAGAAATTAGACCTGCAGATTTCAATCTAAAGTGTTTTGAGGTACTTCATGCCATATCAGAGGATCATACTAGACCTCACTACGTAACAAAACCAATGTGTTTTAGCTATTTCATTTATTTCAACCTAAGATGTCAAGGACACAATCGTACCTGTCCTTCCCAGTCCTTCCAGCTGCCTGGGTAAACAGTAAGCATTTATAAGAGTGAGGCAGTGTCTCTCAGTGTTTAATTAGAAAAGCAAAGTAAAAATAACTCTTCTGCACTGAACAGATTGGCTTTAAGGTTTGAACTAATCTGTTTCTTTACTCTGAGTATGCCTAGGATTACAACCTTAATGTCGGTTTATAACTTTAATCTAAATCTTAATTAAGAATGACTCTTCCTTTCATTTTCTGATTGGAAGACTGATCTGTGTTATACCAGAGGTGAGACATCACTGAAAATAACATCTCCAGGAGCAGACTGTGATGGCTTTATCCATCACTGAGGCAGGGACGGATTTTATTCTGAAATTCAGTGGATGCAGTTAGGTCAACAGCAAATACTTTTGAAAATCTTATCCTAGTCAGTATTTCATCTTCCTCCAGGATGTTTCATGTTTCTGTTTGGTGTGTTGGTTATTTTTTTAGGTGAGTACATACTGAGTACATAGAGATTTGGGCTTTGGCACTGCATTTGCCCCATCTACATGGCAGTTGCATAGATAGTACACTTGCCAACCGACATGCTGGCCCATCATCTAATAAGTATGCCAGCAGCAGCAGGGGTTGTGTGGGAAATGAAAGGGGACAAGCAGTGGAAAAAGAAGCTGTGTGACTTTAGTGCAGTTCCTTTTACCCCCTTCAGTAATCTATATAAGGAGACTGTGATGCCTGTGAGAACAGAAGACTAGGTTTGATGAGTTAGGAAAGTTCTTCCTGCACTTGGTTTACGGGTTTTCTGAGTGCCTCCACCCACACCATTGTCCCATTAAAGTTCTGGCCAGGGCAACCCTGAGAATTGTGCAAGAGAACAGGAGAATCTTCAGCAAGTTAAAGGGCTTCAAAACACAAACTCCAGCAACTCCATTAACAACATTAAAGCTATGAGTACCCATGCTCCAGAAAAGTCATAAAATTGAGAGAAGAACTGAATTTGTTCTACACATCACATAGGTTCTTATTTTCATTCTGATTCTTTTAGTCCCTTATCTGAACATTTTCTAATTTTTCTTTGACAATCTCACATTTACAGGGTCTTTGGATTTGTTTATTTTTTTAATGACAGCCCAAATTACCACACAACAGCAAGAATCCTGGCTCAAAATCACCTCTAAAACCTGGTGCAATAAAAAGTGTACTATGAAGAGTCGGCAACACCTCTGTGGCGCGACCCTGGGCAAGTGTGTCCTTCTTTGCTCCCTTTCCACTGAGTAAATAGATGCCAGAGAGGCAACTCTATGTGAACCAACCTCACACATGAAAGCTGCTGAGACAGTGAGATCACACAACTTTGTTTTGGTGTCATCATCCTGGAAAGACAGAAGTACTGAATCAAAGGCGTCAGGTCTTTCATGTGAATAAAGTGCTGATCCCACAAGCTTGGAGGCCTCTCCTGACTGGCACTGCTGAGCACAGGAAAGCTGCCTTCACACCAGGTCAGCAAACTACAGGTGCTGTTCTAGTGGTCCCAGATGCTGATGCCACCTCTTCAGGTTCCCATGAGAACATTAATCTCTAGCACAAGTGCTAACCTCAACTCACTACACAGGTAATCTTGCTTTTATAAAAACACAGCAACATGAGTTATATTAGAGAATTGGTAGCTCTAACTGGCAGGCCTGGGGCACGAGAACAAGGCAGCTACCTTGATTTGTCGAGCACATACCACGCAAGTTGGCATAGGTAGGAGGAAAACTCTATTGATTTTAGATGCACACACAACTCCTTTTCCTAGCTGGAGGAAGACTGCTGGACTGCTCTGTGCCCCACGAGTATCTTTTCTCCTCCTCCCAGGCCCTGCAGGGATGAAGAGTTCTTTGCCACCCCCACCCCTCTACTGCTGCCACCACATCCAGCTATAGCAGAGCCTCTCTGCCCCTGGGGACAGCAGGGAGGGCGGAAGGGTGGGCCCAGGGAAGGAAGCAGTGGGTGGACTGCAAGTACGCACAAATAGGTATGATTTTCCTCCCACTTTCCAATGGGTCTTGCTGGGGAAATTGTTTTATTTCCCCATCTTCTGCTCTCCCCAAAGCAGAGAGAGAAATTAAAGCCCTGTTGCTGAAATCGCCACTGGTCACGGTGAAAGATTATCATACCCACGGGCTGGTGATGCCTGAACACTATCAGCAACGACAGGACTGGCCAGGAAAGAGTTGGATGGCAAATGAAGTTCTTAAAACAGATTGCATTCTCAGGTTTTGGACATCTCCACAGAATATAAGCTGTCAGTGCTGGAACTATGTTTCCTTCTGTTTTCATGGGGGAAATTATTTTTTAATCCTGCAAAATGGAAAGCATTGTTTTCAATCTTCTGACTGGCTGATTTTTCACATACTTTCCCTACAAAAAGCCAGTCACCAAGGGTAAATTATCATTTTACTCATGCAGATGCTGACATTGGCTTCAATGGCAATAACAGATTAAAGAAAAAAAAAAAAAGGAAGGGGAAAGGGCAGGATGAGTTGTGCTTTCCAAGTCAGCACCTTGATCGTCCTTCTGGAGATACGGCAAAGTTCAAATTGAAATTCTGTAATTCATTTCATTTAGATAATTGCAAAAATATGCCAAAGTTCCTAAATAGGCACACATTTCATATTTCTAATGGAGTTACTATGCTGAACACCGCCTGTTGCACAACTAACTCACTAATTATACAACAGAGCTTCAGCCAGTCCTGCAGGAAGCCCTTCATCTGCGAGCATAGGTGAGGGGCCCAGGCACTGCATACTTGAGTAGCCCTTCTTGCTGGTATTGCATTTGTCTTTTTATTGCTATTTTATTGATTTTGAGAAAACCAGTAAAGCTCTCATTCTGTAAGCACAGCCTGATGAAGTGAAAAGTATCAGAGAAGAAACAGAAATCCCCAGCTATTTTTTAGCTCCTTGGGCTGTCACAGCTGTCCCAGCAGTGCCACAGCCTAATCAGTGGGTCACTGGTACAGTATGTACTTCTAAAATCAAGAAGAAAGAAGGAGATGAATTAGAAGGTTTTTGCTGCCTTTATAACAAGACTTGATGTAATCTGGGCTTTACAAGAGGAGTGTAGTACAGTGTTTGTATAACTTGAGAATCTGCCCTATTCCAGAGGAATGGCTAAAGCCATTTCGTAGTTGAGCTTCCATCATCTCAGACAACATAGGTGACTTTCGTTGTCTCGAAACCATCTATAGTTGGCTATAAACACATCTGTAGAGTATACCAGCTCTTCCCAGGGGAAAAGGCAAGTAATACAATAGAAGTCAGTAGGACTAATGACATTCCCAATGCAGATCTTCTGAGACTAAGGTACTTGGCACTGGCATATCTACATTGCCTGTAAGAGCTGGGGTGCAGGGTAACGTTCCCACAACCCTGTGTAAAAGCACACACCTGGAGAGGGTTTTAGAGGTAGAGGACCTTCTGGAATCATCTTATCTGGTCAGCAGAGGCCATATAATTTAGTTCATTTCAGCTTTGCCATTTTGTGCAGAAAACCTTTTTTCTTGCTACCTGTTCACAAAAAAAGAAAAAGAAAAAAAAAAAGCCCAAGCAAAGGGGGAAAAAAATTCCTTACAGAGAAAAAACTGAAATTAAGGAAAGAAGTCCAGCAGTAGTTTTAACTCCAGCTTCAGCTACCTTGATAAAAAGAGTGCAGTATTTAGATAACTTTTGACCACACAGTCAATTTAAGCTATTTTTATATGATCAAAACCTGATTTATAGTTTGGAACTTATCTACTATAATACAGCCAAATGAACTTTAAAGATGAACCTGTTATAAAATGACCAAGAACAAAGGTTTTAAGGAAATGACAACTGACCCCTCTCCATAGCAGCATAGTGTTTCAAGAGGCAGCTGTAATAGCACAAACGGATAGTTTATCAGCTTTCTGCCAGGAACTGGCAAAATCATGTCAAATGAGGCATTAAAGCCCTAGTTTTCAAAACTGTGATAAATATCAGTTAATCTACTGACATAATATATAGTGAGTCAAATATTTAGTTTTGCATTAAATCTAAATCCCACATTAGAGCATTTCCTCTTGATTAAAAAGGATAAAATGTAGATGTTATTTTATGCTCCAGTTCCCACGTCTAATTCATGCTCAGCATTCAGAGCTGTTTCTGGCATTACAAATGTATTAGTAAACATGGCAAAGAAAGGGGGGAGGCACAAGGGAAACAAGTGCAAAATCTATATGCTTAATTCATATTCCTCCATTTGCAGTAGCTAATATGTTATTGCAGAGACTATTTGCAGACACTTGCCCTGCCAGTGAACAGCTAACTTCCCTGATTGATTGTATAAACAGTCTTCTAGATCTGGAGACAGATGTTTTAAGAGAGCACATAGCTAATTTAATTTCTGTATCATTAGGAATTAAAAGCAGGACATTAATAGATTCACAGTAAACGTTGTCTAGGCAATATAAGCTTTGAATGGTAGGACTATTAAAAGCCTCAATATTTGTGAGTGATCATATGAAAAGGCTTTTCAGAAAGTTTATCTTGGGAATAATATGTACTTACTTAGAGAAAATATTATTGCTGAGATAAAATAGTTGTATTGTGTTACTGATCTTAATGGGCATGAGGAAATTCTGCTTTTAAATGTATATATATTTATAGGCAAGCTAATTAACTACTTATATCTAGAAATAGAATGAGACAAATCCTCACAAATCACTGTAATATATTTATTCATTATTTGTTATATTCCCAGCATTATGCTTTAGATGATTCTTGGAAGACAGAAGTTTGAGAAATGTGTTTTATTGTCACATACAATGAGTTCAGACTGTAGTTTCAAAATGCACTGCAGTGTAATGGCTCCTTTTCTAGAGGACATGCTTTAGAAAGCTTAAATGCAATCCAGTGTTGTGTAAGAGATCATGAGCTCAACTCAAATGAAAAAGGAAAGCAAGACACAAAATAAGTGGTCACATAACACCTTCATTTTAGGAAATGTTTATTTATTGTTTAGGAACAAGGCCTGTCTGGACTGACACTCCTAGGTAAGTCTGCTACATAAATCAATACTTAACGAAAACTGTGGGATTTGGTATAGCTCATGCTATCAAAGAAATAGTTTTTCATACTCTGAAAATAAAGGGGAATATCACTGAAAATGAACAAAAGAAAAACAAACAAAAACTAAGGAAAGCTTAAAAAGATGGACTTCAGAAATAATACTTTAATATTCAAGAAAATTACACCTTGGTTCTTCTTCAGAGTTCTGTTCTGCAAAGGAGTCTTGGAAATGTATACCCATGTATCAGGATGCGTCCTTCAGGGTGCCGGTTAAGAGATACTTGGCATTTAAGAAGATGCATGAACTTTAATGCCAGTCAAACACCCCAAAAGTTGTTTAACAACAGCAGTGAGGCAGCCTCATTCAGAGCCTGTAAGGGGAGGAGATTGCACACGAAAGTGATATTCTTATACGACTCACTTTTTTGGTGGGTAGTAGCTTTTATTCAGTTTCCCCAGTTTCTTATCTCAAAACCACAAAGACCTTAAGCAGAACGATAGTTCAGAACAGTTCTGCAAATACTTAGCCCTGTGCACATTCCTAGGCTTGGCTATTCTCATAGCTTCTCACTGCAGGGCTTCCTATGTACAGGGCTCTGCTCAGCAGAGAGCTCCCAGGCCCCCATTTCCACCAGGATGGCTCTCCTGGCCCGCTTTCCAAGTAGGAAGTCAACCCACTCTTGATAGCAGCTATCACCAAGAAATACGTTTGAATCAGTGTTTTAAATGGCTTAATTGTTCCTGTAAACAAATCACAGCCAAATTTGCTATCATTCCAGAAACTGCAATGGTAAACCAAGTTATACTGGCCCTACTTCTTCCGAAAATGGGCTTGTGCAATTTGAACCTGAGAAAGGTTTCAGTACCATTTTGGACAAGACAGGTTGACCACAGTAACACTGGCATAACAGATTAATCTGGCTTGACAGCGTGAGTGAGTCACAGAGTAGCTCTACACAGCTCCTACTCTTTCTGCCCAATTCTACAGTCAACGCAGAGAGGTGCAGGACTAAAACATCCACCTCCCCACAGCCTAAAAAAACTCACAAAACAATCAAAAACCAGAACCTGAGTAGTTTCGCAGTCTGAAAGACATAAAATGATGTTGTCTTATTGAAAAGCTTTTTTTGCCTTTTTCGTGATACTCTTGCAACATAAAATACCTGCTTTAACATTAAGGAAGACTCCCTGTGAAAGCCTTAGAATGTGGGGCTGATTTCATAATTTACATCAATGCCTTGTGCAGAATCCATTTGCCAATTCACATAACCTCAAAATGCAATACTAGCAGTTCCATTTGCCTTGCACTTTGCACCTCAGTTCAAGTACCTAAAAGCCTAAGTAACAGGCATACAGGTACTTTGGGAGCTATGTATGGGAACTTCAGGATATAACACATAACTATTGGAAGATGATTATTTTATTTCCTGAGACGTTTGGAGGCACATACTCTAAGGTTGTGGAACTAGCACCTTTCTTTATCAGTGCTATGTGCTTTTGCTCCTTCTTCATATTTTGAAAGTCATCTTTGACTGTAAGTGGTAGCAGGTTGGCACAGAACCGAGAACAGCAATCACTGGGAATAACCCCAAAACCCGTGAAGCTCTGGTGTTACTGAATTTGTTCTAAATTATTTCTCAACTATTAATATCTACCATTACGTTTTTTTCTCATTCTGGAACTTGATTCATAACCTCTTGTTACATCTTTGCACTGAGAGGAAAACATGTCTAGCTCCTTTTGAGAGTTCATCAAGTTCTTGTGAGTGAAGTCACATTGCTTGCAAGAATGAAGAAATTAATCCCAGACTCCTTCTTCTGCAAGGAAACCAGCTGTCTTTCTATGAACTGGTCTAAAAACAAAACAAAAGTATGCAAGGAAGCCGAACTCTTGGTACATAGGTTTCGAAAAGAGCTTCTCGCGTTACTGTATAACCATTGACTAATCGCCTACCTTGTCTGGGACAGTCCTCCTGCAAAATGAAAATGTGTTAACCTGAACGAATGTGTTCAGTGATGTTTGGAAATGGGTAAAATACTTCACATTACTTGCAATGCTTATGTCAGTACCCCACTCACCATGGCATATAGAATATGGGAGGTCCTATGCAAATCCTTCTACTAGTAACTTCCAAAGTAAGAAGGCCAAGAACTGCATGAGTCATCCTTGCTGCTCTGGAGTCTCCAGAGCACCATTACCTTCTGCTGCCATGTTGGCATCTATAGCATCTTCACAGCATGGGGCTTCTTCCACTGCAGAGATGCCAAATGCTGTCTTAGTTTACGTTTATCCTTGAAACAACCTCTGTTTTGTGCCACGCACTGAACAACTTCTTACATTTCTAACTGAAAAGGTTTTAATGCCAAGAAATTGTGATTTTCTTCTTCCACTGTCCACTCCGTTGACAAGGTCTGAATATTTAGACAAAGCCTTAAAATACTTAGAAGTATACAGTTCATTTGAGCAAACATAAAAACACATTTCATATCCTTCTTTGTCTTTACATACCTGGTGCCTGGTAGTCATTCAAGATCTCTCACATGGAGAAAGCTTATTCAGATGCTAAAAATATCATATGTTTACACTTGTAAGCCACCTTTAGCAAATTATTTTCCTAATGCTTTAGACAATATAGTAGCAAAGTGCAGCTGGCTCAGCCAGAATGGTATTTTAGTGATTTTTAAGAACTTAATGAGATCAGGTAATTGACCAGTGAAGCTAAAAATTTTACCTTCAATTAAACAACCAACAGCTCCGTACATCAACACAATCATTTTTGCCCCTCCACCTCTCTGTTATCAAATCAATATGTGGGTAGCAGTTGTCTAAGAAACCACTTCCTCTGTGCTTCTAAACCAGTGTTCAGGACCCATTTAAAAGCATTTATTCAATCAGTCTAGTGTAATTTACAAATAATGGAAAATATGTAGTAATGCAGATTCCATAAGCAGCTAAGGAAAAATAAGGCCTTAATTCATTTGTTATTTAATGGCATTATTTATCCTATGCTTGTTCTAGTGCAACCAACGAATAACTTGTACTTTCCATTTTAAGATACCATCCAGTGTGCTTCAGGCAGTGCTTCTTGGCAGTGGTAGATGTATTGATTATATATAGGAAATAAGATTGTACAGGTTGTGATAATGAATCATGCAATTAATAGTTCAGGAGACAATCATGAGGCAAAAGGATCATCTCTGGCAAAAAAAGTGCACAAGAAGATACAATAATTTTGTCAGGAAAGCCCTTCCAAGTGCTATATTACAACACAGAAATCTCATTTTAGAGTGATTGATAGTGAATCAACATAAACTGCCCTCCCAAACCACAACTATGAGTGAATTATATTTATTACTTGAAGCACAGGCAACTTCTGTCTTGCAAAAGACTCTGAAATTGAGCAGTCGTATGACACCACACATTACATTCAGAGGAGTTCTGGTGTCCTGTCACCCGCAGGTACCCGTAGCATAATTCTCCTCTCTAGCAGAATCATTTGTTTCCATTTGCAGACAGAATATATTTTGTCACAGATAAAAATAAGGTATTTGTTGAAAAAGGCAGAAAAACTGCAGTGCAATATGGAGATGGTAATAGGTAAATTAGTGACTTTCCAGTGTAAGGTGTTTTGTTTGTTTTGTTTTTTAATTAAGGCATAAATATATTCTAAGATACTCTGATATTCACCACTTGCACTTCCTGCAACAATGCCCTGACCACCTAGACACTCCCAAAGATCTAGGGCAAGAGGAGGTAGCTGGTGGAGCAAACTAGTGCCAAGAATGAACAACATTCATTATGAGAGCAGCACTGGCAGAAAATGGGTGTCTTCTGTTCAGCTATCGCAGCGTCAGCATTGTCTTCTCATACCACAGCATCAGAAACGGTGAACAGCATGAAGACTACCTGTATGCAGTTCTGACCGAGATTTTCAGAAGCGACTAGTGATCTGATTGGGTTCAATCTTCAGCTCCCAAAAAGAGTTACTATAAAGGGGTGGGATTTGGGGGAAGTGCTGTGTATCTCCTGCCTGCTTACAGAGGTGAGATCCAGGTGGCAGAACCTGCCAAGAGTGGCCATCTCTGCTGCTGCCACTATCATTGCTGTCCCACTGAATAAAATCAGGCACTTAACTTCGGGTAAGATGCTCATAAAGTTGGGGGGGATTATTGCACCAAGGAGACAATATTGTTCCAGGTGCAACACCAGTGATGGAGCCAATGCTGCCTGAATCAGCCCCCAGGGCCAAAGCCAGAGATGCGGGCTTAGCTTGGCAGGGCGGACACCACCCATCTCCTAGGGGGTGTGCTGACCACTAAGTTATCCCAAAATCTTACCAAAAGCTACAGCCTGGTCCTTGCCAGACTGCCAAGGCAATCTCTGAACTTTACCCAAAATAATAACTTGGCAAATTTGTCTTTGTCATTTAACAAACTTCAGAAGAAATTCCTGGTTTGCTCCACTGCCTGCACCAGGATGCTGTTGGTGCCTCAGAGCCATCATCTAGTCCTGCTCTTTTGCCTCTGAGCCCCTGAGGCCTCTTAGAGGACAGCTCCTCCTCGACTGTTCCCACCCTCCATTATACCGCTTTGTGATTGTTTTCAGATAACAGAGCAAGTCATTCACAGTTCCTGTCCACATCTAGCCTTCACTGAATGCTCGGAGCCAAATTTATTCCAGTGTCTTACTAGGAAGGAGCCCCAAAGCAACCAACCAAAATCCATCAATTAGCAAAACTTTCTCCGATGTGCCAGCAGACCTCCGACACCCTTCAGCCAAAATGAACCAAAGTAGTGCAGACCTTTTCTTTGAAGTGTTACCGACCTTTAAACAGCTTGCACTAACTTTGGCTATTTTCATTCAATGTAGGTCTGGAAAGGGCAGAAACAAAGGGGTCTGGTGACAACCAGGAGGGCAAATCACTGGAGAGTAATCCCAGCTTTTTGCAGAACTGGGTCTTTCTATACCTTAAGTGTACAACAGGTCTAAGCTGCTTTCTGACTGTGTGCTGGGTTAGGTTTTTGGCTGGGTAAAAGGTTTCCTTCTTACATAGAGAAGGAAGTGGAAGAACTGATGTGTATAAAGCAAAGTTGCTTCTTCCCCTTTTAACCTGTGATCTTTATCCTGATAGCTGTAGTAAGTCATTGAGGTACAATTGCATGGTAATGGACAGTCTTGACTCATTTTCAAATGCTGAACCTCCATGTGGGTGTCCCAGGACAAGTACGCTCTTTCAGTATGTCTAGACTAGGATAAAAGTTGTGTTTTTAGAGATATAGTCTAATGCAGCTTGATTAACAAGTTTTGAAACCTCGAATAGATAGAACAAGTCAAATGCTAAAAGGTGTTAACAAGTGTTTGCTAAGTCATTCTACAAATACAACTTTTATACCTGTCTAGACAACGACAGAACACTTTTTAAAACGCTCATGGGAAGTCCCACTGCAACAGCCAAGGAGAATTATAGTATACGAAACAATAAGAAGTTTCTCCACATGGGTCTTCAAAGCAATGGCACAGATTGACACACGGGGAAAACCTGAAGGCCTTGTCTAGACAGGAGAAAAGATCATTTTTTTTTTTCAATAGATTCAGTTCAATCAGGCTCTCTTTTTTTCAAAAGCAAACCCTACTAAAAGTCTACTAAAATCATCTTCTGCTCAGTTTTAGCAGGTCATAGTCTGGGCTCCTGGGTGTCTAACTCAGATGGCTAAAATCATGTTAAAGGTATTGAGATCTATGTGTTTGTCAGATGGGGTTTTTAGTCCTTAAATAAGCTTGATTGAATTAGGTCTTCTGGAAATGGCCACTTCCCTAAGGCTGATGAGATGGCAGCTCATTTTCCATTCAATCTTTTAACTCAAATCATTTGCCTAACCAAACACAAAATTCATTCTGTCTTTAGCATTAGTATTTCTAGCTGACTGTGAGCACCGACTCATTTCCTACAGGCCTCCAGACAGCAATTTGTTTTAACTTTGACTTCGTTTTTACTGAAATGCACTCAAAACCCTCGATCTAATCTATCCCTTTAAACAGCTACTTAAAAATGTCTAGCCTGCATGCATGCTCACATACCCATTGTAATAATTGTCTTCTACAAAGTCAGCAGATAAATTCTTAGTCATCAATATATATCCTTACACAAGTTTGCTTCTACAAAGCTGGTTGGAGAGCAAACAAGTTAGAATAACTGTTTCCCAGAATTGTACTAGCATCTTTGACATCATAATACTTTCAGGAAAGAAAGAAAGAAAGAAAAAAGGGGAGTGTGCGGGGAAATCAGTACAACAATTGAAGAACAAGCGTAAGCCCAGCCTCTCTGACCAGTTAATGTCAGACCTTTTTTTATTAAGAGGTCGGTATCAGCCTCATAGGAATAAAATCTGCACCTCAATTAATCCAAATAGAGATTACACCTTTATGACATGGGTGGGTATCTGACATTCACAGGAAAGCTCACAAGTCACCAACTCAATTGAAAGAGCCCACCAAATAACAATTTGCTGGTATGACTCCAAGTGACCAAAATAACACAGTCTGGACTTGTTTGAGATTCCCTGGATTTAGTAGTCATTTGTCAATAGCTCTTAAACAATGGAGTTGTGAACTGATACCACTTAAGTTATCATGATGAGGCTTTTTCAGGATCGTGTCAAGGTTTTTTGGCCTTGGTGAGCACCATCTGAAATACTTTAGAAATACACATTTGTTTCCTATTTTGAATATATAGGAATACAACAAATCTCCTATGCACATGAGGCCTGCAGCCAATGAAGTCCATGATTCAGAATAAGACATAGACTTCACAGTCAGCAAATGCTCTCTGGTAAGCAGTTGTGTCACCTACAAACGTGGACAAAATCTTTCTGTTCTTGCTAAGGCCAAACCACCATTAAATGTTAATAGGAAATGGATTTGAATCAGACCAGCATGCTCTGACCTGCTGTTGATGTTTATTTCAGGTTTTCAGCACTGTCTATCTTGAAGCTTTCACATGTGCTGAGTACCTTTAAAATCTAAGCTTTATATATACATACTTATATAGCTGAAAGACAGCAATACTCATGCACAGGTTTTTTTGGTGGTTTTTTTTTTTTTGTCTGTCTTGATCTTTCATCCTTTGAGAAGATATCTAATAGATTTCTTTGCGGCCTAATACAATTTATTGTTGTCCACCAAACTGAGTGGTAAACCCTCCATTTATCTGATATGAAGGTGCTTTTCAGTGAAAGCAAACAATTAGGAACCCTAAATTATTATTTTCTATTATTACACAAGAGGCTCTGGCCGTTTCGGTGTGAAGGTTTAAAGTGTCCAGGATTGCAAACATGGTGCAATTACTTTCCTTCCCCCGGGCACACACGGCGGGACCACTCGAGGCGCCCTCGGCGAGCTGCCCCACGCGTGAGCCAGCCGCGGGACTGGACTCGCCTTGCCTCGCTCTCTCGTGCTGGCCTCCGCGGATCAAGGGGACCCCCGCCCACTTCCCGAGGTGACTCTGACCGTTGCCTTTGGAACGGGCTCCCCCCGCCCTGGGGCTCCGGGCATCCTGCGGGCGGGCGGCACTGCCCGGTGCTGTGTAAAGGAGTCAAAGTACATAGGCGGCCGGGTCGATATTCTACGAGGATAGAAACAGCTCTGCATATCAAAGGCCGACGAACCTAATGACTAAAAATATAAGTACCTGACCCGGAGGATTAATCACACACTGTCAAGCTGAAATTGGTGCAATTCTTCCAATCATTAACGTTTTGCTTACAAAAATGTGGTTTTCTGTTTGTTTTTCTGCTAAATGATAACCATTTTCAAGTTGAATCGGCTGATAAAAAAGTCGAAAACAAGACGGGAGTTGTGCTGGAAAGGTCATACGTGCTAGTTCGGCATGAAATAGCCAACAGGCAAACAAATAGGGAAAACCAGGGTGACACGGTACGGGTTCGAAGATTTTACCGAACTGTGTAAAGTGCTTTGTCTGTTTTTCTCCTGTCGAGAAGAAAAGACTACCCGGGGAGAGCCGTGGGCATCCTCACGCGGGTCTCCCATACTGTGGAAAGGGAATCTGGGTGTCACTGGGGGTAGTTCTGGCCGGCAGCTCAACCGTCCCTTCCGCTGAGTTCTGCCTGGGTGAGCCCCCTCCACGGGAATGAAGGGGGGAGCAGGGGCGTTTCCACAGCCGAGCCTGGGTGACAGCGCTGTTGTCACCTGTCCCGACACCCTGGAAATCCACATCCCCGGCCCGCCGGCTGCAAACGATGCATTTGCGCTCCCCACCTGCAGGGAGCCGCCGAATCCTCCGCCAGCCCTGGAAAGCGCCTGGCTCTAACGAGGGACACCCCCCGTCTCCCTTACAATTGCATCGGGCCCTGCAAGTCTTTAAACGCGGCTGGCTCTCTGCTTGTCCCGGCCGGGGGGTACCGGTATCGCGCCGCGTAGCAACAGGGTTTACCGGAGCCCACACGAGGCCCGGCTCCTTCCATTCAACCCCGCAGCTCAGCCCCGAAGGAAGACTGTCAGCGGGCTGTCCCCTCCCCCCTGGGATCCGAGCTGAGACCCGAGACCGAAACACCTAGCGAGGGAAAAGGCGAAGCAACGAAAAGTGTTTTCCTTCTCAGCGGAGCCTGTTTTCTGCTCTCGACGGCGATTTCCACGCCTCGCGAACACCGCGCTGGGACTCGATCCCTGCCCGAGGGCGGAGAAACTCCCAGGGATGGGTCTGGTGCATTCCGAGGGTTCCTTTGTCACGGGTGGCCTTAAACCATCATGGGGCTTGTGCCCAGGTCACCGGGGCTGCCGTGTGAGAGGGGCCGGCTAGAGGCTTCTCCCGTTTCCCCGCGTGCACGAACAAGCGGCAGCCTTCCAGTTTACTTCATGCTTTCGGGCCCCGTTCGTGAATGCAGTTTAAAAAGAATAAACTAAAGCTAAAGCCAAAGCCACTTAATTATTCAGAAAACTCAGCTGCTTTTCGAAGCATTTACCCGCTCAAACGCCACACCCCTGCTGCCCTAAGGGCCTTCTCGGCTTGCCAGACAGTCACTTGTTGCTCCCTAAAATCCTTTCCTGGCACTAAAAACCCCCGTGGTCCCCGGCTGCTCGCTGCGGTGCCCGGGTTGGGCCCGAAGCCCCGGACGGTGCGGACTGACCCGCGGAGTGCCACCCCGGGATGCCCGGTCAGGGAAGTCATTTTCCCCGCACCCCGGGTTCCACGCTACTTCCGCACACCTCCGGGCTGGCATAATTTCGGAGAAAGGCCGATGAATAACCACTGTTGACTCATGCGGTCAGCGGCTGCCACGGATGGGGTCGATGCCCGGCCCTGAGCAGGCCCCGCTCCTCCTCCAGCCCGTACCCTCCCGGCCCCCCAGGGTCGGGGCGACTCGGAGGTAAACACCAGCGCTTTCAGCCGGGACTCGCGGACCTGGCTTTCCTCCTCCTCCCGCCGAGCAGCCTTTTTCCCGTGCGCGCCCGGGTACAGGCGAAACCGAGACGCGGGGTGGCCGGCTGGTAAGCTGCAGGATGGGACCGGAGGGAAAAGCCCAATTACAACACGCCTGAGGCGCTGCTGTGGGGGGACAGATTTGGGATTTCTCCCGCCAGTAACTGGACTGCCAGCGTGGCAGGTGGTGCAGAGTTTATTTTTATTTCACGGACAAGTCCATCAAAAATTAAATACCAGGGTTTGCCTTTTTTTTTTTCTTTTGACACTGAACAAATATGTACAAAATATGAACAACGTGAGGTATAAAACCGCAAGACTTTTAAAGAAAACGAGTATGTACAGAAGCAGATATGTATACAATAGGCATTATCTTCCCAGGGCTGTGTGCCTCACTGATCCTCACAGCTGATGCCAGTTACTCTCCCACAGCACGGTGCTATCACTCCCCGCATTTTCTTCTCAAATATTAAATCTGTGAAAACAGCGCTAGAGATTTTTCAAGAAGAAAAATGTTTGGGTTTTTTTTTCTTTCCCTGCAAATGAAACCATCCAGATTGGGAGGCAAAGTCCTTGAAAATCTGGAAGGCACATTTCATCTCATGCAAGAGGAAAAATTAATCTGTCCAAAGACTCTACCTGATGAACAGAGGGATGTCGCAGTAGAGAGCACCACAGCAGGTAAAAGGATGCGAGCATAAGGCACTTGTCGGGATGGTCAAATCCCTCCATATTTCACAGAATGTGTTTCCCTGCTTGCAAAGGGTGTTTAAATTAACCTATTTAAACTACATTCGTTTACACATAGAAAGGGATTAGGCCTGCAATCCATACTCGCTTCCATACTAGTTAGAGAGGAGTTTTGTCTGATCACCCACAGTAATAGATTCAGACCCTCCACAGGTGAGGACAGGGTGCAGTATAACATTCAAGTTATAATATCGATTAATGTACAAATATATCTTACAAATAATTAAATACAAACCATGTTCCTTTAACCAAATTAGAGATCTGCAAAAAAAAATGGCCATTTGCTGAAAATACATCTTTCATTCTCTGCTTATTATAAAATGAGTCTGTTTGGTGTTGGGTAGGGGTTTTTTTGGCTTTCAGTGGAATGGTGAAAGTTTTCTCCTCCTCTAGCATAATATTCTTCCAAACCAGCCCCTGGTAAAGTGCAAGCCAAGTTAGGGTCCACTCTCTGCGTGGGGCCATTAGTGGGTAGGATTGTAATAGCCTTTATCGCCTTCAATGTCCACTTCTTGATCAGAATCCTCAGAGACATCTGACTCCAGGTCTTCCTGTGAGGCGGGCGAGGGGATGTACTGGGAGCCATCCAGGGACACCTCCTTACCCTTCTGCTCTGGGGTCGGGCAGTTCTCTGGCCTTTGGTCACTGTGACTGTCAGCACCTTCCACTTCTTCTTTTTTGGTGACCTGAGGGTTCTCCTGCAATGAAAGAAGCCTGCTTTATACAGAGATACAGGCCACAGAGCCAGGAGGCCTGGGAATTTCAGCTGTGCTAGGTGGGAAAACCACCTTGGGTTTCTTGTAGGAAAAGGCAGGTGTCCCACTACTCACTGGGCCTCCGGCCTATAAACCTGCCTTAGTGGGCCAGGGCTGGGTGAGAGCCTCAGCTCTGGTCCCACTCCCTGGCAGCCACAGAGGCCTCTGCTGAGAATAAGGCTCCTCAGCGATGGCTATCGCAGCCACTTCAAAAGAGTCAGGAGCTGCCAGAGCCCAGGAACCTCTGAACTTTTGTCTTTAGCAAAGCAAATGTTTATTATGAGTCTACAAACACCGACACACAGCTTCCTCCTGCCCTGATCTTTCTTTAATTATACCCAACAGCAAAAGGAGAGAGGCCAAATCCATCAGTGGCCCGAAAGCAAATGGGAAAAATTTACTAATTAAGCTAAACCTCAGTATTTAATTAAAACCAAACCAAAACCAAACCCCGTTTCTGAAGGCAGAAGTAGCCTTGGGTTGGCAGCTGTCTGGGGAACCCAGTACCCTAAGGGGGCATGAAATGATACTCTTGAGGGATAGCAGGCAGAGACACGCATCCATGATATAACTGTATGAGATGGAGAAATGGATGTGACTGAATGAAAAGGAGGAAATGACTTAAAATGGCCGAGATCCCAAGCAGGCTCTCCGGACACTGTGGCATGGGTCAGGGCCCGTCAAGGAGGCACCAGGGACCCAGCCTGCTTCTCACCAGAGTAAAGGGATTTGATTAAAACTTCAACTGAAGCACGGGTTAAACCCGAGGGAAGGTCACAGAACAAATACATCAAGAGCATGGCACTGTGATTAGTTTTATTATTATTTATATTAAAGGCCGCTTTACAGGTAAAACTCGGCTGTCCATGTCACACTTATCGGAGCCAGGCTCAGGCCACAACGTACGGATTTTTCACAAATCTTTGAGCCCAGGGGCCTCGATCTGGCCGACCTGGGCAGGATCGGGCCCTCTGGGTCATAAAAGGAAAAAAAGAGATTTATCTGCCTGAGCACAATTTCTATGGGAAGGGAAACTGCTTCAACCTCTCCGCCTCATACACTGTAACTATTTGTAAGGGAAAAGTAAAAGCTACTCAATTTTCCATGCGGCTCCTCAAAACAAACAGGTTGTGTGTCCCTGCCTCTCCTTACATTTGCAGAATAAATCGACTTGTGTTTATTAAGAGAAGGCGATTTAAAAGACTGGTAAATATTCTTCTCCAAAACAACTGCCCGAGTAATTTGCTGACAATTACTTATCTTCTCCACGTTAATTGGCTAAACAACATATGGGTTTACAAAACAATTAGCGTGGAGTTTTAATAGGTGGTGTGTGAAAGCCGGGTATAATTGATATAGGAACTACATTAGGAGCTTTTAACGTTAGTGCTGCCTGAACGAGCCCTCATGGTTTCCAGCATGACTATTTGTCTTTTTAATCAAGGTGAAGAGGTTAAACAGCCTTTCAGATGACTTCTGCATACAACCTGGAATAGGTGAGCACAGCGTAAGATAAGACAATTAAAATACTTATTTCTATAGAAATGGAAACATCCCCGTACCTGCTTTAGACGTCTCCATTTGGCTCTGCGATTCTGAAACCACGTTTTGACCTGAACAACGACAACGAGAGAAGGCGCAGGGTAGTCTCGAAGCCCGTAAGCGTCAGGGGCCTTACCGAGCCACGAACAAAAAGTGAGAGCCAGCCCATTCCCCCGTCCCTACGGGCCGGGCAGATCGGGTCCCCGGGAGCCGACAGCCACACGGCAGGGGCTGCAGCCGGCCCAGAGACTGCCCGGGTATGAGGTGGTGTTCTTGGGGAGCAGGCAAGGCCTCACCTGCCTCTCGCTGAGCTGCAGCATCTTGGCCAGGCGTTTCCTTTCTGGCGGGGACAGATATTTCTGTGTCTCGAACTTTTTTTCCAGCTCGATGGTCTGGTCGTTGGAGAAGCGGACCTGCCCCCCTTTCCTCTTGTGCAGGGGCCGCTGGATGAAGGGGCTCCACAGCAGCGGCTTCCCTTCAAAGAGAGGAACAGCGCCGAATGCCACAGGCCGGCTGCGGACACGCGTGCCCGGGGAGTCCTGGCCTGAGCCCGGGTCTGGAGATGCGCCGGGTCCGGGGCCCGCGGATTTCCTTCACCTGCTTTGACTTCCCCCAGCTCCTAGCCTGATCTTTTGCCTCCTCTGATTTTTCATCTCAGAGAGACCAGTGAAAGCTACTCTACGGGCTTTGGCAACATTTCCGTCAATGTGTTTCCTGTTGGTCTATCTCGCGAAGAGAGAAAGAAAAAAAAGGACCTTTGCTTCCTTCTGCTCTTGCACTGCGATGGCCCAAAGAAACCGTCTCCCTTTCCCTGCACCCATGGAGAGCGGGGGGGACACTGCGGGGCTGGGCGGAGGGTTGCGCCAACCCGAGGGCACAGGGCCCCCACTCCCTCCGGGCAAGAACCCCCTCAAGCCCCGCACCCCCGGCCCGGGGCTCGCCCGCCCGTGTCCGAGGAAGCGGTGCGGGGCGAGGCGGCGCAGGCAGCGACATGCCGTGAGCCAGCCCCGTGCGGAGCGGCAGCTGCGGCCGGAGGCTCTGGCCAGTGTCACTGAGTCATTCTGTTTGTCTTTCAGTCTTGCTGCCTGCACCCTTTGAAATTTGCTGCATTGTTTTTCAAGATTTTGCTTGCGTCAGGCTTTAGTAATTCTGGTGCAAAACAGACTCAAAAAAAAAAAAAAAATAGGAAGCAACTGGTTATTTTAGCTGTCATAAAGTCACATCCCACACAGAGGAAATGAACAATATCAGAAAAACGGATCCCGGCTATCAGAAGTCGAGTGTTTCCTGAATTTGTCTGTATTGAGGATGTCGATAAAGTAATCAGCAATGTGCACGACTCCCGGGGAAGAGCCTGCTTCAGGCGGCCAGGAAAACACTTAACAGCTTCTGAAACCAGATTTACTCCTATCGAGAGCTCAAGGTTTCCTGTATGAACGGAAAGGGTCAGCCTCTTTCACTGCACAAATGTGGTGACTCAGGTCCAGTTTTGCAATCACGAAGAACAAGTGCTGCAGCCCGAGCGCGGGGCTCAGCCCCGCAGAGGGGACGCTTCCCCGGCCGCGGGCGAGAGCGGCCGCCAGGGCCCGGCCCGCCCCACCCAGCCCGCCCGATCCGGCCCGTCGGGGAGACGCGGGGGCCCCGGCGAGAGGAGCCGGCCTCCCGCCTGTTTTTCAAGTCATCCGCAGGAAAAGGTTGAGATCTGCCATGCGATCTCCCAGCACAATTAAAACTCCCCACCAAAACCACACGCGACATTACTAAGGACACTCTCAGAGTCACTTGGTTGAAGGAAAACAAATCTGAGTCACCGCGGCCGCGCACTGCGGTCTCGCTGCCAGCGCCGGAGCGCGGCGCGTCTTTAATTTACTGTAAATCAGCCGGCGGCCGGAGAGAGACCAGGGGAGCGCAGAGAGGTGGCAGGGCAAGAGGGAGGAGGGGGAGTTTTCACTCACTTCCCATTTCCCTCTCAGCCCCTGACGGCGGGACAGGAACGCGACGGGATGGGAGCGGAGCGGCGGCAGCAGGGGAGGGCGGGGAGGGTTTGGCTTACCTAGGGGGTCCTGCCGGATCAGGGCGTGCGCGTAGTCGCCGACGGCGCGGGGGAAAGAGTAGAGGGGTCCGGCGTAGGCGCCGGTGCCGTAGGTGGCGGCGAGGTGGTGTGAGAAGGCCGGGTGGATGGGGGTCGGCTCGTAGATGGGGGTCCGGTACGGGGACACCAGGCTGGTGAAGGAGGAGTTGGGCGACGGCAGCGTCGGCGGTGGCGGGGCGGGCAAGGAGTGGGGGGCCGGGGCGGCGGCGGAGCCGCGGCCCAGGATGTCCTCGATGTAGAAGGGCGTGGGGTGCGCGGGCTGGAGCAGCGGCGTGGGCGCGTACAGCGGGACGCCGACGCCCAGGGCCGCCGGCGCCGCGCCCGGCGGCTGGTACTGCATGACCCGGCTGCCGCCCGCGCACCCCCCGCGCCCCCGGCCGCCCCTGCGGAGAGCCGGCCCCGACCGCGGCGGATGCGTGCTGGCACCGCCGCCGCGGGTTTCTCTGGGCTCGGGTTACCCTTCGATAGGCTTCTATTGGCTCGGGGCGGAGCCCGCGTGGTCTCTGTCCCCTTCCTGCCACGGCTCCGTCTAGCCAATGAGCCCGGCCAGGGAAGGGGGAAACCACCCCCCGCAGGCGAACACTCCCCCCGCCTCCCCGAGCAAACTCCCCGGGGCGCCAATCAACGGCCGCCGGAGCTCAGGGGAGCCCGGGCAGTAGGGCGCGATCCACAGCCCAACCGGGCCCCGACGGCACCGCTCTTTGGGTGGGCACGGCGGCACCGCGAGGGGGAGCGTAGGGTACGGAGCGAGAAAAGGACAGCACCGGGCATGGTGCCCGGCGTTGACAGCACCGGATTCCGCTCCTCGACCCGCGCACGGTGCAGCGGCGCTCGGATTTCGGGCTTCCCCACGGGGGAAAGCGGTGAGCCCCCTTAGAGTGGCCCGGCCCCGGACTGAGTGAAGAGGGACAGCACACACACACACCGAGCTCGCAGTGCTCTGCGGGCTTCGGAAAATGCCCCGCGGGCGCTCTGCCTGGCTGCGCTGACCGGGAAAGGGACGAGGGAACGCGGCCGCGGAGCAGGGGCCACATAGGTTCCTCCCCGTTCCCCCAGGACGAGCAGACAGCCTGGCTGAGAGCGGAGCAGCGCGGCGCTGCTTCCTACTCCTTTCCCCGTCGGGCAGCGCTGGGAGGCACACAGAAGGTCCGGCGGCCCGAGCAGCGCCACCTGGGCACCGCCGGCTTCATTTTAAAAACCCGCTGTGTGTTTCCTCCTGCCCCGCCGCTCCGGGGAGGGAGGGACGTGCGCTCCGTCCGGGCTGAGACCTCCGCTCTCCCAGTGCCCCGTCACCCACCCCGGACTCGCCCCGACGGCAGCGGGTGGTGTCGCCTTCTCCCCCCTCTTCCGTGGGAACGGAGGCTGCAGGTGCCCCACGCATGTCTGAGGACCCGCTGGGGCGCCTGTCCCCCTTTTCTCTCAGCCGCCCCAAGCTGACAGGAGCACGGAGAGCTGTTAAGGAATAGCAGGTGCTGGCTTAGCTTTCTTTAAAATAAGGAAAGAGAAAGGTCTCCAGTTCAAACTCACGAAGATCTTAATAACTGAGAGGCTCAGAGCAAGACGAAAGGGTGTTGGTGAAATGGAAATATATATATTTTTAATAATATAGGGAGGTTGGGTTTTTTCCTTTCTTTACATTGTTAGCAAATACCAAACTCACCTTTAAAGTGTGGTCTTGTGTCTTGTAAATATCAGGTACACGTAAAGCGAGCTGACAGTTTTGATTATTTTTTCTCTGTGTGCTCGGTCTCCCAGGCATTGCTCTTTCCAAGGGGTTTAGCTAATGTTTTCATCTGGAAGTGTTGGATTTGCAGCTTGATTTACTTAATAAAAGTACGGTAAACCGATGACCCGTTGCCCTCTGGAATAACGACGTGCACGATACGAGGCAGCAGTAGGGAGGGCCCCCACAATATTTTACAAGCTGTCGATTCAAAATCCTGAGAACAAGTTTAAGTGAAGAAAAAAAAAAAAAACAAACAAAAAAACACAACCTGTTTTGCTGTATTATTGGAAAACAAATAAATAGAGGAAGAGATTATTCTTTTCTGACTTTTATACAAGCAATAGGCCTTGTTAAAAGGAAGTTTTAATGGCGCAGTTATTACATTCCACTACCACTGCATAATCCCTAACAAGAAAAATGAAGCACTTAATTTTGCAATTCTACAGCACCGCCCCTTTCAAATTCAATTGTTAGACCTCAGCCTTCCTCCTTCCACGGGTTGGAGGCTATTAAATCCGCATTCATGAAATGTCACATTTATTGAACTACATAATTTTTTAATATCACTAGTGCAGGTTTTATAGTTGATTTTATTGTTTTTACAGCCATTCGGGGCTCTAAAACCCGGATTTTTTCAATGTTGTCCTTATAATTTTTTTCACACAGTCAGAACTAATAAAATAGAACAGTTGTGACTTTTTAATGCAAGGGGTCTTGGAGTTTCAATATTTTCACTCTGCTGGATACTAAAACCAATAAAAATACATGAGATTTTAATTATTTTCTGGATTAAATAGAACCTTTTCCCTTTCTTTTGGAACCTACGTTTTGTTTGTAGTTTCTGTTGTGAGGGAGATAATGCAGCTTCGGGTAAAATACAGTATTACCAATATCGCTGCCATGAATACAGTTTTGACTGAATTTTACATTCTAGCGGGCATTTGAAGTAAGGTGCTGTAGACACCACGAGATCAGCGCGACCAAGACAGTGCTTTAATATTTCTATTATTTCGTCTCCAGGTGCCCTCTGGAAAGCACTCCAATTTATCTGAAAAAACCTTTGGGGACCGAGCGAGCGAGAAAATACACTCCCGAATAAAATAAACCTTTCCCATTAATTTTATTGGAATGCGCTTGAAACACCCCCAAGTTTTCGTGCTAATCTGGGGATTTCTGGGGGACGGCAGGCGGGATGTGTGCATCCCCGCACTGGCACCGGCTCAGCCCGAAGGGAGCGGCTGGAGAACTCATTATTTGGTGTAATAACTTCGGGGCCCTGTCCTCCCCTTCACTTTCTGTGAAATCCCCCCCTCTGAGGAGTCTTGAGCTCAATGGAGGGGAAATAATTACAATACAAACCATAGACCCCATTTGCTCCTGGCGGCCCCGCTGCCAGCCCCTACGGAGGTGCCCAGGGCCGCTCACCTGCCCCGCCGCCTCCCGGGACGCGCTCTCCGCGGAGCGAACAGACAAGCAGCTCACCCCAGTGCAAACAATCTGCTTCGTCCGTCCCCTGGACAGGGAGTTGCGGGGAACGGGGGTGGACAAGCTCCCCAGGGGAAGCGGCAGAATGCTCCCAGAGTGATGTGGCCAATGCGGTGCCCCGGGACTGTGCTCTAAGCCTGGCCCAACCACGCTCTTCGGCAGCCTTGAGCCTTCCTTTTCCAGACCCCGTGCTGCGTGGAGCCCGGAGCAGCTTTCTCTCCACAGTCGGCGCCCCACATGTGCCTCGGGTGTCGAGAGGGGAAGCGGGCAGTTCACTGGCTGCAGTGGGGCTGTGAAGCCTTCCGCCGCTGCCTCTCCCCTTGGTGCTGCGGGGAGCCCCGTGGAGGCGGCATCGGAGCCCGGCTCGGCGTCCCGGCTGCGGGTGGCCGGGTGTCCCTCGCCCCCAGCCCCGGGGCGGGGGGAGCAGCGCCGCCTTAATTTAGCGTTTATGTGTCACCGTGTTCGTGAGAAGGATTTACAGAGCGACGATAACGTGAAACACCTGGATGGCGGCACCGCGGGTGCGCACGGCGAGGGGAGAGGCTGGAGCGGCAGAGGGGTGCGGGGCTGCACCGGTCTGTTGTCAGGAAAATGCGTTAAAATAAAACTAAACTTAAAAAATCAAACCAGCCACCCCCAATGCCGGGAAATGAAGCGATGAACGCTTCCGAAACCAGTGGCAAATGCCAGGCGGCATTTCCACCCCACCCCTGATAACCTGCGATAAATACCCCACGGAAGATTTCTGGTTCCTAGGGAGCTTATTCTGAGGAATACGTAAACTAGACCATGATTTATAAGTGAAATGAGTCTCGAAGCTCAGAACTCTTCCCTTGCCTCGCAGGTTCTCCTGCCACTAATGTGTACCTGCCTGGTTTCTGCCCTCAAAAATGGGAGTTTCTTGCATAATAGCACCTCTATGACACTGCAGGCTTCGGGAGAGTTACACCAGAGGTGAATCATTCCTAGCTGCAATAACTGCATTTGGCTGTACAGAATTAGTGAGCAATCCAGCAAAGTCCATCTTTTAACAGCCATAGCAGGCTACCAGCAGCATCACCCGCTGATGCTACAGAGTGCTTTCCAAGAGGATCCAGCCCGCAGCCATTCCACCCGTTCCCATTACTGAAAATATTTTATGCCTCTTCCAAGAGAGGTGAGGCCACAGCCTTGAACACCTTCCAAGAAGGAAATAGAAGGCAGTTCACCCCTCTGATTTTCCTAGCACGTGGAAGCCACACTGCTCCAGACAGAGGCACTGCTTGTTGCGTGGTGATGTCAGTTGGTGTTGCTGTCTTCCAGATAACTCATCTGTTAGATATTCGCTTCTCACATCTTCCTCCTCCTCACCGTCATGATTTGATTTACTAAATGACTTACAACCGTAATAAACATCAAGATGGGTCAATCTTCAAGGCATTCATTAGAAGCAGGTGAACAAGACAAATCTTGGTCTAAAAAGGGGTGAACAACATATGAACTATTATTCTAGGCAGAGCTGGCAGAGGCTTACCATTTTCCATCCTACATCCCTATATTCATCTGATTAAGATTTTGCCAAATTTAAATCATCCAGGTGGAAAAAATTCTATTCTGAGGGAATCTGCCTCATGCTGAGTATGTTTAAGTTTTCAGCAAAACTGGTTCAGCTGTTCCTGAACATTGGGTTTGAGGAAAGCAGATTTTTTTCACTGGCATTTAGACATCCTTGCCTTGTACCGAAAACCTATGGTGCCCCACCACAGGAGAAACTTCAGGAGATGAAAGTGTCCAGCAAAATGTCAGCCAAGGGCTGCCTCTTCAGTTCTTCCTTTGCTCTTCCACTTGGGACTGTGGTTTACAGTTGGGCAAAATAAAGATCCCAAACTTCTGCAGAGAGACATGGACACTTTGGGAATCTTTAGGCCACCCATGGCCCGACATGGCTCTCTGATGACTTGAAGAGCTCTTCTTTCTTTGCACTGAATATTTGTGGGTGAGATGTGCTGCCATCAGCAAGTGCCTTTTGCCTATATACTGTCACCAGCTCTGAGGAAGAAAGGGAAGAAAGCAAGGCTACAAAAATGCTTTAATGGTGCTTTTGAGTCTTGTCAAGGATTTCCAAGCCAACACATGCCAGACCCTCAGGGGAGCACATTGGTAAGGTGCTTCCATTTCCTCTAGCCCCCAGTATTGTTAATATCTCTTCTGGGACACCTTGACTTGCAAAGTGGGATATGGAACATTTATGGCTCTGTGGTAAAAGGAAGGAACACATGGCCCCGTGTTATAGATGTAGCTTAATACTTTCTTTCTGGACTGGGCTGTCCTAGTGATTACTGTGATACCAGCTTCTCTAAACCAGCATTTTAATTCAGCTGAAGTGTGACATAATTCACCAGAGTTGTATTCTGAATTGCAAAGAGGTATCCTATGAAAATATGGAGGCTTTAATGGTTTTTGGAATGCACTTTCCTAACCCTTCCTTGGTCTGAAGAGTTTCTTACCTGACCGTTATGAGAATGTGGTGAACAATGCTATGAAAAACAAAGCAATATATTATTCCTTACAGGCTCATATTTCCTATATATCTGCCACCAGAAACCACGAGCTCTTTTGTATCCTGCCTATAAGTGCAACTGAAAGCTGCTTGGTTAATTATATTTATTTGGGATGATGGTAACTGTAACATGTTAAAACTTCTCTATATTCTTATGTGTTGGCTACACACAGAAAGATTACACCCAGAAACACATATAATTCCCAGGGGCTAGATTGTCTCTCACATCTTGCACAATCATTTACGTAAGTGCAAAATGAATATAAAATGCTGTGAACACAGACTGCTGGCTACCATACACCCACTCTGTGTTGATATAAATGACTATAACAAGATAGCAGATAATGGAGAATCTGCCTAAACTACAGTGATGACAAAACATCTATTTCTTCTACAGAGTAATCAGGATACAAAATACTGTACATTTCAGAGAGGATTTGGGCAGCATGATTTTTCACTGTAACAGTTCCAATGGGTCCAAAGTACACATAGCAAAATTTGATGTCAGTAGGAATTAGGTATGAATAGGGAGTGTTACTTAGTTATTTTTTGTTAATGTTTTCCAGAGCTTACACATTCACTCTACATTTTTTAACAAACTTTATCATTTTGGCATCATAAAATCAATCCCCAGGTAGGTTTGTTTTATCTGGAGCTGATGCACACACACAGTTGCTGTTAATAGTCAAATATATAAGCTTACAGTAACGATCTAGCTAACTATTAATGGCTGTTTAACAGTGGAGTTAGAAGGATGGATCTGAAATTTGTCCTCATCTGAAAAATAGGTTGCTAGACTCTCAGGTGCAGAAACTCTTAAAAGGCTTCATTTCCATAGGTAGGAGCCAAAATACTTGGCTAGAACTGGCACTAAAAGGCTAAAGGAGGAATTGCCTTACAGACAAATTCAGAACTTGAGTAAAACATTTGGAGTCCACTGAAGCTGATGATTTTCATAGGCAAATCATGTATTTTTTCACAACAGAATGACAGAATATGCCTTGGTGGTTGCACATGGAAATATCTTGTAAAGTACAATATTAAATGGCAGAAATTAAAGGAAGAATAATTTTTCCTAACACAGATATGGCCCCATCTTGCTCCTGTCCCTCAGCTGAAGTTTCCCTGTACTGGAAACTGCGTAGCCCAGAACTGACTGATTAAACACAGCAGCACCATTTGCAAATGGTGCCCAGCCTTGAGTCTCTGAGCATAGAGGACTTTATTGTGCCAATTATACTCTGTTTGTTCACACCAGAGGTGGCAGGAAAGTTACTGCTAGGTCTGATGACACTACAGAGTTTCCTGATAGTAGGAAAATCTCAGTGTCCCAGAGTACCAGTGGCACTTTCAGCTACACAGAGAATATTTGGCACCCAGCAACATGGGCTTCTGCTTTGTGACAGGGACTCAGGAGGATGCTACATCTTCTGGAAGCTCAGCTAAGCTGGCTTTTGCACATTTTGCCCCACCCCACATGCAGAATCAGGAAGGACTAACTTCTGAATTATTCAGCTCTGCCAACAGCTCTGGTTTGGCCCCTGATGATACTATCGTGTAGCAGAGAAGAAACCCACAAGATCTGGGAGATAAAGCAAAACCAGGATTCTTTCCTCAAAGTGGAAGGTAAAGGCATCCATTCAACCTGTGGGATATAGAAGCGGCTGACTTCCAACCTGGAAAGTTATTTTATTTTTACTGTTTTGAAAGCATGCATTGTTTAATAAACAGAGCCTTGCTTCAGCTCTGTATTCACTGTTGGCTGTCTAAATGGTGTGAGCTCAAGCTGGCCCAAAGGAAGGTGTAGGTGAGCATCCTGAGTGGGTCTTTGCCATGTCTGGTTTCATTCACCCTCTTCAGCAGTAATCACCTGTCAGACAAATCACTGTTCAAGTCCCTTCAGACTCTGAAAACAGAGGGAATACTTTTGGAAAGCTGCAGGCTTTCCCATGCTCTTTGAGTTTATTTCATAGCCTTTTGGGATTTTTTAATTTTTCTTCCTTGGAGCCTAGTTGGGAAACATTTCTTGGTTGAACTATCATGTTTCTGTGCTTCACTTCTCTGTGTCAGCAGTGCTGGTCATGGAAAGCTGCTGAAATGCTTGTGCAGCTGAAAGTACAGCTCTCTTGGTAGGCATGAGGTCAAGTTGATATCAAGGTGCTTTTTACCAAATATAATTACTTCTGAATTCTCCCAGAAACCAGGACAGCAGTACATGCTGGAATGGCAACATCCACAACATGTACGCAGAACACTTTTGGTAAAAGTAAAACAAAAAATACATGATGCTTGTCATGAAAATAAATATGCCAATATAAAATCTGGATATATCTGTAAAATCTGTATTCAAAATATTACAGTTCTTTCCTAGCACTTTGAGGATTAGGTTTGACTAACTTTTAAGAGCAGCTGCTCTTTCTCAATCCTTCCTTAGTTTGACCATCTCATAATCTTACCTCATGCCAGTACTGGGGCCTGAAATTGTAGGTGCATACAAGTTTTAGTGTTGCAGAAACTAAACCATAGCCCAGATGTTTCCTTGAAGACAAACCGTGACATAAGAACCAAACCTGATACAGATGCTAATCCAAGTCTTGGTCTCTGACCATACCTTGTGTAGTTTAAAATGCTTGCTTTAAAACACTACAGCAAAACTACTATAAAAAGATGTAAATAGGTGTCTGAATAATGTCCTCAGCAGCCAGACAGATAGTGCGTAGCTGCTGAGAAGGAGCAGTTAACTTCAACTCAGAGCTTAGTGCCACATCCTCATATATGCTTGTACACTGTTCATCTTGGCTGCTGAATTAGCAGAGTAATTCAGAGGCAGCTCTACAGCCTAAACTTCTGCACCTACGTCTGCTGGAGCAGGCACACGCGGGAAATGCCTGGAGAAGAAACACCGCATTGGGGCTCCCTTTCCTCAGCACAGTCAGCAAATCCCACCATTCAAATGCGTGTCGGCTTCCAAGGACTCCAAGGCAGGAACTTGTAGTGCAGTTCGTGGGAGTCATTCAAACAATGATAAAAGTTATGCACAGGTCATGAGCCAATCCATGCAGTTCTTCACATGTTAAGGTAAACGTTAAGGTACAGCCATAGATATAATCAGCATGTGAACAGAGATGGGATTTTAAAAACCTGTTCAGACTCACTGGATATGTAGAACATTTGGGGGAGGAGATGCAGAAAGCAGTCTGCTCACCAGGACAGAGACTTCAGAGACACAGTAGGTTGTGGGAGAGACCCACCAAGTGCAGAATCATAATAGAACAAAACAACTCCTCGTGTAATATTACTGACATGTACTAGAAATAGATTCCTTTTAGAAGAACAGATTCTACACAGCCCTCTGTGCAGCTGTGTGTTTTAAATTCATGTGATCTGACTTTAGGAAATACATACAATTTCAGTACTTTTTTTAAAAAAAGTACTTAAAATTTCTTAAAAAAAAAAAGTAATGCAAACTAAAGTTTCAGGATTAACATGACATAACCATTTTAAACTGAAGGAAGAGGCAACTCACATTTAGTCTGTGAAGAACATCTGACAGCCCGGGAGGAACTGGGTAAACCCTGCCTGACTTCAGCCATTACATTACCTTCTAGATTTGTTCTTGAAAAAAGGAGGTCTTCTGCAGTCTCAGATGTACTGAAAACCTGACCATAAGTAAAGGCAGGCTTAGTTGGATGACGATTACAGAATCAGTTCAAAACCACCTACCTTTAAAGGTAAACAAACAATTTAATTTTACAATGTGACTAAACCAAGCATCATTGCATCATAAACCAAACCTCATTGCATCACTTTATTTCTGTGGCTTCCGAAGCTGCTTTTCTATTGGTTTTGCCTCTTTGAAATGATAAATGATGTTACATTTCACCTCAGGACTGAATCTATTGGGAGACATAGTGTTGCTCTTTATGTAGCCTTCATAGCACATCTGTAAAATATTAAGCTGTAAGAATGTATGTTAAAGTCAGTTAGCCAGGATAAGTGTGCTCTACAGATAAACAGGTTTGTTTGGGAGAGAGCATCAGAGCCTGTCAAAGCTTCTGTCTGTATCACTGAAGAGTGAATTCCTAAAGAGTCAGGATGCTCCAGATAACCATAAAAATCACAGAAAGGAGGCCGTGCTGGTCAGGCCTGCCACACAGGCCTATTGCAATCTGTTGTGTTTTCATTCCATGTTGCGGTTGCATTTTTTTACAGTTTCTTCATATTTAGGACACATCAATCTCCCTGTCCATGGGTTTCACAACATGAATAGCTTCTTAGGACTGCACATAGACCTATGGATAAAGCCCAAACAGGATTAGTTTTTCAATATCTGCCTATAGCCTAACTTTGACCCATTCTCTAGAGAATACGTGAACCAAGGTCAAAGTCCTGCTGGCACTGCCACAGGTAGAAGAGCAAATGGGATATGCACAGTGCTTCTGTCTGGTTTTGGGACATGAAGAACAACAACTCCAATGGCACCAGGTGGGCCTTTCTGCTAGGCCAGGAGCAGGTGGCTCAAGCCCTTCTTTATAGTGTGAGAAGTGGCACTGACAGCTTTGTGCCCACACTTCTCCCTGCTGAGTGAGAGCATCATAACCTGTGTGCTCCTGTTAAATGTTACACACTGAGACCAGGAACTCCCAGGTCAAACCCAGACATGTGGCAAGGCCCGGGATGATGAAGTATTGTTATTACATTCTTTTTCTGTTAAGCCTGTCATTACTATGCTACTCTCTTGTCCCACACTAACCTAGTTCCTCTCATTCCTGCAGGTTTACACTTAAAACATTAGTTAACAGTTATTATGTCATCTTACTCCCTAAGTGTTGGTTAGCAAACTCCACGCTGTCAGCTCTTTGTACTTCTTCTCATCAGCCAGTTCTTCCAAGCACATAGCTACAGTTGGCTCTTCTTCTCTGAATTTCCTCCAGCTTGTCTTCCTGGTAATGAGATGCAGAGAACTGCAGTCACCTTTCCCAGATGCATCATGTGGCAGTTCCAAGAAGAGAGGCTTGCTTGCCCTTTCCCTGTGGTGTGTTTCCACAAGCCCCAAATCATATTGACATTTTTAACTGCCACACCACCTAGCAGATTCAAATGAAACTCAGAGGCTCTCCTTGCCCTACACAACTGTCAGCACATCTTTTCCTCCCTAGGAGAAAAGGAAGACCACGGACCTCGCCTGTCTGACAAACATTGCCATTTTTATATGGAGCTCAGATTATTTTCTGACTCTTTGCACTAATCGGGTAAATTGGCTTATTTATGACAGGGAGAGGAACGATAGGAAGTACTAACTAACCATGTACTGGTGGTCAGAGTAAAGCAAAAACAAAGCCGGTTTCCAGTTCTTTGCGCTGAGACTGATTTTCCATTGTTGTTCCACATTATCTTCCCATTTAAGTCTGCCCATGCGATTCTGTTGTGCATCCTGTAATTCTGTTTTAGTAGGTTTAAAACAAACAAAAGGAAGTACTTTTTCACACAACACATAATTAAACTGTGGAACTTGTTGCCATGGGAAGCACTGAATGCCAAAAGTACAAATGGGTTTAGAAAAGGAGAAGACAAATTAATAGAGGATAGGTACATTGATTAGTATTAAACATAGCTTGCTCACACTGTTTGACTCAGGAAGCCCTTACACTGTTGTTTGGTGAAGGCAGGAAAAGATTTCTCTATTGGTGCCCATTTCTCACACAGTTCCCCTCAGAAGCCTCTTCTGGTCACTGGCAGGAAGAAGACATTGGAGGTAATGGGCTGTCTTAGTAGAGCAGCTCTAATGTTCCTCTCTTCATGGACACAGATGCCTCTAAGTTTACAAAATAATATTTAAAATGAAAATTGACTCTGACACTTCTGAATTTCTCTTTGGACATTTTCATTAGATCTGATTCGGCTGACATTAATACATGAAGTTTACAGCAAAGCATACAATTGAAATGGGATATTGTAAGGCTTCAGGACAGCTAGGTTTGTTAGCCCAGCAAAAAGCTAGATTTTGCAGGTATTACAGGTTGGGTCAACTTCACTGGGGACTCATGTCAAGAGGAAACCTGTTATCTTGCTGTGAAAGTTGTATCTGTTCCTGGAGCACTCTCCCCTCCCTGAACAAACGCTCCCACTGGCCAACGTGGTGCCATCTCTTCTTGTTGACTCTGCTCCATAATTGCTGGTTTATCAGTCTCTCCTCAGACTTCTCAATTTGTCTTGACTGATGAGCAAAACAAGCAGAGCCTTACATGCACACACAGAGTGAGGAAGAGGAGAACAGCAGACTGGCGAGGCAGGGAGTGACCCCTGGCCCTGTGGCCACTGCTCTTGCTCTCACCTGGCCAGGGAGCCTCACCCCACAGGCTGCACCAGTTGCTCCAGTCCAGAAGGGAAGAAAATCACGAGTTGTTTTCATTTCTTATTCTGGGTGTTTGGCTGGAAAACATGTCGTCTGATTTCATCTGTATTGCTTTGTCATTGAGGTTTCTTTCTGCATCATTCAGAATGAGAGAATCTCATTTTGGTTACAGTTCTGTTTCCCCACTTCTGCATTAGCTCAGATTGTGTGCTAGCTCCCTTAAATACTGCAGACAAATTCACTCAGGCAAGGTAATGAATAGAATCAAGTGATTTATTTCTATTGTGGAGAAAGCTGTATAATTCTTATCTACATTACATTGCTAAAATGCACATGGTTAAAAGCCAGAAAACTGTCTGCTGGGTGAAGGCCTGCCTCACTGTGAAGCTTGTGGCAATACAAGAGAATAGAATTCAGAGGCTTCATTTTCTCTTTGTCACCAGAAGCCCCAAAGTACAGGATGTTTCCTTTGATTTTGAAGAATTTTTCAGACCCTTTGGTTGCAGGAAGGAGAAGGTCGGACTGCACAGTCTGACCAAATTAGCCAGTCTGCTACTCCAGCTCTATCACACAGTACTTTAGCATCTCAATATTAACTCGGACTTCCTATAGTTTCTTATCCTGTATGATGGTATGCTCTATGGAAGGAACTCCTACATTCAAGTCCAGCATTAGCACCAGCAGTGATTCTTTGTTTTCTTTTGTGTGAGTGATGTTGGGATGGAGAACATGAACTCACCGTGAGGGATGTAGCAGTGACTACAGTAGCACTGTGCTGCCAGCCAGGGGAGGGAGAAGACCTCTGATCTAGTGGTCCAGAGATTCTGGACTGAAACTGTGGACCTGAACACCTACCTTTGCCCAGGCATGCTGCTGCTGGAGCTCGGGTCACTGCATCCACTCCTCCCTGTGCCTGCTCACCTGCTCCCTGATGGGTCTTTTAGGCTAAATTCTTCTTCAGGATGATCCACATAGTGTCCTGTTCAGTATATCTTGGCAGGGAGCTCTTGGTATATCCATAATTTAAATATTAATTATGACACAAAAGCAGTGATCCAAATGTTTAAGCTGTAGTCTTGAAAGGAGCTATCAAAGGCTACATTATTAACCCTGTTTCACCAACAAGTTAAGATGCCTCAAGCTTTTTTGTGTCAATCAGTTATTAACATACCAGTCCTCATTTTTTCCAGTGCCAGTTATTCTTGTCTCTACCGACTGGGGTGCGCTGCTCATGATGCAGAATATTCCCTAGAAATAATAGGTTAAAATAAACAGCCAACCCAAGCCCAAAAGCATAGAGCTAGTCCTGGACACCAAGCAAGATAATCAGGGAATAACTAACACAGATAATCAGCAAATCATTCAAATGAATTGATTTGGCTCTGGCTGGCGTCCCCATTTCTGCTTGAAAGCTTCAGTGAAATCCAAATAAGTGGCAGTTATCTTACTGTCTCTTCCTGTTATCTGACTCTAGTGACAGCAGGGGAGAGAGGGGGAAATCATGTCATTGAACAGGACCATGGCCTTTCATTTAAATACTACATCAGAACTGAAACTGCTTGAAGAATGAGTTTGATTTGGCTTAGTCCTGAGCAGATTAAATAATGTATTAAAACTAGGCAATATCAGGTTCTTGCTGTGGCTTCAACACCTTCACTACAAGTGCACACATGGAGAGTCAGAAAGTACTAGTTATAGTGACCGGGGTGGCTGTCAGTAGGGTGTGAGGTAGTTGTAAAGAGTCAGAATTTTGCCAAAGCACGTGTATTTTATGTTTCAGCAATTTAAAAAAAACATAGTAGGAAATCTGAAGTGAGTGATGCTTATCCCAGATTCATCTATGCTCTTGTAGCACCCAAGTTAGAATCATTACCTCCTTAGGTTCCCATGTATTTGATGGAGACAAACAAGCAGAGCACTGAGCAAGGAACTAGATGGGAATTCTGAGGTTCCCATCTCTATTCCCTGACACTGGAGAGAGCAAGGTATGACAGGATACCTCCATTGAGGCACCTGAGCAAATATAGGTAGGGTGAATCCAGGCCATGCTTTGCTTTGGGTGGAAAACCTAGGGCCAAGAGGTGGTGTCATGGCTACATTATTCTCAGACTAAAGTCAAAACTGCACCAGCTACCAGGAAAAAATCAACTCTGTCACAGCTGAAACCTGTACAAGTGACTTGAGCTCAAGATGACAATCTCCACTGAAGCTTCACCTGGACTTCTGAGCTCCATCAAAATCAATCACAGCTGCTGACAAGATGGTGAGGGCTGAAATCTCACCTCCTGCCACACCGAGTTCCAGTTGGGTTTGAGATTGGGCCCCTCTGCACGGAAAATGCAAGTGGAAGTAACTGCAGCTGCATAAATGCAAGATCCAAACCGTGGTGGTGTAGGAAGAGATACACAGGCTGTGTTTTGACATAGCAGCTTTTGTTGGCATGGTGGATAGACAGCAGGGGTAGTCAGTCCTCAAAGCATGGCAGCATGAATTTCCAGCATCCACGTGTTAGCACCCGTCTCGTTTTCATTTGGAGTGGATACTTATGACCAGATTTTTGTGGCTATTCACAGAGCAGGAATGCCACAGAAATAACAAATATCTCTGTAATACTTGAATCCTGGCAGTGCAATATCTGTACTTACCCTGGAGCAAGCAGCAAGGAGCTCTAGGGTCAGAACATCGGAAGTGTCCACGCAAGAGCAACTTCTTTAAGCATCAAAAGGTACAGTGGGCATAAAGTATTTTATAGCTTTTCTGTTAAAGAAAGCTGCACCAGTAACAATGCCATTGTGAAACTAGCCATCAATTTAAGTTACACAGGATTTCAGTGCATTTTGCTCTGGGCACCAAGCTGATTTGCCATGATATAAACTGAATATAACAGACACACTGGGTTGGCACCTACGCTACAGCCCAGCAACCAGCAGCCTGGCATCTCTGGTAAACTGTGCTTCTTGTGATGTGCTGCTCACGTCCTCTGTGCTCTGCCATCTAGCTAACCCTTCTTCCCACAAGCTGCAAAACCATGAAAGGACTAATCATGATTAGCTCTCATAATACAAAGATCCTGCAGTCAACTGTATTTCACTAAAACCCACCAACTTACCAAATATTCAGTATTCACAGTGTGAAACAACCTTCCCAAAGTACTCCCTCTTTGCTTTCATTACTGGTCCAAAACACCAGAGCAGCAATGACAAGTTACAAGCCCATAATGTTGTAGCAAATTAGAACTAGAAACCAAAGATTAATATTACAGCAAAAATGTACCATGGCTGCTCTGATAGAATTAGTTTTGTACTGGATAGTTCCCACATTGTCAAAGCTCAGGAGTGTACTAGGTTTGAGACTTTAGGTGCCTTTCCAAGGTCTCTGACATTTGCGGTATTCCTTCATGTTTTGAAAAACTTGTACTCAGATGAATGGATAGTATTAAGGGATGGAGAGATACATATTATAAAGCCAACGTGATTAAAAAAGAGTAAATGAATTTCAAGTACTCTCATTTTTACAAGGTCCAAATTCACCTTCCTCAATAATGACTATTTTTAATACCTCTCCCAAAAGTCAGTTTTTATTATAGATCCAACATATTCTTTAATATTGGTCTTAATAATTTAATACCAAATTTGAGAAATGACAGGGCAAAACTCCATCAAACAATATACTTGTACTTAGTGCTTTGTTTTGTTTTACTTCTCTAAATTTAAAAACGTTTTAATTTTGTTTTATTGGAAAAAACCACAAAAAACAAACCTGAAAGTGAGGTTTCAACCCAAACAGTTTTTCACAGGAGTGGGTATAAACTCTGGAAAAGAAAATGCAGGCTAAAAATGTCCAGAGACTATTAAATGTAAGGGAAGGAAAGCACCTACACTTGAACTGATTTCTTGCTGCTAAAGCAGGTTTATGTTTGCTATTCACAGGTACTAACATTTATGATAGTAACCTTTATAAAGTCAATTTAATTATCTTTATCTTATTACAAATAATAAATTTAGTTGTCCTACAATGAAAATCAATTGTCAACATAAGCTATGGTTAACATCTAATAAAACAGCCCTCTGTAAATCCCTGATTAATAAGATTGGCTTCTGTATTAACTAACAGACATCATAAAATTTCCTTCCTTGCATTAATCTGTATATTCAAGGTTCAACCTGCTAGACTGAGTTTCCTAAAATAAACTGTTACAGTGAATGAGCAAGATTTTGATGCCTATCATTATTATGTTATAACCATTTAAACATATATCTATAGCTGAATGGTTTTGAAAGTAATGTCATATTTAATTAAGTCATAGAAGATGGTGGCTGTAACAAATGATAGGTGATTTACTTTGTTGTTTCCTTTACCTTCTGAACATAATGATAATGCTGCTTATGTTTAGGTTTGAGTGTTAGGGGAAGCTAATTGAAATGTGAAAAACGAATTTCCCCAACCAGTCTTCACATATGACAGAGATTACTTAAGCTCTGCTGTGGCAAAAAAAACCCCAAAAACCCAACAAAAACCAACGAGAAAAGCACACAAACCGCCAAGGAATTTACTCCCACAGAAACACGTTTATAAGTTTCTATTTCCAAATAGTAGTGGTGCTCAGAGACAGCATGAGGTTATGTTCCAGAATGCAGGGGGTATCTGTGCCATCTTTGGGAGATTTAAAAGATTCCTCTTCCTATGATAAACATTATGCTTAAGGACACTGGCATGATACAGTGGCCACTGAAATCAGTGCCAGCTTCAGCTGACATAGGGTCTAGTCTTTTAACAGCAGAACAACATCATACCTATCCCAAAACATCCCAAAGTCATTTTAAAATGAGGGAAGTAGGTGTGCTTGATGCACCTGTGAAAGAACATATAGAATTAGGGATGAAAACAACTTCCAGGCTTGCCTAGACAAACCCTTCTAAATGCCATGAGATCTTTTGGCCATAGAGACTAAATGGGGCCTTACATTATTTTTTGGTTTTAAGCATCATTGTCAACTCAACAGCGAATCTGATCCTTCACCTTATTACTCAATTTATACTAAAATGACTGAGGCAGAGTTAGCCCCTTGTAAGACTGGGCTTGCGTAGTGAGGAAATCTGTGCTCTGAGAACCAGCATTAATTACTATTACCTAAATAGCAAGGGAGAAGCATCTTACTATGTATTTAATTTGTTTGGTTTAGCATTTTCTTTTCCACTAATTTTAGCATTTTCTTTTCCACTAATTATTTGTCATTGTGCAAAACTGTTAATTACGAAAAAAAAAAAAGAAAAAAGAAAAAAAAAGAGGTATTTTTAAAAATTAACTTCTTTCAATGAAAGTGCAATTCCTTATCCCATGAAAACAAATCTTCACCTATTAGCTTCAGTGCTCTGGACACTGTTGGAATAAAATGATTGTCAAAACTATATATACATAATAAAAACTTGTAGGTGATTACATCTGGAAAGATTAGAAAAATCTAATATATTTTTACATAAAATTTCTCTTTATTTTCTACTTTTTTTATTTTTTAATAAAGAAAATGCAAAGTTTCAGTCATCATGTCTTATTCTTTGATTTACAATGTTTAGGTTACGAACAGACCAAGAATCACAAAAGCATTTTGAGTATGATTAAGAAAGTCAAGGGAACTTTTATATAGATTTAATATTTTGCAGAAAAAAAAGAAACAATCCCATTAATTATCATTACTTTACAAACTCTAACTTTGTGCCACCTGAAAACTGATAATCTTCTCATAAAATCTGAGAAATCTGGAACAATTTTCAGAACTCATAAAAATGTCAACTTGCTTCTAACTTCTTCACTGACAAGAGACTTTTTACCTGAAGAGTACTTGTGTAGCTATAACGTGCCCTTCAGTACCTAGACGCTTTACTAGGAGCCAAAAATTATTTTAGAAGTGTTCTGAACATTGGGATTTAAACATTCACTTCACTGTGTTCATACCTTTAATATTTTCAAGGTTGAGCATAGCAATACTGCCGTAGATAGTTTGTGTTCAACCTATAAGAACAGCCTACTCTACTAGGTGGTCTACATCTCACCTATAATACTACATCACTTAAAGCCTACTAATGCAAAGCCTACCATGATTTATTGTTATTTAACTTTAGAAAGTAACTGTGTGGGTGGGCATGCAATTTACAGAACATTGCCCTCTACCATAAAATGTAGGTTCTAACAGGGAAAGAAAAAAAGAGTAGTCAAATGGTTGTAAACACTTGTTTTAAAAGGATATGTTTACCAATCGTATATTTAAAATTTTATTTCTTTTTTACTGTTTTTAATGCTCTGAAACATTAAGACTTTATTTTTTCCTTTTTAATCTCTTTTTAATGGAGAAGGAATGTTAATTTTCCCAGTTCCTTATATCTTTTTATCACCACAAGGAGTTACAGGCTTTGTTTCCTCCACCCATTTAACAGATGATTGCAATGGTGACTAACACCTGACAGAAAAGAGAAAGGCAGAGCCTAGTAACTAGGCACCTTCTCCTTGCTCTTCCTAGCCCCACACAATTACTTCTGATACCCAAAATAAAAGCAGCCATCAACAGCAGCCAGTCAGCTCAGTCTTCTCTCTTCAAATAAACATTGCATCCCCCAACCACTATGATACAGGAAGTGTCACAGCAACCTGATTTCCAGGAGGAAGCAGGAAGTTTCCTTTCCCCTATTTCCTCCTAACTGCTCATTTATCACTTGAAAAGCAAGCTGGTGGCTCTGCTTATCTGTGCTTACTGTTGCCCTCTTATTGCTCTCTTTGCATTCCCTCTTTACATGCATTTAAATTCCTATTCTTCCTCGTTTCATGTCTCAACATCACATTCGTCCTAGCTCAGCTTTTTGTTTAATCAAGAGCTGTTCCACTTGGCCACTAATCCAGAATCTGAAAACACTAATCGGAACACATCCACATACTACAGCCCCAGTCACCACAGCTCCCTCTCGTGCTCACCTGGACTAATTCAGTCAGGGTACAACCTTGTTACTTGTTCTGTGGAAACTGCTTCCTACTCTTATAAAGGATGCCTTATAACCAGACAGATTCAAACTATGCAATTTCTTCCCTCTGGATTAGACCTCTGAATCCAGTGGCTATATACAAGAAATAGCTCTTGCTTTTTCTTACCCTTCTTTTCTTTGTCATACATCATACAGTATACCAAAACAAATAGGCATTGCTTTCTACTTTGGGCAATGCCCACAGGGTGGGGAACCTAGAGAATACATTAGGACAAGAATTTAGTTACTGAGAGCCTCTATTAGCCCTACAACAAAGCTCAAGAGGTAGGCTGGATCACCTTTTTGTTAAATGTTGCTCTTCATAAAACAATACCTTGCCCAAGCTTGAATATGGAATTATCTTTGTGGAAACATAAATTCTATATTAGTTTTTGAAACATGCTCTTTTAACGGGTGCTTGACAAAAAACTTGGCAAAATGCTTATTTCTAAGTCACAATTAAAGGCTTGGGCTAATGCTTTAGTGTTAGAGCCATCTAGTGGGCGAAGAGACACGGACAGAGGAGCTGAGACAAGCCCTGCATCTGGATTTTTCATGCTATTCTTCCTGCTGGTGTGACCTCTGGACACCATGGCCAATGAAACAATGATCTGCCTTTTTTTTTTTTTTATTTGCCAGTATTGCAAAAGAAAGCAAACATGACTGTGAGGGGTATTTAGAAAAAAACAGAAAGCATGCAAGCAGCCCATGAAATTCATGCAGCTGTGAAATCTCCAGGTTATCAGGAAAACAACTTGTGCCTGTACCAGAGGAAAACCAAACAGCTAGGGTAGAGGAGACAGTCTTAAAGATGATAAAGCTAGGAAGCACAGATTCTGGCATGATTTTATGGGTATGACTCTCCTTGGGTACTGGCTGTTCCAGTTTGTTTGTTCATACAGATCCTGTGAAAGCCCATAGAGAAAATGAAGCAGTAGTGTAAAAGGATGACAAGCCTCTCCTATTTGGCTTAGGCCCTTCAATACAGCTGTGGGATCAACTTTTCTGGTTGAATTTTAGTTACCCAAATGATTTCTTGAAGCATCTTGGAAGATCATGCTAATATCTAGTGTTTGAAAGTATGTGGTGGAAGAAAATGGCCATGCAGCATTCTTAGGTCTTTTAAATTTCTGGTGCCAGAATTTGACAATCTATCAAACACTCTCTGAAGGAGACAGTTTCCAGTGTTTCACATCCCTTACAACGATAGAAAGACTTGTTATATAAGCCACTTGCCAAGGCATCATACCCTACCCCCCCCAAAAAAAAAAAATAATCCATATTTGTGTTTATTAGTTTGAAAGGGAATGAATGCTTTCCCTCCTTGTATCAGGCTGTTAAGAAAAAGCAATCAACTTCACCCACAGAGGCAAAAGAAACAATAGTAGGAGGTATGATAGTTGTATCAGACAAACAACTGATGAATGGTCTATCTCATGCTAGAGTTCAGAGAATTAGTACAAGGTCATACTCTAAATGATGCTTGGAGTATGTCCTTGAACCGATTCTCAAATTTGCAAGATTCAGACTGCACAGGACTGCAGTGCGCTGTCAGTATGGTGTCCAAAGTGTCTAGCTATTTGACATACCTGCTCAAATAGACACACAGACCACCCATGTAAAGAAACATCAACCTAAGCCTGCAAGCTAAATATGGAAAAATTGACAATCTCCTAAATCATATTTGACAACTAAGAACAGTGCTTCAATTTAAATGAAGTCTGCCATCCAGTGCCTCTCCCCACTCCCATCATTATCCTATTCACCTGTTTTTTTAGCACACCATAGCTTGAAGCCTTTTTCAAATTCTCAGGGTAAGCAGAATGAGAACAGCTGGTCAGATGTTACTGTCAATTACTGGAAATTCACTGTTATACAACATAAGAGCTGCATTTGTACCCAAGTTTGCATGTACTAATGTAAGAACCTACATCTTAAAAGAAATCCTGCCAGTTTACAATACATAAGCTGTGGTTGACATCATATGCAAGGCAACACATCACAGCTGTAGGTTAAGATGAAAATAATAACAGTGGGGTTCAAAACAAATGAAAATAAAAAACCCCAAAACCTAGCCATGAGACTTCCATATACTGAAAAGGCACTGAAATAGAGCTATTGTCTATTATGAAACAGAGGAGAGAACCATCCTTTTTTGACAGCACAAGGTATATGACATAGATGCTAATGTTTTAGCTAAATTAAACATGCTAATATAAAATGGAAGTCAAGTAAGCTTGTTTTACTCTGAGGAAGGTGCTTATAACATTTGTTTTCCATGTATCAATGATTTATTTGAAGTATCCCAGGCAAAATCAGCTACTTCATAAAAACAGGAATCAAACTAGAAAGCAGGTACAAAACCAAAACACTATTTACAGTTAATCAAAAAATAAAACGGTAGCTGGTAATGCTGACAACGCATTTTACCTCATCTCTTTCTACTGTTTTAAATCTGAGAAAAGGATATCTTACTTGAGAACATAAAAGTCTATTTAACATACAGCACCATAATTTTTTTCCTTGTTTTTTTAAAAAAGTCTGTTAATACTTTGTAAGCTATAGCATATAAAAATGGGACAAAAGCAGGACATTTGGCAGGTCAATCTTTTGATCCAACTTTGCATCAACATATCACTATATACAGAGACCAAGAATAACCAAAGTTATGGCTCAGTAGAGAATTAAACCTAAGTATTTCAAAAGAGGGATCTGCAGTGGGTATATCTTAGTTCAGTGATCTTAAAGGAGGCTTAGATTTGGGAAGAAACTGTTCCGTCATATCTTCTATCTTGCTCTCCACTGTAGCTGCAGATTTGTTCTCTTTATCCTTTTTGTGACTCCTTTTGTGCTGGGATTTAAAGAAAACGTCCAACGTTAAGAGAATACAAAAAACCCCTAAAGACTACTTGTTCATGTACAATGCATTATATAGTGTTTTGAGAAAACAAGTTGGTAAAACTCCTGAAAAATATCCCTAAGATTAGATTTACTGAAGAGATTTATTGTAGACATCTGGAAGTTCAGCAGCTACTTTTAAGGGATCCATGACAGGCAAACACACCACACACACCCCTAAGCAAACATAGCAGGGCTATAGACAGTTACATTGGTAGAGCAAGAGGCTCAAAAGGAAAGAAGAATGTAAAAAAAAAAAGCAAAACCACAACCTGTCAAACAAACAAACACTACCACCCAAAAAAACCACTACCACCCTCAAAACCCAGTGAAGAAGCAAGAAAGCTAGCATTTCTGTCTGGCCTCTAAGAAAATGCTCCACATCTAATTTCAACTTTTCTATTAACACACCTGTTTATATCTAGTAAATTATGATAGTGTTTTTCATGCAGGATTACCTGCTGAGAAGCTTACTACTGTCTGTCCAGCTTGCCAGAAACTTGCATTATTTTATCTGGTGTTCACTGTTACCAGAATCTGTTATTTTATCTCAAGTTTAACAAAGCATACTCTACAGGATTTAGAGAAGTTGTTAGACTACGCTAAATTATAGTAGGTGACTTTAGACTACAACACTATTATGGAACAATAATTTTCCTTCATTCTTAAATACACAGCTGTTTGGAATATCTGTAGAAGTTACCTGGAAAAAGGGAACGCCACCATTTGCTTGGCAGCACATATTTGCATCCAGTAAAGATTTGTCACTAGCAAGGCTTTCACTTGCTTCTTGCAACCCTTCCTCTTCTTCCAACAGGTCCTAAAGCAGAAGTTTTCAGAAAAGTGTATTTAATGTACTAAGCATGATCAGACCTATAAAAGTCATGGCACTTCTGTTTTTGAAAAACAGAAATGAAAGTCTCTAAATTATTAATGTCTTCCCTTATTTTTCAAGATACTGTTTTTGTCAAAAAGCCCAGCACATGTGGGTCCAAGCACCCTGCAAAATACAAGTGCTGCAACAGCTTTGGGGTTCAAAGTCAACTCTCCACAACGGCATGAAAAAACTCCTAAAGATGTGAAATACTCACTGAAGAGCTTCATTTGCCCTTCACACACATACCTGATCTACATTATCCTCCACCTCTGTCACATTGTTCAGAACAGCATCAAGCTTTATTTGTCTTTGCCTTAATTGCTCCAGCAGAAGTTCCCGGGGTTCTGTTCTCACAAGTGTGATTGGATAGAAGTAGTCTCTTCTCTGTGGAGTTGCCCCTTTAATGAAGATTGTACAGTAATGAAAGGCACTATTAAACACTTTCAGCATTTGCTTTAATTACAGATCCTCAATTTTACATTAACTTAAAGTCATGCTTTGTTCAGTCATCATTCTTTGCATGCACCTGAAAAAAGGTGTCAGGCTGCTAGGTATAGTATGTTCCCATTGGCCTTCTCTTACAAATTCTGCAACTCAAATTGCTTTCTGTAAGACAATTCTGTCCCCAACCTACTTTAAATACCTGTTGGAACATCCACTTTAAGATCCTCTTGCAGGAAATCATTAACCTGAGTCAGTCCACGCTTTGCTTCCTCATAAAGTGCCAGCTTCTCCTCCAGAAGTATTTCCTGGTCAACCTTTATCTGCTCAAGAAGGCCATTCAGTACCTTCTCCTCAGCAGCTTTTTGTCTACCAACATGGTTGTCAATTTCAGCTATGGCTGTATCACAGCTGTCTTCATTTTTCTGCAAACAAGACAAAAGCACGACTAGTAACACCAAGTTAACAGTAAAGGTAAAGTTACGGCCTCTTTTCTAAGATGTGGTAGGCGATTAGTGACATGACTTGAAACGAAAACAACTGAGACCTCAAATTGAGAAGTTTCAGTGCAGTTTTACACACTCATTTTGAGAACTATCTTCAGAAGAGATTCAGTTTCTTAGAAAGTATGATCATTTTAGAAAGCTACTCATAAGAATAAAGATGATGCCATCTGGTTCAGATCAGATTTCTCATGCTTCTATGCACAATCCTGCACAGAATTAGGATATTCAAGTGAAAGTGAAAATCCTACAAGCACTAGAAACTTTATGCATTTGTAGGGGAAAAGGAAAACATATTTTTAGCCATTCCCACTGGAATGAAATGCCTGAAGTGTTCTGTAGGTGTAACAGATACAGGAGTGCCTTGAGACTGCAAATACTTTCAACAATCAAGTTTTTCTTTCTGAAAGTTAGCAAAAAGTTGGATTTGCCTATTTCAGTACCCATTAGAACAATCAGGTAGTAAGTGAAGTTTGTGGTGGAAATTAAAAAAAAAAAAAAAAAAACAGAGAGAAAAACTCTCAGATAAGAGGCCAGAACTAGTAAGTACTTAAAAGGAATGCTTTCTGCCATAATGTTAATCCATCTGACCAATAAAGTCACTTGCATCCTCCAGAATACAATCTGTATTTGATCATTGTGCAAATCTTCCAGGGACACTATTGGTAGATAAAGCTTTAGAATTAGAGATGTGCACTACCAAAAAAATGTGAAAACTCTCCCAAATTACAAACAGACGTTAGCCGCATGGATTAATCAAAACACCATTTTATGAAGTTATTTGCATTTTAAGTTCAAAGTCTTAAGCTTTTGATTTCCTCTAATTGCATCTATTTAAACCAATTAAATCTGCTATGACTGAAAAAACACCACTGCGGGTTTTTTTTTGACTATAAGTGAAAACTTCTTTCCCCTACAAATTCTACTACAGAAGTTTTTCCCAGAATGTTGTATTAGGCTACAAACGACTATAGGTACCTTTTGTAAACACTCAAGTTGCTGTTTCTTGTCATTGAAGGACAATAGCTGCTGATTGGTAAAGTTGACTATCTGAGCAGTCATAAATTCACCCCATTTATCAGTATCCTGAGACACATTTTTGAGATTGGTGAGAAGTTGATAACAGTGGTCAGTGGATTTTTTCAGCATCATCTTGTTTTCAGCATTTATGGTCCTGAGGTCTTGAGAGAAATTATCCAGAGATGCAATAAATTTGCTGTGACTGGAAGTTGCACTGCTGACAAGGTCTGTAGTTTTCCTGCAACAATATGCTTGTAAGAGTTCAAAGATTTTGAAAGGTGGATTTTAGCACTTTCTGTATTTAGAAATATTTGAGACCAGAAGGAGCGAAGTAGCACAGTTTTATCAAACCAGTTAACTATAATGCTGTTGCTCTATATAGCAGATTTACAAACTGCAGCACTTTGAGCAGTAGGTTTGTTAAATCCCCTAAAAAAAGCCCAACCAAAAAAACCCAGAAAACCCAACCACAAACTAAAAACAACTTTGGCAAGGCCTTAGTTACTCAGTCTGCAACTGAATGAAGCATGCTATAATAAATGCACTATTATACTTCAAGCTAACCCTTTATGGTACGAAGTTCTGAATCCCAGCCATACTGAGGGCGGTTCATCAGCATATTGCTCCCAAACCCATGGTCTTTTATCTGCAATATGCTCAAGAAACAAGTTTCAGGAAAAGCCTTGTACAGCTACCTTTTACTGTGGGGAAAAGTGAAACTATGATCTATATTCTGTGGCAGAACTCAGCTCTAACATACAGGTCTTGTCCAGAAGAGTTTATAAGCATATAAATATGAAGAGCATCTAATTCTGCAGTCCTCTTCATACACAGATTTATCTCACATCAGTATACACAAAAAGTAATCTGCTCCTTACAGGTGAACATTTTCTTGAACAGTGGAGATGGTGGTTTTCAAGCTTCCATTTTTTGCAACTACGTTAGTTAAGTTCTTCTGAGTCTCCTGAGTAAAAACGTCAAGCTGGCTTTGCAGTAAGGACATCAATTGAGCTGCGTTCTATTGAAAAAAGGTATCAGACATTTCACTGTTATTCTGCCCTTTTAAACATTTTTAAAAGGTACTTGAATGCCTTCATTAAAAATGCAGCAAATAAAAAGCTTTGTCATTTTACAATTTTTGTAGAGAAGATATAGACACTTTGCTTTTGGAAATACATGTAAACACATATGCTGGACATGCTTAGAGCAACGGTACTTTTTTTGTTACCTTCCTATACAAGCTTCTTCAAGCAGCCCATCAAAGGCTGAAAAGAGTTAGATCATCAAGTCACTATCCTAACAGCTCTCCTGAAACAAGTACAACAGTTTACTGCTACAAAGAGTTTAAATCAAAACAAGCAATCACATTTGGTGTTAGAATTTCTTTTAACTCTAAGGATACCTTTGTATGTGCCAGCCTCGTCATTTCCACTTCTTCTTTTAAATTCTCACAATCACTCTGAAGCTGAGCAAAAACACTGGCTGTTTCTTCCCGTAATTCTTTCAAAGTGAGACAAAGATCTTCAAAGAAGGTATCAATTTCCTTCTTATGACCCTCCATCTTTGAAAGAAAGTTTTATTAAAGTTAGATATTTGTCTGTTGGTGAGAACTGGATACTTTTCCCTAGCATAGTTTATACAGAAATTGTCAAAGGCACTAATAAAGTATTGTGCATAAAAGGTGGAAAATAACACTTAGAACAACCTGAAGTGACATACTGGAACTTGGTATGGGCTTTTCCAAACACAAAATTTGGCATGTGAGATAGACAAAATAGGAAGACACAGACAAGGTACTTGTTAAGACAAGAACAAGAAGCAAGAGCTGGTAAGCCATGCACTATTTGTTGAAGAAATCAGGTTATAAGAGTTAAGACTTTTCTGAGTTGGTTATTTTAGACTTCTAAAACACAGGAGAGACTATATTAAGGATATTTGTTATATATAGCTTTAAGCATCCACATTTTACCATTCTTATATGGCATTTAGATGAGCAGTTGTGCCAATATAGGTAATAAACAAATACACCACATTTAGAAGTGGAAAAGAAGCCTGAAAGAAATTGCTAAAAGGCAGGACTCATGGGACAGAATAAAATGATAAAAGCCAGACCAGAACTGGAAACACTCTTACACACTGCAGAAAAACCACTAAAGTGTTATCTGTGAATTAAATGAGAGCACAAGAAAAGAGATAACATATGCATTACCTTGTCAAGCACAACAGAGTATTTCTTCATGTTATTCTGAAACTGACAGTTTAGCCCCAAGACAAATTCTAACATGGGTGTCAAGCTATTTAATGCTCCTCCTAATCCAGATGTATGTTCCTCCTAGGAACAGCAGGGGGAGGGGAAAAAAAAAAAAAAAAAAGCATGATATGACTGCTCCTTCATCTACATTTGTAAGAAGCTATTCATATACATATTATGTACTCTGCTATGACAGCATTTGCTATACAAGCACATTACAGCTTATGGGGGTGACATGCGAGGGGAAATGGGGAAGGACATAATTATGACCAAGAACTGAAGCAGAGACAGGTAGAGAGCATGAGGAAAAAAAACCTCTATACAATATTTACAGACCACCTTTTGACTGAGAACAGTTTAATCTATTTAAGTAACATAAGAGTATGCATATTTACTAACAATTAATCTCAGCAGCTCAGCTTTACAATCAAGCGACAGATTCTCATGTTGTATTATTTTTTTTGACACGTGAGAAACTTCAGTAGACACCAATTCTTTAACAGAGGCAAAAGATGCTGATACAACTGATACAAGAATATTAGCTGCTGAAGAACTGGTAGACAGGAGGTCACCTACAAAAGAAACCAAGAAGTGTTATAAGTATTTTTTATAAGCTCCACCATAGGATAGAAACTCCTTTTATTGCTCATCACCTTATTGCCTCTTACAGCACAGGAAGGCTGTTAATCTACATTACTAGTGCAACTGTTACCATTACATTGCTTAAAATAAAGCCTCTTCCACTTACTAAACCAGATCCATTAGGAAACTAAACCAGATCCATTAGGAAACTAAACCATTAGGAAATGGTCTTTGGTACTACTGTTGCAACAACTCAGGATGGCATAGTGATACAGATACTACACTTACCTATAAAATTTGTGTAAGATGTCAACATCTGTTGCTGCTTCAAACTGTTTTCACTAACTGAATCTTGTATTTTGTTGAACAAATCATTCATTTGTCCTGCAAATGTATTTTGGACAATAGCATTGTGTTGATCAACAACCTTCTTACGGTCCAGTTTTGCATGAAGGCCAGATACATCTTTTGTAGTTTCTTGAACTGTGCAAAGTAACTACAATTTCAAGTTATTTTGGTCAGTCTTTAAACAAGAAGTCAAGTATATATTATATAAGGAAGTTAAAGGAGAAGTTATTTCCCTACAAAGACAGGCATTTCCTTTTATATCCTCAAATTACCACTGTTCTAAATCCTGGTGTTATGTCATTCATAGCCTTAGAACACAGAAAGAAGTTACCTGTAAAGGCCATTTGTTCTTTGAAATTAAAGCATTAACAATTTCTTAAATATTAAGTATGTCCTTTAAGATATCACTTATCCCAGAACAGTAAAAAAATCCTCACCACTTCAACTTTTTCTGAAAGATTTGACAGTAAATATATTCTTTAATAGTACTCAAGCAAGAGACTTTCAATACTTTTCTGTGATAAATAATTGAGAATTCCAACACATAGTGGATTCTTGGTTTTGTAGTCAGCATAAATAATTTCTGTACCTATTTCTCTTACACACTCACAACCCACACACAAAAAACTAGGCATCCCCTCCCATCCTTCCAGGAACCTGAGTAGAAAGATATTTTCATGTTGACGCAAGATAAAAGTTTTATCACTTTGCAGTTTAAATAGCAGGACATTCTCTCCCCACATCAAGTCTGTTTTGATAATTACAAGCAAACGACAAACATCAAAATGATACCCTAAAATATAGACATAACAGGACAACAGTTTCCATTACTTAGTGAGTGTAAATTACTGCACACATCTCTGCAAAGCTTTTTGCTGTTTTTCTACCCCAATTATATATAACTCATTCCTTTGTAGAGCCAGCCATACGCTCCTAGTAAAGCAAGCTACTTACTCTGCAAAACAACTCATGACATAGGTAGTGCAAAGCACTGGAATTCTCATGACAGCCTGATCTGAAGGCAAGATTAGCTCCAGACCAACCAGTGTGTTTAGCAGTCAACTGTCAATATTACCATGAAGTCCTGTAATCTAAAGTACCTTTTCATCATAATATAATTTATAGAGACAGCTAATCCTACTTGTCCCATCTTAAATTCAGGTTTTGTCACACTCTCATCATGATTTAGCAAAAATTATTTCCTTGAACAGCCTATGAATCTCCCAAACATAGGAAGCTACTGTTACAGTTAGGTGCAAAAACTGTGACAACCTTGCTAGCTGTGCCATGAAGTTTTTGTTCAGTGTTTTCCAAAACTGAAACCACATATTCTTCTTCAGCCAGATGAATCTTTGTTTCTTGCAGATCTTTTTGGGTTTCTTCCAGTTCTTTCTCCTTGATTTGGAGATCTGTTTTACATTGTTCGAGTTCATTTTTATTAACTGTGAATAATTCAGTGATCTAAAGCAGAAGACAAAAATCAATAGGGAAACACTCCTTTTATAAGGTTAACAGAATTCCTATCTCTCAAATTACACCAAAATACCAGAAGGCCAATTTAATCTAGCAATGCAGTTTCAGCTATAAGGCTCAGAGGTCTTAAACCTAGACAACAGATAGCACAAACCAACACCATATTCATTGTAATAATCCCTTGCTTCCCCACTCAAAATACAAGACCAAGCAGTTGTTACAACACAGTAAGAAGAAAAAAAAAAAAAAAAATAAATCCCACTAACCAAACTTAAGATAGAATGAAGAAGAGAGTTAGGAAAGCTGATTACAGAGTAGTTACATATTTCAGCAAATTAATAGCTGCATTTCTTCTGAAGAGAAAGCTCTCATTTTCTGTGTAATTTGTTAGGGGGAGCTCATCACCTCCTCCTCTCCCCCCTTATTCTTTGCTCCTAAGCAGATACCTGTCAACTGAGATAGCATTTTTACAAGCAGATTTTTTGCCAAAAACCCAACAGAGTAAATTAAAGGTAAAGTGCTAGACATTAAAGGAGCTTTAAAAAAAAAAATAAAATTGCATCCTACAACTAGCATTTGATACTTCAACTTCCTAACATAAAGAATTAGGAAGCTTCACTCTTGACTATTTAGAGAACTTTAAGAACAAAAACTTTCCACAGTTGAGAAATGTCACTTACTCTTTTCACTTCTTCCTCCATGACACTGATTTTGTCAATGTACTCTGCAATTTGTTCTTCCTGAACTGTGAGCTTTCCATTAAGGGCTCTCAAGCAAGGATTAAAACAAATAAACAAATTAGTCAAGTAAGAGCTGATTTCAAGATTATCCACTGGATTTTATACTACATATTTAGCAATTTCAAAATGTATTGCTAACTTCTGTATGAAAAGCAGGTAATTTTCACCCAATGCAAAAAGGATTTGAAATGATTTTCCATTGTAAATTTTCTGTGTGAACTAGCCATCTTACAAAGTGAAGTAAATTATGTCTAGTTTACTCTTCTATATGAGCTTCCACTGAAAGAATGGCTCCATGGTGTAAAGCTGCATCACAGCTATGCCTACTGGAAGTTGCACATATAAAATACATGCAACAAATAAAATCCTTAGTGCAAGCCTACTCTTTAGGCTTCTATCTGTATAATAACTAATTTCTAAGAAGCAAATTAATCAGTTGGCTAAATTCTCCTTACTATCTTCAATTTTCTGGTGTGAAAGTAGATCCAAAAGCATATTTATATAACGATAGGTACCAGTATCTGAGATTTGTTGTTAGAGATTTTATAGAAATTTTGAAGACATACTCGTAATTTTCAAGAGAAATATAGACGCCATTTTTTTCTCGTGCAGCAGCAAGGTCTCGCCTCAAACGCTCAATCTCTTCAGTGTATTCCTGCATAAAGGAACAATCACTTGTAAATATCTAAATTCCTACTTTGCTTTCAAGATTTATCTTAACAGATACTTCACAAAGAGTGCTCTGTGGAAGATTTACATAAGCACTTCTGTTACAAATAAGTTCAGTATAGCACCATTTAAACTCATAACACTGGATAGATTTAGAGCATTGAAACATCCCACTTCAGTCATACCTGGTCACATATAACAACTTACAATGGGAATCCTTGCTTCTTTAGTAGCAGTCAACTACTTTATATTCATACTTACTGACAATTTCACTTTAATTCAGGCATTCTGTAGGGAATGAAGCTGCTAATACAGTAAGCCCATGAAAAAATAGCCAGTGTCATTTACTGGCTCTCCACTGACTTGTAAACAGATAATCCATACACAGAATCATGGCTAGCAGCAATAGCCCTCTCTATCCAGTTTTACTCTTAGCAACAGTTTTGGTGTATGCAAAGTGACTAATGCTACACCAGTTTGAAAATAGGAGTTCAGTGATTAAAATTACCTCAGAAAAGCACCACTACTAGTTATAGCTTCTCCACAACTCTGTTATTCGTTCATAGCAAAATCTACGTTAACAGAGTCAAACCTAACCTGTAACTTAAGATACATGTCTAGCTTACCTTAATAAGAGCTTTTTTTGTTAGCTTCTGATTAACTTCAGGCTTGTTCATTATATTCTTTGCTCTGTGGGCATATTCTAGTGTACTCAGGGTTTCCTGTGATAAACAGATGTAATAACAATACATCAAGATGAGGAGTTCACCAATATTTTTATATCATTAGCAAACTATAATATCTATTTTAGAAATTGATTTTCAGACTTATATTTACCTCAAGACTTACAGACGCAGGAGAAACTGTGGCGATTATTGATGTTTTTGTTCGTCCTCCAAGAGAGTCTTGAAGGATTCTTGTGAGTTTAGATTCCCTGTATGGAATATGTGGGGCTCTTTCTACTAGAGCAGTAATAACTCTTCCTAGAGTCAGGAGAGACTGGTTGATATTTCCAGCTTCACGAGCTCTTTTGTCAACTGCCCCAGATCGACCAATGTTTTCACTTCCTGCAAGATCAACCTGAACAACAAGAGGAAGGACATGCTTCTGCCTCAAATGACCCTGAAGAACGCTCACCCCACAGTGTTGCAGAATGCAACACACAAACCAGCTTATGAGTTGTGAAGGATGTCAAATGGGACTGATGTTTTTCAGGGTGACAAGTATAGTTCATATCTCTTTACAGAAAACAATGATTTTTTCCCCCTTATTGCAAAACAGACCCAACCCCACCCTAGATCAAGGGAATGAGGTCAGATTATTCTAGTTGATTATTTTAAGAATGTCATCAACAACATCAAATACTTACCAAGTTTAGCTTTCCAATTTTAACAAGTTCTTCTCCATCTATTGTTGTTTCTTTCATGTGGATGGTAATAGAAAATACAGAGTGGGAACGGCTATAAAAGAATTCAGCTTTCCTTTAATATGCTTTTACAATAAGAAGCTGACATATAGAAAGACACAGACATCAAATTAGACCAGTTTGACCATGCATAAAACCAGTTCAGGCAGAATAAGTTATCTAAATTCCCTGTAATTTCAGATTTACTTAGTTCTGTGTTCTAATCTGTGGTAACCAAATATCCATTCCCCTGCACTAGTACACAGATGTGCTCAGCTTATTTTAAAATAAAATTATGACTTGAGCAGAGTGTTTCTTGCTTATTACAACACTGGATGACTATTTTTCAGTGACATAGCTATCACATCTGCAGTTTAAGAATGATAAATTAATAATAAACAATGATATTTTTGACCAAGATGTCTCTACTAGATTCTGACTGAGCAGCAATCATATGAAGTAGCCTGCATTGTTACATTACCCTCTTGAATCTTACATCCAACTTCCAGAAAAGTGGTGCAAGAGTTCCACATGCTGTCAACAAGTTTTTATTTAGTAAACAGGATTGGCAAAAAAAACCCCAGCCACCTATAACAGCTAAAACAAAGGCAACCCATCTCTGCCATACAGGCGTATCAGCTAAATATCTTCCAGACTTTGAGTGGACTACAGCCTTCTTTTTGAAGATGTACAGTATCTACTGCAGAGAATATTAATTGCATGCTACTACATACAATGTATATCAGTTATGCATATGTCAGACTTCTTTTTGTTTCCATAGGCATAGAAAGCCTTGAAAAAGTTAACTTTGAGTTTTAATTAAATTTCAATATTCTAGATGCCAGATTTAGAACATTCTGCTACTTATACCTCAGCTAGAGTTAAGTGGAATGCCAGGGCTACTGCCAACTAGACACTGCATATTAACATGGGACACATTCATAACAAAGCATGCAAACTGTAAAAGAGAGGAAGCTTATGTAGAAAATCATGCAGAGAGAAACAGCTTGCCTATTTTTAAGATGAGAAGCATTCAGATTTTATAATGCCCCTTCACACACCTATTAGAATTGCCCTACAGGATGTGATTAGGAAGTTGTAAATATGGCTTTCTGACCCACATTTGACAATATAAACTGTGATACATAATCTCAAGATCATGTCAGGTTTGCACTAGCTTCAACATCTTTTACTCCTTCAGCAAGATCCTGTTTAATAAAACAAGAACAAAACAAAGTTTCTGAAACTGTGAGGATTTGTACCTGGAATATGCATTCATGTAAGTAGCTGCAGTAGTTCTTTTTGCTGCACCCCTTTCCAGGATTTGGTAGACTTCATTTTTGTTGTGTACAGTTATTTCTTCCAAGCCTTTAATAATTACACCCCGCTGTCAGGAAATAATACAAGCTTATTATACGTCTCTCAAACTCAACAATCCTGAAAGCCTTACGATAACAAATTTTGGAAGACAGCACTAACCTTGTTTCGAGGATCATCAAACATCTGCAGTCTTTCTCCAACATCAGGAGTAGGATTCAGAAGATCAAAAAGCTCCTCATTATAGATTTCCAAAAGAGAGACTTTCACAGAAAATTCAGAACCATTCTCCGTGAGTTTTTCAAATATTTGATGCAATGTACGGGGTATTATACCCGCCAGTGGATCCTATAAGTTGAATATTTAATACATAAATGTACTGAGATTTGAGGGTGGGGGTGGAATTACAGCTAAATAGTCACGATTTCGTATAAGAAAAAATGCCTTGGACAAAGATAATCTTCCATATAAAGGTCACAAGACTTGCATGCATGCATTAAAAATGTAAAGGTTTGATTCTCATATAAATGAATGAGACCATTTATTAATTTACCAATATTTCAGGAAAGTCAACTTCAGGATTTGAAAGGCATCAATTTCTGGCTTTCCTTATCCTTCTGCAATTTCTAATTTTGAACTAATGTATAAACAAGAGAAGTCTCACGAATGAAAATATACCTCTTCCCAAGTATATTCCTCATTGGGTGACCGCTCCCCTTCCATTGTGAAGGTTTTACCAGTACCAGTTTGGCCATAACTGTGAGAATAAAAAAATTAAAGTGTAACCAATAAACTAAAATTAAAAGAAAATTTCTTAATAATAATTATTGGCTTACTTACGCAAACACTGTACAGTTGTAGCCCATAATAACTTCATCCAAAATGGGACACACAACACTCCTGTATACATCAATTTGCTTCGCCTGAGCTCCAAAAACCTATTGAGACAAAGAAAAACCCATCCCATTTATCTCGACAGTAATGTAGAGCATCACACAGTAATCAGACCATAATAGAGAAACGTATTAACTTGTTTCTACAAGTCCCCAACTTGACAAGCAGTTACCATATCAAATGTGTAAGTCTTTCTTGATGTCTTATCTGTCACTCCTCCAGTGCGGACACTAACTTCCTTTCTTGCTTGATCACAGTCTACAACAGGATAGGAGCCTGCTTTACGTTCTGAAGCATTAAAAGGCCTAAAAGACAGGGGTTAAGAATATAGATTGATATCATTACTGACAAGAACATAAACTGACAAAGCAGTAATGTCACTCAGTTTAAGGATCCAGAATAGTGTAATTCAGTAAAAGGGACATAAAGCTTTTAACTTAATTTGTTTAATAACTAAGGAAAATTATTTTTCCTTAATGCTGCAATTGGGCAGTTTCTAGACCTTGCTTCTCTTCCACCCACTGTGGAACAACTCAAGAATCTACAGCTTTTAGTTTGTTTACATACGTATTTTTTAACAAGTCCATAAACACTTTTAAGATCATTTACATGCTTACACAGCTAACTTGCATTAGAAAATGTTGTTCAATAGCAGGAGTTGCAGAAGATTAAACATACCAAATAGTTGTATAAACAAGAGCCTTCAAAAAAGGAAAAAAGTTGCACATGAAAGTTAAGGCAGTAGCAAATTAATTACATTTTAAAATTTCCTTTTTCATTTACACAAGCAATGAAGCCTGTATCTCACACTGATGTCAATACTTTAAAGCATGAGAAATACCAATAGGGCCGCTAATTGTAGAACAGTAAGCAATACCAGAACCTTAGTAACCTTTAAAATATTTTGACAGTAGAGGCACTTCAGATGCTGTTTCTTTAAATTATAATGTCTAAAAAAAAAAAAAAAAAAAAAAAAAAGGATACCACAAGTGCACAGCATCTCAAGTTTCCTGACTCTTGTGGCTAACATTTCTTCCTCAACATAGCACTGAGGCCGAAGTGTTAGATTCTAGACACACCACTAGACACTTTGCTGCAAGACTGGTGGCAACAAATGATCACTAAAAACATACTCAAAGGGCCAAGTTACAGCTTTGGTTTTGTGACCTTTAAAATTACAAGAGACTGAACAATGAATATATTCTGCTCTATAATAATATACATCAGTTAAATAAATGCAGGTGTCTTATGATATGCTAACCCACAACCATGAGAGTAGAGAACACTTCAGCTACGCTGGAGCATACATGCAGATCATTGTCATGCACCAACAGACAAGCAGTAACCTGGTATGCCATGGTGACATTTGATCACAGGTTCCTCCCCTTAGGTATGAAGGATGTTAACATTCATATTAAAAACGCTAATGCATGTGGTTTGAGTTTCCAGATTGATGTTTTACCAGAGCATAGCAAGTGCATAGCTTGAAAAGATTTTTGATTTCAAACTTAAACAGGGGAAGTTCAGATTAGATATAAGGAAGAAGTTCTTTACTGTGAGGGTGGTGAGGCACTGGGGTTGCCCAAGGGAGCTGTGAATGCTCCATCCTTGGCAGTGTTCAAGCTGGGTTGGACAGAGCCTTAGGCAACATGGTTTAGTGTGAGGTGTCCCTGCCCATGTCAGGGGGCTTTGAACACCGTTCTATGATTGTATAATTGAAAAGCTCTGACACATCAGGTTTTGGAAGCAAATCTGAAATCAAATTAATACAATTGCGTCTATCTACCAATTTGTAAAGTAAAGAGAACGTGACTGGTGCAGGAAAAAAAAAACAACAAAAAGGCAGGGTGGGAGGAACATTTACTAGCTCAAAGACACTGAAGCTCTATTAAAAAAGAAAAGCTGTACAACAGGCAAGAGCAAAGGTGAGTTAGAAAGTTCTTAAGGGTTAAGAAGAAATGAATGTTGACATAGTCTACAAGTTGCAACAAAAGCAAAACACTACACCAAGGACAATGCTAATGCTACTGACATATTGAGCATTATATTTAATTAAAATACACACTGTATTTAGTTCAAATATGCACTGATACTTAGTGAGGCTATTCCAGAACAATTGACTAATCAGATGAAAAAGAAAATGATCACTCCTGACAGCATTTCACACTCAGTTGCTTCAATAACGTTATTCTTCTTTTGCAACTGCATTGATTTACAACCAACACTTTCACCCATTCCATAGCATTTGTTCCAGCAGCTTTTTAGCTGTATTTCAAAAATAAGATAAAATCGGTTTTAATTTCTATTATCATTTTGCATCTGTAAAAATAGAAAGTCCAAGCGTGAAGATAATTGCAAAAGGCATTAACAACAATAAGCCAACATCTGCAGCTCTGGCTCAAAACAGAAAAAAACAAACCCTTTTCCTCTCCCCCCACCCCCAAAGAAAAAACCAAACCCACACACACGAAAAAGGAAAAACTTCCAAAAGTATTTTGAGCACTGTTCCTAAGCAATTATCAGCATTACAGTTTTAACAAGCAACACTTTTAAGAAACTTTAAGATCCAGTAACAGTGAGCAAGTCACGTCAAAATTACATTCCGCAGCTCCCTTTCCTAGGGGCCACTGAGCAGCACCAGGCAGGGCCGCAGGCAGCGCGCCGCCCCGACAGCCCTTCACAGGACGACGGCCTCGGTCCGCCGAGCACAACGGGTTCCCCGAGAGGCTGCGCAGCGTACGCTCCAGGCCGAGGTTCCGGAGGGGCCTCACCGGCTGCCCGTTTACCCTGCCGCTGGCAAGATCCTCAACACCCGCCCGGGGTGGGGGGCCGTCGCGCCTACCTGCACCGCACCACCACCTGGATGTTCTTGCCCTTCTCTTCCTTCTTAGAGCTGCTGCTGCTGCCGCCTCCCTGGAAGCCGAAAGAAGCCATGGCAGGCCTCGGCGCCAAGCGTGCCAGGGGGAAAGAAGGGGAAGCGCTGACAGCAATGCACCGAGGCCGCTGGGGATGGTGCCAACCACCCGCCACTCGCCTCAGCCGCTACCGCACTTCGGCTGGGGGCGCGCTCTCTGCCGGTTACTTTGAACCACGCACCTCCCCACGGCCCGGCCAATCAGCGGGAGCGCGAGGGGCACCATGGAACCACTTTTCAAATCCTTGTGGTGACGCAGTCTCATGCCCCGCCGCAGCGCGCTGCATGCTGGGAGCTGTAGTGCCCGGTCCGTCGCCACCACGTGACCGAGCGGGGTGGGGAGTGGCACCCCGGTCATGGCAGAGAAATGACAGGAGAAGGATTTGATCTGGTTCCTTAAGTCCTGGTGCTGCCGAGCGCGCAGCTCGCCCTGCCATGATGTTCCACCTGATGTCCACCTCGAAGCTATTTCTTGGCGCTGCTACTGCGGGCGCTCCCGAGAGGGCAGCCAGAAAACGTGCGGCCTTCTTGGCAGCTGCCGCTCCAGATCCGTGGATTTAAGAGCATACAAATTTCTCACCAGCGTTACCGTTCTTCAAGATGCGCATCCTCCAGGTAACCTTCCCTCACAGGCCAAGCCCACTGGCCATCCATCCTTCTGTCCTCACTGGCTCTCCAGTAAGTCCACGTTTCCTTTAAACATCACGTTCAAAATTAGGAACCACCACCACCACCACCAAGCCAGCACTCGGTGGAGTGGAAGCATTACTTTGCCTGCTTTAACAAATAAATAGGATTACCTTTCTATTTACCCAGCGGGGCACAGCGTTCACAATTCACAGCAGGGCTCTTTGAGCTTGCCTCCAGAGCAATTCAGCAATGTCACAATGAATTCTACATGTAACACCTTTCAACATGTTTACAGGCTGATGTTGCCTGCTCAGTTAACTGGGAAAATCCTACATTAGGATTAAAATAAATTGCTAAAGGTTCAAAATAAAGCACCGTGCATGCACCACATAAGTCTTTTATTTTGAAACTAGATCACATGAACCACGCCAAGTACAAGTTTGTATCCTCTCGCCAGCTCTTCATGTCACTTATTGCAACAGCTTCCTTTGAGAGGGTATTAAAAGCTTTGCTAGGTGGAGATCTATGACAGGGTAACAGGTCTTGTGGGCAGACGGGAAGAAGCAGGTGTTAGAGAAGATTTAACTGGTCTGATATGCTTTGTTTCCAACAAATCTGGCTCCTACAGACTGTCATCCACCTGTTATGGTCTACAGTGCTACAGTGTTTTGCTGCTGTTGTTCTACGGCTTTCCCAGTTGCTAAAATTTTGATTATGCATTTATACCCTTCTTTCCCCCCCCCCCCCCCCCAATTGGCTACTTTGAAACTTACACCTCCTCCATGAGTTCTTGGAGTTAATAACAAATGCATCCTAACCCACAAGGCTTGTGGTAGTTTTTCTGACAGTGACATGAAGCAACATCAGATTATGGTCCTCTACCATTTATCTCCAAAGTTAGAACAATGTCAGAGCCAGTCAATCTTATACTAGGCAGGAAGAACAGGATCTGAGAAACACATTATTTTTACAGATGACATGAAGTGTTGGATTCCTGGTTTGCTAAGAGCAGAAATCCATTCAGAAAACATTAACATTCAACAGATTTGTCCATCATTTTAAATACTGACTGATGATGAGATAGGACAAAAGCCATGAAATCTTTACAGTGATTAGTAACAATTTTAATTTTCAGTTTTTCTGAGCATGTAAGACTTTACTGCTTGCATGCCACTGAAAATAATACAACCTTAAAGTCTATATAGCACATAAATATATGAAGAGAAAACTAGTTTGCAAGGACATTCAGAAGTTAATAACTGCCAGATGCATTATTGCCCTTCAACATCATTTTTTAATTGGCCTCAAACCCAGAAATAAGGCAATGATTCTGTAGAAAAAGCCTGTAACAAAAAACTTAAAATTTATATGCACAGACAACTAAGCACCTGTATTTTTGAACAGTCCTAGAGCTTAACTTTCTAACCAAAATGAGTCTGGTGCTAATTGGATGCTAATTTTTTTCCCTCTAATGAAACACTTAAAAATCACAATAATATGTTTTTTCAGTTACGTCAAGATTTAACCAAGTGGGAAAATTAAGAAAAAAGCAATATCCATTGCAAACATATCAAAACTGCCCTTATTTCTACTTGCTTTTTGTATTCCATACATGCTAAGAGCAAAAATAATTCATACAGACAATTGTGTAGAGGCTACTGTTATACTGAAAAGTCAAATGTAGGTATGCAAATATACTGAATTGTTACCTTTTGCTCTACACTACTTCATATGCATCAAACAAATGAAGGCAGCATTGGGATACAAGAAGTCTTTTTTTCCCATTTCTGCCTGTTCTTTTCTAGCATGAAAAGCGTAACTTGCATTAGTCAGAATCTTGCTCAAAATATATCTCTCACAACCACAGAAAAAGAGATCATTCAAACCTGCATCTAAACAAGAGTAATCTATTTAATTATGGGGAGTTCAATCTGGCTGATAGCTACCTTTGCCATAGCTGTGGTAACTGGAAAACATGTATTACTGGTAATTAGGCAAGCTTAAAGAACACATAAAGTTTAATAGATGCAGCTCTGTTTTACAAGGTCAATTTATAGCATACATTTTCTTAGACTAGGTAGAGCCTAAAGATACTACTACACTATAAACACAAACTGAGTAATAGGGAGCTAGCTTTTCACAAGCAATAAATATGAGAAAAAAAGAAACAAAAATACTTAGGCTAGTCTTAACAGTGATGGGGAGAATGACCTTTGAAAAGGCATGTACATAATCTGTGACAAATATGGGGTTTTTGTGGTGTTTTTAAAGAAAGAAAAAAAATTACAGAAAAATAAATTATATAATACACACAATTTCCAATGTAATGAGTTCAGTAGAGGTTACTAATCCCCATTTACTCATCAAAAAGGACAATTTTTCACTAAAGCTTGCCAAGAAGAAGCCATTGTATTATAGCAACATTCATAGACAATGCATGTATCAAAACAAAAAAACAAATCAGTGTTTTCCTAGGATTCATATCAGATGACCTGGGTAATCAGAGGTATGGAGGCCTAACCAATAATAAAACTATTGACACTGAACACCTAAACACAATTAGCTAAGAATTAAGAAAGGTTATAATAATGGAAAGACAATAATTAATACAAATTATAAGTCTGAGTGAGACTTCTTCAAGGCTTAGTAACACTTGTTTTGATTGGCAACATGCTACACAGTGTATGAGCCGTACTGAACAAGTGGAGGGTTTAATACTATCAGTGACACAGGAAAAATTTACTGATAAATTGCATATTCGCATTAAAGGGGAGATGACCTACACCTTTATGATAAACATAAAGCAATTTCTAGCCTTTGAACAGCCTGTCTGATTGGCCAGTAATACTGTAACCTCTATGTCGTCCACATACAGAAAGTTAAACAATCAGGACTTACACACACATGCTGTCCTGGTATATTCTCAGCTGAGGAGAGTTCTCCTTCAGTCAAAGTAACAGGATAATTATTTCACTGTTAAAAATTAAAGATACAATGCAATAACTATTGTTAAAAATTCAGGACTGAATGCATATATAAAATGATTAAAACCAGAATCGGTTTCAACTAACCAGAGAAACTACACAGAGTAAAGGATCTCCTTTTTCTGCATGTATGCCACATCACTGACACAGACACATAAGAACTTTTACATCGTTTTATTAATTTATAGTTTTATTCACCATAATAAAAAATTAACAGCACACATAGTGGGGTATACGCATTTGTGTAACTAGCTTAGAGTCAAGCTTATAGTTTTCTACACTTACCTGTTTTCAGTTAAGGAATGTAGCTGTATGGCATACTTTACATAAAAAGAAACAATGAATGGGAAGATTAGAAACTTACAGACTTGGCAATATCCACTGAAGTCAACAGGAAATGTCTCCTTGGCTTCTCATTATCTTTTGACTTTAATATTTTAAAATCTAATTCATTCACTATTTCTAAACTGAGAGCAATCAACAGACAATATTTTTTCATACATGCCTTGTCATGAAATTGCCATTATTTATTTTGGAGTGGAAACAACCATAAGATACATGATATTTTTCAGCCTGAGGCAAGTTTTCTATAAAGCTCTTTTATATACAATTACAATTTGAATTTAATCCAGAATTTGAGCTAGGTGGAAAAATATGCTTCCATTAGAAGCACATCAAGACTTAAAGAGTTCTATACTTGCTGCCTCTTAGCTTTCAAGAGGAATATAAAATATCAGTTTTGTTCTAAATTATTTGTAACCTTCCTGCTTTGAGGATCTCCTTCCCTGCACTGTGCTGTTATGTCACATAACCTGAAGAGGGGTCTTCACACTGATACTCCATAGGGCTTCTTCATGGGAATTTCTGAATAATTTCCACACTTATGCTAAATCATACTTAGGTTCATTTGATCCTTTGGACAGCACCTCTTTTCCACTAGGAAAACACTAGGACAGATGAAGAAGGGAGGACTGAAAGCACCAATTGTCTATGAACAATTAAAATTTTGCAGGGAAGAAATCTTAGTTGCTGGACTACATTGAGAAAGGAATTTTACTGAAAGTCCTCTTTACTTTTGCTGATGGTGTAATCAAAAGATAAAAATACATTTGAAACATGGAAAAGATCCAAAATAGTGGATGAGTTTGATTTTGTCTAGTATAAACTGAAACGAGAGGGATTAGATTATAAGAACACAATCAGTGCCATTGAATACCCACAAAATAAGTTTATCATGGATAAAGTAGGTATAAAGTACAATAGGTGTAACCTCTGCCACAATAGTTATGTTAGCTGCGTGAGGAGGTGTGCTCTTTCATCACCACAGGTACAGAAGCAGAAGTGCTTGCTACTATTAGCAGAAGATGCTACTATTAGCAGACCACCACAGCTTTGCTGGTACAGTCTGCTTTCCCAGGACTGCCCCTGTGTATGTCCTCGGCAAGATCTGTAGTAAAAGGCAAGATTTACCAGAGCAGCTGGTAAATACAGCAGGCCAGCATTAGCTAAATATATAAGTATGGCTACATCAGGCTAGCAAACTCTGTCAGAACCTGAAAAGGAATAAACTGCCTGAAACTCTGTATACTTCTATAGCTTTCACCCCTGTATAATAATGGATAGAACATACCTTCAACTTGTGTTAACAGTAAGGACAGAAACATTCCTACTATACATCCACTTTAAGAAAGCAACTCTAATTCACCTTTTCATCCCGAATTGCTCCAGAGAGGGAGGAGACAGATCATGATGAGGCACTCACCTGGCAGTGTGCTTTCTGCCAGGCACAGTGGGATTACCTTCTCTGATGCAATGGCAACAGACAGATTTAAGATCTCACAATTTCTCCTGTCCTCTTTCTCTCTGGCCTCATCTTCACTTTTACATACACTAGCAAATGGAAAAAAGCCAGACTGCCTCAAACTAGAACCCCATGAGGACCAAAGATATCCTTAATTTTCACAGGAGTTAACATATTGTGTTGTAATTAGGCTCCCACACAGTTCTAAATCCAAACAGTTAATTTAGGTGAAAACTACCAACTGTCTTGCTCCAACCATGGTTAGTGTAACTTGAGAGACCGTTCTGTGCCTAAACTGAGGCCGAAGTGTGGGTGTACTTGATGCAGACACAGACGTTTTAACCTGGGTAGCGCAGGTACTGGTAAGAGCGTCTCTATAGCAGCACAGACCTCAGTAGAAACCAGCAGCTGAATGTCTACCCAAAACCCCTGACAGATTTTGTTGACCATACGAAGTAGTGTGTTGCCACTTCTCTAACATCTTACTTGACCAAAGCTGACTAGTTTAATACTGCGAATACATCTTCAGTCCCACCTCTGGATGCAGAACTAACCTTAGCTAACTCGTCAGGCCACATCTTTTTACCTTTTTATAACAGGAGGAGCTTCCAGCTATGAGATACCACCTATAATAAAGGGAAGCAGTGGGGAAGCAAAAATCAGGCATTAAATGTAGCACATGAAGATTTTTTTCTTTGTATTTGATAAATAAGACATAGGAAAATAGATACATCTGAAGAAAGCACATTACTAGAACTGCAAACAGTGGGGTTTTCTGGAGCGTTTTTTTTGCTTTGGTTGGTTTTTTTTTTTTTTCAAGAAGGGAATTAAAGCAGGCAGCCACAACCACAACTTTCCCACAGGGAAATCTACCACGAAAGAAAAAAAAAAAAAAGCTCCCCAGAAAACCAAATACATGGAGTTATAACAGAAGTTCAACCGTAACCAGCATTTCCCCCTCGCAGGCTTATCCTGCAAAGAGAGCCCCGTGCTCGGAGCAGGGGGGGCCGCGATTCCGCAGACCTCCCGCAGCAGGGGAGCAGCAGACAGAAGGCTCCCGAAAGAGAGCTCCCACAAGGTAAATTCGCTCCCCGGAGGAGGGAAGACTTTGACACCCGCTGCACGGGAAGATCTGAAATCTCTGCCACTCAGGACGGCACCGCACCCACTGTACTCAAATTACGAGGCGCCTAATTACCTTTTGTCTTGGCTTTCGCCGGCAGGAACGCAGAGCTCGGCCGCCAGGAAGCGGACGGGCCGCTGCCTCCGCGCCGGGCCGCAACACAGTCCCGTCGCGGGCGCTGACCCAGCCCCAAGAAGACGACGGCGGCGGCGGCATTGGCAGCAGCGGGGTCGCCCAGCTGTCCTTACCGCCGCAGCCCTGTCCGCCTCCGCCGGGCGCGACTCCCCAGTCCTCCCCACCCGCCGCGACGAGTGTCGCCCCGGCTCTCCGCCCAGCCATCCATCCCCTCCGCCTCCTCCCAGAGGCCCCCTGCCCCCTCCCCAGCCGCAGCGACAGTCTCTCGCACCCCCAGGTACAGGCCCCGCTAGGCCCAGCGTGGTGGTGGCGGCCCCGCCGGGCGCGGAGGGCGGACGGGACCCCGAGGGCGCCGGGGAGGGATTGGCCAGGCGGCGAAGGGAGGCGGGCGGAGAAGATGGCGCCGAGGAGCGGCGCGTGCTGAGGCGAGCGGAGCCGGGCCGGGGCGGGCGGCGGTGGCGGGGAGAGGCCGGGCGCTGACGGCGGGGCCGGGATATGCGGCAGCGGCTGCTTCCTGTGTTGAGGCGGGCTCTCCTGGGCTTAGCGCGTCCCTGCGCCGTCCCGGCCTCCCAGGTTTTCCCTCAGTGCTGGCGGCGCAGCTTTCTCGGGTAAGGTGCGTGTTTGGCGGGGGCTGGGGCGGGTGAGTGGGTGAGTTGGGGCAGGCCTCCGGGTCCCCCCTGTGAGGTCGGAGATCCGCTCTTGTCCCCCGTTGCGTTGTGTAAGAGGTGGCGGCGCGGCCGGGACACCTTGCGCGGGCAGGGGAGTGCCCGCCCTGCCCCGAGTACGTCTTCAGCCCGGGGCCTGCGGGCAGCCAGGGCAGCGGAAACGCGGGGCTCGGTGGGGAGTGGTGAGGCAGCTGAGGCGGCGGGCCCGTGTGTTCCGACGAGGCCTGTGTCCTGCGCTGCCCTGCCTGAGCCCGGTGTCCCGTGTGTCTCTAGCAGCACCTCGGCTGGCAAAGCAGGCTTGGTCATCAGCCTCATGGCTATGGTGCGGCTTTAGCTCCCAGGTGAGCTGGCTTTGTCATGTTTGTCCTCCTCGCCCCACCTCGAAAAGACCCCGGAATTTGCATGCTGCTTAACTCGCCATGTCTTCCTGAGCCATAAATGGTAAAAAAAAAAAAAAAAAAAAAAAAAAAGTTCTTTGCAAAGAAACTGCTATCAGAGTTACCCAGGGTTGGTGGGAGCAGCCACTTCAGTATGTGTCAAGCTGTCCACTACTCGCACTGTGTGTGTGTCTTGTTTTTGTGTGTGTGTTACTAGTTCCAGTGAAGACAGTAACCTCGATGGAGGGAGGAGCGGCGGGAGGCTTGGCATGGTTCGCTTTAGGGGCAAATTAAACTGCGTAACAACTCAGCAAAGTTTTTCCAGGAAGGGAGCTGGGTAGGGGAAAGAGGCAAAGTTGTTTTCTTTCTTTCTTTAGCACTGTATCTGTTATTTTAATAGCAAAACCTATATTTAACACTGCAAAAGCAAGAGATGTCAAGAGTAACATCTTTCGGAGGGGGGGGAAGTTATGATGATTCATGCTGTCAATGCTCGTGTGTCAAAATTTGGATATACCGTTATTGTTAATAATTGAAGCGAATGCTCCAGTATTGTAAGGGTGATCCACAGTGTATGTTCAGAGCTAATGCTTTTCTTAGGCTGTAGGTAGTCTTGCTAGATTACTTCTCTTTAAGCCTGTGAAAATATGCAGTATTTGGACTTAACTTCGTGTGTGTGAGTAGGCCTGTTGTGTTTTCATACCGCCTACAACCATGATTTAATCATCTGTTTAATTGTGAATTAGGATTTTCATAAACAATAGTGGTGTTAGAGCAGGTGTAGCGCTTTCATATGATATTTTTGAAGATGGCAAATGTGAAAATTAATAATCTTGTTTTTAATTACATGTGCCCTGTTTCCATTTCTGAATTTTGTTTATTCTTCACCTTTTTTCAGCTGTACCTTTTTCTTCTCGTAGAATTTTTAACCTTCATCTGCATGTCAAGTAGCAAGATAATTTCTCAGAACTTCTGATTGCCTCTATTCTAGTTAGGAGGTCCCTACAAGGTTCATGTTTGCATGGTTTTTTGCTCCCTTTCTCCTTTCTGTCTTCAGTCGCTTGTAAGGCTGCTTCTTAGTCCCTTAGATGAAACCCTACCTTTGGGACTTTGATCTAAGTGTGAAGGATACGACTTATTTTGCACATGAAGTGGTTCTCTACCCTGTTAGATCTAGAAGCAGAAAGCGGGAAGGGACAAAAAAGTTCTTTACCTCCAGTGCTTCACTGAACTGGAAGGTGTTAGGCTCTTAGCTAGGGGTCATTGCAAGTTATTGTAGTAGTCATTTACTAAAAATACTGTCAGACCATTTGAGAGATCACAAGTTGAGTTGATATTTTAGATATATTCATTCTATTGTATTAGATCCTTTCATAATAGTTTTAACAAAGTAGGAATCAAAAAGTTTGTAGTAATAAATATCTGTGGAGGAATTTATTTAATTGGATTTGTGTCCAGTTGTGCATTTGTATATGTATGGTGTGTCAGTGAATATCTTTATGTTCTCAGCTTTTATGATGTCCATAAGTTGATGCTATACGTTTATGAAATAGCATTGTGCATATGTAATAAGGTGATTTTTGATGGAGTTTGATTGAAAGTTGGTTCACTGTAGCTTTCTATTTAGATCTCACCTTCTGCAGCTTGTTTTTGGAATGAGTCAGAACTATAGCTTGCCTGAAAAATTCAGATAAAAAAAAAAATGCTGTAGAATTGAGAGTTTACCTACGGCGTTAACAGTAGAGCTGGAATTGTCCAAAATCATAGGTGGAACACAGAAGAGGTAAATAGCCAGAACTTCCTTTGTTGCAACACATCACTGCTGCTTGTTATAGGTCAGTTGATTAAAGTGCTAGTATTAGATAAGCAATTGCTTTTAATGTAGGATTACAGTAGTTGTCATGATTCAGAATCCTAAAATTCTTTCTGTGTTTGTTACTAGATCAGATTTTCTTGCCAGTTCTCTCATCTTTCTGTGTATTTCTTGTTATGCTGTATAACTAAAGTTTTTAATTCAGACCTCACAAGTTTTTCTTTTTGAGGGTAAGAAACAGATGGTAGCATAAAGTGTTAAGTGAGTTGGCTTTACAAAGAGTCTTGGGCAATCTGATGTGCTACTTGCAGATAAAATGTTTAAAATGCACATCAAAATACAGTAGAAGAAACCACAGAGGTCTTCCCTGTAACATTCAGTTTTGTTTCCTGGTGTGTGCAGGGCCATGTGCTAAATACCACTGCTGCACTGTGGTTGTGGACCAAGCCCTGCAGCTGTAGGGTGGTGGAGGAAAAATGTCAGGGAGGGGGGAAGAATAAGAACCACTGGCTTGTGAGTATTCAATGCATAAAGCAATTAATTGGATTAATGAGTACATTTCTGAAGGAAATAAGTAAAATACACTTCCAAGCAGCTGGTTGTGTTACACACAGACTGGTCTTGTCAGTGTTGTTCTTAGCATGCAGTTTGAGACTGATGAAAATAATGTAAGCCAAAATACTATGACAGATTTTTGAAGTCGTTCTGAAGATCCTGTATTGTCTAAAGATCAAAACCAGATAATTTTACTTAAATTTAATGAAGACCTAGTCTTTCATGTAATGAAAGGCTTCAAAACCCTTTTGGAATTTTCCTATTTTCAGCAATCTTGTAAAAAAAACTGAAGAAGCACTAGGGAAAGATTAATTTTAATTGTTTTCTATTTCTAATGAACCTGGATAAAATTTTTTTACCATGAAGGGTGTGTTTTGATTAATTGTTTGGGGCAAGTTTTGAAGAAATAGGAAAAGTAAGCTGAAGTAATTTAGAAATTTTAAAAAACTGGATATGCTTTATTGCTGTTTCTGAAATCAGATTGTATAAAATCCTGCTTTGTATTTGACTTTTTACATAGTGCTTTGGAAACTGTGGAATGGTCTAGTAAAGAAATGTAGTTTCAGGGCAGTAAATAACCTTTTTGGTGTCTTGAGTGTATATCCCATCCTGTTGGACTGACACGAGCCACACGCATCATTTTACTAGTTATTCAGCTGGGGGCTGATCTTACATATGAAGCTACCAGGGCCAAGTTCACACATGGTATTGTCTCATTAATGCTACTCATAATTCCTGTACACTGGCATGTAACACCAGTATTTCTACTGCCACGTTGGCAGTGAAGTTGGCAGACCAAGTTTTACTGCTGTGATCTAGAAGCTGTAGAAGCTGGACCCTTCTGGGAATGAGAGAATGGCAGGCATCTGCCCTGGCCACCATCATTAGGAGGGAATTTTCCGAGTCAATTACAGACGTGGCAAAAAGCAGCACACTGAGGTTCTGAAAATGCTTTAATTGTAGCAAGCTTCAGGATTTCTTCAAAAGAAACTCCATAACAAAACCTTATAAATATTCATCATCTTCAAACTTGCCTAATTTGGCATGATTAGTTGTTCTTAATAACTTGGTAGCACTGATTAAATCATTGTGGGCCTTTGTAGCTGGAGCTATTATGTATGGAGTAATATGCTGAATTCCTAAGGAGTTTGAAAGTGATAAAACATGATAACATTTTGAGCAGTTTATCTACTTATGCAGTCTGTCTGTCTGTGTATGCAATCAGATTTATTTAGATCAGCATCAGTAATGTGTTGGGATCTTATATATTCTCTAGCTTCGTGACAAGTAGATTTACAGAAGCTTGATGCTTTATGGATGTTGAATAATGTGAACTGTTTAATCTCTAAATGTGTAAAAGAAAGATTGCTAGGTTTGTCTACTGATGAACCTGTAATCTGGAAAAGTTATATATGGTCTCCCAAAGTAGCCTTTATGGTAATGGTCACCAGGGTTGATTTGATTTTTGCGGGTTTTTTTTGAGATTACTCTTTCTCCATTTTTTTTATTACATTCTTCGTAACAGAACTTTGTAAAAACATTCCTCTGACTTGTACTGCATATAGTTTAGTCTAAAAAATAATTTTTAATTATGGTATACTACTGAATCAAGAAGAGAGGAGGTGACTTCCTGGTGACGTCACTTGTTATACATACAAGGATGTCACAATGCTATTGAATTCTGCTGCTGTCGTGAGGAGAAGTAGTTGCAAGAGGTGAAGAGGAGGAATAAAGATCCGTGGAAAAATTGAGACTTATTTTATTGTTGCAAAGCCACGAGCTTGCAAATGGAGAAGTTTGTGGACTTTTCTAGAGGGCTCAATTCAGTGCTGTTTTCCTGGTAAGAGAGGTAAGGAAACTCTGGCTGATAATTTTGCAGCACCGGGCCTCCTGCCGAAGCACACGACGCTTCTTTCACTCCATGCATTTGCTGCTGAAGAAATCGTTATGTGAGTTACTAAGAACTGTAAACCAAGATAGATGAGTAAATGATACAGACAGCACAGTTACCAGTGGTAGCACAGTTGCAGGGCAGAGCAGGGAAGGGGTTTGGCTCAACTAAGGTTTCACTTCACCCTGGTAAATAGTAGGCAATTAAGTGAAGGGGGTAGATGGGGAAGGAAGTAAAAGGAAATGGATATAAATAAAACACAGAACTTGGGACAGGTGCAAAATGTGAGATTGAGCATTACTGCGGCCTTTGTATAGTTTCAAAGACACTGCTAGAACTTTGGTGACAGTTGTACTACAATAGTGTAACAAACCAAGTATACGCAAAAGACATGAAACATGAGTTGCTAAAAATGAGGAGCAATTCGGATCCTAGTGTACAGAAGTGTAAGCTTAAAGTGAGTACATTGTAATGCTCTCAGAAGTAATTAGGGTTCAGTTGCATAAAAGCTTTAATCAAACCCCAATTTTAAGGCAACTGATAAAAATTTAAAGCAAGGATCAAAATATGCTGAGCTGGTAACTGTTGCCATTCATCTTGGTTACTTCAAGCTGATGAGTGTTTATAGCCATTCATCCGGCTCAGACCTGTGTACCCACATTTGGCTTAAATATGTGCAGTCTGTCATGGCAAAAGAATCTAGGAAAGCACTTTGGCATTTGTGCTTTGGGGGTCATATTTTTATTAGCTAGTTACATTTTTGTGTTGAAGCAACTCTCAGGAGTTTCTGTTAATTGGTTTTCAAATATGGTCCTTTAATTGTTCAAACATTGAACTTAGTTTTGACTACACTGGCTAATTTTTAATTAAAGTAAGTTTCCTGAAATAACTTTGAAGGATTAAAATAGTGAGGCAGAATCATGTATCACTTAGTCCCACTCTGTAATATGTTTGCAGGTGAAACCTTGCTGGTTTGAAGGGACTGCCTGACCGGAAATCATTAAAAAAATGTGGCCTCAAAGAGTAGAATATAATTTGTTTCGAGTAGTTGTAGCTTATAATTCAGCATCTGTTTTAGTTGATACTTTTCTCATACAAGTGAAGTAATTTTGATGACGAAGATTGTCTTAACGTTTCGTAGTCATTGAATAGGGACACTGCTCTCAGTTCCAACATCTGTGTTCTTTTCTCTGTTTCTGTCTAGCTCTATGATGTTGCCACCTGTAATTTTTGAGCCAGCGGAAAAATTACTAGTGCCACAGTAATGCTTTGTGTTTGTTCTTGCCTCCTTTGCTTTACTGGGTCTTTCTCTGTTGCTTCTGTGTTGTGAAAGTTGTATGACAATATTTCTTCTCATGACATTTTTGTTAGGATATTAGCTCTGCAATAAACATAGAAACTAGTTTGTGGATTAATTTAATACTACTGACCATCAGCACCCAGTACTCATTGTGATGACAGAGCAAGTAGATACAGCTCTTACATTTCAGGAAAGCATCTGAACGTGACTTCAGGAATTACGCTACTTTTCAAAAAACTACAAGAAATGCAGAATTCTTTCTTTCCATTACTTTTTTTTTTTTTTTTGCTATGATCAAAAGCAAAGGAATGGAACGTGGTATTGTTATAAAGCAATTGTACTTGGACAGCTTAAAAGTTGCACATAAAAGTAGTTGTATGTACAATATTATTTCTTACAATTTACTCGTTAAGAAAAAATCATTATGTAAATAAGTGAAATTTTCTTCTCTAGCTATTGTATTGTAGTAACAGCACCAGGAGGAATGGCACTTGAGCAGGAAGGTATTGGTTTTGTTCTTTTGACACATTGCCCTTCAGGAATATTTCATAGTTGATCTGCTTTTGCTTTGATATGAGTTGTCTGGTACTACAGTTTAGAAGGGAAATAATTGTGAGTTAATCATGCAAACCCATTTGAAGTTGAAGAGAAGGTTGTATTCACAATGCCCATTGAAATAACAATGAAGATAGAGGCACAAGTTAAAGTCCTTGGTTTGAAAGCTTAATTACCAGTTTTGACATCTTTGAAAATTATAGGTTTTTCCTGTACTGAAATTTGACTGCCAGCTGGAGGTAGCCTAGGAAGGAGGCAGAAGTAGGGAATGATAATAAAATGGAGGTGTACAGCTTCACAAGACATCAATTGAAATCTCATAAGATTTCACAGAAGCTGTGTAATTTGATGAATCACATTGGAAAGATGAGTCATCTGAACAAACAGTAAAGTTCTGTGACTTAATGATGTGGTGTAGAAATAACAAAGAGATATGAGAGGATGGGGAAATTGTTTAACATTTTAAAAAACCCCAACACCTTGAGAAGTTTTTAGTATATATGCATCTTATGATAAGCAGCTAGTATCATAATGAGGTGCTCCTTACTTAAGTGAAGTCAGGAGGCTGAATCCTCCTTGCTATCCTACATACTTTTATTTGTCAATCCAGTAGAATTGCATCCAAGTGAAATACAGTTAAGAACAGTTTAGTTGCTGATTTTCATCTATGAAAAGTAGTATCTAGTCTCTCTAAATAAATTTTACACAGTATCTGAAGTTTAGTAGTGTATTTCTACTTGACAACTCTGAACTTTGAACAAGGAGACATTTTTTAAATCATAGGCATGGATTATATCAGTGCTGTTGATGCAGAGAAACAGATGTTGCTGTACTTGGAGTGTCCTTTGGTTTTGAATGGTTTCTGCATTTTTTCAGAGGAAAAAAGTCTATAGGTGCTCCAGGCAGGCTTAGCCTAAGTACACAGTTAAACCAGTGGATAAATGACAGGTTTAAATGAAAGTGTAGATATTTACATTGAAATTCAGCATTTTGGTTACTGCTTAGTGGTTACGTTTGATTGCACTGGTTTTTTAAAGGTAGTTCAGAGTGTGAGAACCATGTTCCTTCTAAAATGCATTGAGTTGCACATTTTAAAGTTACTTGCTTAGAGACACTCAAATTCTGGTTATTCATTGATGCTTTCTGTGTTCAGCACTTCTGTGGGTTTTTTTTATTATTATAATTCCTGTTTGTAATTTTGCTTTCTTTTATATCAGGGCATGTTAGAACTTAAGTCTATTTAAAAGTTCCAAAGTAAATTTTTTTTTTGTTTACTTCTTTGAAAAGCATTCAAAGACCTAATGCTTACTTTACTGCTTTTTTTCACAATAATCTCTTCTCCAGTTTGCATTTCCTTCCTAAAGCGTAAATACAGTCTTATACAAACTTTCACTCTGCTACAGGTAAAATCTTATTTTTCTGTATGTGAAACGCTGTTTTTCACTGATTCTGCCGTAGACATTATGTTCATAAACTTTTTGTCCTTAACATGCTCTTAATAATGAGCTCTTTATTAGCCTCTTTGTAATATATAACACCAACACTGATTCTGCATCTGCTGACTTCAAGTTGGCTGTTGTGTCTATACTGTAGAATCACATGAATAAATGGAAAGAAGATAATCCAGAGGGACAGGAGCTCGCAGAACTGCTTCCTGTTTTGAGAATGATAGAGAATTTTAGGAAGGAGATTTTATTAACTGATTCCTATTTTAATTTTTAATTTTAAGCTGTAAATAAAATATATAAGCAGTTTTTCTTTTCCAAACAAAGTTTTTTGTTACCTGTTAACACTGAGCATGCAGTTGGTTTGCTAGCTAGAAAGTTAGTTAAAATGTTATGACTGAAGATCTGAAACAGTAAGTATGTTGTGATCTGTGCAGTCCTTCATGTTCCACATCTCATGTGGTCTTAAAGGTTGTGCGTAGTCTTAAAACTTGGGTGAAGTTCCTTGGACTGTACAACCTGAAAATGGAAAAGTAAATACTGTACAACTCCTTATTATCTATGTGATACCAACAAGACCATGCAGAATTTCTCATGCCTCTGTCTATGTGTTGTGGTAGAGTTAGACTTGGATCTGGTTTTCTTTGTAAGTGAAATTAGTTCAGCAGTGACTAATGAAGCTTATGTAGTAAGTTACTTGGCAATATAGCAAGCAACATTTCACCACAGGAAAAGATTTGAGTTTGGTTGGTACCACATAACAGGCCCTGTTCAAAACCCTTCCGATAAAACAGGATTAGAATTCAGTAGCTCTTACATGCTGGAATAAACCACATGGTTGGCTCAGAGCATAGCTCTTCGATTTCCTGTTCCTGGGTTTTGCTTATATTTTTGTGTGTGTGTGTCTTTGTGGTTTGTTTTTTTTTCCCCTCGGTGTGTGTTGATGTGGTTGTCTTTTATTTGCTTGCTTGTTTGTTTTTAACTTGCAGCCAAGTGGTTCTACTCGAGCTTCCCAAATATCCAAACCTGAATGGCTCACGTTTTCACTTGGCATTTAAAAAAAAATAATAACTAGAGTTTATAATTTCAGATTCACACTTAGTTTCTTAGAATTTCAAAATTATGCCATTAAAGAAGCGTGTGTCATAGTATGTCTGTTAAACTAGTGGTAGAAGTTCAAGCATGTGAATCTGTTGCTGCTTATCAGGGCAACGTTACAGTGTGTTTGTATTTTTGTGGTAAATGGCGTCACCCTTTCATGCTTGAGTGTACAAATCCAGTGGTTTACTAAAATTTTATCTGACAGTTGCTAAGTTACAACATTTGTAATATAACCACCAATTCAGACACATTAAATACTTTTCTGAAGCCTGAAAATACACCTGAGAGAGCAATGCGTGCTTCATTTAATTTAGTTTTTATCATAATTGAATAAGGGGATGACATTTCTTTACTTTCTTAAATTACTGTTAGTATGAAACTTGAAACATTCAATTGCATGATCTACAAATGTATAATGTGGCTTGGTTTTTGGTTTGGTGGTGTTTGTTTGTTCTAACAGCAGTATCTTTCAGGATCTGAGCTAAACTTTTAGTCCAGTTCTATGAGTTTTGTTCAGAACTCAATTTCTTGGTGTCAGTATCACCCAGAATTCTTTATCATAATATTAAAATATTATCATGGCCTATGTAAAAATAGTAAGTGATATTTCTTCTGCTTTCTTTTAGGTTTCAGACAGAGACAAACAACAAAATGAACAATCCAGCTATTAAGAGAATAACAAATGAAATTATCAAATCACCTGAGGATAAACGAGAATATCGTGGACTGGAATTGGCAAATGGCATTAAAGCTCTTCTCATTAGTGACCCCACCACAGATAAATCTTCAGCAGCACTTGATGTACACATAGGTATTTAATGCATGTTGTGTTCATTATGTCATTAATAAAATAGCTTCAAGTTTTGGTATCTTAATTGCAATTAAACTGGCAGGCATGGTATCCAGTTGGCAGCTTTGTCTTTCATTGTCATTTAGAGTTTGTTTAATTCTTTGACACTTAAAGTTAAAAATTATGAGAGTTAATTAAATACTCTTACTGTATTCTCTGTTTACTCAAGTGTAGGTCGGTCAGTAGACAGACTTCTTTTAACCATTAAGTTTCATGTTATGAAAGATCTTTTGTAAGCAGAAAAGGGGCGGGTGTGAGTGCAATTATTTCAGACAGCTCCATCTGTTATGTCAGACTTTTTTTTTTTTTTCTTTCATGTTAAGTTGTTGATGTGTAGAGGTGAGAAAATGCTGTAGTGCTGAAGAGTTGGAAGGGCACTCCCTAACTCCAGTGATGCTTAGGTGTGCAAATAGAAACACTGGAAATAGAAAGGAAGGTAGTTACTTTGATTCTTTGGAACAATGGAAGCCTTTCTTAGGTCTGAGGTATTTCTCAAGCTTGTGTAGTTTCTCAGTTGCTTGGAAAGTATGATGTGCACACACATTACATAAGGATCCTCTTGCTGTGTTATAGTTGGGAACTCTGACTGCTGTTGGTGTTTGGACAGAAATAGTAGAGCAGCTTTGAAAATTTCTGGCCTTTTTTATTATGGAGATAGCTGTCACAAGTCATCTCACTCAGAGGATGCCAAATGTGATTTTGCTAGGTACTATGGCAGTAATAGCCAACTGCAGCATCCATTTCCTGCATATGTACTGAAGGAGATGTATCTGTTGCCTTCATTTCTCCCATTGCACATCATTGCATACTCCAAAGCAGGTCACTCTAACTTCCACATTTCTGGCTTCCGTTCCTGCACATCATTACTGTCTTTTAATCCATCCGCCTTCGTAATTACTAGCTGGTCAGCAGTAGCTGCTTGCGTTCAGGCAATTACAGGTTATCAGTCATCCTATAAACCACAGGATAAATACCTCCTTAATTGTGGTTGGCAATTGCTGCCCTTTACACAGTGCAATTATTAAAGTCAAGGTATAGAATTCAGAACACTGATCTGCCAGCTCTTTACTGATTATGAGTCATAGACTTCAACGGAAAAATTGTCTCTGTAAGGCAGTGCAGGCTGATTTGGAGAGGCAATTTGAGACACTAATTGGTTCAGTTACTAAGTCTTTATTTTATTTTATTTTTAAGATTGAATTTAGTTGACTGTAGCTGCACAAGTGTCTGCTTACATCTACAGAATTGATATAATTGCCTGAGGCAACACACTGTAATATAAAGCACTTTAAAAGACTTAACAATTTAATATTACTTTCTGAATGGTTACATGGAATTTTTCCTCCTGCAGGATCCTTGTCTGATCCCCCCAACATTGCTGGGCTTAGTCACTTTTGTGAGCATATGTTGTTCCTGGGAACCAAGAAGTATCCAAAAGAGAATGAGTATAGCCAATTTCTTAGTGAGCATGCCGGGAGCTCAAATGCTTTCACAAGTGGAGAACATACCAACTATTACTTTGATGTATCACATGAACATCTGGAAGGTGCGCTAGACAGGTAAATAGATTTTTGTGATATGGGTGCAATTTGAAATTGTGTAAAAGTTTGTGAGGTGTTTTTTTTTTGTTAGTTTGGGGTTTTTTTTCAGTTTTTTTGTTATGATATTAAAGAAATGTTTGAGGGTGCTATCTTTTGTTAAAACTGATAACAGATATTTTTCAGTACAAAAGTTTTGCTCAGGTTTTTTCAGCTAGCAGAGTTCTTTGCTGAGGCAGTATTTTTGAAGTTCAAAGTTTGTGTTTACACTGAATGGTTTTTGGAAATACTCATATTTCAATCCATATGGGACACAGAATATGATTATGAGCTTCTGCATTGTGCAAATACTCTGATTGTATAATCAAATACTATGCTTCCTGTAGGATCCTTATTTCATTGATAGCAAAAGAAGGATGAAGTCTAGAAATATATTAGGATGCCTTTAGTAAAGGGAACTCACTGAAATCTCTGCCTTTTGTGGGAGGGGACAGGAATTGAAAGATGTGTAGTCAGTGAGGTAAAGAGTGTTGTTTTTTTTTTTTTCCCTTGGATTTTCCCTTGATGTCTGACTAGACTGACTTGATTTGTGAGATTAAAAGAGTCTCTTGCAGCTAAACTTCAAAACAGTGGAAATGTTCAGTGTATTAATTATGATGTAAGGCCCTTGATCGTCATAGTACCTTATATGATGAATATATTGTTGTCTGCATTTATAAATAAAGAAACTGAGAAGTAAAATTTGTGAATCAGTGTCAGAAATGTTACATAATTTATAACTTTTGCATTACAGAAATAATATATTAGTGTGTTTACAGGAGGTACATAAACTTCATAGTTTTCTGTTGCCGTTTATGTACAGTACTCTTGCCTTTAATTTAAATTTTTTTGTTTAGATTTGCCCAGTTTTTCCTGTGCCCTTTGTTCGATGAAAGCTGCAAAGACAGGGAAGTGAATGCTGTTGATTCTGAGCATGAGAAGAATCTGATGAATGATGCCTGGAGGTTGTTTCAATTAGAGAAGGCTACTGGAAATCCCAATCATCCCTTCAGTAAATTTGGAACAGGTTTGTCAGAATATAATTATCCATCCATTGGAGTTCTGTGTAACACACAGTAGCATTGTTTATATAAAGTTGTTAAAGACAGACTGAAACAATTGCCTTCTTCCCCCTTTCTATGCAAGTTTATTATGGTGCTTTGTCATATTTTCCACATCGTAGACCAAACAGAGCTAGACAAAAACATAAGAAGCAGAGTGATCCAAGACTTGCAGTATAGTGATGAAGCATCCTTTATGATTTTGATAATTACTGTAGTGAATGCTGTTTTCCTATTACTGGATTTGTCATAATTTGGTACTGTTAAGTCTTTGTGCATAACAAAGTTTAAATTGTTGTTAGTCACATGCTGTTTTTGCTAGCTAGTATTGCATTAGGACCACATGACAGTGGCTAGGTCAAATTGGAAAGATGAGCAAGTTAATGTGAAAATTACTAGTAAGAATATAAAACTCAAAATCTTAAGCACAGAACACAGCTGTACTAGATGGATAGATAAAAAGGTCTTGGACAAATCCTAATCTTATGGTTGTAGGTTTTTTTTCTGGCTTTATTATTCACAGAATGCTTAATAACAATTTAAACACCTGAAAACCTCAATTTAAAAAGCATTAAAGTAAGATGCTGTATTTATGGTCGAAACCACAAAAGTTTGATGCTTTGGCAAAAGTTTCAATTTTCTTTATTCTTTCTTTATAGAAGTTATTTTCTACGTGAATTTGGTTTTCTGTTGAAACTGTCGAAGTGACAGGGCTGTTAATTCATGCACTGCAGTGTTTGGTCCTTGAGCATGAATGTATTTTGTGGCTGAATCGGTCTGCTGGATGAAAATATTTGGTACAGTAGGATGATGAAAGGGCAGATAATGGGCTTAAAGAGTTAGTTTCTTCCTCTGTCTCAAGAAAGAGTATTTTTGCACCTGTTGATGTAGGTCATAGTAGAGGAGCTGGAGCCAGCTGCTACAGGAGTGTGTTTGCTCTGTTCACCAAGAAAAACAGGCTATCTGAAACAGGGAAAGTGTAACTACATTCTCCAAACAGGTAAATTTGAAAATTTGGGCAGGCAAGCATCTGAAGTACATTCTGTAATCTCTGCTACAGAAGAGATTATTTAATTTTTCTATAGCACTCAGAAAATGTAAGTGAAAGTTGCAGAATGTTTTTCTGCAATTAACGAAGGTTTTATAGTGGATACAAGTGAAATGTTTTCATGGGGAGAATACCTGAAATGTGCTCAAATTCAATAGCAGTAGTCATGCTCACCTCTACTTACATTAGGCTTTGATCCTGAAATTAAATTATAGCATGTAGCCTTCCTGTAGATCTAACTTTGCAGATGTAGAGCCCAGCTTTGATGTTTTTTATTTACTTAGAGATGACAGCTGTGGTACGGTTTTCATGACAACTACAGTTGGCATCCTTCTTACTGTTCCCTTTTGACCAGTTGAAATGTTGTTAGTCTAGCAGAATACAGGAATGACTTCATTTGATGCTTCAGGTCACTCCTCGTAGCAGCGTGTTTTCCAGCAGACCTTCTATTACTCTTTGTCTGTCCAGAGAAACAAATTCACCTTAATCTTCCAGTTCTCTTGTTAGGATGTGCATTTTGTCCCACATACCCTTCATCCATCTCCCTGAGTTGATGCCTGTGATGGTAATTCTTCTCTGTCAATACCTTCACCAGTGTCAAGTACTTCCTAGGTACTTCTGCGTTGTCTAGAGTCCATTTTCTTACATCTACAAGACTCTTGCGTCTTAATGTACATACTCCAGTATTGTAACAGCACAGTTTCTGAGCTAAATCTTTAGCTTTTTTTTGTTGTATTTTATTCTGTTTTATTTTAACCTATGTGTTGATTCTGTGGGAAAGAAAACCCACATTTCATTTGCCTGCAGATAGTGAGGAATACAGACAAAAATATTTTAAACATAATACCCTAATTATGCCTTTTAGGTGTAATTAAAAATCCTTGCTTTTTCCTTATATGTGAACTTTGGAAATTAAAGCAATATAGTGCTTCAGGCAGTCTCTTCATGATGATTTGTTGACTGTTGCAATTCTAATTAGACTTGTATCTAATCACCAAACATCTGGACAATATACTTGTCATGTATTATTTATGTAGCTCATTTTGCCTTGTTGATTTGTATTCACTTGCATCTGTGATTGTAAGATTTGTGCACTGGGCATATATACATGGCAGGTATGCTCTCTGTCTTCTCTCTCTCTTGCTGTTTTTTCCCTGTATGTACATAAGTTAACTTTTATGCTACACTTTCTCAGCTTATTCTTCTTCTGCCTCCCTTGCTCTCTTCTGTATCTGGTCTGGTTGTGGCTTAAAGGAGTTACTGATCACAGAGTTAACGGATAGAGTATTTGCACATCTGATCTGTAGATTCTTTTGATGATTTTGTGTGCCCACATAGTAGTGAGAAGTGGAGTCGATTAAAATCCAGTGTAGACTCTGATTTTCTTCTTACCTTTACTAAACATGAGTTCTGTTTTCATTATAAATGTGGAGTGTGTCCTTAGAATAAATCATTGAAATCTTGATGTTGATGTAAAAATTGCACTAATTAACAGGAGAGTAATTTAATGGAGCAAGTTTGGTATCTCCTGCTTTCGGGCTTATTCAGGAAGAGTTGTAGTTTTCTTCCTCTCTAGTCCTATTCCCCTACTGTAGCAACAGCTCAGCTGTTTTTGAAGCAGAAGCTGAACAGTCAAATCTACAAATAACATTTCTAAATTAGTAATCATATATTTAATGCACTGGGCTATAACTTGTGTCACACAGTGCTACAAGTAATTTCACACAGTGATTCCTATGATAGGAGTGTGTATATTGGAGCAAAAACCTGCTACAAATGTACTAAATTAAAAACCTCTGACTTAGAGCCTGAGCTTACTTGCTTTGAAGTAACCCATTTAAATTAAAACGATTAATTTGGGAGACTAAACCATCTCTGGTTCTTTAGGAATGTGCAGATTGAGAGTGGAAGTATTTATTGTCTCTGATATGCTGAGACAGCACTGATCCAGTTTACTTACTACACATGGTTTGTTGTTGTTTGTTTGTTTTTCAAATTGTTATCCACCTGGAGGAAAGCAGACTCACTAATTTATATTTTTCATTTTAAATTCATAAATATCAAATGTAGTTAACTTCTTTTTAAATTACAGGGAACAAACTCACTCTGGAAACTAGACCAACCAAAGAAGGAATAGATGTAAGACAAGAGCTATTGAAGTTCCATTCTACTTATTATTCATCAAATTTAATGGCTATTTGTGTCTTAGGAAGAGGTGAGTTTTATTCTGCTGATTGAGTAAGACTTTATGTGTATTTATGTTTGAAGAAAATATAAGCGAATGTAAGTGTTGGAAAATACAGAAGGGAAGAAAGTAAAATTTGTGCAGACTGACCAAACGTAATTTTATGTTTAGTGAAGTAGTTTGCAATGTATGAATTTTCATATTTATAAGCTTACAGTAGGAACATAAACTGAAAATTTTAAATCTATTATCAAGTCACCAGTTCCTGTCATTGTATGTTTGTCTTCTGAAGACTGGCACCTGTCTGGTTTCTGATGTTGAGGGGGCTTTCGATACTGTTTTCATATTTTAGACTTATATTTCCACTACAAAAATTTCTGTATTATCAAAGGATAAATCTGACCTAACATTCAGATAAAAAGGCTTTACTTCAGTTTACTTTTTACAGTTGCCCAAAGAAGTGGTAAATGCTCCATCCCTGGCAGTGTTCAAGGCCAGGTTGGACAGGGCCTTGGGCAATATGGTCTAGTATGAGGCATACCTGCGCATGGTAGGGGGTTTGGAACTAGATGATCCTAAGGTCTTTTCCAACCCAAGCCATTCTATGATTCTGCTTCTGAATTAACAGAGGTTCCAACTGCTTAAAATTTTACACAGTCGAGTTGATATTTTACATGGGCTTGCCAAAAGCTTAATAACAGTGTTGAAAAGTGCTTTTTGAAAATATGCTGTCAGACTGGTATTTGGATGGTGGTTTACAATAATGCTCAGATGATGAGTGTGAATGGAATAAAATTCATTAGCAAAGTGAAATCTTCCTTTACTACTTTCTGTTTACAGAATGCTGAGTATGAAGCTGATTAAGAAAATGTACCTGTTTAATTTCAATCATAGCATATACCTGAATCATTTTTTATTGTAGATTTTTGAGGTTGACAGACACAGTGGGGATTGTATTTCTTAAGTGAATCCAAGTTTTGTGCATATACTCACTACAAATCAGTTCCAGGCTACTTATTCCTTTCAAATCTATTTATTATTACATCTCACCTGCTGTAACATCACACATTGATTTGACTATGGTGAAGGGTTTTTTTCAGTGTTGCAAGCTGAAAAGGAAAATGTGGTACATGTAATTTTTATTTTTTTTTAAAGGTGGGGTATCAGACGTGTTACTGGTAGGTATGTAGGCAATACCAGTAGGGCATAATGTATGTCATGTGTGCAAAAGCCTTTTGGTAGTAGTGGAAATCTTCAAGTAAACACTGTAGTACTGATGAAGATAGCTTGTAAATATTTTTCAATATAGTGAATTTATTTTTATTGCTATTTAAAAGAGTGCTTCCCCCTTCTGAGTTTTTTCTTGTTTATTTTATCTGAGCAAAATAAAAAAGTTTCTATAAAAATATTTATTCATTGAAGGTAAGTAGGTAGTGATCAGAGTTTAAAATAATTGAATTAAAATTCTCTTTTTCATTTAACAGTTCTGTTTTGAAGGTTTCAAGGCATCTTTCTTTTTTTCAACTAGTTGTTTACTGGACAGGCAATATTCCAGGACAGACAAGATTTGCATTTCAAATGCCAATAAAATATAAAAAATAGTCTTAAAATCTGTTCTTTTCAAACATTTCTGCAGTTTGCACATATGTATTTTTTTTAATGCAAAATACAAAAATCATTCTCATTAAACTCTTGAATTTAAGTGGTTTTACTAGTCATTTTTCACAGTCAAATTCTTTCTTTGTGTTGTCCATGTAAATAGTTTCATATTTAGAAAAAACAGAGCCTTTGAAACAATCTTTGGGACTTTTCCTCTCGATCTCATAAAAGAATTTTTTGGAAGGTAACTTGGTTACAAATAACAAATAACTAGGGTTATTCGTTTGTCTGCCTATATACAAAATGCTGTACAACTACCCTTATTTGTTGTGTTTAAGTGGTTGCTACTGTAATAGTGAAGTGCTGTTTGGACAAAAATTGTATGTTATTTTCCCTGAGAAGACACTGTTATTTGTTCAAGCGAGAGAATTATGCAGTTACTTTCTGGAAGGCTTTATGTTCATGACTGCTTTGGGTATTTAAGGGCTTGCCTCTAGCATCAAATTTGAAAATTTACAAGTATTTAAAAATTATTTTCAGGGAGCTTCACCCACAAAAAGCAAACCGTAGAAAACAAATCTCGTTAGCATTATTCCATAAATTCTTTGCTGAAATATGTTGCTGTCAATGTAGCAGTACTGCTGATTAATACATAAATAGTTGGAAGTCCTGTAACAAAAATAGGTTGAGTTGTGCACTGCAAGTCCCCCATGATCTGTCTCTCTGCACTCCTGTGCGTTCTGAAATAAATGGATGTCTAAAGTTGTGTGCAGCCTAATAATTCTCGTTTTCCTACCTCTATAGGTATGTAATGTAAAACAAATAAAAATATATCAGTGTCAGTACAAAGTGGTGAGGGAACCAAAATGTAATTTCTGTAGTAAATAGTATTAAATATTTAAAAGTTTGCTAAAAATTAAATAATGAAATTCAGTTACTTATTTTTAGCTGATCAAAAGCAAAATTCAATGAGTAATCATAGAACAGCTTTAGCATGGGAGTTCACATACAGAATTCGAAGTGGAAACTTTTTCAGTAAGAAGCACCCTGGCAACTGGATATCTGATCTAAGAGAACCCTCACTGTTGTTGTAAAGCATAAATGAACATAGAATCATAGAATAATTAGGGTTGGAAAGGACCTTAAGATCATCTAGTTCCAACCTTCCTGCCATAGGCAGGGACACCTCAATGCTAAACCATGTGACCCAAGGCTTTGTCCTGCCTGGCCTTGAACACCACCAGGGACAGAGCATTCACAACTTCCCTGGGCAACCCATTCCAGTGCCTCACCACCCTTACAGTAAAGAACTTCCTCCTTGTATCCAATCTAAACTTCTCTTGTTTAAGTTTTAACCCGTTACCCCTTGTCCTATCACTACAGTCCCTAATGAAGAGTCCATCCCCAGCATCCTTATAGGCCCCCTTCAGATACTGGAAGTCTGCTGTGAGGTCTCCACGCAGCCTTCTCTTCTCCAGGCTGAACAGCCCCAACTTTCTCAGCCTGTCTTCATACGGGAGGTGCTCCAGTCCCCTGATCATCCTCGTGGCCCTTCTCTGGACTTGTTTCAACAGTTCCATGTCCTTTTTCTGTTGAGGACACCAAAACTGCACACAATACTCCCAAGTGAGGTCTCATGAGAGCAGAGTAGAGGGGCAGGATCACCTCCTTCGACCTGCTGGTCATGCTCCTTTTGATGCAGCCCAGGATACGGTTGGCTTTCTGGGCTGCGAGCGCACACTGAAGCCGGCTCTTGTTCATTTTCTCATCGACCAACACCCCCAAGTCCTTCCCTGCAGGGCTGCTCTGAATCTCTTCTCTGCCCAACCTGTGGCTGTGCCTGGGATTGCCCTGACCCAGGTGTAGGACCTTGCACTTGGCATGGTTAAACTTTGTAAGGTTGGCATCAGCCCACCTCACAAGCGTGTCAAGGTCCCTCTGGATGGCATCCCTTCCCTCCGGTGTATCAACTGAACCACACAGCTTGGTGGCATCAGCAAGCTTGCTGAAGGCACACTCAGTCTCACTGTCCATATCACTGACAAAGATGCTGAGCAAGACTGATCCCTGATGGACACTGCTGGTTACTGGTCTCCAGCTGGGCATTGAGTCATTGACCACAAGTCTTTGCGTGCGGCCATCCAGCCAGTTCTTTATCCACCGATAGGAGCATACATGTGTTGGGTAGGAAAGATTCTGCCTTCTAAATCCAACGGGGATTCTAAATTGAACAAGGTGACTGCTTTTTTAAATCTTTCAAGGATTAAGGTTGTACTTTGAGCAATCCAAGAAACGCCCACCCTTGAAAGGCATGTGCTAAAAAATTTGATGAATGTGTCTTTCTTATTTTATTCTCACTTTGAGAAGGGCTCCAAAATGCATTTATTTAAGCAGATAGCTATTTTGAAGGCAGTGTTTCAACATAAATCGTATAGGTCAATTTAGGTGAATTCATGCAGAACATCAAATTCTGTCTGTCTGCAAATGGACTTCCTGTTCTTTTTGCAGAGTAGGACTGGAAGTAAAGTGGATATTAAAGTTGAAGTGCTTAAACAGGTCACAGATGTGTGTGAAATTTAGGGCACTGAGGACAGATAACCCTGGCTCACAGGATACATGAAGTACTGGAGATGAACTGAGGCTGAAGAAAATCCAAGTTTTGGCAAAGGTGCTTTCACTCTGGAAAATTTGCAGCTGTAATAATACCATGTCCGTTAACCTTTCTGTGAAATGTTTATTTTATGTAAACGTACAATATCTGATGTGTCTTTTCTTTGGTTCCAGCTTAGCTTCATCAGTAAAATTTAAATATGTTTTTTTTGGTTACTGGATTTATTTTAATCATGGTTGAAGCCTTCCTTTAATAACCACGGTCCTTGAAGCATGTTATAGTTCAAAGCTTAAGTATTAATATAGATTTCCTTTTTGAAATTAATAATAATCATACCATTACAACTAGTTTTCTATAAGAATTCATGTCTCCCCCAAAAAAGTCCAAATTTGCCAGAATCTTCAGATAATGATTTTGCTTTTTCTAATGTTTGTTTATTCTAGAATCCTTGGATGAGCTGACTTGCTTAGTAGTAAAGTTATTTTCAGAAGTAGAGAATAAAAATGTTCCTATACCAGAGTTTCCTGAACATCCTTTCCAAGAAGAACATCTCCGGGTACGTAGAGAGATACATCTTCCCTCAGGAGTGTATATCTTAAATGATTTTTTTTCATGTTTCAGTAGTGTACTGTGCACTTTATTACTTTCGTATCAATGTCCCTGTTAAGTTCCGTATTTATTTCTTAATTTTCCACCTACCTTTCTTTCCATGCTAAGTACAGTATTATGTAGTTTATAGTAAAGGTTGTATATTTGGTTGCAGCTGTAAGTAACTGAGATAATTCTTTTTTCTGTTTGCATCTTGAATGACAGAAGTGTTGCCCTAAGTTTTACTTTCCAGATTTTGTTGATACGTTTGTAATAAAATATCTGTGCATGTGTGAAGGGAACATATGTGCTCCTCAGATGAATAAAATAATGACAGTTCCCTTTTGTTTATGGATTTCTTTGTTTATTTCCCCCTCAGCAACTTTACAAAGTGGTACCCATTAAGGACATCAGAAATCTTTATGTCACATTTCCTATACCAGACCTTCAGAAGTACTATAAATCAAACCCTGGCCATTACCTTGGTCATCTGATTGGGCATGAAGGCCCAGGGAGTCTTTTATCAGAGCTTAAAGCCAAAGGTAAGGCCTTTGAAGGTAAAGAACTGAAAAGTAATTTATTACGCATTTGTTTGAAGCTACAGTTCACTTAAAATTGACCTCCTTGTGTTAAATTTAAAGCTACCAACTGTTTGAGTAGTTTGGGTTGTAAGCAGTTTTGCACTATATTTTTGTTCTGTGGTGGGTAAGAATAAATAACAGGCACGCTGACTACTGTAGGTATTATTTCTTGCACTCCTCTTTATCTGCCCTTGTTTAGAGGGTTATATGAACATTGACATTGACTTTGATCTTGGCCCTATTTTGTCACTGACTTAGAGAATACTGTCAGGTCCCTTAATGTCTGGAAAAGAAGAAGAGCATATCTTTTCACTATTTTTCTTCATATTACTGTTTGCAAATAGAAATAAATTACCCAATAATCAAATTATCTCGAGTTTGTCATATCACTCTGAGCAGAAAATCAGATAGGTGTGACTTATGTTTAACTTGCACCATTGCTATAGGAGTAAAGGAAAACGTGTAAAGTAGTAAAAATGTAAAAAAAGAAAAAAGAAAATGTAGCCTATATTGTTACAGATTTCTTTATGTAATATATTTTTTATTTCATAGGATGGGTAAATACTCTTGTTGGAGGACAGAAGGAAGGTGCTAGAGGTTTCATGTTTTTCATCATTAATGTGGACTTGACAGAAGAAGGACTTTGTAAGTGAAGCACTGTGTCTGCATTCCTTGTTATTACTGATCTGATGGGTTTGTGTTTGTATCCAAAGAGACTAATTGTGTTTATAGCTTGAGAGCCAGTTTATTTTAATTAACTGGTTGTTACTCTGTGTTTATATCTCTGAGTATGCTGGCATGCTTCATCTAACATAAGAAACCAATTTAGTTGAGGTTCTATTAAAGTATTTCATTAAATATTTTAAAGTAAATTTGTTTAAAAGAAAAGCTGTTAATACCTGTGTGCTGCTTATTCATGCTAATTAGACCTGAGTTAAATTATATTATAAATCAGTATCTAAACATAAGACATGTTTATTGCAGTTTTCAGAATTAGCTGGGAACAAGTGCATGTCTGAGGAAAAAATGTTTAACTTTGCCAGTGGGATTGCATATGTACTTGAGTATCTTCATGTGTTGGGGTGTAATTAAAAATATAAGCTTACATGTTTGTGTTCATCAGAATTTTTTCTTTGTGCAGAACTGAGTGAATTATTAAGCAGGTCTTTTCCTTTTCAGTGCATGTTGAAGATATAATTTTGCACATGTTTCAGTATATTCAAAAGCTACGTACAGAAGGACCTCAGGAATGGGTTTTCCAAGAGTGCAAGGTACAGTGATTGGTACTTGAAATATACGTTTGTATTTTTAGAGTTTTGGATTATAAGTATAAACAGATGCCTTGGCTGTGGAAATAATCTTTAATAATTGCATGGTAAAGTTTATTTATTTTAGAGGTGCAACATGATACAAATGACAAGTACATTCAGAACATACTGTCTTAATGTAGATGTGAAATGCTCTTACAGAGCTGTGAGCTGACATTTTATGATAGCATAATGGAGGTAGAGAAAGAAAAATCTTAATCTATCCACAGGGATTCTACATAACCTTCCTTAGCCTTCACTGAAGGTGCAGTGGGGGAAACGTTTGCTGTGGAGGGGTAACATTGAACTGGAAATTGAAATGGCTGTTGTTCTACCCCTGTCTTTCACGTGTCAAATCATATAATTGAGATTGTAAAGGCAGTAGGACATCAATCTGCTCTTTGTTCTCTCACCTTTTTGAGAAGTGAATTGAAACTTTTCATGGAGTACTTTGGCTGTACACTTCAGTCTTTGCTGAACTGTTCATGCTTCTTATGAGTCTATGTGGTTCTGTGTGCACAGAGCAAAACATGTAAAGTATCCTATTACTACACTCCTCAGTGACAGTGTGAAATAAAAAGTGTCATTTTTGCATATAGACTTGTTGGTTCACTACAAATACTTGGTTAAAGAGTTCTTGTTCTATCTTAGCTTTATTTGGTGAAAACTGTTGAGTATGTTCCAAGAGTAGAAATTCTGCAGATGCATTAACTTTTCTTGTATTTTGACAATGTATACCTGTAAAAGAAGTCTCATTACCCTCTGCTAAAAGTCCCAAAGGAATTTTTTTACTGCCATTGTAAGCAAATACAAGATTTTAAAGAGGCAGTTCCATCCTCCTATCTCATCCCTGTGTTTTTCCTTTGCTCCTCTTGTTAACAGTCTGAATATTCCTGAGGCTGTGAGGTGAGTCAGCAAGAGCTAGCAAACCAGTCGGAAAATAACCTTTTGAATTTATTTTCAGCTGAATTGTTGAATGAGTGAGTTTCACAGCATGGTTTCAGAAAAGGATGGACTGTCCTTTTTATTTGCTTTATAGTCCTAGATCCCTTTAATTCACTCTTGCCATTGAACTCTAAGAATGATGTGTTCTACTTCTGTGGCTAAGACAGCATAAAGAAACACACTTCTGTCTCTAAATGTACCTTTTGGTTGGCTGACAAAAGGAACAAAAAAGGAAGAGGGAAAGGCTTCAGTTCATTAACATAACAACAGTCATTGCACTGGAACACTGCATTGGTTGTATCAAAGTTGGTGTGTTTTCAAATTATCAAGAAATTTAAATATCTGAGCTTTGAGACAGATCTCTACTATGAACAGGACATACAGGACTTGTATAACACTTCACATTGTTTCTGAGTATTGTGCAACTTGAATATTACTGAGAACTTTTGTGTTAGATACTTGTCTGATTACTATAAAATGGCTACAACAAAACTCCTTTATTTTTTTACTTTATGAAAAGCAATTAAGTACCAGTAATTATTCTTAAAATCGTCCTTTATATACACTTTTCAACCATTTCTTACATTGTTTCCTAGGATCTAAATGCTGTGGCATTCAGGTTTAAAGATAAGGAACGACCACGAGGTTATACATCAAAGCTTGGAGGAATGTTGCATGTAAGTGATTGTTTTTGGTGTTTGTTTACAATACAGTAATCATCTAGTGCTATGTTTGATTGTACAGGTGTTTGCAAAGGTCCCATGTACTCCTGGAGCTTAGGAAGTTAATATTATGCTGCACAAATCTTAGTTTTGGCAGTCAATAAGTCAGATTTCCTTCAGTCTCTGCTATTTTATACTTCTATGCTTGGTAGAACTGATTTTACAATAACTGGAGTTGCCATTTGATCTGTTTCAGTGTTTCTCAAGACATATGTGCCATGTCATTCTGTGTCTACCTGATAGCTAAATGTTCTCTAGGGAAATATTAGAGAACTAAGATTTTATCACCAATACAAGCGCTATGTTTCTGAATGCTTCTATAGTTAACAATGTTGAAATACTGCAGTAAGCATAAACATTTGTGTTAAGAGGAAATTAGAAATGTTTGACTCTACTAATGTGATCATGTACTGGTACTGAAAGAATCATGTAGCTTATACTTAATTTTCATACTTCTTTCAAAATTAAGTTCCCTCATTTTGCGCTAAAGGAAGATTTAGGCAGGGTTTTTTTGTCTAGTTAAATTCTTGTAACTTCTGTGCATTGCAGCCATTCTTCATTGCACAGCTAATGTCTACATCTACTCAGAGGCATTTTTGCTTTCTTGGCAGGAATTCCTGTTAATGCTCCTACACCTTTAATTTGTAAAGTCTAAAATAACGATCTTAAACTTTGATATTGTCTTGCTGTTTACTAAAAAGCATTAGACAACTGAAATAATTTAAATGGGTATTTAAAGGAGCTCCTATTTGTCTCTTGCTTTTGTTCTGTCAAATACATAAAATCTCATTAACAAATGGACTTCTGAAACAGCTTTCAGTGGTCTGCATTTGTTGGATCATTCCCGATTACAATTGCTGTCTCCAAAAATCAGGCCAGGAAGTTGCCAGCAGTGTTCTAAAGAGCAGGGTATTGATTCAGGAGCTTTTTTTCACTGCTTTTTGTTTGCTGTGCTTTGCAGTGTGAATGGTAATTCCGATTCTGCTGTTAGTTGCTTAAACACTAATGGAAAAAGAACTTTTCTAGTTCTCTTTATTGCCTCAAACTCATACTAAGTCTGTATGTAGAATTAATTGAGCTAGAATTATTGTTTGGTGATTTTCTGCGCTTATGAATACTCACTGTTTTTCATAACTTGGACAAGAACATGTGTGTAAGTTAGCATGAGTAAACGTAATGTCATAGGTTGTTACGTATTTACCAGAAAGCTTTACAAAACCTTTTTACTCGACAAAGCAGAAGTTCATCTTTAAAGCACTTTTGTGCTGGTCTAAGGAGTCGCCACAAAGGTCTTGCTGTCAAATTGTATTTCATATTTGTCATGTGTAGGCTTGATGCTTTCCAGGTAATTGTTCCCTGATCTGCAGTGCTCTTTCTTCTGTTGTGTTTTGTCTCCTTAGTTGTGTGATTTTAAAAATTTTATTTTAATCTGGTTGTCATATCTAGATGGTTTTAGTCTGTTTTGGTTTAGTTACATTATGCTCTGACCTTGCTGAAAAATAATCACAGAATAGTTGAGACTGGGCCTCTGGAGGTTATCTGGTCCAATCCTCTTGCTCATGCAATGCAGAAATAAAGTAACCAAAGAAAATTTATGTTCAATTCCACTTGGTGAGCAGCCAGTGGCCTGTGTTTGTAAAAGAAATAAAGTGTAGATTTCAGGTCTCTAAGTCTGTATTGCCCTGATAATTTCAGATTAGAAGAGCATTAGAAGAGATTACTTAACATCTCCCCTTCAAGTTGCTTAGTCTGATTAGCTGTTTATGCAGAATGTAGTTAAATGAGAATTCATCAGTGTGCAGTTAATCTTTTAGGATAGACCTTTCAAATTCTGGATCTTTAGCGTTCACATTTGAACTTTTTGTAACACAGGTTTGGTACATTGCCCTTGGTCTCCACACCTTTCCCTAGCCCTTTCTCTTTTCCAAAATCGTTTGTGTTCTGTGTTCTGGAAGTCATTCCACTGTAGTTGTTTGTATAATGTATTTAATTCAGAAAGCTATTTTATAATAATTCTGGTCAAAAGTACAACTGTATGGCAAACTGCAGGTACTCAGTGCTTAAGTCACCTAGTGGTTTTCCCATGCTAAACATTTACCAATAAAATTTTCCTATCAATTATACGAAGAATTTTCAGAGGAACTCGGAACTGGTTTTTTTCTTCTTAAATTGTGACTTATTGTAAGAGATTCGTAGTTTGATCCTAAAAAAACCCACTAGAATTATGTATATCTAAATTTGCATTATGCTGTCAGATAACTGAAATATACTTTCCATTACTGTAAAAAAAATTTTGAAGTCTTAGAGAATGCTAAAAAACCTTAGCAGTTTGTTGTCTTTGTTTTTGTGGTGGATTTTGTTTTTTTATAATGGTGATGGGTTTTGTTTATTTGTTTTGTTTGGTTTATTGTTTTGTTTGTTCTGGTTTGGTTATGTGTAATTTTTCCCAAATGCACTTTAATGAGTACTTTGTGTTTTGCTATCTTTGAAAATATCCTCCAGGGGTCAGCATTCACCATGTTCTTTTTACTTGAGTTATGTCAAAACTGTTCAAAGGTGGGTGACTTCTTATATTGGGACATAAAATATTTCAAGAGAATGGTAATATGTAGTATATAAGATTACCTAATAGAGGAGAAATGATTGCATAGTTTCACTGCTTCTTCATCTTCTTTAGTTTTAAGAGAAAGATTTTAAGACATCTATACACTTCTAACTTTAAATTACAATGCTAATACAGACTTTGTGACCAGAAACATATGCTTTTATTTCCTTTACAAAACAGTATTTCCTTCATGCTTAGTTTTTGTTTAATTCATCAACATGCTTCTGGGCTTATTTTTTTTTTATTTTTTTTTTTTTTTTTTTGTTAGTATTACCCTATAGAAGAAGTATTGGCTGCTGAATATTTGCTTGAAGAATTTAGGCCTGATTTAATAGAGATGGTACTGGATAAATTGAGACCAGAAAATGTTCGGTAAGTTAAACTGCAGTAACTTGTATTTTAAACCAAACATTGTAAGAAAGCAGATGAACTAATGGGAACACAAGTTCTTAGGTGTTTCTTACAACTCCAAAGTAAATGTTGCTGAAAAAGAGCTAGTTGTTCTGTGTGTTGTTTCTGCTCCCCATTGAAAATAAGCCCTCTAATAAGAGTGCATGCAGCTCTTTCTGTTCAGACAGAAATGTCCTTTCAGTCCTTTCTATACAGCATGTCTTCCTCAGACTAGTAGGCAGACTGGAGGTAAGAAGGGAAGATTATGTCAGGCTTAGCAAGGATATACAATTGAGAGTCCTGAATCATGGAAATGGGGCAAACAGAAGAAACAAAGAGAAGAGGTTTGAGTCAAAAGAGCCTCCTGTAGGACAGCAGCAGAACTGATAGGACCAAACCTGAAGGAGCTAAGCAGCAAAACTGATGCAGGCTTAAATGCAGAAAAGCCTACAAAGGGCAAAGAAATGGAAGTTTACCTTCCTGTCTATGAAAATAATGTCTCTTGGGATATTTTAAAATATGAAATCAGTTCCTGTAACACAGAGTATTGTGTGAGAGACATTTTAGTGATTGTTTATTTAGAAAAAGAGGTGAATATTGGAAAGAGAAGTCTGGTTATGCACTCAGCTAAATATGTAAAATATTGAATAACCGTTTCTTACTTGTTCTGTGCACTAAACAGGCAGAGGTTGAGTAGGACACTATGTAAATTTGTGTGTGTATATATTTGCATGTATAATGTGGCACAGTCAATTACTAGAAGGTTGCATGGGTAACAGTTATAACTAGTACTTTCTGGCCTGCTTTTTTTTTTTCCTGCCACTTGGTTCTTTTAACGTATCTTTTGTGTATATAGTAATATTAAATTAGTGACAAAGAGAGATTTGTAAAATGGATGAAAACACAGAAACAAGCTCTTGCTTGTGATCCTGTATTAGTCTTGCTGTATTTGAAGACTGTTTTGTAAGCTAGGTATATGATACAAAAAAATAATGATTTGGGGGGGTGGTGTGTCTGTTTCTCATGTGTTCTAAACTGAAGTATTCAGTCAGTGTTGGCTATAGAAAGGCAGTGAGGCACGCATTCATGTATTTCTAGAGTTTATATATTTCAGCCTTCTGAAATTACTGTGAATTACTTAAAAGTTTGGGCACGAATCTTCAGTGTGTTTGCATGGCAAGATCTGTTTGTATATTCATTTAATTTAAGATGCGTGTTACTTCATTTTCAAAAGATGGTATATTTCCAATACTGGATAAAGTAGGATAAAATTGGAACTGTATTTATAAATGTCATGGGGTTCTGGTGTTTCTATGGGTATACAAGTAATTATAAAGTAAGGGAACCTGCCTATGTCAGTCACAGTAGTTGCCATAGTAATTAATGCCCTTTAAAGAAGAGCCTATATCTTTGTGTGTGGGTGTGCATCTCATGTGTAATGTGTGTGGGATACTGCAGCTGAAGCTTGAATATTTCCAGACCATATTTTGAACAAACACAACTTTAAAGAAAATTTCCAGATTCTCTTTCTTTTTGTATTAAATACGTCTATTTTGAATGCAATTTCATGTTGATCTGCTCCCCAGCTTCCTGGAAATTTGGTACAAGAGCTTACCTTTAACACAAAGACTGGTTTTAGTAACTAAAGAGAGAATATATAATTACTTCTCTGAAGAAAGCTTAACCAAATTCTGCACAAATTTGAACTTGTAACTGGTTTTAGAATTGCTCACAAGAAATATGTAAACCATTTTTTTAATCCTGATTTAATACTCATTTTAATACTGATTTAGTAAACAAGCTACAGGTGCTTAATCAGATGTGATGTTTATTAGAGCTTCATATAAAATATGGCTCTTAACATTGCAAGAAAACAGTCAATATTGACTTACCTTTCATAATTAAATTTGGTCTTTGTTATTAGCCAGAGAACTTCCAAAGCATCTGCTTGTTGAAGTTTCAAAAAATTGCTAGAGGAAATTAATATATGCAAATACATTCATACACTCTTTAAGGTTATCAGAAGCTGCTGGATGTCACAGACCTCTCATCAGGTTTCTGTTACTCCTGTTGCCGGCTTTGCCAGCCTTTTCACCCTCCCTTCCAGCTGACAGTACTTGAGCATAAAGTAGCCATAATTAACCTTGTTCAAAAGTTACTAGTGTGACAAAGGAAAATGTAGAGAATGCAGGCAGAGGGAGAAAATTCAGGTCTACAGAATGTGATCAGAAGCACAGGAATAGTGGTGACATGTTTTAGAAAAATTTAGTATGTTACGTGCTGTGTTTTTTTTCAAATATGTACTAGTTTCATAATGTTCTTTAGTTAATATAAGCCCGTATTTTCACTTGCAGTTGCAGTCCTGCATTCCTCTTTGTCCTTGATAAAAAAAAAAAAAGGGGGGTGAGGGGGAAGAGAAGAGTAAGATGAGAAAGAATGTTATCAGAGAGAGAGAAAAAAAATACATGGAACTTAGCTGTTACTTGAAGCATTAGTAACCAAAGAAAATAATTGTTTACTATTATATGTATCTTTATTTCTAGTAATTTTGTAGGGTTACATCAGTTTTCTCTCATTTGTCAAAGTGACTTGATGGGAATATATTTAAGCTTGGTAGTTACGGATTAATTTTAGATAAAAGGATTTTTTTCAAGATGGGACAAATCTAGAGCAAATGCCAACTGAAGATCATCAGCTTTAGTATTTGAACTGGGAAGCATTGATCTTTCAGATAATGGAGATAGTGTTTTCATCTCAGCTTTTCAAATTTAACCTGTATGTGACTTTTTAAGTAGCAAAGTGTAGTATGTTTAGACTGGAGAGGCATAGTGGTGGGGGTGTTTTGGAAGCTAAATTTGATAGAATAGGTATGCTTTTCTATACAGGAAGGCTTCAAAGTTTTCATAATGGAAGCGTGATGGTGGTTTGGTGACTGAACAAAGCATATTGTCAGAGAGGGATGATCATTTAGTAACTTCTGTGTATGTGGGTTTCCATGTGTTCTTGGGCTTTAAATGTCTTGGGTCTCACTCTGCTTTCTTCTAGCTTGTTATGTGCTTTTTTCTGGCTGCTGGAAGAAATACGTTTTTTAATCTTCCCTCAGGACTAACCACATTGCCTCATCACCTTACCTGGCATAAAATACAGATTATAATGATTATGTAGTTTTAAGCATTTGAATTAAGAAAGCCAAATATTGGGATATAAAGAGACTTTCAAAACTGGAATATATCTGGTTTTATGGGCTCTTCAGTGTATTGTTAAAGAAATTGTAGCTTCTTTTTGTTGCATAGATTTTAGTAGGGCTTAAAGATAGTAAGCATGAGCAGGTTAGTTCTCTGAAGCTTAAATAGCCACAGCTATGCCTACAGCTGTCCTGTTAAAGCTTAAATATAAATACATACAAACTAGAGAGGAACCAAAGACTGATTAAATGCAGTTTGAACAGTGGAATTCAGCAAAGCACTGATATTCTAATTGAATTGAATGAGGCCTGCAGGAGGCCTGTAATGATGTAGCAGCAGGCATACTCTGAGTTTGAATGGTATATGGTCAGAGTAATGATAAATGTATTGCTTATAATGTGTAGACTAAAAGCACGCCAGTGTTTGTTATTGCTATAACAACTGTACATTTACATCTTAGTTCTCTTTTTGTTCAGACTATTTATCTTCTCCAAAAATGTAACAAAATAAACCCAAGTAATCAAAATTTAAGATTGTGTCATGTTGCTTTTTCCTGTTTCTCTAAATAATACATTTTTTCAGTGTACACACAAAAGTTATAGTTATGCTTCTGTGTAGGTTCTATGATAATAATGCAAGCTGTTTTTTCTCAGGTATAAAAATCTAAGTCCTTTCACTTTTAGTGGGAATTAAATGTTTATATTCAGGGCATCAGGTGTTTAAAGATCTGAACTAATTAGGCTTTTCCGTTTTCATGTGATTAAAGCAAAATACTAACTTGTATATAGTACTATATTCCTTCTAGACACATTTTAAGCACTTTGAAATTAGAAGTAGAATGAAATGAACTAGGATTTTTTTTTATCTTAAAATACTTCAGAGTGAGTAAAATATAACAAGGAATATAATTTCAGAGTATCTTTTATTTTAAATTGCTGGCAAGGTAAAATATCTTGGAGGAACAAAAACCCCTCCAATATTAAATATTACTAAAAGTGTTATCATCCACGAGGATGATCAAGGGACTGGGGCGCCTCCCGTATGAAGACAGGCTGAGAAAGTTGGGGCTGTTCAGCTTGGAGAAGAGAAGGCTGTGTGGAGACATCATAGCAGCCTTCCAGTATCTGATAGGGGGCCTACAAGGATGATGGGGATGGACTATTCATTAGGGACTGTAGTGGTAAGACAAGGGATAATGGGTTAAAACTTAAACAGGGGAAGTTTAGGTTGGATATACGGAGGAAGTTCTTTACTGTGAGGGTGGTGAGGCACTGGAATGGGTTGCCCAGGGAAGTTGTGAATGCTCCATCCCTGGTGGTGTTCAAGGCCAGGTTGGACAAGGCCTTGGATGGCATGGTTTAGTGCTCCCTGCCCATGGCAAGGGGGTTTGGAACTAGATGATCTTAAGGTCCTTTCCAACCCTAATTATTCTATGATTCTATGATTCCATGGTATGATACAAAGATTCAGGGCTCTCCTGAAAGAATGAGTTGAGGTTATAAATGCTAATAAAAAGATCGCCTTGTGGTTTACTTTTTTAATTACATCTGTATCTATATGCATCTAGCAGTCCAGAAGGTTGTTTTCTTCTTTTGTCTTTGAGCAAATTCTACAGACTAATAAAATGTTGTGGACATGTGCTTTTAAGTATCTATATATGTTCTGGTTACTCACCATTTACTGATATTTATGTTCATATTCACCTTTCTATTCTCCCTTTTAATGAAAGAGTTCGTATGTGCCATATCATTCCAACTTTGATGTTGTTATTTGTTTGTTTTGTTTGGTGGGGGGTTTTGTCCCTTTTGTTTTTCTTTTTATGCCTTGTGTATTACAGTGGCCCCATCCGCCATCCATGGAAGTGTTCAAGGCCAGGTTGGACAGGGCTTTGAGCAACCTGGTCTAGGGGTGGGTTTCGCTTCCCATGGCAGGAGGGTTGGAAATAGATATTTTTTGAGGTCCTTTCCAACCCAAACCACAGTATGAGTCAATGATTTTGGATTTTTTGTTTGTATAATGGTTTTATTTGTAATTGCTTATATATCTATATTGGGGTAGCTGCATTCAAAGTGAGAGGCTTCTGTTAAATGTTTTTTTAAAAAGTTTAGCTTTTCAACTGTTATTTTCTTAACAAACTGTCTTTATTGAAAGTATGGAAAAATATCCATATTCCCAGATGGTAGCAAGTATCCATATGTGCTTCTATTTGACTGAACCGTAACAGGAAGTTTTGATATTCTTCTCCCCCCTCCCACCCCCAAACACTACTTGTTGCATTTAGTGGCTTAATTTCCCTGATAGAGAAACCTTTTTAAGATGTATCATTTTTACTTGTTCAAACTGTGCTGGGTTTTGCCAACCATCTGTGAAGATAAGGGACTTGGCATGTGTTGCAATCTTAGCTGAAAAATGTAATTTCCAATAATTCCCCCCCCCCATCATCTGCAGAATAAATGCTCATATTAAAATTTAAGCTAGTGACTCATCAAATTAAGCAACCAAGGAATATTTTCCCCTGGGTAGCAAATGGACTTTTTTCCTCTCTTGGTATCTGAAGTGCATCACTAGTACTATCCTAGAGGGAACAAAAATAAAATGAATGCCAAAAACGTTGATACAGAGATTCCTGAAGACTGGAATTTCACAGATACTAAGCAAACAGTTATTTCAATGCAGCTGCTGATGCTCATCCCTGATGATAGGCATGTTACAATTTTGGAACGTATGTGTTAATTTTTAATTGCATTGTATCTGAGTAAAGATGTTGAAAATCACAATTTTTTCACTTATTTCAATCCCCATAAACTGTTGTGTTTGTAGAGACTTAGTTTTATTGAACTCTAAGAAATAATTCGTGCTTCTGCAGGATGATTGGAATGCTACACCCCAGCAACATCTCTCTGCATGTAGTTTCCCCTCTTATTCTATTTCCTAATGAGAATTGTGTGGAACTGGCTTCATATAGCCATATTGCCTTGCATCAGTTTTACTGATCATCTTGGGGGAAGTTATAAACAAAGGTAGGCTTTTGTTGGTTTTGTCTCGGTCATTTTATTCATTTGAATAGATATGTGTAATTTTTTCACTTGTTTGACAATATCTTGTTCTGGAAGACAAAGTTTAAATTAAAACCAGCAGTTGTTCCTTCTTGAGTATAAATTCATTTTTTTACAACAAATTTGCTTTGTCATGTCTGTTACTAGTATCACAAATACTGTGATCTCAAAGCCTATTACTTCTTCACCCTTTGAAGCTTGAGTTTTGTTATGTAAATGTAGAATATAATAGTTGATTATCTTTCCTGGAAGTATATTGATTTTAAAGCATAGGTTCTCTTCCCAAGTAACACCCTTCTGTGGATCTGTGACTTGTAGCTTCATTTTAGATTTCAGGAAAGTGATAAATAAATAAATAAATTGGTTCTAGTAAATAGGTATTACATCACAGAAACCGTTCTTCTTTTTTGAAAATTGACCATAACTGAGGACTGAAACAGTTTGCATGTACAAGAATGTACACATAGAAATAAAATGCATTTATAGTTTCAGCTGTATTCTGTGGTCGTGAATGGCTCAGAAGTCGAACTGCATTGGTTGAGTTTAAATATGTTTTAAGCAGATCATGATAATTTGCCCGATTGCCTGTCTTACTTTTCCAGTGCATTTCAATTCTGTCTTAAACCATATGGATATTCATAGTGCTGCACAGCACAGAAATGAAAAGCAGAAGCAACATTACGTAACTGGGAATTTTAAATATGCATCACGATACATTTAAGTAGCTGCATAACATTGTATTTCTACCTGTGGTGCTTCTTTCCCCTCTTCTTTTCCTGTCCTGGTATTCATTGCTCTTGGTGCTTGTATCTTGGTTTAGGCAGAATGAATGTCTTGTAGTCTGTTTCATGTTGCTGTGAGTATGTTTCCAGGAGTTCAAAATGTAAGTTACCATTCTAGTGGTGATTTGGAGTTTGGAGCGGACAGGAGGATCTCTTGAAGCAGAACTGATTGAAGAATTGCTGTTTTCCACAATTTCATTTTGTGTATGTTGAGCAGACAGAATTATTTTTAGCTCTTTAATTTTGGTATGCTCCTGTAGCAACTGTTTGGGTGCTTGGATTGTCAATACAGCTTGAGCATTGGTACATTGGAGAGGGTAGAAGGAGGGATATCAAATAACAGACATTTGTATATTATACTATAAAACACCTTTCTCTTGCTCTCAGACTGTGTGATTACTGGGATTTCATCAGGATAATAATTTTGTGGTTTTTTTTTTTTTTCTTTTTTCCATTTTTTCTCTAATTTATTTTTTATTTAATGCATGAAAAAGCCTGATAGTTTGCTCTGAAATTCTAATAATTTTATGGTTTTTATAGTCTCTTATGAACTTCATCTGTACATGATAAAGCTTTTGCTCACCAGCTGTCTTGAGTTAAAATGCAAAACATAATAGAATACTGCTATGACTCATTTTAATGCAAACAACAATCTGCAATAGATTCTACCTTGTTGATCAAGCTAGTGTCTGCTGTGTTGCAAGCATAAATATTCTTTAGCATTAAAGTGCTCAGTTCTTTTTTGAATATTTATTTAGTATTGTTTCTTTTATATAAAAAATGAAATAGATGTAACAGGCAAACAGGTATGAAACCATTTTATAAGAAGTCACAATAAAAATGTTAACCATTTCTATTGCCATTTGCAATGAGAGATGAAATAATATATCTCTTCAAGATTACTATTCTCATGCTGGTTTGAATATTGGATAACTTTTGCAGTGGAGCAGGGGCTGTTTTGTGCATGTGTATGTGTGTTCACGCTACACGTGGTTCTTTCAAGCTTGGGGAGTAAAAATTTCTTCCGCAACCCAAAGGAAATCTGCATCCCTCAACCATGAGGTTTGATTGCCCCTCTTTAGTGTGTATGATTTAAAATACTGTCTCAAACTGTGGTCAAATCCTGCTTCAATTTTTGAATCTTGCTTGAAAATGTATCTTTATGGTCCGATGTGACTGAGGTACACTTGTAATTCATTTAAATGCATCTAATGCTAGCAATTCACCGCACTGTTCTCCTGCTATTTGACCTACAATGCACAGATCAAATTATTAATAATTTGAAAATCTTTGTAATAGGGCAGTCTAGAACTGAATATAGCAGAATCCTGGGGTTTTTCAGTCTTCTTGGATCATTTAGTCATTTATGTGTAAACATTAGATGAAAAAGGAGAGATTGAGGACATAAGCATCTAAAATATTAATAGTCCACTTATTTAATTTTGGTATTTTTAAAATATATTCAAAAACTCATCCCAAGGGTATTCTCCAGTAATGTATTTGTAAAGTAAAAGACTATAGTTTGAGGCACGTCCATATGGCTGTTTTGATTAAAGCCCCACTTTGCCATGCACATTAGAAATACAAAACAGAATGTTCCTGGCCTGAAGATATTGCATTAAAAAAGAACACTTAAATTGCGTATATTTTGATGTTTCAATGTGCATTTTAGCCATCTGCACAAGATTTGGCAGAGTTCATTGCTGTGCTATTCAGCATCCAGGGATTGTTAAATACATGCAGGAGGTAATGGTGCTACCTTTTTTGACCATTTCAAAATTCTTGTAAACATCTATTTACTTGTAGAGCTAGCTACGTATTTCCATTGAATACCCTTTCGTCTTGTAGGGTGTTAAAAAGAATTAAAGGAGTTTTCTTTATACCTATTATGAAGACTACTGAAAAAATACTCTGACGTTTTTTAACTTTCTTTATTCTGGATTTCCTCTTATTTAGATGTATTCTTTAGTTCCAGGAGCATCTTGACGATGCTGTTAGTTACATGGTTTAGTTTTAGGCAGTCCTGCAAGAAGCAGGGAATTGAACTTGGATGATCCTTAGGTCCTTTCCAACTTAAGATATTCTATGATTCTATGATTGAGGTTTCTAATTGATTATAGTTCTTTTGTATTGACTGTAAAAGATTTTAATCTTCCTGCTTTTCTTCCCTTCTCCTCAAAAAGCCCCAAATCAACAAAAAAAAAAAAAAGGGGGGGGGAGGCAGGAATGAAACAGGTATCAATCTGAAATGAGCATGTATACAAAATGAAGAAACTTTTACTATCAGATTATGAATGTGAGAGTGAAACTGCAATAATGTAATCTAAAACACTAGGTCTGGAATAAAATTTCTGTAGTTAGTATTTTCACATACCTGAGTGCTGATATAGGTTGTATGAAAAATGTTGTAGTCACTTCAGTATTTCATAGAAGATCTCAAGTGCTGCTTTCTGTGTTTTCTGGAAAAATGACAAAATCTAAAAAATAGAAATTGAGTGCAACAATAATTGTATGTAACTTTAGGTTGTAGCACATTAGAAAATCGGTAAAATTAAATGATGCCAATAATCTGATTTCATGGTTAACCTTATTGTGTAGTTCAATATATGTATGCTTGCTGTCCAGATACACTCTGTAATTGTTCAGGGACTGTTTCCAGAAATCAGTGCTTTCTGGTGATGGAACAGTGAATAATTTCTCACAATCTTTTCTCAAACACATTCATGCCAAAGTGCTTTGTCTCTTTGTTTTCAGAGTTGCAATAGTTTCCAAGTCTTTTGAAGGAAAAACTGATCGAACAGAAGACTGGTATGGAACACAGTACAAGCAAGAAGCAATTTCTGATGAAGTTATTAAGGCATGTTAAAACTTACAATATATTCTAATCTCTGCAAGTATAAGACAGTGGTAAATTCTTTGTCAGATTTCATTTAGTTGAAGGAAGAACTTAAATTTGCTGCTGCACATAGCATGAAAATTGTACAATGAGACTGTTGAATATTATGAGAAGTAAAGATTTTATTTTAGTCTTCAGATTTAAAATATTTATTACAGAAGACAGATATGTTTTAATGGTTAAGTGAAAGGAATGTTATGCCATTTTTACTACAAAAGATCCAAAATATGTAGTGTCTCCTTAAAAATGTAAGCATTAACTTTTTAAAGTTGAAGTCTCTATTAAATGGTAATGAGCTAATCTGTTCTTAAGAAAGGAATCTTTTTACAACTGCTATATGTAACTGTGTTTCTGAAACTGATTTTTGCAATTTAGAAAATGAGTATATTTTGCCAATCAAATAAGCTTCGAAAAATCAAAACTACAGCAAAAGAGGCAGACAGATACTTACTGAAACTTGTTATTGATCTATTCTTCTAAGAAGAGATGGCTGTAAAATACACCCTAGAGCTAAACTGAACCTGCTGAGCATGCTTTGAAAAACATTGCACAGGAACACTTCATTTCCTTTAGCTTATCCTTACCCATGTTCCTGAGTAGAATTCTTGCTTATGTATTTAGTTTAATACCTTCATTTAGAGTTCACAGTAGCAGAAAAGGTAAGAAGACATTGACCTTCCACTCTATTGTAAACTTTTCAAAATTAGTTTTTATCTTTTTGTCTTCCTCCTTGCAGCATTTTGTGCTGCTGATAGCCTACTCCAACTTGGTTTGCCAGATATGTCTCTCTTTCCCTATTATCTTCATTTCCCTATTATCTTAATGGTATTTTACACATAAGCTAGTGGAACACATTTTTAAAACTTTTGTTACAGTATAAAAGAAATAAGTCTATAATCACTGATTAAGCAGACATTCTCCTTAGCCTCCTTATTTCTCCTGTTTATCTAGAAATGGCAAAATGCTGACCTGAATGGGAAATTCAAGCTTCCAATGAAGAACGAATTCATTCCTACTAACTTTGAGATTTTGCCATTGGAAAAAGATGCGACACAGTACCCTGCCCTTGTCAAGGTAAGCCATTTGTGTGTGCTAGCTAACCTTCTGGGAAGTTCGTAGTTAATCCCTGTGTGTTTTTTAAAATACAGAGCTGTTACATTCTGAAGTATAATAACAAAAATGCACAAAACTTAAAGATATTGCTAGAAAGACAATAGAAAGTTCATTCTTGCTGAACTCTGGATTATGACAAAAAAGAATCTACAAACAGCTTGAACTCTCTTTGCCCTTTTGAAAGTGTGTTAAGAATTGATAGAAATAGTATTAAAGCTGTTTACTCAGCAGAAGGGTGACTGCTACTCATATTTTTTTGAGCCGTGTTCAGTAAGTCAAGGGTGTAGACAAGGCTATTCTTTTGTAAGTGTGTATGGGTACAGCTTGTGTTTGCATGGAAAAAAGGAGAGAGATATAAGCATGTAAATAAACATCATTCTCCAGTCTTCTGGAAGCACCATTTAATGATCTCAGTGCATCTAGCAAATCTCAGTTTTCCGAGAACCTAAGATTTACTAAAAAGTATTACTCACTGCTAAAGCATGGTTGCCTTTGCTAATGCTCATCTCTGTTCTAGGCCTAGTGGAGGACAAATAGGAAGAGTCTTCTGCACTTACGTGTTATGTTTCAGCTTGAATACTCAATTCAGGAATACTTTTTGCACGGTAGATTAATATGTCTACTTCAGTGCAAAGACATCCATCAGGAAAACATACTTCTTTGCACGGGACATTTTAGATATATACTTGAAGCAGTATTATTAACATAGGAGGACTTGGAGCAGGTTTATATTCATCCTGAACTGAAACTGTAAACCTCAGCAGGGACACATATTACAGCTGTATAAAGTAACACTAATTGGTTTACTACAGAAACTTGATGGTCTTTCAGTGTCTCTGTGGCAACTAGGCAATTGATCCACACAAAAGCTATGCTTTAAGGCATCATTGCTTTAGAAATATATTTGCTTTTCCTTTCCCCAAAAAATATGTTTTCTGAGGGAAAATGTTTTAATCTTTTGTACTTGATGAAATAGACATTATCTATTTTGCCCGTATCTCACTTATTTTCTCCCCATCTGTATGCCTGTGCCGTTTTCCTTTTTGTGATCCCTGGCATTTGTCCACAGCAAAACATTGCAAGAACTAAGTTAGCAAAGATTAGCTGTACAAAAAAACCCAAACCAAAACAATTTTTTCTGCGTTTTATATGCCTGCGTGAGCTTACTATGGACTGGACCAGTGTTGTGGAGAAAGGGACAAACTGGAACATAAGTACAGGAACAGGATGGCCATTTTCACTGGCAGCATGTTACTGTGTCACCTCTGTTGTAATGGCACATCTTGCTCTGAAAAACCCTCGGGAAAGAGGGCAATTAAGATACAGGCTTTGGCTTGGGGATCAGTGTTCTATGGACTGCAGCTAGCAGTCTCCAGCTACCAGTCCAGGTCTCTAGTACTACACACAGGCTCTACTGTTTATCACACTGTCCCTGGTGTAAGGTGTATTCTGAACTGCATAGTAGCAATTTAACAGAAGAAATATTTTGTTGTCTCAGAGAGCAGCTGTAAAAAGGCTTTTTAGTATGAGTCAAATGTTGTGTAAAGGAAGGTGTGCTGTAAGAGAGAAGAATTACTTCTTTTATGCAAAGAGGAGGAGGAGGAGAATACCATGCACCACACCAGATCCCTGAAAAGCGAAGAACATCTGCTCAAAAACATGAGAAAGAGAAATAATTTTACAATTAAAAGTTCTCTCTTCTGATCTATAGCAATTCGAAGAAAAGGTGTTGGGATAAAGTTAACTAGAGTTGGAACAAAGGAAGAATATCTATTTCACAGTTTTTACAGGAGAAAAAGCAATATGAGAGGTTGTTTAGAATCTTTCCCATACTAGGAGATTATTCTAGAAAAATTTGGTGACAGTTCTTTTAACTAATTTTCAACTGGTTTTAATACTTTTTCTAAATGTGTTATGTTTGCAATGTTACTTTAAAACAAGATAACAGTGCATTAATATTTTTTACTAAAAGCATTACATATGCAATTATATTCTTAGTCTGAAAATGTAACTATACGCTGATGTAGTGCTGCATAATGGCACATCTTTTAATGTTAGCTTTGGCAGGGTGTTTTGTGCAGCTAACTAGTATTTGTCTTTGATCGCTCCTGCTCTAGAAAAGTAGTTCCCATTTTGATCATAAGCTCATTCACAATGCTGCAGCTATTTAATTGGCTTGTTAAAGGTGAAGAGAGTCTCCATAAGGATGGAATGGTAGACACACAGTGTATACATCAAGATTGTGGATGTAAGGAGACAATACTAAACTGAGATTTGAAGCAGTGGATACTTTTTAAATGGCATAATATATTACAGTTAAAAGGTGACTTAACAAAATCTCTTTTCTTGACACAGGACACTGCTATGAGCAAACTGTGGTTCAAGCAAGATGACAAATTTTTTTTGCCAAAAGCTTGTCTCAACTTTGAATTTTTCAGGTATGCAGTGTTAAGTATATCACACAAATTGCTCTCCAGAAGTTTCTTGTTTGTTGGAATGTGCATTTCTGTGGCAAAAACTGTCTTGCGTGTTTCGAGGCTTTAAAACCTTTGTCCTGGGAACGTGCAGTAAGGTACAGATAGCAGGAAGACTCATGTAAGTTATGTGGTAGTTGAGTGGCAAGCAGTTTGAAGTGCTCCATCTACGTTAAAAGGAAAAATTAATCTAAAAATATTTTTAAAACAGTTTTCTTCTATGTTTTATTTGCTATGCTTGAGATATGCCTGCCAATAGTACCTACTATATATTGCAAAACACCTCTTTAAAAGTGAGTATTATTTTAAATTAATAATTAAATTGCGACCATTTTAAAATAGTGTTTTCTTTATAAAATGCTATTCTGATAATAATATTAAGTTCTGTTTTAATTTGCATAATGCAAAGCAGTATAAAATTCTAAGTGCTTAAAATTGTGGGATTTTATTTAACTGACACCAACAACTGATTATTTTTATTTTAGAAGAACATTGTCTGTATTATCAATGCACGTGCGATTCTCGCCTGAGGATGCATGATAAAGTGCTGTAATGTTAATTCTGGTCTTGCATTATTTTCATCACAGAAAAATTATCTTTTTTTTAAGTTAGCGTGACAATGATGTAACTTCATGATGCACATTGAGTCCTTCTTTTGAGTAACCACTTGAAATTTTTCTTGGAAGAATTTTAGATGGAGGGTTTTTTAATAGAGTATTGGATCTTGGTATTGATGTTGGTACTAGTTGGGGAAAACAGGTTGCCTGGACATTTCTTCTTTTTGCTTTTTAAAACCACAGGGCAAACATTACAACTGTTGCAACTTTGACATGTCAGGAAATAGAAGATTAAAATCTCTTATTCAGAAACAACTGCAGTATTTTGTATGCATCTGGTGGCTTTCCCTTGTACTATGTTTGGCTAAAATCCAAAATAGGATTTTATTGATGGACACTGAGTTTGTCATACAGTTATGTGTTTTGTTTTGGTTTTTTAATCAATTCCAGATTAACTGTGTGTGATACAATCTCGATACCAGTTTGTGAATGATTAAAAGGTAATAATTGATTTTATGTAGAACGTACAAAAGTATAAGTCTGTGCACATATGGATGATGTCATCGTATGGGTTGGAAGGGACTATTAAAACGTCATGTAGTCCAACCCTTTTGCAGTGAGCAGGGATATCTTGAACTAGTTATGTGGTGATAATCTTTCCCAGTTGAATTTGTACGTTCATCTCAGTGAGCCCTTTTAAAAAGCCAGCAATACTTGAGCTTTGCCAGCTAATCTAATGGAATGATTTGCCTGTTTCCTCCTAGGAATAGTCACAGGTGGAATGCTGGCTTTTTTTCTTGGGATTGTGTGTGAGGGTTCTTCCCTTTTATTTTAAAAGATGACAGTTAATTGTATATGAACAGATGTGAAGAGATGTTGACAATATTAGGTACCTCATCTCCAGAAGAAGTTGTAAGCAGGTTTGTCTAGTTTTGATATTTAAAAAAGATTCTTAGTGAACCTCTCTTTCTTTCAAGATGGGTCATGCTGATGTTTATTGGAGGAAATAGTGAAACGTACAATGTTTAGTCGAGAGACTTGATGAAATTACCCGTAACTCTTGTGGCCAAGTGAATAAGTGAAAAAAGCCCTCTTAATAACATGAGTTTTCATAAAAAATTTTAGCCTCAATTCTAGATCATAATATGATGACTGTGCTGCTTTGATTACAAGAATTTGTTCACATTACAGGTATCGTGGTTTAAGCCCAGGCCGTAAATCAGAACCACGCAGTCCACTTCCCCCCCGCCCCTTTCTTCCCCCCACTCCTGGAGAGACGGGGAGGAGAATCAAAAGAATGCAACTCCCACGGGTTGAGATAAGAACAGTTTAATAACTAAGGTATAACACAAATCACTACTGCTACCACTAATAGTAATAATGATGAAGGAAATAACAAGGAAGAGAATACAACCGCTCACCAACCGGTACCTCGCCCCCACCCTGCAGTGATCCAGCCCTTCCGGGAGCTCTCAGTTCTACCTCCTGGGCATGATGTGCTGTGGTATGGAATACCTCTTTGGCTAGTTTGGGTCAGGTGTCCTGTCCCTGCTTCCTCCCAGCTTCTCCTCCTCCCTGGCAGAGCATGAGACTCACAAAGTCCTTGGTCAGTCTAAACATCGGTGTTATCAGCTTTGTTCCCAGGCTGAAAGTCAAAAACACAGTGCTGCAACAGCTACTAAGAAGGAGAAAAACTGACTGCTACTGCTGAACCCAGGACAACAGGCCACTTTCAAAGATAGAAAAAACTGGGAGGATTTCTTCTGCCTGTAGCCCTGATCATTACAAATCATTGGAAGAATTCCTAACCCAGATGTTACAGCAGCCAACTGCTGTGTAGATAAATTAAGAGGAAGTTGATATGGGTGGTTTCTCCCTCAAACATACAAATCCAGTAGGAACAATCTGGGTCTGCGAACCTTCTGGAGTCCTCTTGTTCCAAACCTGAAAAACCTTACAAGGCACATACCTTGCATTAAAGAAACCCCACAGTAAAAAACTCTGACACCTGATTTATCGTGCAGCCTAAAGGATGATGATTAAGCTTTTGCTTTTGTGCGAATTACGACTTCAGAACTCAACACATACTGTTTTTTAAAAGGAAGCAAAACAACGTGATGTCATTTTTTTGAAAATCATCTAAAGGTGGTTATAAATGCTGAACTTCAAGTTTCCCAAGGTTTAGCAAGATGGGTGTTAAAAATAAAATGCTAATTATTTTTGACTGGATACTTGCTACCGTCCAGTCTAAGCAATATTTCAACCAATTTGAGTTACAAGTTGTTCATGAGGTAACCCAGGATCAAGACTTCAGTGTGGATTCCAGCTATGTCACTTCCAGCTCTGTTTGAAAGGGGAAAAAGCTATACTTCTAAGTTTTTTTCAAATACATTATCAGTGATTGAGTTGGTTTGCTTCTTCAAGTCTAGTAAAAAAAAAAAAGGAAAACTAGGAACAAGCATTTATTTACAAAGTTGCCAGTAATAGAAGGCAACTCCCAAAACAGTGTTATCATAGAATAGTTAGGGTTGGAAAGGACCTTAAGATCATCTAGTTCCAACCCCCCTGCCATGGGCAGGGACACTCCACACTAAACCATGCCATCCAAGGCTTTGTCCAACCTGGCCTTGAACACCGCCAAGGATGGAGCATTCACAACCTCCCTGGGCAACCCATTCCAGTGCCTCACCACCCTCTCAGTAAAGAATTTCTTCCTTATATCCAATCTAAACTTCCCCTGTTTAAGTTTTAACCCATTACCCCTTGTCCTATCACTACAGTCCCTGATGAAGAGTCCCTCCCCAGCATCCTTGTAGGCCCCCTTCAGATACTGGAAGGCTGCTATGAGGTCTCCACGCAGCCTTCTCTTCTCCAGGCTGAACAGCCCCAACTTTCTCAGCCTGTCTTCATACCGGAGGTGCTCCAGTCCCCTGATCATCCTCGTGGCCCTCCTCTGCACTTGTTCCAACAGTTCCATGTCCTTTTTATGTTGAGGACACCAAAACTGCACACAATACTCCAAGCGAGGTCTCACAAGAGCAGAGTAGAGGGGCAGGATCACCTTCTTCGACCTGCTGGTCATGCTCGTTTTGATGCAGCCTCGGATACAGTTGGCTTTCTGGGCTGTGAGCGCAACTGCAGCCAGTTCATGTTCATTTTTTCATCGACCAACACCCCCAAGTCCTTCTCTGCACTCAGACTGATTAAGTCTCTATTCTAGTATCAGAGTGGAAAAGAATATAATGAGTTTGGAGGAAGGTTTATGATAACATAGGATTGACCTACATCTTGCTTTGAATTCAGTCTTAATTAAAAAATTCAGTATTAATTGGATTTGCATCATTAGGTGTATTGAAGTCGCTCAGTTTTGGGAAATTCTCATTGTAGAGAGAAGTGCAAATAGAACAATCTGACCTCAGGATAATTAACCCAGTGATAATAAAAAAGCATATCCTTGGCTAAGATTTCAGACTATAGCAGGCTCTACTTGTCTATAGATTTTAATATTTTTTTTTCTCTTCCCATGCTTCTTTTCCTGTCTAGAACGAAGAAGAAGTCAAGGCCTAGGAACCTTCTTAAAAATACCTATTTAAATGTTACCAGTGTGTGTGTTGTGGCAACATGATCTTTGTTCTACTACATTAGTGTTGGTTTACACTATGAAATACTATCCTTTGCGGGCATAAACATATATATTGGCGTGTCTCTGAATATGACCATTGCTGCTGCTCAGGGAAAATAGATGAAAATGGTGTGGGTTTGAATTGTAAGCCGTATCCTGGCAGGAAATTATTTTAGATGCTGCTCATTCTTTCTGTAAAATTGATACTGACTTCACGTGCATTTCAGAAACTTCAGAAATAAATCCTCAATCATAGGACAGATAACTTGTCTTGACTTTGCAAATCTTTAAACCACACAGATACTTAACAATTAGTGCAGTTGAAACACAGTTTGACTCTGAATTGCATTTCTCTTTTTGAGAAATTTGTGACATTATTGTATGTGATCAGATGCTTCTAATGCAACCCTAGAGCTTGTGTAGTTGTTTGCATTAAAAAGGTAACACAAAAATTACAGTGGTATGATAATGGATATGTCAAATGTCTTTCCTGTGCTGAACTAAGCATCTACTGCATATTTTTCAAATTACAAATTGCTAAATCTTTTAATTTTTAGAATAGACACTACATTGTTTTCTGATTAGATTAGTAGAAAGAAGTATTAATTAAATTAATGATCAGCCTGTGGGCTTTCATTTCAGTCTATTAAATTATATTGATTATTCAGGTTGTATTTAGTTTATGCTATTCCTGGTGAATTCTGACTATTCAGCAAAATAAATATAAGGTGTCTGGATTTAGAAGCACAAATAAGAGAATATCTCTGGAATCTTCAGTATATTTAGGCCTTGCTTAAACCATAAGCAAGCTAAATAATTATTTTCAGGTATGTTCATTCTTGACTTCAAAATAGGAATCCTTCATAATGGGATCCATCAGCATACTCACAGAGAATATTGCTTCCTTGAGGTCAAACTTAAAAGGCCAAAAGAAACTGAAAATTCATTTTAAACTGCATATTTTACTTTCAACATTTTCTTCCAGCCCATTTGCTTACGTGGATCCCTTGCATTGTAACATGGCCTATTTGTACCTTGAACTACTCAAAGACTCCCTCAACGAGTATGCATATGCAGCAGAACTAGCTGGCTTGAACTATGATCTCCAAAATACCATCTATGGGATGTATGTAAGTACCCAAATCAAGGAAGAGCTTAGAGCCTTAAAACTACTTCCACTCATCAACATTTTTATATTGATTTGATGGAAGGACTTTCATTTAAAAAAAATGGGTCTAAGGCTGTTACTGATTTTGATCTTGATTATTAACCATCCTTTCTTTAATTTGAATTTTAAGTTGAATTTTGTTCAAAGTCTTCAACAATCTTTCCATTCATATTAAACAAATTTTCTTTATTTTTATATCATTCATGAAATTAATAAATTGTAAAATTTGTTCCTCCATTAAAAAAAAAGAAAGAAAAAAGCAACCTTAATCCAAGCTTACATATTTATTTCAGTTTGTCAGATAGCTACTAAAAAGTTTCTGACTGATGGGATAGAAGATCCCCTTTTCATGCTATTAAATCAATGGTATGCTTCAACTTCCCTTTTCAAGAACTACTGATCATGAGGCTGCATATACATACTCTTCAGTCATATTTCTTCATCCATTACTTTGTCACTGCTTGAGGTATCAAAGCATTTCTTTTGTTTTTCTTTTTGTTAGTCGCTACATTTATGCTGATCCTCTCCATTGCAACATGACATACCTGTTTATCAGGTTATTGAAGGATGATTTAAAAGAGTATACATATGCAGCACGCCTCTCAGGTTTGATCTATGGCATTGCATCAGGAATGAATGCAATACTTGTAAGTAAGAAAAAAACGCAGGAGGAAATGAAACAGCTTGGGAGTTGTTGAGCTTGGAGAAAACATTTGACTTCTGCATTTCCAAATGAGATAGTTAATGGTTTTTTTTTCCCTTGCATATCTCATGAATTAAAGGCAAAGCAAAACTGTGTTTTAATCAGTACCGAGTGACCCGTTTAAGATTGCAGTGTCTTGTAAGCATTGTGTGCAGTGCAGTTGTTGCATTTTTACTTACTTGCATGGTAATCTTGAGAGTATTGTTGCTGGTTTCTCTATGTAATTAACCTTTCTGTTGAATGAATCTCAACTTTACAGATTTCGTTATAATTTCCTAATCCTGGTGTAGTGAGTTATGGAAATGGATTGTGCGTGTGTTCATTAGAATGCAATGCTGGATATTTATGGCTTTTCTGTAGTGATATGTTTTATAATTTGTTTTAAAGAGCTGACAGTACTTGCTTGACAACAATTTATCATAAATATTTCTTACTCGGCTTCTCCTATGAGATTTATGGTAGATTTTAATAGTCTCTCTTGAAATTCTAAAAGCTTAAAAGCTTATATTAACCATCATTTTGTACCAAAATGTGTTTTGAAATTTCTTGTAGAACTGTTACTTTCCAAAGCATCTTAGTAAGAGAACATAATGCATATTGTCTTTATGTTTTCTATATGAAAGTGAGTGCTGCAGTTTCTGGGTTTTTCTAATCCAGTGCAAATCTCATTTTCTGGTAGCATTCACTTAACTTACTGCAAACATAGTTATCTATTCTTAGTTTCAAAGCTTGCTGGTATTTCCATGGTCAGAGTTAATTGCTTTAAAAAAAACGGCGGGGGGGGGAGCATGTGTGTAGTTTTCTTAATTTTTAGTCACAGTCTAGAGTTATTTCAAATATAAGGCTTTTATAGGGTCTTTATATTCTTCCACAGTAAAGATTCTATTTTTGCACATTAAAATCAGTTTATTTTGATGTCTGGGAACTCTTAATATTCTTTTCTATGTTGTGAGAAGTTCTATAGCTAATAGGTGTAACTATACAATGTTGATACTTAAATCAAGGACAGATGCTACACTGGAAACAATCACCCATGGTGATTTTTGAACAGTTTGGGGTTTTATGCTGATTTAGGGTATCAGCCTTTGTCATAAATCCATTTATGATGGCTTTTGTTTCTTTCAAATTCGTGGTTCAGGTATGTTTCAGCAGCTATAGAAGAAAAAAATTCTTCCCACTGGAAAGTAGGAATTCCCCTGTATGGTGGTTTGTGTCCTGAAATTTAGTTTCACCCTTAATAATTAAACTGCAGAAGTCCAATTAAATTCCTTTTTCCAGAGATATTGACCTGATCATACACATTTTCTTTTGAAAGTATACATGAAATCAGTCATTAAAAAAAAAAACAACCAAAAAACAAAACCACAACATAGAAACTTAAAAATTACTGTATGATTACATCAAGTTACTGAAACTTCATCTAGTGAAAAAAGGCATTAGAAGATATTTCAGCCCACCACCATCCTGGTAATAAATTGGCATGCTGTTGACAGTACCGCGTTTTTGCAGTACTACTTACTTTCACTTACACAAAATTATTTTTTGAGCAACAAGATAAACATGAAACAAGGTAAAAAGTAAATTAGAGAGAATATTTAAGAAGGCTGTTAATCTAGATTTCATTACCAAGAGAAGAACCCTAGAGTAAAACCATTTCAGTATTCTAAACATACAGTTTACTGACTAGATTTAATACTTGTAATCATTCAAAGTCTGTATTTTGAGTACGATTTGCTTACATCAGTGTGAAATTACATTAATTCTTTGCATTCATAACCCCTGAGCAAATATGCAATATTCTATTGTCAGTTATTTTTTGATGGGTAAAGGGATTTTATTTCAGTATGAATTAATGTTGAATAACGGTGAATTCAGGCTAAGTGTTGAAAAGTGTATTGTTCCTTGAATTATACAAGACTTGGTAATTGTTTTATTCTTTCATCTTCCACATTTAAAGCAAATTATGCACTTTTTCCATAGCTTTCTGTGAAAGGTTATAATGACAAGCAACATATCTTGCTCAAGAAGATCATTGAGAAAATGGCTACTTTTGAGATCGATGAAAAACGATTTGAAATTATCAAGGAAGCGGTAAGCTACATGAGAAACTTACATTTTGGAGTAATTTAAAATTGAATGCATTGACTTGAAATGAAATCTGGTTATCCATGGGAATAGCGAGTGAAATTGTGCCTCAGTGGGATGGCAGAATCTTCTTTGTCTTTTTTGTGGCTCTGAGTTCCCTGGAGTGTTTATATTATATTCTTTGGTTAAATATAACTGGCCCTGGAATCTTCTGTAAGTCAGTCTTTCTAAGGATTGATCAAGGGATTGCGGCTTGCTTTGATAGTTGTAGGAATCTAAAAAGGGGGACAGGAGTGGAAGTCTTAACTTTATATCCTGTTTTCCATTTTGGAAAGGCCTCAGTGGGATCTATCAATAGAAAGGTGAAATGGATGAAAGGGGAAAGGAAATGTTGAGAAGATTTGCAACATTTCCTCTTCCCAGATAGGAAGAGGAGCTCTGCTCCTGGGCCAAGATCCGTCTGTGCAAAAGTAACCCCAACTGGCTAAGTACATGCTGACTTCTGTAAGCCTCACTTCCTAAATTTAATGACTGATCTAAATATATGAAATGTACATTAGAGTCATTAGATTTTTCTTTTTTTTTTTTTCCTCCTGAAATAAATTTATGAACAATGATTACAATTGCTAAGCCAAACAAAATCCGTAATTGTTCTGGTCCTTTATTGAGAGCACAACAGAGGCTGGACAAAGGAAATGAAGAAATTAGATATTGGCACTCATAGCAATGAGTTGTTTGGGGGGGTATAAGTGAGGGCGCAAGGGTTAGACTGATGTTGGGGAACAGGCTGACTTTTGTCCCAGAAAGCTTGCAAATAGTCTGCAGTAGATGAGAGAGTGAGGGCTACAGGGAATATCACTCCACGCTTGCTATAACATTACTTAATCCTCTGCTGCTGGTGACTTTTGAACAGGTAACTGGTCTAGACAGACGCCAGAGCCATCTTTAGTTCATTAGTATTCAGTAGGAAATTCTGAGGAGGTGGACATCAAACACAAGGTAGATTTATTGTGACAGAACTTTATTTAGGGCACTGTGTACCTGACATACACTAATTATTTGGAAAGTTTTATCTGGGTGTGACAAATGTCAAGGTAAAAAACCCCAACCCACAGGTCTGTGAATGACTCATTTTGGATTATTCTCTTTTAGTTTAAGATGTTTCCCTGTTGTCTTTATGGTTTGCATGAACTTAGTATTATGCATGTTTTGTAATTTTATAGACTTCTGTTGCATAGGCCTTTTGTGTACGTAAAATACTGACAAAATACAAAAAAGTCAAATAGGATGGGGAGATTGCAGTTTCTCCCCTCATGTCTACACCTAACAGATAAAGGAGATACCAGCTTCTGTTTGGAACAGATAAAAGGTTGCATATTGTGAGAAACAGCATGCTTGCTGTTTCTCACTCACGTGCCCTGAAATAAGTTACTTTTCTCCTGTACTGGAATTGATTCCAGTTTGCCAAAACTATTAGTTTGTACTTTCCAGTTCCTCTGGTAGAGGAAAAAGATTTTGTTTATTTTGTAAAGGTGCAGCTGGGCTACAAGGAATTTCTTTGGAGAAGCTCACTGATTCTTCTCTTGTACTTGCTTTATCCAGGCAAAGGATGCAAAGAGTTTTCCAGGTTCGCCGGTATTTTTCTAACCAAGTCAGCACAGGGAAGCAACTAGGAGAAAAATATGTTTTCTATTAGCAATATTTCCCCATCCCTGGACAGTTGTCACAGAATGCATATTTTCTGGGTAGAGCAGCTTGATCTAAGTACTTATTTAGGTCATTAATTCCAGTCATTAATTTTATTGAGAAGTTTGATTTCATGCTCATTCAGCTATCTTAATGGTTACTTCTTAATCTGTAGGCTTAAGAGGCCCACATTATTACTAAGGTAATTAAACAATTTTTTAACAGGTCTAACAAGCAAGAGAATATTCTTAACATTTGAAATATATTGGTTCGATGGTACATAAGTCTGTTGAGTACAAGGTTAATATTTTATGTTTAGAAATAGAGTTCTATAATTGGAACTTCATTATTTTGTTTTAGTACATGAGATCACTGAACAACTTCAGAGCTGAACAGCCTCACCAGCATGCAATGTATTATCTCCGACTCCTGATGACAGAAGTTGCTTGGACCAAAGATGAATTAAAAGAAGCTCTAGATGGTAATGTTCTGCCAGTTTTAAACTTTTTTTTTTTTTTTTTTTCTTTTTTCTTATGGAAAATGTCTCATTACTAAACTGCTGAAGGTTCCTATTTTCAACTCTGCCCATTATTCAAGTGAAGTCCCTCCAGTGCCAGACCTGAGCTGATGCTGGTGAATGTCCATTCCTTTGCATTTGTCTTCCAGTTTCTATATAGTGGTAGTTCAGGCAAAAGGCCTTAAATGGCTAAACTTGCAGGTAAAACTTGAAGCAAATCTTGAATGGCTTTACGGCTATGAGCCTAGGTATGGCAAATCCAGTGCTCAACCAATGCTGCTGAAATAATTTCTTGGGTATGGTGAATCCAGTGCTTAACCAACACCGCTAAAATCATTTGGCTCTAGCTGACAACTTGCAGAGCATTGAGTGTTCCTGCATTGTACTTCCTAATGTGCACACTGTTTTGTTTTTCCCATTATCAGGGAATCTTACCTCCTGTTTCTGTAGATAATAAAGATATTTTATATATATATATTTTGTAGGTAATAACAATAGTTTTACAGTTCCAGAACATTGTGGCTCTTAACAAAGAGCAAGTGCCTTGCTGTATTTGCAGGAAGAAGAAATTTCAAATTAAGAGATTTTAATTTATTTTAGTATTACCTGAAGAATTCTTCCCTACCTCTGTCTGACTGTGTTATAACAAAAGGCGGTTACTGGAACAGTTTGCAAAATATCTTGTAATATCTGCTTAGCATACACTGAGACATTATTTTCAAGAGGAACACCTGGCTTTTGTATATATTTGAGGGGGTGGATTCAGAATGAACTGTTTGAAGTTGTAATGTTGAAAACTGCTTCATTAAGACAGACTCTATAGATGCCCTGACCCAGCTGCACAAGGGTGTGAGTTTTTTCTACGGGATTGCTCCAGAATAGAATTATAAATGCTTAGTTGTGTAGCTTCTTGAATTATTGCTGGTATCTCTGAGATTAGTAGTGGTCCAATGCTGCCTGTGAAGTCAGTGACAAAATTAACACTAATGTTCATGTCAGTGGGTTCAGCTTTATGTAGGTCATTGCTTTTTGAATGACTACTGATTTTCTGTTCTATGTGTAAGTTGTATTTATAAGGTTAATACTACTGTATTCAGTATAAGAATGGCTGAAAATTGAATGCTCTCAAGGAATGCTGTCTACTTAGCACTGCTGGAAATCTGCTTGAAATTCAGGGAGTTTATGCATGATTTTTATTTTTTTGTTTTCCTCTCTCACACTCAATGTGACCATAATCTTTTGTATTATTAAAAAGCAATTCTAGAGGTAAAAATTAAATTAGGATTATACAACAATAAAAAGTTGATTTGGAATCAGAGAAAAATGTAGAAATTAACTTTTTTTACTCTTGGTCAGTTACCCCTTATGAGAGAGGGAAAGACTGATAAGCATGGTATCGGTTTTTCTAATACAGCTGACAAATCTTTTAGATACGTATGTCCCCCACTGAATAACTGTGAGAGACCTCAAAATCTTAATTGCATTTGTCTTTTCAAAACTTCTGTGAAATACATGAGTATTTTTAGGTTTTATTTTAGTTGAGAAAGTGCCAAAATGAGAAATTACTAGATTTGGTGATATAGTGTGGGTATTCTTGTAGTGTCAGGGAATTAAGAATGGAGATGTTCACTTTGGGATGAACACCCCACCCATTCAGCCGTTCTTTCTCTCTTACTCTGTTGATTCAATATACTAAACTATATACTTTACATTATATATGAAAACTGCTTTGCTAAAACAAGCTAGCATAGAATATGTGTATTCTGGGATATATTGCAAAAACATTTTTCTTGTGTATTGTTTGTTGCGAAGATACTATCAAAACACCATATTTGAGTTGAGGTTCTTTTTTCAGTCTGGATGGTTAAATGCACAGTGTGTTTCTTGAGCATTATAAACTACATGCTGCTTGTTTAGTTAGTAGCTACGGCTTTATCTTGGAACACCATCTGAATTATAGCAGCTATTTTCTCTGGAGAATGAATGTTTGTTCAGCATGATTGGAAAGGAGGCTTTTTTCTTCTTTTTAGAATCTGGGTCAGACTGTATGTGAATTCTGTGAAATAAACTATATGATGAGTACTGCTGTTTAGACCTGGGAACTTGCCAATGTTGTATTTTTAAGGAGAGATTCACTTTTTCATGATTATGAGTTTCTCCTCCTGTGCATTGCACAGTACCTAATGATGAATTAGGTGGTACTTAATGTAAAAATATATGTAAATGATTTAACTGTCTAAATATCTATTCTAGATGTCACTCTTCCCCGCCTCAAGGCCTTTATAGCTCAACTGTTGTCACGGTTACACATTGAAGCACTTCTCCATGGCAATATAACAAAACAGGTTGGTGTGATACCTTCTTTAATAAAACAATTTTTATTTAAAAGCAGCCTGAAAAATGGAGGACTAGTTTGATCTTTTCAGATCTTAGAGCAGTTTTTCCAAAGGTGATTTCATAATTTGACTTTGTACATTTTTATCTTTATAGGAGTATCACGGTGTCACTTTTTCCACTTCAGATTTATTAGGCTAAGTGATGCCCTTGTATTTCTCTTGGAAATTTAATAAAAAGCAACTTACGATCTAAATATTTTAAAGTCTGTGTTGCATATCATTACTGTGATGTGATCAAGCTACTCAAGGAATGATATGCTGCAGATCCTGCTTTTGCATTTAAAAGTTTCAGACTAACTAGCAATGATTTAAGAATTCAAGATCCTTCCAAATGAAGCACTTTGCAGAAAGCTAAAGAGCAATGGCGGGCCATAAAAAATAAGTGCCAGTTCTGTCTTTTGGGGAATAAAAATCAGAAAGCATTTGTTCTATGTTCCATTAAAACATTAACAGTTTGTATTTGCATAGGAAATATAACCAAATAATTGAATATTTGAGGCAATACAAAATGTAATACTTTTCTTGTACCTGTTTTCATTCTGGTTTGTTTTTTTTTTTTTTTTTGTAGGGCTGGTATAGCAGTATTTCTGTGTTATACCAGCTCTGTGGTACTTCACTAGCGGATGTTCTACACACTGGTAGTGACTGGTTAATGTATAGAGAAAAAAGTTAACTAGTAAGAAGGGGAAAAATAAAAAGATGAAGGAGCCAATAGCACTGGAAGCATATTTTTCTTGCTAATCTTTCTAATAATTTTTTAGTCTATTTTTCATGTGAAGAAATGAGAAAAATATGCTAATTTCTTACCTTCCATATTTCTTACACATCTGTGTCTGGAAGTCATTTCCTTCTGAAATGAAACTGAATGATCAGAGTTTATAGATTTCCATGCTGATGCAGTCATAGCACTGAAATGCATTCTTTAGTTTGGCATTATGGGTGACTATTGAAGAGTCCTACAGCCACAGAATTGGGAAGGTTGTACTGTTTTGCCCAAAGGAATATAATGTTTAGAGATGATTTGCAAACCTCCCTGAATAGATGCAGGTAGAAAAGCTTCTGTCGTCAACACTGACAAGTCTTGGAAATTTTAACCTGGATCTAAATTTTTTCCAACTAAAATTAAGTAAAAGTTTACATAATCTTATGACACCTTTCAATACTGAAAAAATTTTTAGTGCGTCTGTAATTTTTGAAAAATTAGACCTATCTAGCTGCTTAAAATTCCAATTTCTTCTGGAATTAGTTTCATTTTGATATTTGCTTTTTTACTGTTTGTTTTATTTGTTTGCTGCAAGTGGATGAATAATAAACTAATTCTGTTCAGAACATCTGTCTGAACAGTCTTGTAAATACTTCGTTTTAATATAGTGACTTGATTGGAAGATCATGTAGTGGTATTTTTCTCTATCCCTTCAAACTGGCTTTTGTTAGACATCAGTCTTTTTGTCTTTTTGGTGGGGGTGTTAGAAGGGCTGTGTGTTTATTAAGTTTTCAGCACTTTCCATGTTTTTTATAAGATCACTTGTGAGTTTGTGGCAGCGCAGACTTAAGAGATTTTGGCTTTCAGCCAAAACTGCTTTGTAGCAAGTTACTGTAATTTCCAGTATGCAGGCTACAAGAATACATAACCCTTAACAGGTAAAGCTTTTAAACTTAAGTCCCTGAATGAAATGAATGATTTAATTTTTTTTCACTTTTTATGATTTTTAAATTATTATTGTTTTAATCCGTCAAATAAAAGAAAGTATCTGGGCAACGAGTCCTAGTACTACCAGCACGTCAATGAAATGCGTGTTTGAAATTAACCATTAATTTGTTTTCTTAAAATTCCACCTGCTGAGATGTATCGTGGGTATCTTGTTTTCAGACTTTGAAAGACGAGTTCATCAAAGTGGTAAAGAGAAAGGAAAAAATAAAAGACCATTGAACTTTTAATTTCAGAAGTGTTGGGAAGGAGCAGTAGTAGTTGAACGTGTTGAACGTATAGACAAGATAAACGTAGAAAATGCCCACAAAACCCTTGCTCCTGAAGCCTTCACTTCCTCCTGTCCGCTTAACTTCTGCTGGTTTTTTACTAAATTACAATATCCCTACTTTTATGCCTGATTTTTCTCTTTTCTCTCATGTTACCATCAATAATTGAAAAGTCTTATTTTGCTGTTAGGTACAGAATGACCAATTACTGTTAAAAATCCTCTTATGTTTCCTCTTCCAGGCTGCATTAGGAATTATGCAGATGGTTGAGGACACTCTGATTGAGCACGCTCATACAAAGCCACTCCTTCCCAGTCAACTAGTGAGATACAGAGAAGTGCAACTTCCTGACAGTAAGTTAAATGATTGATTTCAGTTTTTTAACATACATTACATTGAGATTCTCTGTTTGCTAATGGCATTTTAAAACTACTTTGTTGCTAGGAGTTTCTTTCAAAATCAGACTACAAATTATTTTAATCTTTAAATTTAAAATAAAATTAGGGTGTGGTTTTGTTAATAAAATTATACACTAATATCATCTTTCTGGTATACTTGAAAATGAATTTGGTTTCATTTTTAATCTGTGAATGTAAATTGGACTTCTTGGGGATTGGAAGTGGATGATCTTTATGGTCCCTTCCAACCTAAACCATTTTATGATCGAGTCCTAATTCACTCAGTATGATTTGTGGAAATAAAAGCCCTGTCCCACTCTTTACAACACTTAGGATACACATTTGAATAAGCACTGTTCTTGAGCACTTTTGAGTATTGATCATTCAGTGACAGATTGTCCTAAATGACTCTTGTTTTTTGGGAAAACTAAAAGCTGTTACACAGGTAACTTCTTTTTTCTCAATACAAATTCTTTTGGTGTCATGGTGTTTGTATCTGATTTTACTTCTATTATGCAAAAAAAAAAAAAAAATATTATATGTAAGAAAGGAGGTTCAAGGAATTGCTGAGGGTTGTACAGGAGTGACAATAGATGTAACTAGACAGTCAAGGCAAGTCACCATAGCTGATAATCAGCCTGTGGAAACTACCATATACCAAAGAAGCTATTGGTATTAAATGCTGGATTATTTTTAATGTTCATAAATGTTTCTGACAAATTGTCTTTAGAAGCTATTTACACAATAGAGGCAATGCAGAATTCCATTCCATTTCCAAAAATAATTGCTTGAGGAGAAGCAGCCAGTTTCAATTTACTTGCTGATATGCTCAAGCTGTGACATTTCGAAGTGTTAAAATAATCTTTTCTTTACTTGTTTCATGAAAAGTATACTGTTAGTGGAAATTCTGCTTTAAGAGTCCTAAACCATTCGTTATAATTCCATTCCACAAGTGATAGACCATTATCATTTTAATTGTGGATAATAAGAATGTACATTTTTATGAACATCGATGTTTTAACTTTGTCTTTTAGGAGGTTGGTTTGTATATCAACAGAGAAATGAAGTTCATAATAATTGTGGCATTGAAATATATTACCAGACAGACATGCAAAGCACTTCTGAGAATATGTTTCTGGAGCTCTTTTGTCAAATTATCTCAGAACCATGCTTCAATACTCTGCGCACCAAGGAACAATTAGGTAAGTGTCGCCGTAGTGATAATGTGTCTGTATACACACATGTACGCATACACACACATTTACATGAGACATGATGAGGTGTTCTTTCTCTGCTTAGTGAATGCCATTTAAAGGGCATTTGGTAAATGTAAATCATTTTAACTGCTGATGACTCAAAGGAATGTTTACCGTACATGGACTCTAAATTGAGAAGCAGCAAGCATAATTTTTAAGATAAGTCTGAAATATCTGAAACCAACTCTGGCTTAAGATACAGTTTGATCACTGTATGGAAAATTTCATATCGAGAATTTTTACAAAAAGGAGATTAGATCAGTTTCCTAAATTTTAGATCATTTTGAAGAATCAGCAGTAGTATGTTCTTTCTTGCTTGTGATCCTACTTCCAGGTGCACTTGATTGAATCATAAGCCCTATTTTAAGAATACTGCTCTAAGGGTAAGCTGTCATGTTGGTAAATATCTAAACACATTTCAAACGTTTTAAGAATACAGCTGTTCACCAGTAAGTACCGTTATTTGTTACCTGAACCAGTAAGACTGAGAACTGGTAAGGTTATTCCAAACAGGATAACAAGGATAGACAGAGACTTTGCATAACTGAAGTACTGATGAGGAGGAGTAGCTTTTCCCAAAGGTGAAAGACAGGCAAATGTCTCAGTGTGATGACTATGACCTACCAGGGATATCAGGCAACATCAGATGTTTTGTGAGCAACTAGCAGAATCAGCCATATCATAGGGCTTTTAACTAGATAACTGTTGAAAATAGGACAGGACCCAGGTTATTTAGCAGGTTTTCGGAATATGGTTGTGGCAGGTTTTGTATAGATTGGAGGTAACAATTAAAGAGGAGGGGGGGAACCCAGTGAAGAAGAACTATGTGAGCATATCCAGCATGCCTAGCTGCCAAATGGTAGAGTTCACAAGACTTAGGAAGTAAGACAATAGAAATACCAGCAAAATTCAGTAAACTTGATGGAACTGTTAATAAGATTCCTGGAAAGGTAAGGGGGAAAAGAAGTTCAGGAGTTAGCAGTTTGCTAAACAGTAAAAGTATTACCAAGAGTTCATTCAACAAATGATTTACCAGGACCGGAAAGAGGAAAAGTAGTTAGTTGTGGAAAAAAGAAGTCAAAGTGGTTTTGGATGGCTTTGTTTAGTTTCACTTAAAATGTCAACTGTAACCAGGTGATTTCCAAAATAAATACCAGTGATCAAAGTCCAACCCTTACCTTTGAACTGGAAAATAGCAGATTAAAGGTTGTTCGTGCAAACTGGAAGCTTTTAAAAAGTTCAGGCATGATGAACTATACATTACATTAAAAAAAATATTATGAAATCTTGGAATTAGAAGTCTTATAAGTAAGAATTTGTGCATGATAGGTGAAGTACTGGAAAAATAAACATAGGTAAATGTGACGTTTCCTTAAAAAAGGAAAAAGGGGAGCAGAGAAACTACAGATCAGTCAGCTTAATTTTAATCCTGTAAAACACAGGTTTTATCAAACCAGTTCTGAATTCACAGAAGGTAACTCAGAAACTATTACTGGACAAACTCAGGTCAAACTACACCTTTGTTACGCAAATAGAGTTTGGCTGTACGGATGGAAGTGGTGATGTCATATGTCTCCTCTTGCTTGTAGGAAAGGTGCATAATATTCTCAAAGAAGCTAAATAGCATCTAGGTAGAAGTGCTACACAAGACTGGAAAGTCATGACTGGAATAAATAAGAATAGTTTGTGGTGTTCTACAGAGCTCTATTGTGATCCAGTGTTATTTAGTATTTTCATCAAAACTCTGGATTATAGAAGAGTGAATATGCTTACTAAATCTTCAGATAATATGAAGCTGGGAGAGGCTGCAAGTGTGTGGGAAGGTAGAATTAGAATTCAAAATAAGTTTGACATTTTAGAAACACGAATAAAATGCAGTTTGGTAGGAACAGTTTGGCAGAAATAATCAATGGCACAGATACAAGCTAGGAAGCAACTGGCTAGGTAACACTTGTGTAGAAAACAATCTACAGGTTACAATGGATCAGAAGTAGAACATAAATTATCAGTGTCATGCTGCTGTGTATACCACTGGGATACACTTCGCATTTATAATGGGAACTTCCAAGATGCACGCACAATAATATTGTTCATGTAAGGACTTTGAAATACTGTATCCACTTTTGGTGTGAGCATCCAAGAATGATTAGAAATCTATAAAACAACGGTGGCCTATTTTGGAAACATGTATTATTTCATTTGTAATACAGAATTAAATTTAGCCATGTTTGGCAACAAACAAACATGCCATGTTTGACAAGAATGCAGTTTTATGTTAAGTTTAATTCTGTATTATAAATGAAATAACTTTAATTTTAAATAATTTTAATTTCTGACTGTTCTTGTTTTGCCAAGGTTACATTGTGTTCAGTGGTCCACGTCGGGCAAATGGCATACAAGGACTGCGATTTATTATACAGTCTGAAAAGCCACCACACTATTTAGAAAGCAGAGTTGAAGCATTCTTAAAGACTATGGAGAAATGCATAGAGGATATGACAGAAGAGGCCTTCCAAAAACACATACAAGCTTTAGCAATTCGTCGTCTAGACAAACCAAAGAAGCTGTCTGCAGAATGTGCTAAATACTGGGGTGAAATCATTTCCCAGCAGTATAACTTTGACAGAGGTAAGAGAAATCACAGTTCCTTTAAAACTGAATGCTGTTGTTTGGCTGCACTTGTAATTGCTCAGTGTCAAATTCATTTGGGAACAACCTAAACTTTAACATAGCGTGTGCATAATTTAATATATTTTTTGTGATTGTGTCCTGTAAGTTGTATTTTTTCCTTCTGCCTTGAGAAAACAACTCATTTGTGGAGCCTGCGCACTCACTGTTGCAGGAGCTGGTAGTAATATGAGGATAAATGTGTTCCGTGATGTTCCCCATATGATGGGGATTGGTGAATGATGTATTGACCTTCTGTTCTTTCCCTTAAGGCTCGGTGAGACATAGTATGTCAAAGACTGGAAGTGGTTTGAATTCAAATATTAATGTCACATAAGCTCAAGTTTCTTTCTGTGATATTCAGACATCTGTATTACATATGTGCCTAATGCTTGACTGAGATGCATTCAAATGCAGTTCGACATTCCTGATGGTGCACACATTCATATGAACCAGATTCGTTTTCCCATTGCACAGTTCTTTTGGGGGAGCAATGGCAAAGGCAGTAGTAGGTATCTCAACTAACATGTGACCTGTCTCAGCTTAGAGTAGTCCTGAAGAAACACTTCTCATTTTTTCTTCATCCACAATACTGTGAAGATACAAACTTGCAGAAGATCAAATAAGATCCAACTTCAAGTGTTATTATTGAAAATGGGCTGACAGTTATTTACATAAAACTCAGTCTGTGTCCTGTGACTTCTCTTCTGCTTTACATGCACAATATTGGCTTTCCACAGTAATAATAACAAATACAGTCTTTTTGGTCGCTAATGACTATCTGAACTGTTTCAATAATGAAGAGTTTTGGGTTGTCATCTAGCTTGGTCTCGAGAGAATGAGAGCTATTGACAAGGTTTCATGCCTGAGTATATGGAGTGGCAAGGAAACTTATTCCTTCAAGTACTTCTTTTGTGTTTGATGAAACAGGTTAATTTTTCTCTGCCTTCAGTGTTCGTTTTTACCATACTTGGATCTATACTGTCTCTCTGGAATTTCTTATTGCCAGCGGTAGCCATATCTTCAACATCTAAATCCTGTTCAACTCATTATTTCCATTGACATTTATATCTTTAATTCCCCTCTGCCCACTGGTAATCTTACTTCATTAATGATTCTAATAGGACTAGAATTGTCAAAACCAGAAATTCATATTCTAGCCTTAAGAAGTGACAGGGTTTTTTCAGGTTTTTACATTTTTATCATTATAATACTTTTACTTCACTTAAAAATTTTCTCCCAAATGTCTTGTAATTTTCCAGACTCTGTGTCAGACTTCATATCTTCACATAAATTACTTACAGCCTGCCTCACAGACTTCTTAGCTGCGTGTTTGTTCTTTTGCACACATTTCTTTCTTATTCTTCCTGCTAACCCTAAGAAAAGCAAGCATGCCTACAACAAAAAATGTTCCTGCTTATGCAGAAATGGTATTACCTTATGATTTAATTTATATGAAGCAGTGTAGCTACTGAGACACATTGTCCCCAGATATCTTAAAGGTAATTATTCCCTAACAGGTATGATGTAGGCACTGTTCCTTATATTTATTTATAAGTACATCCTGCCAAAGTACATCCTACCATCCTGTTTCCTAACTGTGAATAAAAGCCATCCTTAATCAGTCTGCATTAGAAATGTGTAACATTGATTTGAAGATAATATACAGAAGTAGGCATATCTTTTTCAGCTACTGAATAACATAAAGTGCAATCAGTATTCTTCAAACATGCATTTTTTTAGTAAGTCCAATCAAATGGACTTACTGAAGTATAATTTTTCTGTCAAGCTTCCAATGACACTTTTAGTGATGCAAGTATTAGCTTGAAAGTTAACAATGAAAAGCATATCATTTGCAGTCAATTATAGCATCTGAATTTGAAAGAAATGTACTTTGAATAAGTAGTGTGCTAATAATGAGCTATGATTTGCAGACTTGTTCTAATTTTTACTATTGTTGTGCAGATAACATTGAAGTGGCTTATCTAAAGACTCTGACCAAGGATGATATTATACAGTTCTACAAGGTAAGTCAGTCATGTAGTTGAAGTGTTACTTGGAAGGAGATGTAGCTAAAACTGGATGTGATCTGTGTGAACTATGAAAGCATATACTTATGCCTGTTTTAGGTAGATGATATGATTGATGCAGATACCTTAATAATTATTCTGTTTCCTGAACTTTACTTAGTTTAATGGCAACTAGCACACTGTAAAAATTGCAGGAAAGGATTGGGTTTTCTTGTGTGGGTTTTTTGGTTGGTGGGTTGTTTTTTTCCTTTCTTACCAGCTCTTACTCTCCTCTTGTCTCATTTATCCATCCTTTATGAATAAAAGAATGTGCTGCTCTATGACCAAATTTGGCCAAAATTGCAAGTTTGTTCATTTTTTTTTCTTTAACTAATAAATTATAATAAATGATTCAGCTTATTTTGTGTGTATGAATTGTGAATGAAATGGATATTTTTAAAGCTTCATTCACTGTAAATCAATGATTTTTTCCTTCTCTCATAGTTAGGCAGAACAAAGGAACAGTATAATGATGCAATAATTATACATTGCAGATCAGCATGAAGTTGCTAGATAGATATCTAATATAAGCAATTGAAATAGTAAGGGGTCCTCTCCCTTCCCCCCAATAAACTTGGCGTCATTCCTTCTGGTTTGTAACAAATTTCACAGGCAATGACAATTCGCTATACTGCAAAGTGTATGTAGTGTTGTATTACTTAAGGAGCAGATAATTGCTATGAGAATACTTTGAAAAGTAATGAAGATGTGTCTTAGGGACTTAGTATTGGATGGAAAAAGTTCTGCCCATGAAGAACCATGGGTATGTGTGTATCTGTGTTCTTTATTTCTCTTTGGGTGTGACTAATATCTTTCAAAGCGGTTTCTGTTTTATATTTGTCCTTATTCTTTTTACTTGCTTCATCTAAGGTCATTTTGCGTTACCGTCTATTTTTATGAGATTGAATGCTTAAAAGTGGTTATTATTTACATTGCAAAGTGAACACTAACATTTTTGGTTTTTTCAATGGTATGGGTGAGGATATGCAGCAAGTACAAATGTAGTAAATGGAATTTCAGTAGCTGTTATTTAATAAATGATAACTTCATCAAGTATCCACATTCTGTTTATGTAGGAATCTGTACTATTTTGCTCAATACATGATCATCTGGTATTCCAAAGGAGAAGCAATTGGTTAGATGAGTGAGCTAGCCCAGCTGAGTTTAATAATTGTGTTCAGGGTGATGTGCTTCCAGAAGGCTGCTAGGGATTGAAAATTCTGCAGAGGTTTTGCTTCCTGATACTGTGATAGTTAATGGCTGAGTTGCTATTACTCCAAATTTTTCTAAGCCTGAAACAGTGCATTAATTTCTTAACTTGACTGTGAAATAATTCAAAATACTGTATGGATGACCTCTAATAATACTTGAAGGGCTTTAAGCTGACAGAGGGGAGATTTAGATTAGGTATTAGGAAAAAATTCTTTGCTATGAGGGTGGTGCAACAGGTTGCCCAGAGAAGCTGTGGCTGCTCCGTCCTTGGAAGTGTTCAAGGCTGGGCTGGACAGGACTTTGAGCAACCTGGTCTAGTGGAAGGTGTCCTTGCCTGTGGCAGGGGGGCTGGAACTACAGGTTCTTCAAGGTTTCTTCCAACCTAAAGCATTCAATGATTCTGTGATATGCCAAAATTCATCCTTCATTATAAAGCTTAAACTAAAATGTAAATGCTTTCATTCTTTTACTGTTTTATAATGTGGGTGACACTTCCCACACCTGAAGGACTCGATGTTTTATACTGTAGGTGCTGTTGGCAATAGATGCTCCCAGAAGACACAAGGTATCAGTACATGTCCTTGCAAGGGAAATGGATTCCTGTAAGTATGGTGCTGAATATAGTACTTAATCAATTCCTGCTCGAGCAAGTCATAATTAAAGATAACCATGTTATATGATATAAGTGCAGTATAGGAAAAACTCAGCTTTGGAGACTGTATACCTTTCAGAGGAGAAACTACTACTTTGACAGGTTTTCTTTACATGCGTGCTTCAAAACAAGTTCTTCTGGTCACAAAATTCATCGTGAAGTACACATGTCCATTCTGAAGTATATTGATATTAAAACACTGTATCTTAAAGTAGCACTCATGTTTTCAATGGGATATTTTAAAACAAACATAAAACTTTGTAAGAGCCCTACAGGGAAAATGAAATTAAGATTTGCAGCTATCAGTACAATGTGGTGGCTGGTTTTTTTCCCCTGACAAGCATTGAATGTCCACAATTTTATTCAAGCACACTCAAAGGGGAAAAAACAAAACAATCACCAGACAAACAAAAAGCCCCAACCCTCTGGGAATGTCAAACGTACTTAAACTTGAGAAAGTCTAAGTTCATTTAGGTTTTATTTTCAAATTGTTATTAGCTCTGCATTGTGAACTGTGTTGTTACATTTTTAGAATACAAGAAGGAAAAGGTCAAAAGTGTTTCTGGTTAATATAACTAAACTGAGATTAAAAACTTCTGTGTTGTTTTGTGTGGGTTTTTCACCAGTTTATACTGGACTTAAATTCCAGCATATAACTGGTTGCAAAATCAAGAACATTAAAGGCTTTCTATAGAACAGAAAGAAGCAGATAGCTGTATGCCTGTCATGAAATTCCTTCCAGTCTCAGAATGATTCATTTTTATGGTACTGTGGAAATTGTAACTGCAGCTGAGTAAAGAAGACTTGCTTGAAAGAATCTTTTCAGTTTTCATGACTAATCATTACTAAATAGAAACAGCTCTAATACTTTTTATCAAGAGAAAACTTTTTCAAGTGCGGTAACTACATGCCAGAGTGGTTTATTATTTGCTTGATGTGGTATCATCCTAAGAAAAGGGTGAGCATGGGAGACAACCTCACAAGTGGTTACTCTTACAGAGATCATAGCAAGGTATTCTCTCTGCATACACTCCAGTCCTAAATAATTTGATCTAGCATGTGGCCTGTCTTCTGCCATGAAGGAGAAATTGGGACTTGAATGCATTTCCCATGAGTCCAAATGAGCATTCTGCCAAGCGCAGGAAAACTAAAACGTTCCCAGAGGGAACTCGTCCTCCTGGAGGCACACAATTTTCTCTGATAGTGGAAAAGAATCAGAAGCAATAGACATTTTAGAGGGATTTTTGGAGGGTGAAGCACTTGAACTCCTAGCGTGAAGGTTAGAGTTGAAATTTGAGTATGGAGGTAGAAGGGAGGTTTAAGGTTTTTAAGACTAGAAGTTCTTACGGACAAGAGGGTTGGATGCAGAAAGTTTTGAGGGGGACTAGAGTAGGGAATGCATAGGGACAGGCAGGTTTGCTATCCAGAATTTTGGTACATGGAGTAACCCCCATGCCTCCATAGGCATGTCCTTACTAAAAGATGAGATGTGCTGTTGTTGCACTGCTCTTGTTGTATGTGTCGCTGGCATGTACTACTGTTCCCAGAATTTGTATTGAAAAACAGTTTGAAGTATTCATTGACCAGAAGGTTAGCACTTCTTATTTCTACCTTCTGTTTATGTGTAAGTAAAATGAATAAAAGCCACTGCCTCAGCATATGTTCTCAAATCAAATAATGGATTAAGCTCTTTGTAATTCTAAAGACAAATGTTCAAAAAGTCTTATTTAGAGCTACTTCAAAATTAATAACCTCTTCTTCATATAGATACCTGTTCCTGCCTTGTAAGAGAAAACAGTTTTCTTATGTAAAAGTTACTGATTAAATTATGGTCCTGAATTAATTTTGATGATGTTAAATAGGCCCTGTTGTTGGAGAATTTCCATGCCAAAATGATGTGAACCTGGCACCAGCACCACCACTACCACAGGTAAAAAGAAACAACACACAAAAAATCCAGGCTGTATTCTTAATATGGAAATTTAGTGTAAGTTTATAGGGAGAAGCAAACTTACCGAAATTCGCGTTGTTGTGGGACTGACATTTCAACTCTCTTCCACATGCACTGTCGCTTCTTTGTTTTCTTTTTACTGAATATCTACACTGTGGAGTCAATACAGATTATAGTTGTCTGACAGTACGGATTGTATATGATCAGATTTATCAAGTGTCAAGAGAAAGATGCATAGGCATTGACAAATTTATCAACTTTGTTTAAGAAAAAACAAAACCCAGAAAAACACCCAAACAAAACCAACTATCTGATCAGTATCTTAAAGCCTAAAATATCAATGAGCGTTACCATCAATGTGTAACCTGTGGAGGATGCAATTTGACAAATTCTCTTCATACAAGTATTACATATTTCACTGCATGGTTAGATATCATAGCACAGGGCTAGACCTTAAATGAATTTTCTCGAAGAAGGATGGTAGTGTTTGTCCCAATAGATAATTAACTCTTCATAGTGCAGTAGTAGATCTGTGTTCTTATTCAGCCCTTACAGGTGAAATAATCACCATGGTGGAAACATCTGTATGAATTATATGTTGATGTGTTAGCCATTATGACTGAAATATTAAAAATTTACTTTGCTACTGCTACTAAAAATAATAGCTCATTGAATTGCTATTGTTTTTATAATCTTACCTCTGATATTGAAAGGATAGGTGGGATGCTCTTAAGTAGAATTTGTAAATGAAAAGACAAGCTCTGCATTTACTGAAGTTTCTGCCATTATTAGTAATGTAATTACTGCATTATAGCTACTGTTTCAAATTATGTAGAGAAAACATGAAACCATTTATTTAATGAAAAATAACATTGTATTTTGGGGGATCCTGTAATAAAGAAGAATATTGCAGAAAAGAGCAAGAAAGATGTGTTTATATGTAGCTGTAGCAAAAGTTAGAAGCGAGGAATTTCTCACTTTTGTGATTAAAGATGCTGAGCAGGCTTTTTTTTGCATATGCTTCTTTGCAGCCAAGTGTGATAGAAAATATGACAGAATTCAAGCGCAGTCTGCCACTCTTCCCACTGGTGAAACCACATATCAATTTCATGGCTGCAAAACTGTGAAGAACCCCAATGAAGAAATGCAAATGATGAGTACTGACATGGTTTTAGGGGACTTCATGATGAACAAAATGATTAAAGATCATTAGGAGAAATGGTTCTGTCCGTTATGAAAGTCCTGAATTCCTTCTTGGTTCATTTGACATTAGCTGTGTGTTAGGGATAGAGAGTATATAAAAATCAGTTGTGGTCATGTGTCATTTATATTACGGACAACCTGTTGAAAACCAAAATCAACTGAAACAGTAATGATAAAAAACTTGTAGATGCAGTATATTTTTAAAATAGTATACCCCTCCAAAATTTCATTTTGATAAAATAACCCTCCAGACAAAATTGCTTGAAATATCCTTGTTACTCCTGAAAACCACCATTAGTATCCCAATAATTATCTTATTGGGGACTGGAGGGGGTGAGGAAAAGTAGGTCCTTTCTGGGATGTGGGCAACAATTTTTCTTAAAAATAGAGACTGTCACATTTTTTTGAAGTGATGTGTTGAATGATACTTTTTTAATTGATCCTTAACACAACCTACATATTTTCTATTTAAGTTTTATGAAGACCAGTGGGGGGGGAAGAAGAGGAAATTTGACAACATGGTAGTAAGTGAGAACTGTCTTAATGAGAATAATTGAAGATATGGGCATGATTTTAATCTTTCTATACAAATTGGGGGACATTTTATATTAAAACTAGTAAAATGCTGGAAACACTTTAATAGTGCATCTTATTTTTGTTATCGAAAGTGTTGTCCCAGTCTCTTCATACTGTCAACATCCCATTCAGTTTTTTACTGTTACTGTGAATTGTTTCCATTTGGCATATAAAATATGTTATTTGCTGTCATTTTTTTGTTTTCAGTTGTGCATGTACTGATGGAGAACTCAGTCTATTTTGCCTCATTTGTTATGTTAGGTCTCAGTCCAGCAAAGTACTTAATAGTGCAACTAACTTTAAGCACGCGTTAGTTCTTGACTCAAGAACAAGTGAATGTCAGATACAGGCCCTGTAATGAATCAGGTACATTATAGTTCTGATACATCTGTGGGGGTCCTTCTTGTTCCTTCAGAAAGGTATCTGGGACAGTGCAGTACTGCCACAGAACAGAGTGTGGTTCAGGTTACATCACAAAATGTTTCTTCCTACTTCTTTTAAGAAGGCTGCACAGAACCTAGAAGGACGAAGAGTTGTGCTGAAATTATATATACATATGTATGTATATATATTCCATAATTTAGTAGAACGGCAAAACAATAACATGGTGTCTGATCTTCACCATGTATACTGACTTCTGCAGAGTGGTCTTTTGCTTGGTACAGCCCCAAGATAGAAGAAGGTAAGGGAGCATCTTACTAAGTTCTCCTACCTGTTTAATGCATAAAATTGATTGCAATTTTTTAGACAGTATGGAGTATGCAAAGCACTAAAGAGATAAAATCTGCTCTTCAGGGGTGTTCCTGAGAGTTTGGTTCCTATTAAAAGAACCCGAAGTTAAGGCCCTGATGTGACATGGGTGTTGTCACATGTCAGAATCCAGATATATTTGATAGGGGTGTTTTTGTAATTGAAGTAATGTTTTTTTCTTACACTGGCTTTGAAGCCAAATTATATGAATGCTTGACAGGGTAAGGGCCTTAAGTTGCATTTATCTGACAGTCTCTTTTAACTGAATAATTACAGTGTATTTAAAAGTTATTTTAAAGGTTATCAGTACGTGCCAACACCTTTTTAATAAATTTGATTATAGTTTGTGATGTAACCTGTTGCCAGGGAAGGCCACTAGCATTTTTTTTGGTAGTCTCAGAAAAAATATTAAACATAAGCAAAACCAGTTGTCTGTGTTCACCATGTATTTCATGGATCCATCACATAAAATGGGCTTTTTAACCCTCTTGCATTTCGCTTTTGTTTATAGTTTTTCTTTAGTCAAAATATTTGTATTATATATATATTAAATTTTTGACAACATATTATAAAATATATATTTTGGGATTTAGTATTTAAACATACCACTCTTACAGTGAATAAAATTAAATGGCTTCTATCATGTGTAAAAATAAATATAGAGAGATATATATTCATGGAAGTACTATTGACTCTAACAGATTCTATACATAAATTGGAACAGCAGTGTATGTAACACCAGCTCACAAATCACGCTTTCCAGAGGAAAAAATGTAGAATTTTAAAGTTCTGTGACTGGATGTGGAAACCCGTGTAGTTCTCCAGCAACTCTTAATTACTTTAAGTGTTCTCCAGCATTTTACAGTTTCTGAGTTTGATATAGCAGTAAATTTTGATAAACTCAGGCATACTAATGGGTTCATTTTAATGGATCCAAAGCTGCAGTGTCTACAAGCAATAAAAAACTACCTAGAATACACTGTAATTCAATTTTAGTGCTTGTTAACTAGTTTATGTAAGAAACCATAAATTATTATTACATAACTGTAATTTTTGCAAGTGCTATTTTAAGCAGTTGATGTGGAATTGGGTGCATGTGACACAGCCAGTATGACAGAGTGCTAGAGTTATTCTGTTTACAATAAACAATCTGAATTTAATGTTTGGAGTTCTTAATTTGTTTCATTTTAATTTTTTTTTGCATACTCATAATGTTGCATCTATCAGTCTGTGCATGTGTTTTATTATACGTTGATTGTGATTTTTCTGGTAGCCAGTTGCTTGGACTAGTTAGGCTGAATAGCATTGCTGCTGGAGAAGTGTTCCCAGTCACTTCTGGGCAAGTTTCCTAGGATTTCCCCATGTTGTATCCAGTATAGGTAGATCCACCCCTGTTGCTCTCTGAGTGTATGAAAACTAAATAATATAAAGGTAGGAATACTTGCACAAGACAGAATTTTAATTATCAAATCTGAAACCATAAATTCAGAAGCATCACTGCAGCCAGACTGAATCATGCCTAGTGCAGCTTTACAGCGTTGCTTTTGAGAAATTACTTTCCTTGGTCATTTTCTTTGTTTCATGCACACCAAAAGATTACATTTCTAAAGGTTAGGAATTAAGTGTGATTGATTGTTAGAACAGTAAATAATGTGAGTTCTGAACTCTGACAGTGTAAAGATACAAGTCAGCAGGCACTTCTGCTCCTTGAAGTAATACCTGGCAGTTAGCAATGTTGGAAGAGACAGGTTTTGTCCTTGGCATTGGGAAGAGTGGTTGGTACTCTGAGCAAAAAACCAAAATGTCTGCAACCCACTTGGAAAATTATTTGTCCCCAACATCAGGGCTCTCTTTCTCCACTCCCAGTAATTAGGGATCGGTGTAAATCTTGATACACTGCCTTTATTGTTTTTTATCAAAAAAATCAAGCTATCTGAATAAAATTATTCCTGTTAGAGCTTTTTCAGAACATTGTTTAGACACTTGGACATGAACAGCCCTTACCCATAATGTGTTGCATGGGGTAATTGTAATGTGTGGAGAAAGCATTACACACCTTTTTAATTTATTATTTTCTAGCTCTTGTTTTAACACAGGGTCAGCAGAATTGTAGTCTGTCTTCTCTCTGCCATTTAACTGGTTTGAATGCTTTTGCTGCAGGTGTGCTGTAAAGTGAAAAATCGTTATGTTCTACACCTTTCTTCATGTGGGGTTTTTTTTTTTTCTGTATTTTTTCAATAGCTGACCATTGAACTGATATGGTCATCTACAGTGACACCTGGGCCCTTCTTTTGAGCTGATCCCTAATTTGATACTCAAATACAATTCTGAAATACTTACATTTCAAGTGAGTTTTTAATACTGTTGCCGCATGCTGCACAATACAGGGCACCTCTGTGCTATTTTAAAGGCAGAAGAGATAAGAAAGTCAGGCGCCTTTCTTACCTTTCATGTAATATCAAAAGAAGCTTGGCCTATGTAGACTCTGCTGAAAGGTTTCTATTTGAAACATTTCAGTCGCTATTTACCATTCAAAGAATATACCCATAAGTTACAGTATGTGCTGTTGGTGGAATATAAATGCTAATGGTATGTGAAATCTGAATTGCAGTTCAAAGGAAGAAAGTGTGTAAGGGCAGAGGCTCAGCAGAATGGGAAATGTCACAATTAAATCCACTTACTTGAACTCTAGCATCTAAAGGGAATTTAAGATTGGAAATATGTATGGATTCTTAAATTATTATTTCAAAGCCACCCTTAGGCTGTTAACTCTAAGTGCAGCATTAAAGGATGTGGACACCACACTGCTGAGCTTTTGCTGCTGTTAACTTTCAGGACTCCCTTTTCAGTGATGCAGTGAAAAATCCTGGATTAAATTTCTGGACTGTTTGTGCAGTGGATGAGAGAAGCAACACAGCTCTGAGTGGACTTCAGGTTGCTGTTGCACTGAGTGAGGAAGTGACTAAGCTTAGCTAGTAGGAGACTAGTGCAAGGCATCCAAGTTTAAATCCTACATTTTTCTAAGGATTTACCACCACCTTACTCTGTGTTAGATGTGCTTTCTTCAGCTTCAGATTCCATTACAGCTTTTGACTGCCTGCTCAGCTTCCATTTCAGGAAGGGGAGTAAGGAATCATAGTACTTTACATATCTTTGGCAGTTACTAGAAAATTTTCCACTGGAAAGCAGCTGGAACTCAAGACCCCCTTCTAGCCCTCCCCTCCCCCCTGTCCCGTGGTACATGTGGGCTCATACATGTGCATGTTCTGATGGTGAATGCTTAAAATTAGAATTTTAAGCTTAAATTCTACAAAATCAGAACACGTTCAACAGAAGGGAACGAGGAGGTCCCCACCTACCTTACAGACCTCCTGTTAAGTGGGAAAAATAGCCTAGAGGAATTCTAAGAGAAGATGGAAACGAGGTTGATTTTTTGATAACTTGCACTAAGCACTGAGTTGTGGCATAGGAAAACGTGCTTTTTATGTGAAGTCTGCTGTAAAGGATGAACTCCTGTGATGAGAGAGCTAAAAAACAACCTGCTTGTGAACTCCAGGGAGATGCAGATCAATATTAATGTATTTTTCATGGCTAAGTCTGAGTCATTTCAGAGGAGGCACAAAGATGGTATGTAGAAAATGGGGGTGTGTACGAATGTTAGTGAAAGCTGAGACTGAGACTTTGAAGATCTAGATCTTGGATGTGATGCTTTTTAGTGGACAGGGGTCTTAAAAATTTGCTGAATAGTATTAAAAGTGGTGCATTTGATAAGGCAATGCTGGAACTAGTGTAAAACACCAGAAATACATAAACATTTCACAGCAGTAGTGCTCAAAAATGAGTTCAGTTGGTATTTTTCAAACTTTCCAACTTGCTTTGGAAGGAAGTAAGTTTAGCAGGACAGGTTTCAACCCAAATGATTATTTGCATATGTGTGTAAAAGCCAGGGAAGTTCACAGCTTAGTGCCCGTCAGTGCTCTAGAGTCAGTAAGCTGTCAAACAGTTCAACATTTCCCCACTTTCTCTCTTTGTCATTACAGTAACTTTTAGTCTGCTAATACTTGTGCATTCCAAACCTGCAGTACCGGGAAAGGGGGGGGGTGGCTGGGTAGGGAGCAGAATTGTTTCTTAGGACCACTTACTGCAAGTGAAGTTCTGTGTTTTGACTGCAAGATACCAGTGTCATTCACTGGCACAAACCGGTTAAGGATGAAGCTTCAGGAATCTGAAAAAAAGATTTACGAAGATAATTCTGTTCACAGATTTGATTAATACTCATTTCCAAGTCGAATTGTAGGAAGAGAAAGTAATTGTGACCATTCTGCAGCATCAGGTGTATTCTAGAAATGCAGGAATCTGTATGTATAACTGGATCTGGCATCTCCACAAGCTGATTGTTTAGTTCTGACACGTCACATGTCATGTTCAAGGGCAGAGTTACCCACTGTTCATCACGCATTGCATCATGTCTCTCTTACCAAAGCGAGCTGACCACATAACTCCCATTGTCACATCAGCCAGAAGTGTCATTGATGTCCCTTTAGCACTGGATGTTCTAGGATGTTTTTTCTGTGATTAGAATTTACCTTCTAATCATGGTGAGCTGTATCCATAAAATTAAACAAAATGGCATCTACAGTATGGCTAAGCCTGGAGAGCCACACTGGACTGCTGCTGAGGCTCAGCCCAGTGGGAGATTTAAGCAAGTAGAACTATTTCAGAAATAATTTAAAAACAGGTGCTACTGAACCGCAGCAGGAGACTGCTCTGCTGTTGTATGCACAATATGATTTTATTGCTGTGAATAATCTAATAAAAATGTACCTTATGCAGCCTTTTCCTGGAAGTAGGCATATTTAAGAGTGGCATAACTTGTAGGTTTTGTGTAACTTGAAGAATGCATATACAAAGAATGCTTGTAGTTTGGATTTTACACTTGAATTTAAATGTCAGTAATTGTTAGTTTAAAGATGTTATGAATGTGAAACTACGGAAGATTGTATTAAGCTCAATGTAAGTGTGAGCTGCGGTGCTCATGAGCCACTTAATGCGGACATGGAAGATAATGCATATGAGTTGAAACCAACTAGTTGTATGTCATTTTGCACTTCTTGTCTGATAATCATGTCTTACCTGTTGTGTCATTGTGTATAAATTATAAATTCCTGTGAAAAAGGGTGATGTGTTAATGTCTGTAAACTTCCAGTGCACAAATGTGGCGCTGTATAGCTAGTAATATGTGTTAGGCTTTTTTAAATGTTGAATTGTGAGTAATAAAGAGTAATAAATATAAGACCTTAGTTTCAGACATCTTGTAGTGTCTGAACAGTCTAGGTTTCTTTGAGCGTTGAAAGCAACAGCATAAAGTAGCAGAATGTCTCATGAATTTATTACCTCTATGTTCTTTACCAAACGGACACGAAAACAGGCATTTGAGATAATTAATAACTAAATACTTAACCTGGCCTGACTTCTGGAGTAAATGTGTTGCCTTGTAGAATTATTGATAGCCCCAGATTCTAAAACATACATCTTAATGGTTTTGGCATAAATTCTGACTAGTCATTTAAAATAATCTTAAATACTACTGGAATAGCTTCATAGTCCTGAAAGTCTTGTAACATTCATGTTTTGTGTTTAATTTGAGATCCAGATAGAGGGTCTCAGTCTTGTATAGAAATAAACAGAGTCCTGTAGTTTCATAGCTGGTTGGACTGAGCTTTAATTTGGCGATGGTGTTACAGAGATCTTTTGTGAGAGAGATCTGTTACAAAGGTGCTGGAAGAGCTGCTTCAGTGTTTACCAGAAGTCCTCATACACCATGCAAGCAAAAAGATAAACCCCAAGATAATGGATATCTGCATTTGTAAAGTATGCATTTGCATTGTAATCAACCCAATACTTTTTTTAAGCTGAAGTAAATAATATACTTTCTCAAAACTGTGTGGAAAATTTAATATGGTTGTCCAGCAGCTCGGGAAGAGGCAGTTGTTCAGAAAATGGACTGCAACACAAAATCAAAACTGAGCGTAAATTTGTATGTATGATTAAATAAGACTATACAGGGTAGCGCAGTTAGTAAGGTTAAAAACTCTTTTACTTATTCTATTGGTAATTTCTGGCTCATTGAACATACTGAGGTGTCCTTATAAGTGAACCAGAAATGTATGGGCAACAACGTGCACAGTTGTGGTAGGCTGGTGGTGGAGGAGAGAGACTGCACAATTTGAGAGGTGCAGTGAGAATGGATGACACTGCAGTATCCACACACCACCAGCAGCTTGGCAATATAAAAAGCTGACTTCGTAATGTTTCTTCCGGGTCCTGAAAGCACGAATGGTTAAAACGCATTGGGAAAGGAGAGTGGTCCCGTCTTTGTTGGTCCCTTGCATTCTTGGATGCCTTGGGCAAACAGTGAAGTTCTGTTCTTGAAAGCAGCTACATCAATCAAATTTGCTTACTCAACTGGTCTTTCCTTTGGTTTTAATACTAAATGTTACTATCATCTTTTCCATGTCAGAAAGGAAGTTTGATTACATCTCCTCTTTGGTAGTATTTATGCTATGCTAATCAGTGGTGTTTCCAACCAGTTACCTGGGCCTCCAGTTAATGGATATGCATATGTATTTGAGATTACCTGTCGCATCTAGTCCCTCATCTTTGGAATGAACAGCAGAACTGGGTGTTTTATTTATGGTGATTTACGGTCCCTTGTTGAGTATTTAGAGCTGGCACTTATCAAAATAGTTTCTTATCTGGAAAGTCAAGTAGAAGTGACTTAATTGACAATAAAAACTGAACTCTTCAGTGCCAACTCTTTAGTGCCATTTCCACAGTAATAAATTTAAGAGTAGGCCTGTATGTTTAATTTGCTGAGGAATGTTCAGGTTCATGATGCAGTCATGCATATTCAATGATTACTTCCTTCTGTTTGACCAGGTTGGGATAAGAGAGGACCAGGAAAGGAAGAACTACATTTTTGTTTGGGTTTTTATCTGTTTCAAAGTTTTAAAGAGAATTTGCTATGCAAGAAAATAAATCAAATTTCATGGTTTAAGTTGTAGGAGTGTGAATTTTTTTAAACAAACAGGTATATTTTATTTTTTAATGTAAAGTTTAATTTTCATTGCTTGAAAAACACCATCTACTTCAGAATAAAAATGTCAGCCTAAAACGATTCACCACAAAAAAAAAAAAAAAAGCAGCTTTCATGGTGTCTTTCCTTCACACTGTAATTAAAATTCTTCTCGGTGCTGTATAAGACAACATTTACTGTTATTCCCTATAACAATGTGAAGAGTTATGCACCTCATCTTTGTGCATGAAAATTATTTTCTTTGTTCTGCTGAGGAAAATCCTGTTTGTACAATTCTACGGATAATAAAACTTTAAATGCTTAATCGGAGAAAATAAATCACTTTTACATCGCTGGAATCGCCTGGGTGTGTGTTTTGTAAGGAACAAGACTGCATGTGGTCTTTACCTTTACAAGTTCAGTATAGTTAGGTGGGCTGTGTCCCAAAACCGACGGCTTTCCGAGGGTTTCCTGCCCAGAGCTTCCCCGGGGCGGTGAACCCGGCGGCGGCAGCAGCCGCGGGGAGGTGCCTCCGAGCTCAGGCGCCGTGAGGCGGTGAGCGGGGCCCGGACTGTGCTGGGGGTGGGCAGGCAGCGGGTCGGCGGAGAATGATGAGAGGACTCGGTGAAGGGAGGGGGATGAGACCGAATGTCCGACCCTGTGTCCCGCTGGCTGGGGCCGTGAGTGCCGCCTCCTCTGGTGCCGTGGAGGTGGGGACAGCGGGGCAATATGGCGGTGGGGAGCCGGGGGCCTCTGGCAGGGCCCCTGCGGGCGGTGGGTGCCGCAGGCTGCGCGTTACATCACAGCAGCACCTTTTGGTTTGGTTTGGTGTTAGGGTTTGTTTGTTGGATTGTTTTTATTAAGGGGGTGATGTCCATGAATTAAGAGGGGGTTAATTTGCAGCAGCACCGGGCTCTGCAAGTGGAACCGAGGTTTTGCTGTGCATGGCACATGTGAGTGATGCGGCCCTCCTTATTCTGAGGGAAAAAGATTACATGTATCAGGTCACAGGCATCACACCTGAGGTGATCTGAATCCATCAGCACTGTAGACTCCTGACACTGCCCATTTCCCACCCAGCCATGGGGAAGGCTGTACTTGTGGTGTGCTTGGCACTTTAACAACAGGCACCACAGGGAAACTCAGAAAAATGGCAATTTTGCCTTTGGAGCAAGGTTCAGAGAAAGCGTCGTGCAGGAGACTCAGAGGGTGAATGGTCTCATCGCAGACAGATCCTTTCACAAAAGAGGGAAGAAATAAGGTTGCATAGGCCACTGTGGTTCTGGTATTTCTAGCATTTGACACAATGGAGGGCTTGACAGTGAACTGCTGATAGTGCAGACTTGGGGTGTAATTGACAACTGTGCAAACAAAAGGGAAAATGAGGGGAGCAGGGCAGCTTTCTGTATGTGTCACCTTAGTGACATGGACACGCGTTATCTCGTGGGGTAGAGCCACCAGATCTGTCACGTGTTCGATGTACCAGCAGTGAGGACATGTGTGTCTGTGCGATAAGCCCCATCACTAGCATTTCCAGGTGCTGGAGAGCAGGGAAGGAGCTGACGCACACACTCTGCTCTCGCTTCTGATGGTGACAGACCTTCTTCCTGACCTCCTGTCTTTGGATCCACATCCTTCTCCCCTGGCCAGTCTCAGTCCTCATCTCGTCACCCATTGTCACCTGCTGCCTTCACCCAATCTGTGACCCACAGCCCCCTGCACCCAAGCCCTTCTGCAGCTCCTGGGCTTTGTGTCACAGATTAATGCCACAATCTCTTACCCATTTTTCTCAGTTACCTCTCAGTCCCCAGCCTCTTTGTCTGTCATTCACTACACCTATGGCTGAATCCACATTTTACCTTTTTGCCTTTGAATAGGATAGGCTAAGCATGGAAATTGAGAGCTCTGGAGGACAGGCTTTTCTTTTTTTAGGCCGGGTTTTACAGTACTGCAGGTAGCCATGAGGTGCCAAGACCCATTTCTTCACTTAGCGTGGCCCTTGCACGAAAAAACCTGTGGGAAATTCCAGTTCAGTTTAATCAAATCCCAACTAAGCAGCTTCAATCTTCAAATTTTCAAGGTGTTTATGAGGATTCTTTATAAAGTCACAAAAGCCACCACCTCAACCACCTGAGGTCCACCTAATTTTCAGTTCCCTGCTTCAAACTTTAAGACTATTGGAGACCTGCTGCAATTTCCCATTAAGTGACCAAACTTAATCACAGAAGAAATCTTCCATAGTTATTCACTGTGGTGCACATAGCATGGTGCTTAAAATTTGATAAGGTTCTTAGAAACTGGAAACACAGTCATACTAAAGGAAGTATCAGGCAACCTGGTGGTGGTAGCAGCCTTCCTGTGTCACGTAGGAATGGAGAAGGAAGAAACACTTCCTTGCAGAGCTTTGCAGCTTAAGGCTGGCATATCCTTGAACAGAAAGGATCATGCGTATTAGCCTTCCAGGACTTCCGATAGTCTCCCCTTGTCCCTAGACTTTCGAGGTGGGGGTATGTGAAGGCACATGAGTGCTGGGGAAAGAAGAACAGCATAAGCCTTCATTACAGAGAAAAAGAGAGATTGCTTTGGCACCAGTAGGTAACTCATGAACTGCATACTTTGCACAGTGGATGAAGACCAGAATTACGCAGCAATACAGGAATTGTCTGCCCTTTTCTCTGTTCTTTGCTGTACAGCAGGAGCTTCCCTTCCCCCTGAGTCAGGCTTACTGCTGGGTGTGAGCATCCCTGGGCTGCACCTGCTGTGGTGGCTTGCTAATGCATCTGCTTGGAAGAGATGCTGGCTTTGCACATTGAAAGGATAACCTGCTTATCCTGTTTTCTGTAATAATGTCACAGAGAGCAAAAGCTCATCTGACTGATTTAACTTAAGGGTAAATACAAGGCAATGTGGTTGAAGGAGACAGAAAATGGGGAAGGGACTCTGAATCAGCTGATTTTTATTTAAAGGCTTTATTCTGCTTGCTCTCTCTTTCTAAAAAATATTTTCATTTTATGGTTTGGAGAAATAATATATAAATGATTCCCTGGCAAGAAGTGCATAAAGTCTGACAGATGAATAAATTGAACTCTGCAGAGCTTTAAGGTTGAAAAGAACATTGCAGAGATAATGCATGCTCTTGGCTTCAGAGAAGTCCTGTCCATTAGAAATTTACCCCTCTGAAGACTGATGTGAACTTTTGAGCTTTCAATTGAATAATTGCTCTGTGAGATTTGAAATGGTTTGAATTATTTAATTTCCCATTCACCAAAATTGAATAACATTGCAGTTGGTGATTTAAAATGTTGTTGAATTAATTATGACATTTTGTTAAGTTTCCTTTTGTCTTCCGTTTGTCAGTTTTTTATTTCAAAGACCTCAGCTAATGCAGAAAGCATATTACCCCGATGCAGAGGAGAGATGAGTCAGAGATTTGTCAGCTTGAATGGCCTTAGACCTACTTAGGCCTACTAACCACTGTGTTGGCAAGTCTGAAGTGATGTTACTTGCATATTAAAGAGCAAGACTGAGAAAGCTGGAACTTCCTTGCTAAACTCTGTTATTCTGGTCCCCTCTGCTACAGTCATTCATGGAGATCAGGTCAGATTCACATATGTAGCACTGTAATAAATATAAATCTAAATCTAGCAGAAAAGAAAAAGGTAAATTCATGTAGTCAAGTAGAGGTGAGTGTGAAGGTGAGTTTTATGAGGTGATCACATCAGTCTCATGGCTGGCTGGAAGGGAGCAGGTATGTATCTATCTACATCCTCCTTCACAGCCACCCACCTTACACTGTTGGGCCCCTGTCAAGAGCTGCGAGCAGGGAACTGAAACAACTCCTAACAGGAAGGGCAGTACAAGCCATTATGTTGGCTCCGTTAAAGTTATGCCCTTGACCTACACATTGGAAGTACGCTAAACATGCTCTTTTTTTACTTGGACTGCCTATGCCTGATGTTATAGTTGGTGATTATTTTTAGATTATGAGAGAGTTATTGGTGGTGTATAAATCCCCCTGAAACACTGGTTTTCATTTAAAAGGGCAAGAGCATTTGTTACTGCAGTCTTGTCTGCACTTCACTGCATTGGAGCAAAATTTATGTCAGACAAATGCTTCTCGCGTATTTTTATATATCATTTTGTATGCTGTTCATTTACTTGAAATATCTTTTGATAAGAGAGCAAATCAACAGGCTAAACAGGAATTATCCCCCACAAATCACCTATCCTTGATAGAATAAGGCATATTGACAGTTTATTCACCAGTGTTTGGTGGCAACCACTTCATGATAAAATGGAATGCTGGTTTTCTGAGGAACAATACGAAGATAAGCTGTTATCTAGACAGAACTTCAAGAGCAATTGAAGCAAGCTTTAAATAAAAAGGAAAGTTAATTTATATTTTGGGCTTAGAAAAAAAGGGGAAGGCTGGAATTGAGAATAATCACAAACATCTACTGAAAAAAACACTGCATGCTCATCACCTTGATGCTTGCAGGCAGGGTCAAAAAAAATCTCAGCTCAGCAGGAGGTGCCCACATGAGGGAAAAAGCAATCTTCCCTGAGGAGTCAGTCCTCAGACTAACCACCACCTGCTGGTGTTTGAGAGAGGAGTTATCCCTGGAACACTGCATTTGCATTGTGTCTGCTAAGGTCAAGGCTTAGCACAGGGCAAAACCATGAATTTAGCAGAAGTACTAATTCAGATAAGTAGAGGCTCAGCTGTGTCTAAATTGGCAATTAAAACCAGATAGTCTCTGCTCCCTTGCCATCATCATTGTTGGTGCTGGAAGTTTTGTCTCAGTTCAGCGAGTATTCTATTTTGTGAGCTCTCATTTGTCGTCTGTTTGACAGGTTACAGTGATTCTGTTTAGCTGTACTGATGAACTGCTGTCAATGGAAAAAGCTCCAACCACCAGAGACATAAACAGATTAGCCAAAATCTGCAATTCTGACACAGTTGGAAAATGGGGAGATTAACTATAAAAGGACCAAACCAGAATATGAGATCAGATCATCTTCTCAAATACTGTTGAGGATTGAGAATCCATATCCAACTATCTTTATCTGAGACCTGTAAAAGAAACTTTTCAGTACCACTGCATGTACTGGCAGGAGCAGCAGAAGCAGGAAGAATAAAAAAGTGCTGGCAAGTCACAGTATTTTACTTGCTGGGGCCTACATCTGCTTTCAGATAAGGCACAATTTTAGAATTCCAGCATCTGCTCTAGGCTTATATTGCAACCACAGCAGTGGTAAAGAGGGACGATCTTGTTCTAGACATGTTAGGAAATCTGTATCTCTTTTCTCCCAGCAGTTGGTATGGTTCCTGAATCCTGCCACAATACTCTTTTTGTTATTTTGCAGACTCTGAGGCTGACCTGGCCTCTGGAAGGTTGTTGTACTGTGGTCTGTCTGCATTTTGGTGTCAGAGCCTTATAATGCACCACTAGAGGATTATTAAATAAAAATATTGTACCTGCTGGGGAAGAAAAAGTGCACAAATCTGGTTCAGCAGAGCAGAGTAATCTCAACCCCATCCTTTCTTGAAGCAAGGAACAGCTAACTCAGCTTGCTGCATATAGCTGTGCTTTCACTGTACAGGGATGGCAGAAGGCACACAGTGCCCTTTATGCCTTTGACTCATGGGCCTTTCACATGTTCTAGAACTGGGCTTGGCTTCCCTCCCAGAGGAAGAGAGAGGTACTATTCTGCCAGCCTGACTCCAATACAAAGAAATGCCTTTCAGGTCAGCTGAAAGCTCTCTACTTGCTCAGTATCCCAAGATGGAGCCCTGTCTTGGTCATAGGGTGCAGTAAGTTGGCACCGTCTCAGGTCTGCAGATCCCTTTCTTGTATGTATCATTAAATGAGAGTAAGGAAAGGAGGGTCTCAGCCCAGCCCTCATCTTTCTCCCAGCAGTCTTCATACCAGTGCTGCTGGGAGCCAGGACAGGGGCATCTGCTGTGGACTGCAGGTACCTGAGCTGTGTAACTGCACCTTAACTTGCACTTTGATCTGCAAGCTGTGACAGGTTTGTCAAATAATGCTTGAGAAACCCCACTCCTCCACTGGGATTAACAGCTTGTGTTGTCAAGTAGTTGCTGTGTTTCTATAGATGGAAAAGTGAATTTCTTCATAGGACTTCTGGGACTGAAAAATCAGGTCATGAAGATAAAAAATGACCCTGTGGTCATTGCCTGTAGCATCCATCACACTTCAGTCATTGGCTGGTTTTGTTTCATCAAGTGATTCTTCATATCTTCTAGCTTTTCAGCATGCAGTGCCATCTCCAGCCAGGTGAGGCCCCAGCACAGGATGAAGAGAACAGGATGGCCAAAACCATAGGCTGCCACCCCTAGTATCTCACTTTTGTTTTGGCATCAGTATTGAGCAAAAAAGGCAAATTTTGTTTTCTGTCTGTGCATGAGGGGGTGGTATAAACTGATTAGATGTTTCCTTTTTTAATGCTAATGTATTTTAACAGACAAAATGTACTACTCCAGGCATAGCACCAAGTTATAGTAGTAGTGAATAGTACCAGAATTTAACTTCATGGTACAGTCTCCCCATCCTTCTGCTTTCTTACTTATCAGACGTTTTTGATGGTGTTACTGTGCAGTTCCTCTGCAAGTCAATTAGTAAAGAAAGAGACCTGACTTTCAAAAAAGGCTCGTTACAGAAAAAAAGATATTTTGAGACCGTCTAATTACATCTCAAAAATGCAATAATAAGGAAAGAATCTGCTTTGGGAATACAGGAAATGTGAGGATGTAAAAATACACCACTCACTTTTGGAGTCTGCTTACCATGTGCCATGTAATTGTCTTGCGTACTTAATTTATCCTGATTACATTTCAGTATATTTATTTGCTTTCAGACAGGAGCAGAACTGCTGCACACTCAATTCAGCTTCCTTATGCCTTTTTTGCCTTTCCCATGGTGCACAGTATCACAAGCTTTGTTCTTTAAAAAACAGAATAGCACCAAAACAAACTAAACCCCACCATCCAGGCTGCACAGAGTGGCTGACACATAAATACTCAGTTTCTCTTGGTCACATTCATATGCATGCAGATGTGTTTTAATGGGCTCAGTGGCTGCCAGTCATGAGAACATATTTTAGGTGCAAGAAAAGGATTATATGGCAATCCTACGTGGTGATTATGCAGCTGCCAAAAGGAATGACTTCAAGTCCTGTGCACTGCTTTTTAAAACACTGTTAATTTGCTTCTAAGGACTATCTAGACACAACTAATTACCCTGTAATGAGGTTCCTAAAACTGACTAACAGACTTTTGAAGGTGTCCAACTTATTATACAGAATTATTTGACTTTCTTTAAGCTCTTCATACTGCCTGTATTCCTCAATTAAGAGAGGGAGGTTTATGGGATTTAATTAATGTGACAACTAGGACAAATACAATAGCTATGGAAGATGCATTCTGCTGGTCAGCTGCAGGTTTGAAAATAGTTACTTACATCACATCTGACTGCCAGCTGCAGTAAGGACAGACTTTGGCCACCTTTTTGACAGTAAGAAGCTAGTAAAGTTAGTACCTGCATCTCATGAAGTTCTGGGAGGTGCAGGCAGGATTGTTTTCCATTCTAACAACCCCCTATAATTACACTATCTGCAATTACAGTTTTCCATACAGAGATTTTTTTCCCATCTTGGTACTTAGTTAAAAAGGCTGAGGCACAGAGAGCTCAGTGCTAAAAGCCACATGGTATTGCCCTTTGCAGAGAATGTACTCAGGATTCATGCTTGGTCAAGAAAGGCCCCATGATGCTCAGATTTTTAGAGACAAGATGACCTCTGACATTTGGGACAATTTCCATGGTGTATTGCTGGAATCATCTCCAAAATGTCTCCACAGATGCCACTAGTAAAGCTGGTTTTTGTTTTTCTTGTTCCTAATCTGTAGATCAGGTCAAAATATTTCTGTGGGCTGCTACAGACTCTACTCTGTAAAAGTGGTGTTACATACAGGGATTCCAACACACAGTGTGCGTGATTTAGCTCAGCAAGAACTAAAATGCTTTTGGCAGGAGATGCTGAGAGGAATATTACAGACAGCCTTTGATCACCTACCCTGACTCTATCCAAAATAGCTTAAGACCCGAAGGCTCAGGAATGGACACCGATTTTCTGACATCAAGCATATAAGTAGCTATATGTAAATGTTATAAATATATTTCAAATAATAAATTTAGGTAAGGAGTCTTACCACCTATTGACCAAAAGAGCTTTCACTTTTGAGCCCCTTTATTTATAAAGGAAAATAGAACTCTGTTCATCAAGAAACTGGAACCGAATAAAGAAATGCAAGCACCTGTACTTTTGAAATCATTTGTGAACTTACTCCTTAAGTTAATTTGCATTTTTGTTCATCCTTGAAATGAGATGGGAAAAGCAGCCTAGATCCCAGTAAGGTGCTGTGCAGCTTAAAAACATACAACAATTCTGTCTGTGACACAGGGCTTGGTGCTGTGGGAAGGTCAGTTGCATTGCAGGACATTTAATTGATGCTAAGTGGAAAGCACTTTAATTCTTGCAGTACCTTGAAATTTAACAAGACTCTAGGGTAGAGAGCCCTGCAGTTAAAGAGAACATTGCTTTTTCAAAAGAAACCACCAGCAGAACAAAAAAACCCCACTGCATTGCATTTAAAAGGTACCAAAGATTTTAAGAGGAAAACAAAACTTTTGTTTAACAAAGTCCAGGCTGAATTATCCTTATAGGTTAGCAACAATTTTCTATGCCCCTCCCAGCAGTCAGAAGAACTGCTAGTGCGCTGGTTATGAGAAATCCCACTAGCCTTTCCGAGCCTGGAACCGAGGGAATTTGGTCCAAGTCTCAGATTCAGTCTGTCACAATGGCACTTTTTTCTGCTTCTGAAATGATTTTCATTAAGAGTTTTTATTCCTTCAATCTCCCCTGTCCAAGAAGCTTTCATTGTATAACTTGAATTCCATAAAGCTTCTGCAGTGCTTCTCATCCAGGGGAGTTACGATAACATTATGGATCTTTAACCAACGCCTGTCTTGGATTAAACAGATTTTAAAAAATAAAAAATAATTAAAAAAAATTAAAATAAAAAAACTCATCCCTGAAGTTAGAACACAGGGGTACTAGAGAAGCAGGACTGTCCTCTTTGTCCTCCTGCACTGGGTGGGTCTTGTTTGAAACAGTAATGCTGCAAGCTATGACTGGTTAACTCAGAACTACACATGGGACCTTAACTTAGAACTATGCAGGGGAGATAAGGTGGTAGAGACTTTCTTCTATCTAGTCCTTTGAGCCAGTTACCATTTTGCTGCAGAACAAACCACACACTTGATTTTAATCAAAATAAAAACTTTCTGATTCTGTGCTCTCTTACATATTCTGTCTTCAGCGCATGGGAAGTACTGGGGCAATTGGTAGGAAGAGGCTCTTCCAGAGGTAGTAAGAGCATTAGCTTCATGTAATGATTCATGTGAGAGAAATGACAATGACTCACCAAACAGTCCTTTGACATACAGTAAATACGCAGATCAGCGCGTTCCTTCATCAGCTCCCAGTAGCTGCAGCCAAGCGTTACTGAGTTGTAATAAGAGTGGAGGAGCAATTGTAAAATACCCAGCATTACAAAGCTGTGCATACTGTGTCACTGAGTGCTCTGAAGGTAGAAGGAAGTTGAACAATTTATTTTTTTTTAAACAAGCATAAGACTTCCCATGGAGGCCCACTGCTTCAGCAACTGCTTTTCCATGGCTTAGTCATCCAGCATTCAATGAGGTGCCTGCATGATATGTTTTGACAGGTGCTGCTTAGCTGTTTAGGTTGAGGCAGTTTCGAGTCATGTCTGCTTGTAGTGGTGCTGGAATGGAACTTGTCTATTAGATATCCAGAGCACGTGAATAACTAACAGGCAAGAATGGACAAAGAGGCCACAGATCTTCAAGCCTTTTTGAGGTATGTGGGGCATGAGTTCTATTTCGCACCAGGTACAACAGAGTGCTGACCCTTTGACTCTGCAAGGGTGCAGAGGAAGGGGCCTGTTAATGACAGGACGAGTGGTGAGACTGTTTATCAGAATTTCCTAGATGTGATCCTATCTCATGCTTCCCTCTACCAACTCCCAGTCCAGCATGCTTAAAAAAAAACAAACCCAAAGCACAAACCAAACAACAAAAAAAACCAAACACAAAAACTAAACCAACATCCAAACCTCACATCAACACAAGTTTCAGAGGCAGCTGCCTAGTAGAAAAGAATTCCAAAAGCAGACTTCTTAGTGAAACTGGCATGTGTACTTTAAAAGGGGAAGCAGGAATTGTTAGCCCAGCATTTCTTATGAGAACAGAAAACATACACGAAGAGAAACTCACAGACATGGCACATTAAATACAGGGTTCCACAAGGAAGATGACTGCTGCAACAGCAACGGGTCCATGACCTTTGTAGTTCAACTCATCTCAGTTCTCTCCATCAGTAAAAACCGCTAGGCAAACAGACATACTTGGTGGTGGTGGTTAAAAACTTTTGCAAAAAGCAGCTAGTAAAAAAGCTGCTCCAAACAACCCTCAAACACCTACGCCATAAACTTGTCCAAGTTCCACAGTATGCCTTTAAAAAAGGGGAATCCTAACAGCTGCCATGGTAAACATTCTGCAGCTGAAATTGAAGTAAAAATTGTGGGCCTCAGTTAAAAAAGGTAATTCTGACTGCAGCCACAACAGCTAAGCATATCTTTTCTCACAAGCACAGAACTGCTCTAAATGCTGGAGGGGCTTTAAATAGCAGCATGGTTGGATCCTGCTCTGATAACCACAGGAGACAGTAACCTTTGAAAAACAACTCCAGATGAGGAGGGAGTTAATACACTTCAAACTAGGCAACTCATGTAAATTGTTACAAACAAAACCTTTTACAGGGGAAAGAGAATGAAGAACAAACCACCATTCAATGAAAAAAAAAATAGTGAAAAGTGTAGTAGGGCTCCATCTAAATCTTTAAGATAGGCAGGGAGAAAGAATGGGAGAAGTGTGTCCTATGTATTTCATAATCAGGGCTCAGATTTAAGCCTTTTTGTTGGTGTAATAGAAGGCTAAGAGAAACCAAGTTGCTGATAAGAAAGTATGCTGAGAAATGCTAGATAACATTCCGTATTTCTTGTTCTGAAAGCAATGGGATGTAAATTGGCCATTAGTGGGGAAAAAAATACTTCCTACAGCCAGTATGATCTTTCTCAGTGAAAACAGATCTGTGTATTCCCCAAATAAAGGCTGCGTATCAGCCAACCCCAGAGATACATAGTAACTCCCAATCCTAATTCTGTATTACCAGCAGTTGGTCATGTTGCAGTAATTCCTTTACTTTATGTGTTTGAGAAATGCATTCCCCTACATTTATTGATCACTATAGAGGGGGGGCAGAGAAAGTAAATGTAAGTTTAAAGTCTTAATAATAAGTCCTCCTTCATCCCAAAGGTATTTCTTTATGCTATCACCCTAAAATTGCTTATCTAAAATCTTTAGATAGGCATTAAAACACATTTTTCACTCAGAAACTCAGAAGTTTTGCTGCAGGCCTGTAGTTCAACTGACAAAATACACCAGGGACTGTAAAAAATATTTATTCAACCTAATTCAACATAACTATAATTTGCAATACTTAAAAACAAAATTTACAACAGAATAACGACCTTCTGACACTCAGGTGAAATCATTTCACAGTCCATACAATATTTTTATAATTGCATTTTTACAAGAGCTTTAACTTCCCAAGGAGACATTGAGCTTTCCATTGGAACAAGTTTCAAACCCGCTAATTTGCATTATTCAACTAATGAAACTTTAAAAAACAGTAATAAATTGGTTGGAAATATATACAGTGAAGACCACTGAAAAGCTGTTTTCTCGAAATGAGGAATTCTGTAAGAAATACATATTGCATTGTTTCAGACTATCTTACAGAAAGCAGCAACCATGAGAGGTTGTGACTCTGTTTAGAGTTTTATATAAAAGTGAGCCCACTCAAATATAATCAGCAGACTTAAAAGATTATAGTAGTTCTTCAGCTACAGCAAGAACCTCAAAAGTATTTGGTATTGACTGAATGTATAATGAATACTAGTTGGCCAATATATACATGTCTGTACAGTTCTAAAATATTACATCTCAGTAATTAAGATAAAGATACTATAGAAAAGGTACCGTATTTTGAATTTCCCTAACATATGTTATTGCAGTCAAATACAAAATTCATTCTGCATTTACTTCATTTGTGGTGAAAAGAAATATTTACTTATGAATACTTCCACTAAACAATTTTTTTTTTAATCCTTTCTCCATGCATTTGATGTACTAATATGAGCAAGGAAAAAAGAAAAAACCCTAAACAACCACCAACGTTGAGAAAAACAAATTGTTGTTAAGAAAAATCTTCAAGCAGTAAAGCTAGGTTAGGTCTGGTATGAATATTAACTGGCTGTATTACATTTGTCAAAATATAATTTCACAAAACAGTTAACTTCTGTTGAAATTAAGTTTGTAAATATATCAGGTAACTGAAGTGCTAGTGTCTCCCTCAGCTGGCTACTTGGAACATACTGTAACAATAAAGCTTACTTTACAAATAAACTTAGTTTATTATACATTGAGGATTTATCCTTTAGTTCTTTACAGATGAGAGCCAAGGTGTCTTGAGAGTGTCAAGCCCACTGGTGTGTATCATGCTCAGATAAGGTATCCAAAGTGTAGTGTCACCCCTTCCAGCCAGTCCTTCCACTGAGGCCAGTGTGGGCAGAAGAGAACCCAGTCCTAGTACAGAGCTGAGTTACACACCCAGGTCTGGAAGTTCAGAAGGATGTTCTAATCTGTCAGTTTAAATGTAACTTTAGTGTCCAATGTTGTTTTCCTCACACTTCTGCTCTTTGTATTGTATGGATATTTACATAATCAAAAGGGACATGAAAACTAAACAAGTGCTGAAATACTTCGCTACAAAATAAGCAACTAAAATTTACTTCCCCCCATGTAATTAGTTTATTGTGGAGGAAAAAAAAAAAATGCTATCCAGCACCAGTCACAAACCAGTAAAAGAGCCATGAGAAAGTAACACTAGGCACTGCAGAAGATACAACAGGACAGTAAAAATTACCAGTAATAAAGCAGTCACCTGGAAGCCATCCTGATTTCAACACCTACTACTTAGGTGGCTAAAGCTGACACACAAGTCCTGGAGAGAGCGATCTGTCTTCTGCTTTCTCTGACCAGTCATTTGAGCATTTTACATTCCTTGTTTGCTACCAGCGAAAACCAAGGAAATCTTTATTGACTGATGTCCCACAATTACTTCTCCTTGGTAATGACTCACATTTCCTTTCTGAAAACAAACAAACAAACAAAAAAAAAAAAAAACAACAAACCCCAAAAAAACCCCTTCATTGTGTGAAATGCTGAACTGAATGCTAGTGCCGGTATGAGCACACACGCATAAGAAAAGGCATTTGGAAACAGACTACATTAACTACACAACTTAAAAAGTTCTTGTTCTGTAGTTGATGCTTTTTCCATCCAGCATATTGGCTCAAAATAATTCAGAAGCCTGTTGCCCAAGAGAAATACCCAAAAATAATGAAAGCCAGGTCACATTCTTAGGTTCAGTGGTTGCTGAAAGGATTTACCCTGCCACAAGACAGTGCTTTATTAGATTTAAAGAAAAAAAATAGGAGCAGCAAGTTATCACAATTCTCCAGTAGTGTGCAATAAGATGGAACCAACACAACATGGAAACCTGTTTGGTGAGACTGTCCGAGCTCCAGAGATCACAGCCTTACGCTCCTTCTTGCTCAGGGTAATTCAAAATCTTGCGGTGCGCCTGACGCAGATACTGCTGCTGTTTGAAGTAAACCTTAAAAGCTCCTTTTATAGCAACAAAAGCAATTCCACCCTGAAATAAAAAGATATTTTGAAAGCCCCACACAGTTCAGTGTCACAGCATTGCAAACGTTCTTTTTAAAAGTTTCTGGTCAAAGAAGATATTTTTCCAATTACATAGCACTTTCTCTTGAAGTTTAGCTAATTAACAATCCAAATGAGTATCTCAAGGTTTTCTGTCACAATGCACTATTACAGGGGTTAATGTTACTTAAAGGGATTACAGTAAAAATCCTTTGAAAGCTTTTACTTGCTTGAAGTTTGACAAATATTCTAATAAAATTAAAATACATCTTATTTAAAGAACAAAGCAAAATGTAGATATGCATCTGCTTTCGTCCCTTCTCTGAATATGCACTATATATGGCCCAAGGAATAATGCCAATTACCATTAGCAGTATTAGGCTGTGAGAAAGGCCACTTTTTCACAAGGGTGGAATAAAATCTGGGTTTTGTAAAACCAACATTTTTTCCTTTCCAGAACTTTTACAATAAGTTTATCTCAAGTCTTCAAAATGCATTCAAATAAGAGACACTAACAAGCCTTTAGTCTGCATGAACGGTTGCATTACCACTGTTTCTTGCATATGGAAGAGAGGGATGCATAAACATGTTGGAATTGAAAAGAGGGGCTGAAGTGACAGATGACCAGGAACACCATCCGACTAAACTCAGTGTGATTCCCCTTGAAAGGCTGCAAGCCAGAGGTTACTCACAAATGTCTCCTCACTTTGCCCCCCCCCTCCATTCAACTTCTATGGAGAGTTTATTTTTATCTCCTTATTAAAATAAGTAACAAAGGGATTATCTCAAAGAACAGAAGCTAATATGGAAAGGTTCATAATATAAACACTACCCTTCCCTTGCAGAGATCACTCTTAGAAGATGCTAGTTCCTCATCATCTTTATCACCCTTAATTAATGCTGAGGTCTGCCTATCACTGTAAAATGTTCAGCCTTGCCTTGAACTGAGGTTAGTTTCAGTCATAGGGACAACATCTCACACACCTGACACTTGTCCACTGGCAAGATAGGCAACCTTAAAAAAAACCCTTTGCCTTATCAAATGCCACTCCCAAGTACTAGATCAACTCATGTTCTTTTTACTTCCCTTCCCCACAACCCTTCATATTCACATCTTATGATCATTCATGACACAAGCAATACTGGATCTTACCAAGATTGTCCTTTGTAAATTTGAGTTAACGCTGCTGAACATCAGCTTGCCAACTATTGTGGCAATAGTAGGGAAAACTAGAGCTCCACATAGAATACGTGTAGCAGACACATGATCTGCCAAAGGGTTGGCCTCTGCTGGAATACGAGGAACAGGACATCCAATGCCTGAAGGGATAAGTGTGGGAAGAAAAGGTTACACAGCCACTAGCTCAAAAGGAGCATAGAAAGCACATTAGTCATTAGTGCCCACCCCCACTCCATTGCAATTCTGTAGCCCAACTACTTTTTCGAGAACTCTCTTCTCAGTGAATACTCTGTTTCCATTAAATTACTGTACTCATTTTTAGTTTCAAATAAGACCCATGATTTTCAGTAGCTTGTTCTGTTACCAAGGCCTTAACTGAAACCATGCTCCTGCTCCTCTTGTCCCACCGTTCTCATCATGTACTATACACACACAATCTAAATAGACTGAACTTAAAATACAGGGAAGGTGTTAGCCACCTTTACTTAATAATGGCAAAAAACTACTTGCCTATCCCCATCTCCTACAGGAACAAATTCAAGCTTGATAACTCCTTTTAAATTTTATCACATTACCTGGAAATATGCTGTTCAAAATTTGTAGCTTATTAGAGTATTTGCGCCACAGTCTGAGCACATAGTCCTCCCAACGAATCATCTTGCCCAGTATTAGCATGACTGGGATAGTGGGAAGTCCAATCAAAAGAAATAAAGGATCAGCTCTCTCCATGACATCAAGACCTTCTTTGTGACCCACAACCTGGTAAATATGTATACAGTTGGCAAACATAGCAAAAGCCATAACTGAACACAGAACATAAATTTTTAAACGTCTAGTTCGTTTGGGGCTGCCCACACATTTTAAATTAAAGAAGAAAAAAGAATACTGTTGTACCCTAACATACTTGGTTTTCCCTTTGCATCCTTGATTGCTTATCAAGGGTAATGCAGGCAAGCTACCAGCCCTATTTTGCAAGTCAGAAATTTTGCAGAGAGCTGTAACACAATTCCTTACCATCTCAAGAAAAGTTTCATATGGTTCTGTGTAAGTAAAAGCCTAAACATCTGAAGCATCAAAACAGCATGCTTTCAAAATGCATAGAATTTACAATTTCAGCATCATTAATTCTACACTCAGGAATTGATTAGATACTACTCTTTAAAGGATAAATTGACAGCAAGTATCTCAGGATATTTTAATCAAAGTTTTCTGTTATTTAGGAATACCTTATGCAACAGTATTAAGAAGTATTGCTTCTCTACACAATGCAGGAAGAGGTGCATTATTTTCAACTGTAGTGGAAATAGCAGCATTTCTTCAATTGCACCGTATTTTTAAATGTGGTGAGTGCTATGATGTTAAAAGGACAGTCATTACTAATGTGCCTAAAGCTTTCTACTGGCACATAAAACAATAATCAGACTTTGCAGTTTATAAAATGTCTATCTGTGACGTTCATAACAATCCAGGAAGACTAAAATCACTAAGTTATTTTGCTTGTCTGGCACTGGATTTCCTCATGTATTTCCCTGACTTCTTCTTTTCCCCACAAATGCAAAAAGCTATCTAGTTTTCACTTGCACAAAACTTAGAATTAAGTGGTAAAAACATGCAGCCATAGCAAAATTAAAACAAAATACCACCCCCCCACGCCAACAAAACCCAGTACTTTTGGAGTAGGTAGGACACAGGGAAGAAGCTGAGTTAACATACCACAACAGTACCTTCTAATTGTACTTTTTAGCCTTGCTTTAAAAACCATTCCCATTTATTCTTCTAGAACAGGAACTTACATTATATACTACAGCCTCAAAAAGTAAGCATAACTAATATTGTTGTCACCAAAACCTTATTCCTGAAAAAAAAAAAGAAAAAAAATTCATAGAATCATAGAATAGTTAGGGTTGGAAAGGACCTTAAGATCATCTAGTTACAACCCCTCTGCCATGGGCAGGGACACCTCACACTAAACCATGCCATCCAAGGCTTTGTCCAACCTGGCCTTGAACACCGCCAAGGATGGAGCATTCACAACCTCCCTGGGCAACCCATTCCAGCGCCTCACCACCCTCACAGTAAAGAATTTCTTCCTTATATCCAATCTAAACTTCCCCTGTTTAAGTTTGAACCCGTTACCCCTTGTCCTGTCACTACAGTCCCTGATGAATAGTCCATCCCCATCATCCTTGTAGGCCCCCTTCAGATACTGGAAGGCTGCTATGAGGTCTCCACGCAGCTTTCTCTTCTCTAGGCTGAACAGCCCCAACTTTCTCAGTCTGCCTTCATACAGGAGGCGCTCCACTCGCCTGATCATCCTCGTGGCCCTCCTCTGGACTTGTTCCAACAGTTCCATGTCCTTTTTATGTTGAGGACACCAGAACTGCACACAAGACTCCAAGTGAGGTCTCACGAGAGCAGAGTAGAGGGGCAGGATCACCTCCATCAACCTGCTGGCCACGCTCCTTTTGATGCAGCCCCGGATACAGTTGGCTTTCTAGGCTGTGAGCGCACACTGCTGGCTCATGTTCATTTTCTCATCGACCAACACTCTCAAGTCCTCCTCTGCAGGGCTGCTTTGAATCTCTTCTTTGCCCAACCTGTAGCTGTGCCTGGCATTTGTCTTCCAGCTTCTTCACTGTCTTCCACCCAAATTGTGATGTCTGTTACTATCCTTTTTTTCCTTACAGTCCCTGTCCATTAAAAAAAAAGCCTATCTTGTCTTCTGCTTTAGATTATGGTTTCTGTCTGTTTTCAGTAACCTTACATGATTTGTTATTGACTTAGCTACCTCTGGAGTCACAATGTCAATTCTGTATTTATTTTTCTCCATCTGAAGCTTAACCTTTAAAAACAGCTTTTGTGCTTCTCTGGCCTTTCAACTGAAGGAGTCTGAAATGCATCAGGAAACAAGTTGTATTAAACCTAGCAAATCTGGGGTGGGGAAAGGGGTGGAACATTTCCATCCACTCCCAGTTTAATCACTTCTATTACAAGCAAAAATAATTATTCTCTTATCCAGTGTACCATCCATATGATTAAACCCCCCATTAAATCAGAGGAAAATAGCTAATTCTCCATACCTGCGATTTGACTAGCTGCCTAAACTGTATGTTTAGATACGTTTACTTCAAAAGTGAAACAACTACAGAAAGGAACATTTATTTTTCCATTTAGTTATGTAGTTCTAGAGAAGCTAAGAAGCACACAAGTTCCTACAGGAAAAGGCTCAGTGTAGCAGTGAGCAAGGAGCTAAGGACTGGTACATTTCATGAAGTCTAGTCACAGTATTACACAAGGTTACAATATTCCTGTAAGGGCCACACAAAATACCAGATAAAGAAATGCTCAAGTATAAGATTCTGTAATAAACAGAACTATCCACTGGACTGGAGGAGGTACTGAAACTCATTACACATCACCCTGGCCATACTGGTACCAGGGAGCCTGCATCTGCCCATGTGGGCTCTACTTCAAGCAGTTATTACATACATTTCTCCTATGAACGCACATACAAACAGAACTATAACAGGAGACGGAGTGACTTGTAGAACAGTAGAGCAGTACCACACAAGTCAGGAAAAAGTAGTGTCATATCATTTACATGGGTAAGGACTAGACTGCATATTTATGTAACAACTGTGTGGAGGAATACTTACTAGCATATAGATTTGTTAATTCTATCTACAACTGAATTAGCATCAAAAATACTTCATGCTTTCAAGCAAAACAAAGGTTATGGACTTGATACAGAAATCAACAACAGATATTAACAGAGGTTCTTGTAGTTGAATTGTCTATGAAAATTCTTGTCTCAGTTGCACAGCAATGAACAAGTCTTTCCACAGTTAAGTCAACAGTATTTCTGTATTTAAACAGCAAGCTTACAAGAACAGAAGTAGGAAAAATAAGTATTTTTCCCCCTTTCAATTAACCACACAGTCTGAAGTAATTAAAAAACCATACTATTAATTTGCAATGTTCTGCACTTGTTGTTTATGAATGGATTGCACTATTCAGTGCATGCATTTTCCTTTATACAATAAAAAGTGGTAGGACTGAAAAATTCACAGTGCCTCAACCCTCTGAATGTTACCAGCAAAATCTATCTCTAAGTAAAAGAAGAGATTCAGAAAAGTCTCACGTCTTTTCTGAAGAAACAGACTACCTATTATTAGCAGTTAGGTGGTCCTGGAACCTTTTCTGTAAGAACAGAAGTGGGTTCACCAGCCTGCCACAGAAAGGGTAGCCACCTAGCACAGTAGGAATTTTGTTAGCTGCAGACTGAACCACATTTGAACAAGCATACTTGGGTTTATGTAGTATGATCAGTTAAAAGGAAAAAGCTTTCTATCCACCCATCTTGAATTCACTTGGTAACTACACTGGAAGCGCTGAAAGCAGCAGAAGCATGTTTTAAGCCAACCAAAGAGGAGTCTTAATTACTTGACTTTTTTTCTTTAAAAGACTTGCTGCAAAAGCTGGTAAGAGGAAGAAATACATGTGTACCTGCATCACTGTCACAGCTCCATATGTAACAGCTGTCCAGTATATAGAGCCCACCATTATTCCAGCCGCAGCAAATGGACATGCCTTTGAGATCAGTCGATCTGCAAGATCCAAAACGTAAACAACTGGACCTATGATAAAGGAAAAGTAAGGTTTCAAGATACATATATATAAGCATACTGAAGAAAGCTGTCAGCATCTATCACTGATAAGAAGGAGAGAACTTGGCAAAATACAAGTCTGTCATCCCACACATGCTGTTTAAATGAGAACATATTATTAAAAAGCTACCAAGCTAAGCTTGTAACTTACTTCTGTCTACCTTTTCATTCACCACAATGTCTTTCTGAGAGATTAATATACTGGTTGGAGCACTGACTAATTTACCCACTAAAGCTTACTAGCTTCATTTACGTTGGATCTGAATTGTTCTGTTGCAGAAACCATTTTAAGATTAGTGACTTTTTTATCTGTTAGATATTTTAGTTTTTAAAAGGAAAGTTGTAATGGACTTTATGTGCTTACCTTTGATAGCTCCACCTGAGGACTGTCACTAAACTATCCTGCTCTACAATAAAATGTAGCACAGTCAATATGAAAAATTCTTTCCACTGGAAGAAGCTGCATTCAGTATTAGAAATCGATTACCTCTCGAATGTTGGAGGAAAACGCCCTCCTACTCAGGCTATTTAATGCCTTTGACAACAATACATCAATAATTTCATTGTTCTAAGGACAACTGCACTTTCCAGACTTACACAGAGCAAGACACCACCCTGCTTTGATGAAGTAAACAAGGGCATGCTTGCGTCTTTTCTTTGTGATACTGCAAGAGCACCAACAAAGCAGAAGCTAGAAGCTGAAGTCCGAAATGTACGTACTGAAGTGAAAAATGTCATCACCATGGTCAGATTGCAGATTATTTTTGTATTTGTCAATAAATTCTACACAGACTGTCCTCCTGCAGCTCATATGCATGAATATTATTGTTAGCTCCCTACTACTTTCTCCTACCAAAATCAGTGAAAATATTAAAGTTAAGGGGGCCTACAAGGATGCTGGAGATGGATTCTTCATTAGGGACTGTAGTGATAGGGCAAGGGGTAATATGTTCAAACTTAAACAGGGGAAGTCCAGGTTAGATATAAGGAAGAAGCTCTTTACTGTGAGGGTGCTGAGGCACTGGAATAGGCTGCCCAGGGACGTTGTGAATGCTCCATCCCTGGCAGCGTTCAAGGCCAGGTTGGACAGAGCCTTGGGTGACACGATATAGTGCGAGGTGTCCCTGCCCATAGCAGGGGGGTTGGAACTAGATGATATCAAGGTCCTTTCCAACCCTAACTATTCTATGATTCTATGATTTCTGCACACATTTGTCAAGTAATTAATTCTCCACATCTCTTAGCTTATACGCAGCCTTAACAGATGTCACTGTAAATATTGCCAAGTTATGTATCAGACTTGTGGGCAGTCCTAAGCCACTTGGGCAGAATGCACTCTCTACTGTAGCTCTGCTGGAGCATCTAGTTCTTCACCTACTACTCACATACTTCAAATTAGCTATCTCTGTGTGCATCTTCTAGCACGCATTCTCTGTTTTAGTAATGAGCTCTAGTTTTAACAGCAGGAAATATCTTCCTATGTAACTTGTAAGACAGTGAACACCTCACCAGCACTGTAACTATGGAGTTAATTTATTCTCAAGTTGAGTTGATTAGGTACCAGAATTAAAGGGTTTCTGAAGAAGGAACACTCTACTCCAAATACAAACTGGAACAAGCAGTTTAACTGTATTAAGTTATGTTTAACTTTCCAGAACAGACTTAAAGTGCTGGGATGTTCATTAGTGTGCTGCAAATAAGGTCATAACTGCAAGTACTAAATGCACAGTAGTTTACATATCTTAACTGTTCCCCCAGAGTCATTGAAAAAGTTGTTCACTTGTATCATTTTTAAAACTTACATTTGTTCAAAGAAGGTGAAGACAAGAAACTCAAAAACATTCTATTTGGTGAGTCCTAAAGGGCAACGCACAGCTCTGAAGCTTGCCCACTACATCTTGGCAAGGTGATATGGCAACAGCAGAAGTCTAACACTAAATGTACTAACAAATTGCATCTACTAATAATAATCATTACAAAAAGGAAGCTACAGAATTAGGTGTAGAATCTTGAGAAAAGACTAGAAAAACAATTTCAGTTTGTTTTTGGTTTGGTTTTTTTTTTTTATTAGACCTTCAGGTAGTAATGGGAAATAAAGACACATGTAACTGACACACAAAGAGGGGAAACAAAATAATTTTCATTTTGTAAAGGCTGTCATGCTTTAACAGCTTTTTCTGCCAAACTCCATTTTCTATTCATTAAACTGAAATAACCTAAAAGAGATTTCAGTTACTTTCAAAGTGGTAATAATATTTTTCTATTTAATAAAAAAATCTCAGAGGAAAACAGCTAATAAGAATATAGTTACTAGTGATCATTTAAAACCAAGATGCACTATCAAATTTGAAGTAGAATTATCATTTTAAGATGAAACATCACTAGGGAGGTTGCTTTGGATGGCAAATATATTCAAAGACCCCCTCTGTTACTTAAAGAGATATTTGCTGGTATCTCCTGAAGTTGATATTACTTCAGAACTATAACTGTAAATAAAAAGTTGTGTAGGGAATACCCTTTCCCAGAAATCTGGTTTTAGAAAAAAAGTTTCCAGCAGTACATGAGCGAAGTCTTAATGTAAAGAAGTTTCTGAACTGTGATACCTCAGGGAAACTACAATTGTTACTTCTTCCCTGCTCAGGTAATTCTAGTTCTTGAATGATATGACTAGTAATGTCTTCAAAAGACAGCTGCTGCTGCAGCAATGATGGGGCTACTGGCAAACTGCTTGAAAACATCTTCCTGTCCTCACTCTGCTTGGTGTGCCCTTGACTGACTTCCAGTTGAGTTTTTCTAGTACCCAAAACTGTTCTATAACAAGAGCTACAAAAGGGCAAGACTGTCTCACTAGTTTAAGGCACTGTAAGCTCATGACTGATGTTTGATGGACACAAACTCATTTCCCTGATCTTGTGTACTCTTACTCTGAATTTTTATACCCTTCTCATGCTTAAAAATAGAAAAAGATGGTAATGTGAGGGAAAATATATCAGAATATTCTTGCATGTAAGAGCTGCACAATCTCACGCAAGAATTTTAGGCCAGTTTCAGAAGCTAAGAATGTTGGAATTTAGGAATCTTAGCTTTCAAATAAAGGTGCCACACACTGCAAGAACAAATGAAAGTGTTCTCCAAACTATAGTTACTTCCCCTTTTTCCCCATTGCCAAAATAAAATGCAAATGCAGCTCACACTACAATTTTATCATTCAAGACACAGGTAAGGATTTTAAGCTTTAAGTTTTGTGGTACATTATAAGTGTCCAGATATCAAACCAATTTCTTCCCTCAAAGCCAATGCTAAGTGTTACAGTTTGATGCCCTCCTTGTAATGGAGATTAAGATTCCCTTCTACTTTACCCTTATAGCAAAGCTGAATTGTGGTTGATATATAAATAACTTGGTAGTAAGTTCCATGCTGGTTTGTTTTCTGGAATATCAACAATACATTACTCCATATTTTCTCTCCCACTACTCAGTGTTCTACCATGGAAATACGTTATCACCTATATAAAATTCCCTTCACACCTTAATTTTGTCAGCCCTTATACTAACAGAAAAGAGGTCCCATCCCAAAGAACTGACAGCATGTTATTTTCAGCTGTTTCATTACAGAAATCAGGTATTTAAAAAAAAAAATCTTAGGACGCTCCAAATTCCTGTACTCACATGCTGTATCAGCAGTTTTTTAACAAGCAGTTTTACTTTAAAAAAAAATTTAAGTTTCCATGGCAACATTTCATTTTCTTGTCCTACTTATTATACCCCACAGAACATACAGGCAAATAAGGGCTGGAATAACAGCAACCACTGCTAATATGTGCCACATACGGTGCAATGTCCCACTCAGCTACTCAAGAGTAGACTATGGAAGACCATCTCCAACATTTTTCTTTCACCTTGACAACCAGAACTACAGCAGTGCCCAGCAACCACAGATACTCTGCCTTTTGAATACAGGGCAATATTAATTAATGAACAGCTCCCAAACAAAGTAAAAATGTATTTTTCAGACAACGCAACAGGTCACTCAGGTTCTTTTCTCTGAATTTCCTTTGATAACAGTTTCTCTGCAAGATGAGTTAAAAATAAAGGATGTGTTTATTTACCTGGCAATTGCCAAGATAAGTCACCCACTGCTTAACCGGAAAAAAAAACCCCAACACATTAACCATGAATTAATTATAGGTTAATCACTTATAAGACTTATCAATATACCTAAGTGGAACACATCCAAAATTTTCAGAAGGTATTTAACTAAGCCACCAAATAAAATCCGAGCAGAATATAAAGCTATTTTTTAATGTCTGGAAAAGGGAATAGACAAGTTCTCAACAGAACTGATGTTCCAAGCACAGAAAAGGAAATAGGAACAATATAAAGAAACAGCCAGTTATATTGTGTTTAAAATTTAAATGATGTATCTTACCTAGCTTTGGAAATACTATTAAATATTCTGCATTGCACTGAGGACAAGCAACTCTAGCAGTACTGTTTCCTCTTTGCTTTTCATCCACCCAGCGCTGCAGACAAGTCTGATGAACCCATTTCGTGGAGCCCCTGCACCTGCAAGGTCTCACCCACTCTGCTGTCCGATCATCTTCATCAGTAGCAAAACAAACCCAGCAGCTTCTGTAATGACAAGAAGATGATATTTTTTCCTACTTTTACATGCTTAAAAATAAACCTCCATGTGAAAATGTGTTACTTTCAGAAAACACATGCCTAGGGGAGATGATGCTTGCTGCTTCATTCTTAATCATCAAAAATGTAAGTATTTTGTATCACGGTCTTGTTCTGGTATTAACGTAACACTACAGACAGCTAAAGAACTGCCTTTAACACATTTTGATTACTAATTTAACTTTTAGATAATCTATGAACTAAAAATCACTGAGACTATAGTTCAACTTTTGAATAATTCAACATGTGAAAACTCCGTATATTTTTAAATGTGTTCTCTCACTTTCTGCAGCAGACATTGCTGTAAGTTTTTAACATTAAAAATATAAGATCAATACAGCAGTCTGCTACTTGGGAAACTAATTCCAATATACTTAAATGGCAAAATAACACGAATAATACAACATATTAAAAAAAAGAACCTGTAAATGATTAAATTCATTCCCTTTCTTTGAAAAGAGAAAGTACTTCATGCAGGTCAATGGATTTTACAAAGTACTATATTAGAGGAGGAAATTTCTCCACTGAAGAATTTTCTGGATATATAAAATTCAAATATTAATTCTATAAGGAGAAAATACAAGACTAACAGGCTACAGGACCTGACCCGAAGAGAGCACACATCTTGTAATTCCTAGATGATGGGATCTGGGATCTGATGATTAGGCCAGACCCCTTGGTCACCTTACAACATGCAAGAGATACTAAAATGCAGTTGGCCCAGTAATTTAGTTTTTGCTGTGAAACAATTTCCTAATTCCCATAATGAAGATACTGAAGTTTAGCTAATAAACCAGAATCTAACAAAATAAGGATCTTACTGCAACTACAACCTGGTTTGATGTATTTTTTTTAAGAAATATTTTACAAACTACTGCAGTGATAGTTAAACTTTTAAGAGTGTATGGCAACAGCATCCCTATAATTTACCTATCAAAACACAATCTAATTAGAGACTGTACACTGAGCAGCACTATTTTGATGCTTAAGTTCTGTTCTGTTAGACTCAGTAACAATACTAAGATGAAACAGTAAAAGGCTTCTTACATGTAACCACGAATATTAACTGAGATAGTAATAAGCCAATAAATGCTCTGGCACTGCTAAACAAAACAACATTAAGATTAAAAAATCACGACTTCAGCCTCTGCATGGGGATGTTACAGTGGTTCATGATGCTTTTCCTCTCCCTCCCCTAGCTTCTGATGTTTGAAAAAAAAACCTTCTTCCTTGCCTTTTATACTCTTCAATCAAAGTCTTCCCTTGTTTCAGCTTCTCAACTACTCCTCACCTCCCCTCTCTTAGACAAATTTAGAGAAATAGCAGTTTAGAAGTCCCCTCCATCTCCTACAGAAATCAGTACTAAATAGAAATCTTGACAAGTTTATACTTGAACATATACATACTGAACATCTTTCCTCTGCATCCATAAAAAGAAACCCAAACCAAAGACAACCAACTAAAAAAACAAACACAAAACCAAACAAACAAACAAGCCACCAAAACCAAAAAACCCCACACAACAGCTGTAACTAACAAAAGCTCATCAGGCAAAATTTAGAAGAGAGTTATATGCACACCAAGGGCCAACTTTCTAGAGCCACTTCCAAGGCAGCAAAGCCACAGTTATGCCTTTAAAAGGTCAGTATTTTCTCCCTAGCATGTGACCTGCAAACAGTTGGGGGGGTCTGGTTTGGTTTTGTTTTTAAATTCCCTTATGAGGAAAAAGGGAGGTAAACCTACCATGGGAAACTTGAATTTTGACATGTTCAGACTTGAAGTAATGAAAAATATTGTTGTCTCACAGCTTCCTTTAAAGGCCTCACTATTTTGAGTAGTGTTTTATTTGAAAACTGAAAACATTTCTCTACTGAGTAACAACCATGTTTTCTTTATAGGAATAACTGTGCCTATAAAATATTTGCCAGAGTCCTTTAAAACACTGCATCTTCTTCTGATTTATAGTGGTGGAAGTATACTGAAATTGAGCTGCAAGTATGTAACAGCAACTTATTACTGGCATACTTGTGAAAAGGAACACAATTTAAGATACAAGCTTCAAACAAGACTGCAGGAAAAGCAATTTAATATTGAATGACAGGTGTAACAGATATAACTCTCATGCCTATGTCCAGTTTTAAGTACAGAAAATACTACAGTAGGTACAGATTAGCTTTTTAGCATTGGTGCTCTAGAACTAGAACTGCATCAGTTGCACTTAAGAAGACTGACATCTTGAATAAGAACTGCGGTTTCTTCCGTTCACCTTAAAGGCAAGGTAATAGCAAAGTCAGACTCGGCTTATTTCTGTCCTTCCCCACAACATCTGTTCAAATCAGAATGGTGATGTTATGCATTGCTGTAACACCATCCCTCTTCTCACCTTCATATTCCTGCTATGCACTTGTAGCAGTCCTAAATGAAAGGACACATTAACCTTCCTAAGCAGGAGGAGGAGGAAAGACAGCTAAGCAACAAGTTAGTAGAATCTAGATAAAAATGCTGAGATCACCACAAAGATTTGAAAGTATTACAGAGTACGGCAGACATTTTGATTGACCGCACTTAGTATCAAGGCGCTCTTAATGAACACAAGTTCTTGCAATGTTTATTAAAATTCTGTTCTCTCTTTTCAAGCATTCAAGGCCAGGCTGGACAGGGCTTCGAGCAACCTGGTCTAGTGGAAGGCGTCCCTGCCATGGCAGTGGGGTTGGAACTAGATCATCTTTAAGGTCCCTTCCAACACAAACCATTCTATAATTCACACCAAGAAACCCCAAATTTACTGTAAGAATAAACATTACTGATAATTGTTTGTCTTTGACGATTTGTTTTCCTGCATTAAAGGTAAACGTTCAGTTATTCCACATCCCAACTAGCTCTATTGTGAAGCCTTTAGTTGGAAAATAAAAGTCCAAGTTACAAATTTAGAGCAATTATAGACTACCTGCATGGTCTAGAACTGCTCTGGCTTTGTGACTTAGATTTTTATTTGTAAAGTAAAGGCTTCACAATAGAGCTAGTTAGGTCTGTGGGAGCCAGTAAGGTCAGATGCCACCACACCACAGAAGTCTAAAACTTATTCAAGTAACAACAGATTTAAGCATGAGCATAATCTTGCTGCACAGCAGTTTTAATTAGTGTTTTTTTCCCCATGTAATCTCCACGGATTAAATTCCATTCAAGTTTTCTGTTAAGGTTAATAAGTCAAGAAAAATATGCATCTTTTCTTTAACTGCTTCATCCAATTTTTTGCCAGGTATTCATATCTGAAAACCTGAAAGACACATGAAAAAAATAACAAAAACCTTTTCAGACTTAAACCTTTATCAAGTCATGAATAATGAACAATAAATTCCTTGTAGTCTGTCATCAGCTTTATCTCTTTCCATTGACAGCAGCTGTAGCAGAAAGGGCTAAATAAAACCATTTCAAAACAAGTATCTTGGCTCTTGCCAGATTTTCCATCTTCTTGTACTGAATAAAATATGACCTTGATTCTTACCACTGAATCAGACTGCTGCTCAGATAACCTGAAATAGAAAAGGCTGACAAGATGGAACAAAGCATTGTTTCTGATAGAAACTCAAGCCTTTTTCCTTGATGACTTTCTACAGAGACAAGTCAATAACACTGATGTATTTTTCCACACTTCCTTGGCTGGAAAAAAAAAAAATCCAAATAGAACATACACAAACCCCAGACCAATATCATTATTTTGGCTCTGAATATAGGGTTACAATTGCCTTCTCAATTCAGTTCCCCAGCAGCTAGCTTTTAGCAGGACCTAACCCTTACCATGGAAAATGCAAATTTGAACATGCATGACATGCTCTAAAGCCATCACTCTCTTCTGCAAAATCTTTTTAAGAAAACTTTTCTGCATTTCTCCCATATCACAGCACACCACTTTCCCCTAAATCAGCAGGAATTTGCTGATATCTTGCTATCTGAGTAAAGCATCTTTGTTCTGCTGGGTGGTAAGTAACTAGGTGGCCTACTGCAACTGAATTTCACATCCAAAACCAAAAACAGTTAAAAGGCTGAAACATAACTGATAGCAACGATAGCACAGAGAGCCAACACAGCAAGGAGTGAAAACATGCCTTGGAAGAAATGACTGAAATCCCTCCAATAACTGGCTGCAAAAAGGCACTGTTCCAAAGGATGACCCACAAGTCTGCTGTTTGGAAGAGGCAATTTTTCATAAGCTTCTGTAACATTTTTATGCATAGTCTACGCTGACAGATAAAATATCTTTGATAAAGAATTGTGATAAGCTTCCATTAAACCTGCCAACTACACTTTAAATACTGTAAGATCATGTTTAAGTGGGAAGACTAGGATGTAGGAAAAGTCAAGTGTATACCTAGCAGCATACAACACAGGTGGGCTGCTTTGGAGCTGGCTACAATTTTAGTAGGGGAGCACAGCAATGTGTTCTCTCAAAAAGCATGAGAAGCAATGCATTGCAAGTACTACTGCCAAGCACTTCCTTTTCCTGAATCTAAAGGAACCAGCATGCTAGAGGGCCACCAACTGGTCACAATAGAAGGCAAGCCCAGCCTACATATCCCTGGTAAAGGTTACAGAGACAAATGCCACCTAACCCAAGAAATGCTAGCTTCTGTCACGCTTCACAGAGGAGGTTTAGCACTATAAGAGATGAATGCAATAGCAAAGCCTAAAGCATCATGAAGACTTCAATAGGAGAATGCATACAGACCAATGTACCCCAATGGTGGAAGTTTGTTAGCAAAGGAAGACTGCAACAGGATTATATAGAGGGAGCACCACTCCTTCCCCAGTATCTTCCTGGCTATCACGCACACAGAAAATATTTCTGTCTTCAACCCAAGCTCTGCCTATCAAATTGAAAAAGTCCTTACACTATCCTAAAGGGAAAAAACTAGACAGAGTAAGGAACAGTGATACTAGTGCAAAATGGTACTCCTAGATGCCCCATCATGATTTCTGTAGATCCTTTTTAGGTCAGCATGGCACAGCAGCCCTTTGCCAGACTGGAGTGATCAACTAGAAGACATGCTGTCACCTCAAAGTCCAAAATATTCAAAGAAGTCGTGAAAGTCACCTGACCTAATACCCAATCCTGCTCTGCCCAGTCATCAAGGACAGGGTCCAATGCTGACTTAAGAAGTTGATTGAGACTCTAGAAACAAGAGTAACTAGGCTTTACTAGAGAAGTAGTGCTTTCATTAAAAACAGCAGGGAAAGGTTAAAAGGATTATCAAGTTAATTGCTGGTGTGACCATATAGGCACACACATGGTATCTATACATAGGTTCTGACTTCCTCTAACCACAGGACAGCATTATTCGAACTGTTTAAAAAAAGCTTTAAATGAAAGCCCATGGATGACTAAAACCCAATAAGCAAATAAATTAAAACAAACCATAATGAATTAGAATATGTACCAGAAAGATCCAACCATTACTAAAAGTTAAATTTATTTATATATTCTCAGTTATAGCTCCAATGAAGGAGAAATATTTTACACTTGAGTTAACCACACTATATAAAGGCAGACATATGAGTAAAAGACAGTTCACAGAATCCTGCTGGCAACTTTCTAGCTTATGGATAAAATGAAACCTTTGACTGCCAGCCACCACCTATTGTGCCTTACAAGGCACAACATTATTCTATCCAACTTAGAATAAGAAATCCTCCCCTGGATTTAGCTTTCTCATTTGTAACTATTAGTTACAGATCTGCCTTTCATTCTGCACAAATTAAATTTTTGCAACCAGTTACTCAGGAATATCCTTTTTTGCAAAAGACTTACAAGTTTTGTTCTCTTAAAGGCTTTGTTTAATATTACCATACTCTCACTTTTTCAAAAGGAAAATCTGAAAGTCACCAAGGCTCAGTGGCCTTCCTGTAAGCCCCCAAATATACAAAAAAACCTCTGCTGTTACAAACATCTGTTTTGTTTCTTAAGGGAGGGAAAACAGAGTCCTCCTAAAAATGTGCAAAGGACAAGTCAGGTAAAATGATTACACATACAGTAAGCACCATGTTGTGAAAACATGACACGTTTTGCTAATAGAACTGTTGTTCTGTATTAGCAGCCTGGCATACAATTGTAAACATTTCATCTACCGAGTGCCTCCTAGGGGGCAATACCACCGATTCTTACCATCATGTTTAGGAAACAAAATAGAAGTGACTAAAAATCAAGCATAAAAAGAAAAACCAACCAAACAACAGAACCAAGAACCCCATACGCACACAAACAGTTTACTTCCAAAACTGAATTATACCTTGAACAACATGATTTGAAAAGGACAGTCGAACAAGTAGTCAAATATATACATACAAAACAGACACTGAAGAACTCTAACAGCATGAAGTTAATGCCTTAAACATTTCATGGATTTTTTTATAATGCAGCTAGCATACTGTGCAGGGTGAACATTTTTTGACAAAGCTGTCAATAATCACAAACATAGAAAGCAACAGATACAAAGCAAGTAGCAAATTTTATTTTAAAGGCTATTTAAAGTTACTTCCTTGAATGTTCCTTTGAAGATCTTAAACATATTAATTGCCTGCAATATTCATGAAATTGTATATATAGCAGGGTGTCTGAAAGCTCCTCCTGATGAGGAAAATGAAAACAAGAATTTCCTTTAAGGCTTAGCTTCTCTCAATATCCAATTGCAAAGCAGCATAAGGTGAAGGTATAACTGAAGTTATAACTGAGGCTCAATTAGTTAGAATTCATATACTAATATTTATGCTGGCTGAAGAAAGAAAAGCTGCTAGCATGTTCCAAGATAATGCAAGAACTCTAGATGGCAAGAAGACCATACACAGCCTTCCCTAAGAGGTAACATGATCTAGCAGTAGGACATCCAGCTACTGACAAACTGAACTATCTGATTTATACACAAATAAGATGTAAAGGAGGATGGATTATTAGTCAAGGCTAAAAAAATTGTCTTAGTTCTCTCAACACTGTCAGCTTCAGCAAAAGAAGACAGCTTCAAACCTCTTGCTGTAATTCATTTGTAATCTATTGTATTAAATCCTTGCAGCAGTCCTCAACTCTCTAGGGATATTACTGGTGAGACCGCATCTGGAATATTGTGTCCAGTTCTGGGCCCCTCAGTTCAAGAAGGACAGGGACCTGCTGGAGAGAGTCCAGCGCAGGGCGACTAAGATGATTAAGGGAGTGGAGCATCTCCCTTATGAGGAAAGGTTGAGGGAGCTGGGCCTCTATAGTTTGGAGAAGAGGAGACTGAGGGGGGACCTTATTAGTGTATATAAATATATGAAGGGGGAGTGTCACGAGGATGGAGCCAGGCTCTTCTCAGTGGCAAACAATGATAGGACAAGGGGTAATGGGTACAAACTGGAACACAAGAAGTTCCACTTAAACTTGAGAAGAAACTTCTTCTCAGTGAGGGTGACAGAACACTGGAACAGGCTGCCCAGGGGGGTTGTGGAGTCTCCTTCTCTGGAGACATTCAAAACCCGCCTGGACACATTCCTGTGTAACCTTATCTAGGTGTTCCTGCTCTGGCAGGGGGATTGGACTAGATGATCTTTTGACGTCCCTTCCAATCTCTAGCATACTGTGATACTGTGATTACACGTTTCACCATGTGCTAAAACTTTCCATTTTGTGTGTCTCCATGGTTTCTAATACACCAGATTTACTTGCCAGACAATAGAAGTATAAAACTTGAGTCATTTGAGGCCTCATGGAAAAAGCATCTTCAACTACACCTTTGATCTCAGTCACTGCAACCAGAACTTTACTCTTTTGTGAAAGAGGAACAATGATGCAAGGACACTTTTCAGTAGCTCTGTCAATACCTTCTCCAGTTAAGACAGTGACACTTAAGTTAAACCCAGGCATACAAAATGCTGGTGAAAATAAACAAGAAAGCAACAAAACACAACAAACCAAAAACATTTAATCAAGAACTGTGCACAGAAAATTATTTATTTGGCTCTCCAACGTATTAATGTTAAATGATGACAATTAAATAGAGGACAGAAGAGTTGTGAAAAGTATCAATTCAGGCATTGGCAAATTGATCCAAAGCTCTAGAAAACGGGACGTTGCTTCTTAGTAAAAAGAGACTCAAAGTATGAGATAGTTTAATTACATATACAAAAGATTCTCCAGTCAATGTTCTCAGAAAACAACTTCCCAACATTATTTAAGAATTTAAAATTACTAGTATGGAGGCTAACGTTGACATCAGACCAATTCTGGTTACAGCATACTGCCCGCTTCAAAATGCTGCTCATGGACCAAGATCAGGAACTGCTGCACAACTGCTTTAGTGCTTTGTCAGGAATTCTGTAATTAGCTGTGCCATTCGATGAGCAAAATTACATCCATTTTTCCTCTATTAACCAAGGTGCAAGTTAAAGCAAGTGTTTGGTTGACTTAAAGGAATTCAGCTTTAACCTTCAAATCCTTTGAATTCCAAAGCAAGGGATAACAAGCATTATTAGTCCTTCATATCTCCTGGAAGATTTACTTTTCCATAGCAGAAGATTAACATGTACTTACTAGCTTCCTTAATCAAACACTAACCATATCTGTGTTTTCAAAGATTGGTATCAAGATGTTTCTAATCTGCCATTTTAAACTGGAATGTTAAATACAATTCCCAGTCTCAAAAAGAAGATAAAAATACATAGTTTCTATTAAACGAGCATGAAACAAAGTTATTTTGCACTGGAGGAAATTGGAAGAGAGTTGCATCAGAAAAATAGCAGTACTGGTATTTGTGGTATGTGTAGAGAGTAGATGACAGATGTTACAAATATCAGGAGCAGCATACATACAGAATAGACCAACTTTGACTTGTCTAAAACTCTAACTGTCTTGACACTAAATGGTTACTGTGACAAACAAAAGATAAAAGACAAGAAATGCAAAATTATGTTTCATTCACAGAGATTCACTCCATGTCCAGCAGCAATTTTCCAGTATCATATCCAGGTAATATAAAAAAAACCAAGTTAATCTTTAGACACCATGTCTTTACTTACAAAAGTAAACACATTAGCATAGACTTAAATCTGTTAGAAACCAAAGTTATGGCTACTCACTTCACATTCCATTAATAGGCAAGGTAACTGTGAAATAACAGTTCAACTTTTGTACAATGTGTGCAGAGAGAGTTTCAGAGTTAAACTGACCATACAGGGTAAGCATTTTTTTTTTTATGTTATTCCAAGAGAGAAGAAAGATAAGAAGTGTAATCCTAAAGCTGCAAAAATTGGCAGGAAGACTACAAAGCAAGCAAACTGCTTTGAACTCAAGAGTTTATATAACAGCCACTATTACTCAAGTTATTCTCATTTTATAACTTCTATTTTTAACAGATAATTTACAGTATAAAGAGAGCAAACCAAAAAGCTCTGCTGAAGCCAGCCATCTTGTATCCTCCTAATATACATAATAAAACTGGAACAATTTGAATCCTAAAAATTACTGCTAAAAAATAAAGTGCCCAGCAGATATATTCTTGGGACATTAATACCTCAAGAACAACAAAACCAACCCCTCAAATACAGCAGACATTGAAGATTTGGAAATGTCTTTACTCTGAATGAATGTAAACAAAACTCCAAGGTGTCTGATCACATTAACTCTCCTCAGCACTCTGTAGAACTGATGGCATGACTCACCAGCAGAACAGTCACAAGCATCCAGCACATGGCCTGCTGTAATTATAGCCTTCACAGAAGGCATGTTCTAGTCCAATATAAAATAACCACTTCTAAATAGAAGTACTTAGATCCCAGGAGGAGACATTTATAACAGGAGAAACAAATGAGGGGAGACCAGAAAAGTATACAAAGACAACACTGCAGCTTTAAAATAGAGGGTCTAATCATTTTCTAGCAAGACTGTGAAGAAATGACTACTATACTAAAATGGCTGTTAAAAAATAGGTAAATTACTGAATGCCAGCTCCTCTTGTCTACAATCACTATTACTCACTACCTTCACACTGTGGTAACACTTTCTTTTAATACATACACCTTCAAGAGATGCATGACCAAAGGGAGAAGCAGCACAGATACATAAACTGAGAACACTCACCAACAATCACCATAAAGCCTAGAAGCACTAACTTACACTTACCCAAAAGCTTTGTTTCCTATGAGAGTTGCCTCCAAACATATGCCAAGATTCCATGGTTGGCCCTTAAATCAATTGGAATTTACTTATTATCAGGAAACTCATATAAACAGGCCAGTTTAATTTTCATTTTTATCATAATTAGTTCAGATAATTAAGATTTAAAGTTACAAACAAATGAACAGCTAGTCCCAGATATAACACAACTTGAGTACAAACCTTTTTTTTTTAAACCCAACGTTCAGAAGTAGAGCTTTTGATTGGAATTTTCCTTATCCCATACTAGTGTTAGGCAGGAGGTGTATAACCCTTGCTTCAGAATCACTCACACAAAAATCCTGAGCCTAAGCACTTCCATTGAACAGTAGAAAGCTACTGAAGAAAAGCACTCATAGTAGCATTAAAATAACAGGAAAGAAAAAGATTTCTGAGAAAATGAAAAAATAAGATCCTAGTCCAACTTGAAAAGAATTCATCTTAACTTTTAGGTACAGATTTTGGAGCTAAGTACAGATTTGCCAGAAGGTATTAATGGACCGTACTTCCTGTATTGGCATCTCCATCACAGCATGTTCATCATGCAGTGAATAAATCCTTACCACTGTGCTATTTAAATTGGGATTGCATCTAGACCTGGTATCATAAAATTATTTGGGTTGGAAGGGACCACAGGTCTCTAGTCAGACAAGGCAAACGCAACACTGAATTCAGACCAGACTGTCAGAGCTTTCTCCAGCTGGGTGTTGAAACGTCCCATGGACAGAGATCCACAGCTGCCCTAGTTCTAAAGCTCAATTACTTCCCTCTCCATCCCCACATGCAGAAACCTTCTGTTCATTTTTACAGTTGTTGTTTCTCACCATCTTGCTAACAACCTCCACAAAGAGTCAGACTGTCTTTTGAATAACCTCCTTGGTAGGTACTAGAAGGTTATTACGTCTCCCTCAAGTCATCTCTTCAAGCTAAGCAGGCCCAGTTCCCTCTCACTTTTCCTAGCAAGTCATGGGCTCCAGCTCCTTGACCATCTTCCTTCTGCAACTATAACATCAATTTCATTTAGAAACATTAGCCAGAAGCAGTTTGCTTTAAAGAACTTAACCACTTCAGATTGGGTCGTCTTATTCTTCTGCACTAAAGCTGGATTTGCTACTTGTGTAAAACACATATGCCATTAAAAAATCAGCAAGTCATGCACACTTTTGATAAAGACAGGCATTAACATCCTGTAACAAGCTAGTACCCAAGTCATTTTGTTGCTGAGAGGATAGTAAAATGCATCAAAAAAGCTCTTACGCTTTCACAGAAAGAACTCCCCACCCACTCTGCAGAACAGTAAGTCCAAAAGCAGGTTAAGATGTCAGAAGCACCAAGCAAACAGATCCTAAACAGCTGGCATGTTCATTACCACTTGAAGTATTACTTAAAAAGATGTTCCAAAATTAACACCGGAACCTTTTAATTGATCTTTCTCTGTAAATTATGCATATAATTATTCAAGTCATTTGCATTAATTGTCAAAAATTTTAACTTCAGCAAACACTTGAGGCACCATGCCACAGGAAACAATCTCAGTTAAGCACTACTACAGAGGTCTGAGCACTTTTATGTTTCAGCTATCAATGAACAGGTTTTTGTATAGCTTTTTCAGACGAAACAGATACAATGGCTGAAAATATTATTTGAATTCCTTGATAATACATGGAATAACAAGATACTTAGTACAAAAATGATAAATAGTCTCCCAGCAGTTTCCCCACACTTGAGCAGGAGGAATAATTGCCTCCTGTCTGCAGGCAGAAGTTAACAGTTAAGCAGCAATTAAAGCATGTATGTTTGTTCCTAAGCATATCAAAGTAGGCGTCAAAGATAGAAATACAGTGCGCAGAAGATGATGGTCAAAGGCTTATAAATAACATGCTGACACTTCCATACTACAGATGGGCATTCTGTAGGTCTGCAGTATCTCCACTAATCATTTCTACTGATAAAACACAGGAAGAACTCAATCTATGCAGAACCTTCGGCATAAAGAGAACCAAAATAGCAAGGGATGTACTTGGGATTAAGCAATAATGAAAAAGTAGAGCTATTAGAAAGTTACTACTGTTTCAAACTTTTATTCTTCAAACCCAGTTCAAGATACACGTAACTTTGGTTTTCTGTCCTGTATCAATATCAGCTTCCAATCAGCTGGGAAGAACAAGGAACACCTTTTTTTCCTTTCTAGTAGAGGTTAAGCCAGCACAGCCTATTCTTTATTCTAATATTCTCTTCTAAGAATGCTTATCCTGCTTTAGAGGAACAACAGTAAGCCAGATACTTCCAGCTGCCAATCGATTTCAACCACAGGCCAGGGAAAGTCCTCTTTCAAAAGAGTTTAACTGTGTTTAAGAAATAAAGAAAACAATTCCTTCAGGTAGGGCAATGAAGAAAGGTGTGCTTAATCAGCACAAGTAGAACACACAGAATGAGTAACTGCAAAGACAGTAAATAGCTTTTGAAAAGTAAAAATACTACACAAATCCTGTGTTTTATGTTGTTTATTACTCTGCATATCTTACGGAGTTCACTCCACTCCTACAAAGATTTACTCATGTCAACTTTAGTCAGTGAGATTACTCACAGCACACAATATCCAGCCCAAGTTTAAGTAGTCCAGGACAAAGGTCTTTAATCAAGGACCTCACTGCACTAATTGAGTTGTCCAGGTTGTAGCATTTTAAAGTCTTAATCTCAAACTATGTCTTCGGTTATTGAAGTAGCAACAGTTAATTGTGAGAACAGACCTAAACCAGTGCCCACACTTCCAAAGAGCAGAAAGATTCATACCAACACAAATATCACCACACATGCTAACTGGAATGAAAAGAACAACTGAAAATTAGGTACAAAAGCACTGCATATGCTTTTTTCTTTAAAAACAAAAAAGAAAATTACCAGATAATAATCAGATGACACTTCAGAAAACTGAAATAGCCTACACATTTGCTATTTTGCAACTTCTGACCTTTAATTGCCAGCATTTTTCTGACAAACCAGTGCTCTGGCAAAGAGAAAATTTGTTGTAAGAATATTCCTCTCTTGATGGAGTAAGTAATTTGTTAAGATAACTACAATTCTGCATTTTATCTTCTAATTGCTTTTTAAGTCTACCTGCAATTTCAGCTCTCTTGTCTCCTTTAAATAAAGAATGGCAAGGGACAAAACAGTCACATGACATTGCTCTAGTTTCTATCAAGGGGAATTACGTATCAACTACAGTTGAACCAACTACTATCCATTCAGAAAACCAAACATGCCAATTCAAAAGCTAAACCATGCTAAAGTTGCCACTACACTGGTTCTTCAGCATGTACCTGCACAAGCCTTCAACAGATTATTTATCACATTCTGACTTGACTAGCGTCTTTGTATACTTGAAAAAACAGAAGGCAAAAGTGACCACAGTCTCGTCAGCTGGCAAATAAATGGGATGGAAGGAGCAGGAGTTAGTTTTAATTTAGATAGTAAAAGGATTACCACAGATTACTACCTCAGAACATGCATTTAAAAAACCCTACAAAACAAACCCCACCATTCTGAAGCCTCAGTATAAGCAAGAGCAATCTGCACCTAATCCAGCTAAAGTCAAGAGAATATAGCTTAGAAGTACAAATACATTTTAGCATTCCAGCTCACATTAAGGTAAATATACATAGTGACACAACTAGGAAAAAGCTAGTGTGTGGCTAAGCATTTGTTGTTTTGAAAACAACAGATTGACCAGATTATCTTCACAAACAAATAAAATATCTTTAATTTGACCACATTGAAGATTTTTTTTTAATCAAATATTTACATTATCTGGGTTTTCTATCAACATGGGCTTGCCACTGACTTCAGTATGGCACGTACATGTTTAATAACTACTCTTCAAAAAATCTTACCACTTCAGAAAGCAACTGCTCAACCAACACAGCAAAAAGATCACATAGTAAAATAAACAGTTACTAGTTTTGTTTTCTCATATGTACTCTAACTGGGTCTTGCCAGAGTTGCTGTTAAGTGTTCTTTCTGTAAGAAGGGTTAGTTGTACAGGATCACAGCCAGCTGATGTCCTGGCAATAACATACAGGCTATTACATAAAGCTATAAAATAGCAAACTGGTAAGACATACCTATAGACATAACTTAAAACCAAACTAAATTTACACATTAGTTCGCTTAAAAACATAACTATAAAAAAAATAGAAGTCAAACAGTATTTGACAAGCAAATGACACCAAAAAAATACTCAGTACTTAAAGGATTAATTTTTTTATCAAGTAGAGCACCAAGAAATGCTAGAAAGTTCAAGTGCAAGGTCTTGCGCCTGGGCTGGGGCAATCCAAAGCGCAAATACAGGCTGAGTGGAAACTGGATTAAGAACAGCCTTGAGGAGAAGGATTTGGTGGTGGTGGTGCTGATGAGAAGCTCAATATGACCCACCAATGTGTGCTTGCAGCCCAGGAAGGTAACTGTATGTGGGCTGCATCAAAAGGGGCATAACCAGCAGGTCAAGGGTGGTTACTCTACTATCCTCAGTCCCCACCTGGAGTACTGTACTCAGCTCAGGGGCCCCCAACACAAGAGGGACACAGACCTGTCGGAGCAAGTTCAGAGGAGGCCACAAAAATTAGCAGAGCTGGAACGTCTCCGATGGAGACAGGCTGAGAGAGCTGGGCTTGTTCAGCCTGAGTAAGAGTAGGCCCCAGGGAGACCTTAGAGCAAACAGTATTTCAGTACCTAAAGGAGGTCTATGAGAAATCTGGAGAGGGACTTTTTTTATAAGGACATATAGTGATAGGATAAGGCGGAATGGCTTTAAACTGACAGAGGGTAGATTTAGATTAGATATGAGAAAAAAATTCTTTACTATGAGGATGGTGAAGCCCTGGCACAGGTTGCCCAGAGTAGTTGTGGCTGCCCCACCCCTGGCAGTGTTTAAGGCCAGGTTGGTTGGGGCTTGGAACAACCTGGTCTAGTGTAAGGTGTCCCTGCCTGTGGCAGTGAGGTTGGAACTAGATGATCCCTTCCAACCCAAAACATGCTAAGAAAGTTACCCGGAAGAAGGAAAATGTTTGAAAATTTTTTAAGAGGCCAGAATACCTGTTATGACATGTGGTACACAGGGTAGTTAGGAGAAACATGTTCAGTTGGAAGTACTATTGTCAAAGAGCTCCGAGAGACAGAAAATTTATAGGACCTAATGGAATAGAAATCAAGAAAGCCCACAAAAGGCTTGAGGGGTTCTTGTGCATCTCCAAAATTATAATTGAAATTACAGGGAGGACTGACTCAGTTCACAGTCCCAGCATAGTAAGCACAAGACTTTCACTGTAAAGGTTCAACATCCTAATACCATTCAGAATATTTCTGAGTATTTCCTTAAAAAATGCTTTTACACTGAAAGTATGTATAGTGTATCGAATGGCCTCTGCCTGTTAAAATTTGACAAATGCATTAGGATTGACTTCAAGTAAAGTTTGCCGTGTGCACTCAATAGTGTAATAGCTATAATTTCAAGACATTTTAACATAATCTGGCAATTTTATTTAAATTAATCCTGAAAAATTATTTTACAATCATTAACAGCATATAAAAATGAAAAAAAAAAAAAACCAAACCCCACTGCCTCAATTTTTTTTTTTTTTTAATTGGAAATTCTATCATTGTGTCACTTATGCATTAAGCCAACACAAATTAAGGGATTAAAAATAATAAAACCTCACTATTTTGACCACTAACCACTGCCTTCAAATGCACACATTAGTCCAGGAATACAGCCCTTTACCAAAAACTGCAAACAATTCTGAATGCAGAAAAGTCCTTATGACTGTTATCCAGGTCTGTTATTTAAACATGAGCTGGAAGAAAAAAATTACAAGAGGGATGGAAATTCAAATTTCAATTTCAGTTCCAATTTTGAGGCCAGAAAGGATCATTATAATAATCTGGATTAGTTTCCTAAATGCTGCAGACAAGAGAAATCCAGAATGTAGTGTCATTTCATGGTTACAGCTACTTCTCATGCTTCTTTATGCTGTAGCCAGTCCTTCAGGCAAGTATAAAACCCTTGGCTAGAAAAATCGAACTACAAACTTCTTAAATACCTTAACAGCTATTTACCTTCTTTGTTACAAATGCATGGTTAGCTTCCAGTCTGAAATTATGCAGGGAAAATAAAGGATGATAAAGCTCAAAATGTATAAAAGAAAAATGAACCCCAAGCAACGATGCTGAGATCCTATCAAGCCACTCCTTACACTGGAGAAATCCAAATTGCTTTATTAAGGGAAATATAAAAACAACTGTAAGCCATACAGATGCAGAATGCAAGAGTCAAGAGAAGCAGTCAACTGTTCTCTCACAAATACATAACTAAACAACTTGCTGTTAGAGCTCTGACTCTTGTATACAAAACAGTGCATACACTCAGATTTGCAGCAACACCTTACTCCTGATAAAACAGAATTTAGGTGTTGCTGCACCTGGTAGAACCTGGTTCTACTCCTGGTAGAAACAAGTAACAAGTACATCACTACTGTCTGTGTGATCATCTAGGTATTGGAAACAAACAAAAAAAAAAAAAAAACCAAACAAAACCCACCACCCTATTTTTTCCCCTTTTTAACAATTAGAATCAATTCTCATCTTTCACTAAACAATCCAAATTTGATTTCAAAGTATGCGCTTTTTGTTACATTATAATGCATTAACAGCTGCTCTTATGCTTTTGCATATTTTTTTTTCCTCTTACCCAGGAAAACAACCATCTGTCATTAGCAATAAAGATAACAGGGTAGAAGAGGCATTTCAACCCTCAGAATCTCTACAGATGATTCATCCATGGGTTGCATCCCTTAAGGTAAAACAGCAAAAGTTTATTTTGATCATCACTACATACAATATGAAAATAGTTATGTATAACATTCAGAAATACCAGATGAATGAAAATTAATTCCTACCAGTGTAACACTCCTCCGTAAACCTCATATGTAACAGAAAAATTATTTACACTGACTGGATTTTGAGGGCTCGGTTACTCCCAAGATCCTTCTGTTGGTATTGTACTACGCTCTGAATTGAGATCCTAAATACTTGGCTCCTTCTTACCACTCCATTCACCACTTCTCACACTACTGTTGCTAAAGTTTCCTATACTAAGCCCTGTAAATTCTTACATGAAAGCCACAGTCTTTCTTCATACCTCCTTTTACACTACCTAGCTACTTAAAACTTTTCCCCCCACTGTTCCTTGTTATTAAGAAGTCAGGAACACTTTCCAATTGTTTCAGATTGTATCAACTCTGGTACTCAACGTTTACCGGAAAAAGTCTTTTAGAAGGGCCAGAGATACAAATTACAATTTCACAAAGCTGCAAGGATATGAATATTAAATGTACATCAAACCTACATATCCATTACACATAACAACTGAAGAACAGTAAACTGGTTTGGCCAGTAGTTATTTCCCTTTTTTAATTAACTGTTTAATTTAACAGTTGTTCACAACACAGATTATAGAAAGAACCTTAAAACAATTTCCCAAAAAGATAAACTAGGACTTCATGGTATAACAGCCACAGAGAGTGGAGAATCCGCTCTGAATATCAAGGTTTCCTAGAACTCCAAACCAAAATATGACATATTATTGGACTACAAATGTCAGGATGGAGATTTATTTTTTTCTATTTTTAGTTTCAGAGGAGTTGATTCTTAACACTCTTCCAGATCTTTTCCATCCCTCGTTAGTCCTGTCATCCTTCTCCCAACTCCTTTTGTCTTCCTTAACTCTTCCCTTTTATTCTCTACATTCACAGGAAGCATATCAAACTGAATATTTTCCTGATAGTATTTCCAAAAGCCTATCTCCTTCCAGTTACTTCTTGGAAATGCACTAATGGTTCCTGGCTGCTAGCCTCCTTGACAGGCATCTTTGTAAATTATAACCTAAATCATTCCCTTGTCATCTCTTACTTCTTCAGGTTTTTTTAAAACACACACACAACGTTTTCATTCCTTCCCAACTCACTTTTATCCTCTTTCTACATCAAGCTGAAATTTCTCATCTTCACCTTCCAGGCTGCACAAGCTCTGCCCCTGCCTCACATGCCTGATGACAGCCTGTATTTCACTAAATCCTCTTTCCTTAGAGGTGACATGGAAAGAAAGCCACCAGGGTTTCAGGGGTGGGTGTTGATTGTTTGGTTGTTGTTGGTGGTTTGCAGGGTTTTTTTTTTGTTGGCTTGTTTTGGGTGGTTTTGTTGGTTGTTTTTTTGTTTTGTTTTTTTCTTCTTTATGATGAAAGCATGACAAGTTCATCAATAGGAGCCTGATTCTGTTTGTGTGCCCACCCACCATTGGAGATACCAACCTACCACAAACACAGCAATAACAGGCTATCTGTTTTTGCTGTTTATAGGGACAGGTCTTGAGGACTTCCTGAATGACTCAAAATTACAGCTAAGTATTTTAAACTCTCAGTGGAACAAGGTGAAAGCACTACATATTCAAACTAAAGCATAAAGATAAAAATAATTTAAGAGTTAACAATCATCCTTCCTCCCCTACATTCCAGTCAAAATAGTTTTTAGGTTGCACTTTTTAACATCACTCCAAAAACCAATTATAGCCTTTCCCCATTAAACATAAGACCAGCAACAAAACAGACAGGGCCTGTTAAGCTTTGGTCATCTTTTGGTGCTTTATTTTACGTACGTATCAGTGCTTTCCATACCCGCAGTATCTCCCAGGCCCACAGAAACCGGACAGCCTTCTGTAGACCTCCACCATTCTCCCCAGAACTCGTTCCAGCCCAGACACACCTCCTCCCGCACAAACCCAGCGGAGAGCACGCCGGTGACCGCGGCACCTTGCGCCACTTCACGAAAGAGCTTGCACGACTTCGCTCCAACCACCAAATTTCCCAGAGAACACAAAGTGAACTCAGACAAAGTGCCACTGGCCCAGGCCCTGTCCCACTACCATCGCGACCCGGACTCCCGCCAGCGCAGCTGCGGGAGCCCCGCGCCCAAGCGGCCCACCCCAAGTCTCCCGCAGCCCAGGAAACGCAGGTGGCTCACACACCTGCCCCGAAGGTTCCCCTCCCGCTGAACCCTCCCCGTACCTGTCCATGGACTGCGGCAGGGCCAAGCCTGTCTGCTCGGACATGGCTCCCAGGAGAAAGAGCGGGCCTAGCCGAAGGCCTGGAGCCTGACAAAGGCGGCCCTGGCGACGACAAAGCAGCACGTCACACACGTGAAGGTGGAGAAAGGGAAGCGAGAGGAAGGGCAGCGAAACCACCGTCCTGTGGGGCTGCCCTCCCTCCGCAGTCGGGGACGAAGCGGTCAGCCGGTCGCCGAAGCTCCGCGGCCCAGGCCGCCGCGCTGTCGGAGTAAGACACGCAGCGCAGCCTCTGTGAGGTAAGCGTCGGTCCGTCACCACCGCCCACCCGCCACAGCGCGCCTGCGCCAAGGAACGGGCGGCCGTGCTGCGACACGCTGGGAAGTGTAGTTCTGCCGCCGCCGGGAGTTTAAAGGTCCGGCTGGGCGCACCCTGCTTTCTCTTCTTTTCGCGGTACCTCTCCCTGCCCTATGACTCTCTTTCCTGCTGCCACGTAGTCGCTGCCCGGCACCGCGCGCGGGCAGGTAGGGAACGCAGCAGGATAGCTGGGATACGCGGGGGAAGGTCAGCACCCGGCCCCGCTCCCGCTGTGGTGGCTGCCACTCCTGAACACACAGTGTTCGCCGCTGCTCCAGCTCTTCTGAGGGCCTGAAGGGATGGGGCAGTGGGAGCGGCCATGGCCTTTCTCACGCAGCGACCGTTGCCCTCCGCGGCGGTGAGGCGAGAGGCGCAGTACGGGTCCCGCCTCACGGGAGGAGAGAAGTGGGGAAGGGTCGGGCCGCCGCCTCCTCTGTGCCCTCGGGGGACGCTTTCGGGGCAGGAGCAGCACCCCCGCCATTCCTTCGTCTGCCAAGCAGGTGCAGGCAGCTCCAGCACCCTGCTCAGCCGGTCGGCGTCTCGGGACCTGCCCTTGGGGCGGAGAGGCCCGGGGGAAGAGGTGACCCTGCCAAGTGCCTGCCCCAGCTGGCTGCCGAGACGGGCGGGGACTGGCACTGCAGCAGGGAAATTAATCCGGTTTTGTGGGCTTGCTGGCAATGACAGGCACAAGCACCTGGCGCCCTTGTAAGTGGCCCGTCGTGCTCGATGGAGGTCTGGTGGCCACTTGCTTCTGTACGCAAATGGGGTGAGGCGTGGGACGGCTGGTGGTAATGACGCTGCTCTCGTTTCGGTTTGTGGGCGTGCTTCCTAATGAAAAAATATCCTTTTGAAGTGCTTTTAAAATTTGCTGTATGTTCTGAAGTCAGAACATCCCATCACTCTGTGAGGCTTGGAAATTTAGAAGCTGAAAATCCTTTATAGAAGAAAGGGGTGGATAGCACCTGAAGAGAAGTTGCCTTTCTATTTATTTCCATTCTGGGTGTTTGTCTCCCACTCTTATTTTTCAATCTGAGTGTATGTTTGCATGTAAAGGTTCTGTATAATGTCACATGCCCCTAGCAAAGGCTGGTATCTTACTTTTTAAAGGCATTTGTGACATTCCAAATTCTTGGGAAGGTTGATTAATGAAGATCAACTTTGAATTTTCCTTTTCACGTGATATACCTAAAAGTATTTTTTAGTAGCTCTTTTAGTAATTTTTGTTGCATGTAACTGGTCCTGGATACCTCGTGTAAAATGCAACTTTGTTGTACTGTAGTTACTGTACAAGGTAGTAATTTACAGGGCAAACCCCACAACTGTACAACTACATCAACCTGCATCTGTTCTTGGTTAGGACAAGTAGTATTTGCATGGTGGATATACATGACTATTGAGATCAGGTAGAATAGAAAGAAGACTTTAATGAATATACTGGATTCTTCGGCTGTGCTGCCTTAGGTGAAAATCAGTCTGGTTTTCGGAGACTTTATTAAGAAAAATGTATTGTAAAAATGTGTGTGAATATCAGGACTTGGGCTTAACAGCTATATTACACCTATGGAGTAGGGAGGGTGTTGTTTTATTTTCTAGTTGCTACAAATATCATAAACAGGAATGCTAAAGTAATTACAGTGATGTAAATGCTCCGTACAAGAAGTATGTATAGAAGCAAGTAGGAAGAAGGTGTCATGCTGACATCCTGTCCCAGAAAACTTATTTATTAAGTACGTATTCTTAGGACTGTAAAATTCAGTTTTGCTTGTACTGCTAAGCAGTCTTGGATGTACAGTGGCCTGAGTAAACCGTGTGGGCATGATTTCCTGGAAGAGAACCTAATACATACTGTCCCAATTACAGCTGTTTGTGAAACATAAGAGCAATATTATATACCAGAGTTTCTGGTTCCTAATCTTGGTCTGGAATAAGTGCATTGTCTATTAGCCAGAGCACCGATCAGCTAGACTTGCCAAATGCTTAGGTTTTATGTATTTATTCTAAAATGTTACAAATGGAAATAGGGAAGCTGGTTTTATCCTTAGGTTTATGTGACATGAGAAGGGGTAACAGTTTTAAACAAAAAGAGGGTAGATTTAAACTGGATAAGGAAGACATTTTTTACTGTGAGGGTGATGAAACCCTGGAACAGGTTGCCCAGAGAGAGAGGTGGTAGATGCACCATCCCTGAAAATATTAAAGGTCAGGGTTCTGAGGGACCTGATCTAGTTGAAGATGTCCCTGCTTATTGCAACGTGATTGGACTTAGATGACCTCTAACAATCCCTTCCAACCCAAAGATTCTGTAATTCTATGACTCTATAATGGCAGACCTCTTAACATTCCATAAAAAGCTTAAAGATCCTGAAATCTACAAACTGATTTGTGCCTGTTGGACAGCTTGGGGTGTATGTCCTCCATTTGTCTGCACTTCTGAGAATCAAAGTCCTAAAATACATATATAACCATTTCTAAATTTAAGGAAAAAAATCCTTATTCCCTGACAGGGCACGAGTTGTCATTCCATCCTCATCTCTTCCCCTCAACAAGACCAGATATGCAGCTGCTTTATTCAAATACTTGGTTTATTCTGCCTAATAATCTCCTCCTTCAATTCACTCTCCCTCATCCCCTTTGTCTCTTCTTTTTCTTTCAAGTTTTTGTTCTTTATGCTTCCTTTTTTTTCATTGGCAATTTCCACTATAAATTTCATATTGCTTCTGGCAGTTTTTTCATTTTTTTAAAACTATTGTTTCCTATATCATCCCTTAATAGATTCTTCTTTGTTCCTTCCTTCTGTCTCCATGCTGTTCATTGCACTGTCTTACTCTGTCCTCTCTTACCTTCACCTGATGGTAGCTGCATTTGAGCCCAGAGAGAACTCTCCTAGGAAGGCTCCCTTTTTCCAATGCAAAGTGAGGAAAAAGGGTTGCTGTTAGTTGAGATTTGACAAGGCTCAGCTTCACTGATGCTAACTGGAGGTGGCAGACATTTTGGATTGAATAAAACTGCACATCTGGACGCAAGTATAGATCTTAATGAAAATCACCAAAACAAGTATCAGCTATTTAGGGTTTAAGCTTGAGCCCTAAATTTGGCTATCAGATTTAGTCAAAAGATCAACATTGAAAATACTAAATCGTTTCCTAACAAATTTATACAGATTTAAACTTAAGAGAGAAGTTGACAGGAATTATTCACTGTTTTCAGTAAAGCTAAGTACCCTCGCAATATGGATATTCTATTTTGGCAAAACTGCATTTTTAACTGCTATGATAGTAATGTGTAAAATTAAATTACAAGATCAGTTAGTCATTTTCTATCTAGTTGATTCCTTCCTAAAAAAAAAAAAAAAAAAAGCCCTCAATTAAACTAAAATGAAACAAATCTAAACTGAGGAAAATATTTCTACAATAAAACTATTTTTTTTTCAGTAACACACTACTTCATTTTCATCTTCAACCTAGTCGGAATATTCACTTCTGGCAAAAACACTAGCATGGTTTGTTAGTCAAAGTGGGCTTAAATTGCTTAATAATGAATTTCATAAAATAAAACACAATACAATGTTAACTGAGTTAGCTGGGCTTACTTGGGCCTTTATTACAGTTGTTTCTTTGGAATTGGCCCTGGTCAAGTAATGCAGGTACCAGATAGAATTAAGCTCCTGTGTTCTGATACAGCTGTTGTTACTATCTTTTAACTTCCAGTTATGAAAGAATTGCCTGGTAGAAACAAAAAATGCTTTTCTTCTAGTGGCCAATTGATAAAAAACTGTCTTTATGTCCTGATATTCTTTGCTTCTGGAGCGCTGCTCCATTTGTGAATATCGTAAAAAGCATTCTCCTTATCTTCCTCATTGATCTATAAAGTGAAGCTGTCTCCTGGGAAGAACTGACAGTAAGGGTGCGGTCCCTTCCACATGAATCTTCAAATCATCTGAAAAGCAATAACCCAGAAGTAAATAGGAATGTAAAGGGGGCATAGAATGCCTAGAGCTACCCCTGTGATAGCTGGGATATTTCAACAAATGAGGGTTTTTCAACTGCTGTAATAAAGCAGTTTTCCTTCCTATAATGATTCAGAGTAGCACAAACAGGTTAGAGCAAGTGTTGAGAAACTCTTAATTACAGCATTGATATAAGGCAGGCAGACCATACAGTCCAACATAAACAGAAGGTAGAAAGTAACATGTAAGTGTTTAACAGCCCATTTTCAACTGCCCTAATTTACCTTCCTCAGCTTAGTCATGTCTTTTCATCCATAAAGCTAAGCATATTTCATCATTTGAACAATCAGCTTGCACTTTTATTAAATATTGATATTTTCACACTTCTGATTTCAACTATATAATTTCTATACAAGCATTTGTATTTACTCCTGCATACTTAGTATTATGAATAATTATCCATAATAAATATCCAGAATAATTCATGCAACAGTACAAGACAGAACACAAATGCCAGTGAATGGAATTCTGAAAACTTTACTTGACCTACATTAATCATCAAAATATTAATATGAGAGGAATGCCTGTCAGGCCGTGTATTGATGTGGAGGTTGGACATATGTGGGTAGTGGAAGGGAGGCAGCTGAAATGCAGAACCAGGGTGGACAGAGCAGATGGAACGTTAAATAGTAAAATTTGCACCTTCCTTTTTTTCCCATTTAGTTGTTTTTTGGTTTGTGTTGGGTTTTGGGTTGTGTTTTTTTTTTTTTTTTTTTTTTTTGTAGAATTTTCAGTGTGGTAACTAACTCAGTAACGAAAAAGTGGTAACTTGGAAATTGGAAACTATTCAAATAATACAACATTTTGGCTGTGTGCTGATTTTGATTTGGTTTAAATTTTCATGTTCTACCTATTTGAGTTTCAGAATATTGTTAGGAATTGTATTATGGCAGGTTATTATTTAATATTTTCTTCAGCTAAGCAACATGATGCAATCTCCTTTGTAATAGCTGTATAATTTATAGCTGGTATGAGCTTATAATTAACTTCTTATACTGGAAGTTTGGAAACAGTAGTACTATTTCTTGTACAGCCTTGCTCTTCCGAATACGTAGCTATTTGATCAGGGTTAATAAATTAAACTGTTAAAAGCTCTTATTTAGTTACTCAGGTTCAGCTCAATCTGACAGATATTTATTTTCTTAGAGCTGGTGATTCAGATTGCAGCAATTTTCCATGGAGAGAGTGTTTGCGTACTTTTTTCCCCTTAGAGCCCTCTTCCTTTCAGGATAGGCAGCAGAGAAATGCCATCTATAGCTAAGACTTCAACCCCCAGGATTCCTTGGGAGAGCATGCGCTGAAAGCTTCCAGTTGTCAAAGTGCTCTTGCCAGAGTGGTCGACTATTTGTCATATACCAAACCTGAAAGAAGAAAACAAATATACTGTCATTTTGTTGATCTTTAAATACAGAAAATCCAAAGGTAAACATTCCTTACAAATTTTTGTGTTGCCTGCGTGGGTTACTGCATGCAAACAGAGCTGCTATTGTTATGGGGATAGAGATTTCCTGTACTGGATTTTAAATTTGTACAAATACTTACACCAGCAAATAATCAGGAGGTACTGCATTAGTCCAACATTAGACATTGGCTGGCCTGTCTTTCAAAGTCATTTATTATCCAGTGTTTTTCCATTCAGACTGGCTTCATTCATTAAAGGTAGGTCTTGACCTTGACAAGAGAGTTGAATTGTGCAATGATTTTTACCTTTAAGAAATAATATGAAAATAATGTGGATTACAATCCTTAGGATAAAGTTCAGAACCAGCTAGCTAAGTCAAGGTACATGTTTGAAACTAGTGCTGTGCTTGCCACTATAGATAACCTGGTGACTAACTGATTTAAATATACTTTATTGACGACAGATTTTTTGCATTTCAGCTGCTATGCTTTTCTCACTAAATATATTTTTATGCTGATAGCTCAGAACCAGGGAACAGATACATATAATCTTTTTCTCTCTCTCATATGTGGAATCATCAGTAATTTTATGTAACCTTAGGAGTAATAGTGATTTTGATAGAAATGAAGCTAACGAAAGGCTACACAGAGCTTGGTATATTATGGCTTACTGCAGTACTGCTTTAAACTGCCTCGCAAGGTTTTCTGCACCCCCAGCACCAGCAGAGCTTCTTGTTACAGATACAATAGTTTGCTCCATTCTGCATAGGAACTTGCCTTCATGTTGTCTCACTGTGTAGTCTGTTCATGAGCCCTTGCTGTTCAGTTTACATATTGAATAGGTAAATAAGAGGGTACATGAGCAGTAACTTAATTAGTAGTAGAAACCTGTCCTGACATTCATTTTAACTAGAAAGTGTGTGTAGGGCTCAGGAGATTTAAAAGAAAAAAAAAACAACAAAACCAAAACCAAAAAATGTTAAAGGTACACATGAACCATCTGAAAACTGTTGATGTCAGAAAGGAGAGGGTTATTGATTTCAGTCTTCGACACCTTTCTTAAACAGTTAATTGATTTGGCTTTACTTTGTGAAACAACCACCCTAAAATAAGGCACTCTTAGGAATGTACATGTCATATGATTAACTCAAATGCAATTAGGTATGCAGCCATTACTATTTTTGACATAGTTAATTGAAGTGATTTTTGTCTCATTTAAAATACTTGTGAGATTGAAAATGATCTCTTCAATTGACTAAAAGTTTGCAAAATGTGGAGGTTCCCATTCTAGTTTATACAATTGCTGTTCATTGCTGTCTACGTATGCATTAGTATCACCGTGTTTCAAAAATCAAATTATATGATCTGTCCTATTTCATATGAAGCTCCTTTTCTAGCAGATACAACTCAACCATTCTACATACTTTTTTTTTTTTTTTTTGAGTTTAAACTTATGTATTGATTTAGCAAATAATTTGCATCACTAGTCTTTGTCATGCATATAAAGATGGCTTTTAACATGTGGAATGTCTGTATTTTAAGTATTTCAGTTTGCCCCATTTTTTTATTTTTCATTGTGAAAGCATCAGAAACAGCATAGTATGATAATACCTCCAGTATCTGTGCATTTGGACCTTTTCTTTTTTTCCAATTAACAAATTACTAATGATTTAATATATGTAGAAGTACAGCGAGTAGAAATACCTTTAAGCAAAGGAGTGCTTTGATGTTTTATACGGGAAGATCGTAAGGTCGCTGAAGGCAAATGTAACACCCGTCGGTGGCTTTGTACATGGAGCGTCTTCCCCCCCCACAACCTCCTCCCCGCCGTTGTGATCGCTTCTCATGCCCTAAGCCGGCAGCGAGCTGTGCGGCAGAAATAGGCTGGAAAACGATTGTGCAGCTCAGAACCGCTCCAGCATCAGTGCGAGATCTCGTGTGTGCTTTTTCTCTGATAAATTTCAGTAACTGAAAGCTTGTTTGTTAATTAGGGAAAATCGGTACCCGGCTCCTTTAAAGGTCCCTTAATAGAAAAGGGGGTGGAGAAGAGTGAAGACTGGTGTCTTTTTAACCTTGTTGAAGGACGCAGCAGTATTTATTGACGTATGCAAATAACCAGGGGGAGGAGGTGGAGGAGGAGGAGGGTGCTTGGAAAAACAGGAACCAGAATCAGTTTCTCATTGCAGGGTGAGAGCTCTGAGTTCCGGTGTAAGAGAAAAGAGACGTGGCGAAATTGCTGTATATCTCTGCCCTATAAGCACATCTCATTTAGACTGAAGGGAAACAAGGCATCAAAAAGGGTGAAGCATCTTAAAAAATATTTTAAAGGCAATCTAGCACGATCAAAGGTTACATATTCCTAAATGGGGGAGGGGGAGGATTACGGGTTTTGCCTTGCAATTTGCTGTAGCATAGCACTAGCAATAGGACGAGATTTTTGGCTGGCAAATGATTAAAACAGCCTGGTTTGTGGTATGAATGACAACGTTAATAATCTGTCTTTGTGGCTTTTTCCCCTACTGTTTCAGCTGCGCAAACCATGCAGGATGATTTACTGATGGACAAAAGCAAAGCCCAGCCCCAGCAGCAGCGGCAGCAGCAGCAGCAAGATCCAAACTCAGCAGAAGCCCCCTCTACACCCATCTCCTCGGAGACACCGAAACCAGAAGACAGCAGTTCAGTGACTAGTATCGGCACATCAGCTCCTTCACAAAATAGCAAGGAGAAGATGCAGATGGAGTCTCCCATTTTGCCTGGCTTAAGCTTTCACCAGCCTCAACAAGAACCTGCAGCCGGCACCTCCTTGTCTCCCTCCTTCGGCAACACCTGGTCTACAGGGACCACAAACACGGTGGATGATAGCTTTTTCCAAGGGATTACTCCAGTCAATGGGACAATGCTTTTCCAGAATTTTCCACACCATGTCAACCCTGTATTTGGTGGCACTTTCTCACCTCAAATTGGCCTAGCTCAGACTCAACACCACCAACATCAGCAGCAGCAGCAGCAAGCTCAGCAGCAGCAGCAGCGGAGGTCACCTGTAAGCCCTAATCAGGCACCTTTCGCCCAGAGAAATGCTGCTTACAGCCATCAGCCTATCATGACCAGCAAACCGTCTTCCTCCTCTGTCTCCTCTTCTTCTTCCTCCAGCTGGAATAACCATCAAAATGCGGCTTGGAGTACACCTTCCAATCCTTGGGGTGGGCTGCAGGCTGGTAGGGACCCTCGAAGGGCAGTTGGAGTGGGGGTCGGCGTGGGAGTGGGGGTCGGTGTACCCTCTCCCCTCAATCCCATTTCACCCCTTAAGAAACCGTTCTCCAGCAATGTCATTGCCCCTCCGAAGTTCCCACGGGCTGCACCCTTAACCCCCAAATCCTGGATGGAAGACAACGCGTTCAGGACGGACAATGGCAACAATCTGTTGCCCTTTCAGGTAAATGACCACATGCATCTTCTACATGGTGACAGCTATTGCAAAGTTGTATTTTTTACAGGGGTGTATTTCATATTCTGAGAGGCATCTCCATACCTCGTATTTGCATCAAATATGAAAGAAGTGGGTTTGATCCTAGGGAGTGGATACACAAAGATTTCAAATGTGGGCTCAAGGTTTATAGCCTTATTTTTCTTGTAACTTAGATGTAACAGGGCTTTTGGTTTTTGGGGTGGGGTTTTTGGTTGTTTTTTTTTTTTTTTTTGCTGCTTTTTTTAGCATCTGAAAGGTAGTAGCCTTCTTTTGTGAAAGCCAGGTTTGGCAGACTATGTTCTCTTGGTGCTATGTGCTATATTTTTTTTTTTTAATTCATATTCTCCCATAGGTAAGAAACAGGAGATACTAAAATTGCTAGCTTTGGTTTTCTAACAGATCTGTTATTTTTCACTAAAGATGCTTCTTTACCTGAAATCCAGTTAATTATTTTACCACCATTGAAAAAACAAGTTGTCCTTATGTTGTGGTGGGATTTAACGGGGAGTCTGGTAGCATAAGGTATACATATGAAAAGCTGTGTATGTCTGATATGTACACCCTGCTGTTATATTCACGGTGGAGGTTTTGAATACATCTAGAAGGAGCGTGGGTGTGTATGGAAAGAGTGGCGTATCTGTCCTTTCCAGTAAGGAAATGCCTAATACAATTGACGTGATTTAGAAACAGCAGGGAGGTATTGTATAAAATAAAGCATTTTATGCTGTTCAAAATATTTGCACAGAAAAGAGACAATAGGACACGACCTTCAGAGCCATATTGCAATGGAGTCTATTTACTAGCTACATAGCTCTGAAATATTTAAAGCTGCAGTGCCCTTTGCTGTTTTTATCTATGACGACAAAGCAGATCAATTGCAGCTGAAACTGGGCCACGTAGAAGATTTGCAATTTTAATGCAGAATGAAACCTGTCATGGTGTGAAATCCATTTTAAGTTGAAATAAGCAGAGCATGCACTTGCAGTTCTGTCTATACAAGGTGAAGGGAATATCAGATTTCTTCTAAGTTACTATTTTTAGTCTCAGATCTAAATTTTGTGGTTTGAAATACAGTGAAATCATTTGTGTATGCTTTCTCTTTAGGTAACCACTTTCTCAACAAAGTATTAACTCTCAAACATTTTCTACTTATCAGTATGCTAAGAATAGAATATAGGTTGACAGTATAAGAAACAAAGAAAATAAAAATCAAGCACCACCCCCATCTTACTTTATGAGATTGTTGAAGTAAAATATATGCATTCCTGTGCACTTTCCAGTCCCATTCAAAGAGGGCACCTTATAGTCAGCCTTGAAATTTCATTTTGCTGCTTCATTCTGGTTAAAGGGAGAGTTGCTAATTTTTTATTGGCTACCCTAAATGAAGGTGGAGTGGCTTCTGGTGAATTGCTGGTCAATGTCTCTGAAGCACTGGAGTTTGGAGAAAGATTATACTTTAGACACAATATGCCTAGTAAAGCTGCTATGCTGCACAGCAATGCAAAAGCTAATTAGTATGGCTCCCAGTAATTTTTTAAGAGTCGGAAATGTGTTTCAATTTACAATTATTCTTTTATTTAAATTGTCTACATGTAAGACATTACAAATTCTGATAGAATTAGTAGGGAAAACAACAGTAAATGGTCTTATTTCTGTGGTTTGCTTGCTGAGATGCATCTTTAAGGAATACACAACTTTATTATTGTGACTAAATAGTCACAAATTCAACTAGCAGATACTTATCACTAGGGAAAAAATAATAGATAAATGTTTTTAAAGAAAAGTTCTTTTGAGTTTAAAACTAAGGTTTTGAAAAGCTAAGGTATTAACCAACATGTACGTCCAGAAACTTGTTTTCTTCTCTGTGAATTTTACCTGGTATTTTCCTGTTCAACTGAAATCAATAGTTAGACTACTCTCAGCACCAGCTGGAATAACAGTCTGCTTTCAGACACTGAAAATTTGTAATTTTTTTCCTGTTAGGCTGTTTTTAATGCAAGCTGCCAAATTTTGCATACAAGGTTGTAATATGGTGATGTTGATTGCTTGTATACTTAACAAATTGCCAAAGAAGTCTTGAAACTGTGCTATCAATAGGAGGCAATTGTTTAGTTACATTGATAAAAATGAAATTCAAGTTCATATCAGGCTTTAGTGCTGCCTGGGTTCTGGCTGCCTTTTTTTTTTTTTCTTTTTTTTTTTTCCCCTTCTTTTTAAATGCCTCCTTCCCCTCCTCCTCCCATCCTTTCCCCTCAGATATTGGGCAATATGTTGACACAGTAACTTCTGCTTGTCAGCACTATCAAGAAATTCTGGCAGGTTTATCCATGTACATCTGCCACCCTTCATAACTGAGCATTTTTGATCTGTTTCAGAAATTCCTCTCAAACTGGCTAGCAAGTCATCAGCAAATTCTTTGTGCTAACCCATTCTTTTATGTTGCGATTATGAGACTTAAAAAATTGTTTTATATTTAATTAATTTGTTAAGAAGATAGGAAGCTCAAGATGTTCTAAATAAAAAGAAGATGTTAATTCAACCAGTGAGCATACTAACATCAGTGATACTTATTTTTTAATTCAGGTCTTTACAGTGATAAAAAATTTTAAGCAGAAAAATTGTATAATCAAAATTTGTTATCTGAGTAAGTAATAATCAAAGACAGCTGATACTCACCTACTGATAGATCCAGTTCTAGGAAAGAATGTTGAATTGGAAAAATATTTCATATAAGAGCATGCACATAAAGCAGTATGCTGAATGTCTTCTTCCCTGAATTTGAGTAATACATTAGTGTACCTTGCATGTCAAACCCAATCGGCAGCTCTCCCAAGGAGAGCTCTCTGCTCTCTGTTCAGCTCTCTGCAGAGCATATCAGAACACTTAAAATATAAATTGATGGAAATTCTGTTGGCATCTGCGTTGTGATTGGTGTTGAAAGGCAACTAAAAATGCTTTGAAGGACACAGTTTTCATATACTTAGGAAAATAGCACTAAATGAAGATACAAATCTGGTGATTGAAAGGGAAAAGAAAAGAAGCAATCAGCCTGGAATGAAATGTGATGTAGCATGTAAGAGTTGGAGAGAAGATCTCAGATACGGAGTAAGGCCTGATATGAAATATAGAAGCGTGGCCAGTTCATTGTTTTTAACATTCTTTGGCTTCTGAGTGGTTCAGGTGAAGGTCCTCTGTTGCGATTGTCATGTGACAAGCAGTAGTGCTATGCCATTATGCTAGGTGATCCTCATTTCTGGTATTTGAGGTTGAGTGGTATGACCTGATTGTCCCTGAGACCTGGGGAATGGTTCAGCTCTTTTTTTACAGCAGAGTGGTGGGGCTTGAAGAGAGCTATCATCATCTTGTGCTTCTGAGCTGCTCCCAGAATTCTCTTTTCCCTTCACTTGTCTCAGGTATATAGTGTGTTTCTTTTGGCCATGTGAAGATACTGGGACACAGCTTGTGGGGTTAGGAGGATTGATAGTGCCTGAAATAGACACTTGGAAGCATGGATGAGAAATTCTCTTAATGGTGGAGAAGATAAAAAGGAATTAAATGTCTGGATACCAGTTTGCTAATTAAGAAAGCCTACCCTGTTGATTTTTAATAATAATAACACTATAACAGTTTCCCAGAAATTGTTCCAAGTTTTGCTGCTTTCTGATTAACATTCCTTAGAAACAAGGAAAAAATGCACAATTGCGAATTTTTGATTAAAAAAAAATGAATAGCAGTTTTGTGCTATGCATCTGGCATGCATCAAGTCATTCTTGGCAGCGTAAAGCTGATAATTCTTTAGCAGAAATAAGTAAGGTGGTATTTATTGTGTATAAAGATAGTTTTAACATGCTGTTATTTGCAGGGAGGTGTTTTGGTGTTTCTTTTTTTTCCTCACTGATTTCAATAAGAATTAGTTTGGGCCCAGGTAAAATTACAAGCTAAATTTAGAAATTATATGTAACCTCAATATTTCATACGTAAACAAAATGCAAACCCAAACACACAGTGTGTTTGTGTATTAAGTATATATGCATAAATACATGCTTGCATGAATATATATGTATGCACTTAGCTAAGGATACACATTAGCAGGCACAAAGTACTGAGTGTTGTACTAAGCACACTGTGTTGTTTGTTGAGTGAAATGAAGGGCAAGGGAATGGCCACTGTATTTATAATTCCAGTGTGACTTTTGGTTTATCATTAACAGACAGCTTCTTACCTTAAGAAGCTGCTTTCTTTAAACCTTTGAAGTTCTTCAGGCCTGTGATGCTAGTTCATACTTAGCTTGCTCCATGCTAATACAGATACTCAAATTATGTGCATACGTGCGCATACTACAAATATACACATTTCTTCATAGGCAATGAATTGGCTGTAGCTTATTTGTTGTAGTTCTGTTTCTTAACACTGCAAGTAACCTGAAATGCATGTTATTTCATATATATGTGTGTGTTTATTAAAATGATGACTGAATTAGAATGAGTTCAAGTACTGGAACATTCACAAGCATGACATTTGGTTTTAGATTTATGAGTAAAGGAGTTTTACTGGCTAATACACTCTGGTGACTGTCATTTCAAAACCTATGTTTAATTTTAGATTTTTGTATTTTCTTCAACCAGAAGTAGTTGTATGCAATATTTGATATTTTTTTTTTTTTTTTTTTTTTTAAAAGCACTGTATTTCTTTAGTCTAAATTTGCCATTCTGGGCTCTGGCTTCTTGACTGTTCATCAGGTAACCATACTTAGTAGCGTTACTGGTATCTTGAAAACTGTTTCTTAATGTGTAGCATAATCTTAATTTTTCTTACATAGTGACACCCAAGTACTGGCAGCCTGCAACTTTATGAACAAAAACAACAAAAAAGGACCTGGTTGGTATGGAAATAGTTTAGTCTGCTCTTAGTCTGCTATTTTCCTTCTTTCTTACATGCTTCTCTTGCTACTTACTGTGATAGTTAATAGTAACGTGAGAATTCGTGTCATGGTATCTCAGTAGTCATGCAGTATAGCAGATACAAGCAATACATGATGTTCTAGCCTTAGGGGTTGTGAAGTATTTTACAGTTTGTATTAGAACTTAAATTTGAGCTTCTAAATGTTTGTATTTTCAAATTAATGAAAATGCAGTAACAATACAGAAGAAAAAGCATATAACTTTCATATTTAAATTATGGTAATTTGAGCACTAATTACTTATTGATTAGTGTCTTGATTTTAAGTAACCATAGAATCATAGAATGGTTTGGGTTGGAAGAGACCATAAAGACCACCTAGTTCCAACCCCTTTGTCATGGACAGGGATGCATTCTACTATACCTGATTGCTCCAAGCCCGGTGCAACATGCCCTTGAGCACTTCAGGCACGGGGCAGCCACAGCTTCTCTGTGCAACCTGCTCCAGTGTCTCAGCACCCTCACAGTAATGGATTTCTTGCTGATAGCTAAGCTAAATCTACCTTTTCTCAGAGTAAAGCCATTACCCCTTGTCCTACCACTATACCGAATCATAGATAAGCCCTTGAAAGCAGTGAAGGTGGAGCTAAGGTGTAAGTTTAGTATGCAGTTGGTATTCTGAGCAATTCCATATATAGGCAGGACTTCCTTAAAAACAAAATAAAATAAATATAAATATATAAATTATATAATATAAAATATATAGAACAATAAATTAATAATTTTTCTTAAAGGTTTGATAAAGTAATTATCTGCTTTTGGGAGGTAAGGAAGAAGAGATGATGATGGGCATAGCAATTTATTTTAATATTTCCCTCCTTGGATCATCTTCCTCAATTTTAATTTTTTTTTGCCTAGGGGCATTACTAAATGTAAGAGGAAGAGAGACCTGGAAAAGTATTGTTTTCCTGTTCCAGGTGATTTTAAAGTAGAAAATATGCGTTTGCTGAATGGATGTTGGACATTTCCATTTCTTAGAAGTTTATAAAATAGCTCTCCTTTCATTAACATCACTTATGAGTGATTCCTGGCTGAAGCATACCAAGGGGAAGCTAAAACATAGCACTGCTTCATTTAAAGTTATGTAGTGATCTTAAAATGTGTATGTTTTATCTGAGTTTTGCTTGGCCTGGGTAGAGTCTTTAAGAAGACTCTGTGCTTTAAAAAACTTTTAAATTATTCTGAAAAGCAAAACATCATACCAAAACTATCCAGTGATGACCTTTAAGAGAGGCCCTAAGGCTCTCTGGTCTTTATTTCTTTTACTTTTTCCTACTGATCACTTGAGATAGTGGTGTAAATTTGAATATATTATTAATAAATAAAAGATGCTTCTAGAAATTTACTCAAAACATTATTCCACATTATTGCATAAACTCACATAAGAAATAAAGGCCTTTACAAACTTCACTGTTTTTCTCGTCATATTTTTTTATCATAGTAAGATGTCGTGTTATTTAAGGAAAAGGATCTGTTCAAGACCATTAGCATAATGGCAGTTAGCAGAATTTAGATAGAAAAAGTATCTCCTTTCTCTTTATTTTCCTTATTTCCCCCAACTCTGTTTTCTTAACTTCCAGAAGCCAATATTGAAAGCTTTTTGTGTATAATTGTTGGTTGCAATTAATTGCTGAAAATAGAACACTCTATTCTTTATGCATGAATGAGGACTGTTTACTCATATTCCATATTTTCAGAAAAATCATGTTTTATTGTCAGAAGGTGTCAAAAGTAGGTGAAGAAATTCTGTATGATCTTCAAATGGGAGGAACAACAGAAGTAGGTGGAAGTTACTGCCTTCTCTCAGAGGTGGTGTGCTCTTCTAACCTGTTGGAAACCCAGTTAAGTGCTTAATTTAGCAAGATGCTGCCTCAAGTAGTTCTTACAATTTCTCATCTCAACCTACTTGTTTGGTATGGTGAGGTGGAAATAAAATTTCAGAAAGGGCATAAACCAAAGTTTTTTTAATTTCTGTTTACTCGGTATAAAGTCAGCTAACTTTCCCTTCGGACTCTTTCTGGTGCTGTGTGGGCTAATAACTTCCCTTCTATAGGGAAATTTCCTAAGTGTTCAGATGTGTTTAGAGATTTTTTTTTTTCCTCCCCTAGTCAGCAACAAGAGTGAAGAAAACACATAGTATGAGAGAAATAAACTGTGCATATTTCAAAACTGTAGGCAAATTATCCATTCCTAGTAATAGTAGCATTTTGAATATAAAGGCAAAATAGGTATGTACATTTATAATCTATATCTGTGTAGAAGCAGTTTTTCTTCAGGAAAGAATTGTAATTAACCATAACACCTGCTTTACAACTAATTTGACAAAGTAGTTTTGGCTGCTATTGAGATAATTTAAGATTATTTGCCTTTTAACCATACTTCAGCTAAATCTATTTTGTCAGCAGCTCTGTGAGTTGAAATCTAATAGTTTTCCATTCTCATTTTCTAACAGCATGTTTAGACTTCACAGTTTTTATGCTATTGTGACATTTTATACATTCTGTAACTAAATTTAGGGTACCATGTTTTATTTCATTATTTATTCTTTATTTAATTCTTCTTTCGTTAAGTAGAAAATTTGAGACATGCCAAAGCATTGCTTTTAAGCAATTATTAGAATATTGTACATACTGATAATAATAAGCAGGTGTCTCAGCAGTTAGATAACTACTATTTTTGTGTATAGAAACAGGTCTTCACTTGTGTAATCTTTTTATTATTGTAAATTTTAGAATTTTAAAAATGCAAGTTCTGAAATGTCACAGAACCTTTGTCAACATTTTCATTTTCCTAAGTTTCAATTATATGATTCTGTCTTTTCCTGCAAGTTCCCAGTAGCATTTATAAACCACAGCTAATTGAAACCTTTCTTTTCTCCATCATTTAATGTGGTTTTGTCTCTTTACTTTTGAAACTCATCTCAGAGGTAAAATGGGCGATTTTTCTAAGATCATGTAGAAAAGAAGCATTGTGCTTATTGTGATAGATACTGATCTTCTATATTACAGCGGTGTTAGGAGAAGGTGGTATGATCTCCATCCTATGAATGTAAATATGAGGCATGAAGTTTCAGGAATTCATTTTCTTCTCAATGTTCAGTCTGAGAAGACTAAAAATTTGGGGGTTTTATGAAATATTTAGCATTCATAGATAGCTCTTTGAAAACAGAACATCCATTTGCTGTCTGTAAGTTTGTTGTGTGGATCTTAAATTAGGCACCAAAAAGTGAAGAAAACAAATTGTCATTTGTGAAAAGTTTTAGTTCAAGTTGTGTGCCAATTGTTCAGGAATTAAGAACTTCTCATCAGAGAAAAGAAGCAAAATATTTTATTTCCTTAACTGAGACCAATGTTACTTTCAACTGTGGTGTTCTCTGTACATCTTCCAAATCCTGCAAGAAACAATGTACAACTTCTGTAACAAACAGCACCTTAACTGTTCAAAAACATCACTGGTGGGTACTGGATGAGATAGGGTTTTGTCAAGAAAATGGGTTTGAAACTTAGACAGCTATAGTTATATTTGAAGAATCATAGAATGGTTTGGGTTGGAAGAGACCAGTTCCAACTGGTCTCAATAGCAGCATCCAGTTCCAACCTCCTGCCATGGGCAGGGACACTTTCCACTAGACCAGGTTGCTCAAAAAAGCTCTGTCTTGAAAACTGCCAGGGATGAGGCATCCACAATTTCTCTGGAGAGGTGCTGCAGCCCTCTGATCATATTCATGGCCCTCCTCTGGGCTCACTTGAGCATATGGTAGAATTAAAATTGCACAGGCAGCCTTACTTCTGCACTTCCTAATTTTTGTTTTTCTGCATGTCTTTGCAAAACTTGGAAGAATTGTTTCTTTCTTATGAATTCAAAGACCTTAAGGAAAATACTTAAGCAAAACTACAGATTCTATTACATGTTAGGATGATGACCTTCACATGATTCATCAGCCAAGTTGGATTCTTTTAATCAACTCTACATGTTGTTCTTGATTTAACAAAGTTTACGAAAGTAGTATGTACACAGCACATACTGTCAATGGGATTCAGGTTTGGGTGAAGCATTATTTTGTGGGCATGGCTCCTTTTGTTTGTTTGTTTTGTCCAGCCTTGAGCTGTTCAATTCCACTCCTTTCAAACTTCCCTTCTAGTTCTTTCTGTTCCTGCTTTTTGATCCCCTTTTTTACTCAGGCTTCCCATTTGAGTTGGCCTTCCCTATTCCGCTTCTTATCTCAAAGCTTCAAGTTACAGGGGAAGGCCCAATAAACCCCTGTAGTCATCAGCTGAATCGTGTTCACTTACTCTGTGGGAATTACTCCTGGGCAAACTTAATAGCATTAGGGGTTTTAAGTAGGTTTAAATAAATTCAGGAGAGTGTTCAGAAATATTATCTAGAAGTTATACATTTCTAAAATTTAGGAATTTTAATCATGTGATAACTAAGTCTGAACATGCTGAACTGACTTTCTTTCCCCATCCCCACACCCTGCTTTCAGAATGTATGACTTGGGATGGATTTTCACGTGGGTTGACAGAAAACTGCTTCTGATATAACATGAGAAAAGCACTATGGCATTAATGTGGACATTTTGCATATATGTAATTTTCTTTTATGTCATAATTGTCAAGTGGATGTTCCAATGAAATTCATCATTCCTACATGGAAGAATTATTGTGAATGTGCTCATCTTAAAAAAAATTCACCCTAAAAAGTTATTTTTGGCAGCACTGTAAGCAACTTAAAGCTGACCTTTTCATAAGAAATGTCAGGGAACTTGAGAAAGTGATACTATCTGTAATGTGTTACATTTCTGAATTAATCTCCTCTATATAGAGGAATGGCTCTTCAAAACAAAGAAAATCACCCATTGATGCATTCTTGTTTTGTTCTCCAAGTGGGAAATGGTTTTTTTTGTTGCGAGTAAGGTTTATTTTCTAAAGGAATTATGGCTTCTTAGGAAATAGCTAAAAATAAAAAACAACAAATGTTTATTTAAAGAAGATATATTTAATAGTAAAATATTCTTTTGGATTAAATTAAAGGTCATAATTTCGTGCTGGAAGTAGTTGCTTCATTCTGCTTGAAGCAGTGGGAATGTTTTCGGCTGTTACTTCCTTTGTCTGGTAATTATCAGCAAGGTTAAAAATAAAGGGAAGGACTTGCCATATGTTCTTGAACAATTATGTAATTCCTACCTGATAAGTCTTAAAAAGGCCAACCCAGTGATTTTGACTTGATTTTGAAGGGTAAAGTTTAAATCATCACTATACCATCAATACTACTACATTATCACTACTGACTAGTTTGTTTACACTGTATGTGTAGATAAACTAAATTAAGGAACCAAGAACTAGAACTGCCGAACTAATTTTCCTCCAATTTTTTATTATTTTTTCAAATCAGTGTGTGTTTCCCCCCAGTTATTTCTTTAATTTTCAAAGGTCTTAGTGGTTATGCTTAGTCTTTTACATGGTTAAAAACGCAATTTAAGTATTTTTGTGTATGTTCTAAATTCTTGATACAATGGTGGGTGTGTGTTAAAATGTGAATTGTAGGGTTTTTACTTCTTACAAAGTCTTAACGTCTTTAAAGGTCTCCTAGATGTTTCTTCAACCTTAAACTTATAATGCTTTTCTCTTTAACCCCAGATAATAATAAATAAAAAATTAAACCCAGGTTGACAGTTCTTTTACTTTCCTGGTAAATTCAGTAATCATTTTTTATTAAAACCTTCTCACTGGTATCTAACTGTGAAATGCTATTTAATTTTAATTATATCACATACAATGTACGTATCAAACAATTCTTACCGTGAAAGAATTTAGACTGTTAAACAGCAGGAAAAAAAAAAAGGCATGGAATGGGTGAATAGTTTTGGAGCTTGTGCCAGGTATTGTTGGACCATCTTCTTAGCTCAGCAATACTGAATGTTATACTTTATAGAGATATTTTTACTTTCCCCCAGGATGGTGTTTTATGGAATTTGTTTTTTTTCTTTATGCCCTATTTTACAATTGCTTTTTGTGATGATATTTAAGACAGTATTAAAAAATACATTTAGTTTGGGTTACACATTCATTCTGTTAAATTAGAGTATCAAAGAACAGTGCTTTGCAAGATGCTCCATGAAATTTTAGATAATCTCAGTTTTTCAAGCCTCAGCTTCCACTGACATGACCAAGATTATCCAGTCATTCTTTTTCTCTGTTCTATTTCTAACTTTCAAATTTTGCTATTTCTTTCCTATTAACCTAAAAAAAGATACAAATCGATCTTTTCAGACCACCAAATTAAGTATTAAAAAGGCAGTGCTAAGATGAAGATAATTTGACTGGAAAATTTAACCCTTATTTGTAAGAAAGTACTTGTGCTTTAGTTCAAGTAACACATTTTTTTTCTCATGTTGAGTAATATCTTTGGTTTTTAATCTCATATGCAGGTGTGACAAGGTCTTCTTGAATTGCTCTGAGCAATTCCTGTTTATATATTTACTGGTAGCGCATTGATTGATGTCCAAGGGAGCTTTTATCTGCTTAGTTTTTCAGGCAGATACCTAGAATGTAAAAGAGATCTGAACTTCTTTGTCAAGTTAAGCATGAGTTAAGCAGCTGGAAACTAGGTAGAGAGTTAGCAGCATGTGACAGACAATCATGAAATGTTATATGACCTTACATCATACTTCAGAAACCTTAAATCTACTGAACTCCCATGTTCTCTCTGGTCTCCCAAGGAAGTGTTTTCCAGAGTACTACTAGAGCTTTTTTAGGCATATCCTTAATACATAGTTTTACTTTTTGTGAAGGAAATTTGTTAAAAGCATAAATGAATTAACATGTAGCTAGCTATTGTTACTACTATTTACTGTGTGACCTTTACAGTAGCTGTAAAGGTCCAGCACATTAACAGATGGTTTATAACCAAATCTAATGCCAGCTATTGATATGCTTAGTAACCATTAAGATGTATAATAACCAAGTCTGTCAAATGTTTATAACATACTTTGTGGTTTTGAAATTTTCTTTCAGCTACTCATAAGGATACCTTTTAGTTTTAAATTATGATTGCTGTAATAGTCTAACCTAATATTTCATCTCACTCAATAACTCTCTTACTCATGTATTCTTTCTGGGATCATATTGTTTCTTCCTGCCACACTTAAAACAAACAAACAAACAAAAACCCCAGCAAACCAAACAAAAAAACCCAAAACCAACCAACCAGCCAAAAACCAAACCAAACCCAACAACAACAGAAAATACCAAACAACAAAATCCTCCCACACAAACAGTGAAACCTCTCACACTAACTGCAAGGGCTTTTCTTAAAACACGCAAAGCCCTAAGTAGCAGCAGTAAGAAGACTAAAGCAGAACACGAGGGTGGAGGAAACAGAAGTCGGGGATAGGAAAAAGTAGGATGAAGCTGTGGCATTTTCATATGCAATAATCCAAGATGGCAATATGCCCATTGACTTTCTGTGGATGAGAATTTCTGCAAATAAAATCTTGTGAACTTTAGGTTGGGTTTGACGTTTTGACAGTAAGGGTCCCCAGCTTGGTGGTTCCTATTACTTTTGGCTGGTAATAAATGAAGCTGTACCTGTGATTTGAAAGTGGATTGTATTAGGTTTTACAGTTTGTTTGAACGGCTTCACTTTCTAGAGAAAGTGGAAAATTTTCTTGCTATTTTGCTTACGTAGCAGCCTTGTTTGAATATAAAATTGAACTGGTCAGTGTTTCAAAATACAGCTCTCTTGGTCCTTGGCTCCATTGGGCATGTAGAGGAAGTGGAATAATTTAAAAAAATAAGTATAATGAAAATAGTTGGTGTGAGGTGGTTGTTGTTGTTGTTGTTTGGTTGGGTTTTTTTTGAATGAATACGGATGTAGATAGGTGCAAAAGTCCCCCAAACAGAAGTATCAGGTTTCACACAACCTGCAATTTTGTTTACCTTTTCACACCTAACATTTATACTTGTGGTTTATAATTTTCCAGAAATTAACTGATTCTTGTCTGTCTGCTTTCTGTGTTTTTTGCCTTTTTTTTTTTTTTTTTTTTTTCTGGTTAATGAGGTCCCAGTTTATAGTGAAAATTGAGTCGTTGAGGTCATGACGTTGTAGTCATTGCTATTAAGTATCATCCTGCTTTGCTGCAGTTCTTCAGATTAATTCAATTCTTTCTGTGTGATGAGCTGATCTCCTCTGTCTTGATGATACATATGTTGTAAATATTATTAATGTGTTCCTACTTTAATGACCAACCTTACTGATAAAGTTGGTCTTACGATTTGCCTAAAGGCAAACTCCATTAGTAACTTTTCTTCAGCAGATTTCTCATTTAGTGCTATCAGTTCTTTCGCTTTTTGTCATTTTCCTTACCTCAATTGCACTCATTACCATTTTTCCCCATTTATGTAGTTAGTTTGTTTGTAGCACTGTGAAATGCTGTATTGAAGTCCTTGTTAAAGCAACTGTATCATATTCTTTCAAGAAACAGAAATCCAGTGTATTGCGTCATAAATGCTGCATTATCTCTGCTTTGTATTTCTTAGAGAAGCAATCCTTGAATTTCAGTCACAAAAACTAGAAACAGTGTTTGTCATATATAGTTCCATATCCTGCCTTAGTTATTGCAGTTCTAGTTTTATGTTTATTTTTTTGTTTTGTTTTTGCTGGTCAGATATACACAGTACTGACATTCTTGGACTAGCTTTAGTTCTTCCACTAACTGTGCCTTACTGGCTCTGGCTCCTTTTGATTACAGTCTTCAAATGTACCTGATATTATTGAATTGGATAGATGATACTGCTTTGTCTCTTACTGTTTACCTGTCTTTACTATTTACCCCTGTTTACCTGATTTCCCCTTATGTGAAGACTGATTATGGAGGCTACATTATTTTTCCTGACTTCTTCCAAAATGTTTTTGTTTATTTTCATCCCACCTGATAGACTTTTCCCTGGACATTCATTGTTGAACATATTTGTGCTGACTTCTTACGGTTTTCCTGAATGTACTTAAGTGGCTGATCATCCTGGTTCTTTGCTTCTTGCAACATTTCTTAAGGTGCCTATCAATCTTTATTGTGCAGAAAAGGGAAACTCTATTGCAAGTTAGGCAGGCTTTTCTTTCCGGACATTTTTCATGTCTGGAGCAATCTTTACTAAATCTGCCCTGTGCTAATCAGTTTAGCTCTTATAATGCTTGGGATTCTATGTTAGATTATGTTCTTGGTAAAGTCTCAAGATGCAGAAGGTTTGCTGCCTAACTATTCTCAATCCTCATTAGGAAGAAGGTGTCAAAGTGGAATTTTGTGTGTACCTCTTTAAAGGTACAATTCTTGTGCCACAATTTGTCATGCATATTAATAATTCTGTAATAATATGAAGTTATGACTTGGACAACTTAGTAATTTTAGTAATTAAAAGTATATGGCAGCTAATAGGTTAAACATTTTCTTTAAATCCTGCTGGATGCCAAGTGACATTACATTGTAAAGATCACCTCCTTGTCTTCTCTGGGAGCTGTTTTTCGTTGAGAGTGTTCGTGGCCTGATTTAGGGATGTATGTAGATACTGGTAAAGGACCCTACTTTTCATCTTGCCGCCCCCCCTTACTGACCAACTATTCCCACTATACTTTACATTATCTTGATTTTCTTTTAAAGGTAAAGGGTTGTATTGGCATTGAAATGGCAAAATTACTGTCCTTTCTGAGGGTAGTTCTCCAAACCAATAGGTGAAGCTCCTGTCCTGTATGAACAGATGAAATGTTTTGCCCCTTTTCTGTTGAAATAGGTATTTGGATTTCTGGCACCCACAAGTTTTTTTTCTGAGAAGGCACTATTTCCTGAGCACAACAGTAATGGAACAGGAGCCTGACTTGAAATATGCCAGTTAAATACTATTTTGGTCAAGTTGTTCTTAAAAGCACAGTGAGTTTGGGGGCAGGACAATATTTTGTTTGTCATAAGGCTTGAATATTCCTGTGACACTTTTTGTTTTTTTAAGCTTACCTATATCCTGTGTCACCGATGTACAGTAACTGTACACAAAACCACTGTTTCTGTTTCAGAGAAATCCTTGAGATTCCTTCACTGTGGTGGCTATAGTAAATGGCAGCGGACAGTGGTGCTCAGACATCTATTTGACACTTATTAGTTGTATTCTCTTCTATCTCCCATTTTGTCTCATTGTCCTATAATATTATGAGACAGACTGCTTCTATTATAAATCTGAGACAGTAGCTACCTTATATACAATATGTCTTTACTGTCTTTTACATTATGTGGTCCAGACTGCAAAGCATAATCATTCAGACCCTTTTATGCTCTAGTGTCCCCAATACTCCCTTCTCCTCTGTGCACAGTTTTTGCATCTTTGTAGTGCTTTCATCTTGTGATTTGAGGTTTGCCCTTAACTCGGGCTGATTTAGCTGGCGAGGTGTTCTTAGGTCAGTGTCAGTTTTTCCTTGCTATGGGACACAGGCATCATTTACTGAACAGAGTGGTAGAATCATAGAATAGGGTTGGAAAGGACCTTAAGATCATCTAGTTCCAACCCCCCTGCCATGGGCAGGGACACCCACACTAAACCATGCCACCCAAGGCCTCAAAGGTAGAAGCCCAAAGGTAACTTACCGGTGTTGAACTCTTGCACAGCAGGCCAATGAACCAGTTAAATTATGTCATTGTAATAGCTGAAGGGTATAATGAATGGCCTTGTAAATTCTGCTGCGGACATATTTTTTTTTCCACTTGCTTGTTTTTGTGAATTGATGATCATCTTGGGTGTAACTACTTTAATCCTGTATTTTACAAGTGTTAGAATAATTTATTGTTGGAATCAGTAACTATAATAGAAAGTGGATACATCAGCTTTTTGAGATGCATTCAGCAGCAGGACTGATGAGCAGATTTTTATCTAGAGCATCACATTGTACAAAATATGACTAAACATAAATCCTGTCATTGAGTGCTCAGTCAGTTGTAATGTCATCAGATCATTCCCTACAGTAGTGTGATAGGTGTAAGAATAATAGCTGTTTTGCAGATTCTTTTGACTTTCTGGTTGTTGTGGAGTTTTTGTTTGTTGAGGGTTTTTCTAAACACATTGTCTAACTGTTTTGATGGCAAAAGGAAGATGTTTGAAATATTATTTTTCTTTGCTGGTAATAAACTGTTCCCTATTTGAGCATTATGTTAGGTGATTTAAGCATTTGACTAGGTGCTTTACTTCTTTGAATCTGAGGTGGAGAAAGAACACTAATGTAAGGAGTGTGCTTGGCATATTATAAAAGTCTGTATTGGAAGAACAGCTATGGGTGTTTCAAAGAACGCAGTAAGTTGAATATTGCTCAGTAAGGCTCTCATGAAAGAAATGAACAATATAATACAGAAATTCATATCCATTTCTTCTCTCCCCCCCCCCCCCCCCCCCCTTTTGTACTCATTAGGGCCATATTGTGGCTTGGTGTCTGCAACTCCAGAACGTGAATTGCCTAAATCAGGGAAAAAATTAATGTCTTCCTCTCAGTCTGCCATGTAGCTACCATCTTTATTTAGGAAAAGGCAATGCAAATTCTATTACTTTCTTTGCTGCAGTTTGCCAGCAAATATTGAATATTCAGTAACTAGTCAGGATATTCTGTTTAAGCAATTATGATGCCAAATCTTAAGGCTATAAAGCATTAGCATTTTTAGTTTTGGAGCATATATTAAGATTTGGAGCATATATTAAGTGTGTACAAAAAGGGAATCTCGTCTTTAACTGCAAAGTAAAACAACCATAAACTGAATAATATATAGAATTACAAAGCCTGTTATATCTCTTCCTATTTCTGTGCTTTTTAGTTCATTTGGAAATAAAAATTGCAAACTTTTCTCTGAAAGATTTTAGTTTTCTTGTAACATTTTAGAAATCAGAGTTTATAAGGAGATGAAGTTTGAATTCGACCTTTACCTTTCTTTGTGAAAAAATTGCTTGAGTAGGTAATTTTCAAGGCTTTTGGATTCAATCTGAGTTCTTGCATGTTAGCTGTAAAAGATCTTCTAGCACAGAAAAGATTATTAAATATTGTTAACTAGAGTTCTGAAATGTTGTTCTTCAAATTATGATGCTTCTGTACTCTTCCATACACAATTAGATATGGTTTTATATTTGTATTAGACTTCCTTGTTTTTCTTAAGAGCTCTTTGAACAAGGTTAAAAAAATTCACTTTTTGCCCACTGAACTTGTGAACACCTGTGAAAGTAAAATGTGCTACAGTCAGTAGTGAGGAGGAACAAACCTGTGAGAAGTTGATGTGTTTCTTCTATGGGCATTCCAGGAGCAATGAGAACATGAGAGAACATAACCCTTTTTGTTCCAGTAAAGGAACATAATAAATCCAGCTTAGTTTTAATACTATCCAAAATTAACTGGAAAGATCAAAAAAGAAAGTGGAATTAAAATAAAATTCCCTTAAGACTTGGTAACTGCTGTAATAATCATTATCATGGGCATAGACAAATTTACTGTTTTTTTTCTCTTCTATCTACATTTTATGCCTTCTTATTTGTGTAATTTTATTTTATATTTTTATGAAGTCCAATACAAAGAAAAAATTACTGAAATTTCTGGTTATTCTAGTTCTGCATGCATCTGTGTTGTCAGTCATGTTGCTGTTGGCAGCATTCCAGCCCCAAGCTGCAAAGGAAGTAACTCTTGCTATTTACAGGTTTTCAGTTCTTTTGCAAAGTGATCATTTTACTTTGCCATGTGACCGTACTCCTCAGATTTCCTGTTTTTTGAAAGATTATTTTTTCATAATTTACCGAGAATGCAAGTGAGATTGCATCACAGCTAAAGCTGCTAGGAGCTAAAGGCTGCTCAGGGAGTAATTAGAGCTTGCTGTATGTGGTCATTGATGTGCACCATCATGGCAGATTGAGCATGTCCCAAGCCAAACTTCCATAATACTTTTCTTGCAGTTGCTGTTTTTACTGCGGATTGGGGTGTTGGAGCAAGACAAACTGGTTTTCCTTGTGTTCTTAGTGCTGACCTGTGCTGCAGGTGCTGGAACAGAGTGAGTGAGCCCAGTTTAAAACAGTGCTGGCGTTTTACCTTCTATTTATTCAAAGCTGTGCTTCCATTGACTTCAGCTTTAGTTGGCTATGCTTAGCAATCCTGTGCAGCTAAATCCAGGCTTATATGAGGCCCAGAAGAATGAAACGCAGCAGTGACCACAGTGAAGAAGTTTGTAGTCATAGGAAAGTTAAGCCATAAGAATTTTAGCTGTTCCCCAGGATGTCATCTCTTTCTTCAGGTTGAAATACTACATAAAATATCCTAGAACCTAGTAAGTAAAAAAAGCTGAGACATCTCCGAGCCTAACTGGAGTTTTTGTTATCCTGCTGGAAACAGTTAATATTCAGTGAGTGGAGGCCATCTTGTTGCTTGGCAGAGTTGGGTTGTGTTGTGCCACACACTGGTGCAGGAAGCTTAAATGTAGGGCAGCATGAAAATTGAGAGCACTGGAATAAATTACTGAAACTGAGATATTGTTAAGAATGTAGGATGCTTGGAAAGTTAATAGGAAGTCAGTTAGCAGATGGACTGAAATACATAGACACAGGAAAATGTATCTTATGGAAGGGTCTAGCTATCAGAGGTCTTGCTGTTTGCATACTGAAAAATAGGTAAATCAGGTGTATCTCAGCTCAATGCCTATTTTATGCTGCAGATGACCATGCCAACAAAGATTCAATGAATTAAAAAATACATGGTTAAGGATTTTGAAGATGGACAATAGCTAGGCTTGGGCAACGTGTTAGATTCCTGACATGCCTTCTCAGAGTAAGACTTTTCACTGTGTACCTGCAGCTAAGTTAATTAATGGTCAGATGTCTCTGCTGCCGTAGTCCTCTGCAGAGACAAAACACAAATACAGCTTCAGTTTTTAGAGCAAGGTGCTTGTTCTGCAATGTCTCTGCTATGGGATATGTTGGTCGTTTCCTGTTTTAGTTCATAAACTCCAATTACTTTGGGCTATCTGTTCAAGCTGAAAAAAGTAGTGAGGAATGCAGGCTGTATTAAGGTCCATTTAATACCTTTTATGGCCCTAGCTATAGATCTGGTCTTGGCTTTATCATTCATAATGTAGTCATATTATTTTCTCATTTTTTACCTGTCCCTCTTACCAGTAAAGACATGGTTTGTGTATCTACTGGGACGGAAATGAAGTAATGCTAGGTATGCCTTGCCCTTACATGCCCGTGCTGTGAGTCTAAAGGGGGCAGGACAAAGCACACCACATTACAGGGTATGAAAAAGAAAAAAAAGTTATTTTGATTTCAAATGATACACATACATGTCAATTACATACTTAAGGTACTGCTAAGTAGTCTTTGTTTCATAAGTAAGTTAACTTTAAGAATGTCTTTTCTCCTCCTGGGATTTGCTGACACACTGATTACACCTCAGCTATCTCCTGGAATAAGCCTAGAGATAAACAGACCTCTTCAAAGCACTGTTCTGATTCATTCCTGGAGCTGCTTCATTATGTGTATTGAATGGAGACTGGAGACCTCTGGAAAATTACTATGGTTGTGTAATTAAAGACTTGCATAATACTTATGCATAACAGTGTAAAATGCAAATTACTGTATTTTCTCATTGTACTTTAGTGTATTGACTCTAAACTTTTTTGGCAGAGTTACTGTTTGGGAGTTTTTAAATTAACAGATTATAGACACTGTATTTTGTGACATTTTTACAAGTAAGGTATTTAAAGGTAAACTTCAACTAAAGCTCCATTTTGTTTTGTGATCCTTCAAAAATCTGATCCTGCATATGCATTTGTGATTTTCCGCTATGCTTAACTTTGCACTTGAGGAAGTCTGTGTCATGGATTAACATACAGGCCAAAGGCCTGGGATTTAAAGTTCTGGGACCCATATATTCTCTAAGAGTTATTATTACTAAGCTGTTTTTCGAGACTAGAGTATCATAAGAACTAAAATATGCTGCCATATTACACTAGCAGCTAACAAGGAAGGAGCTGTTGTCTATACACAGCAAAAGTACAGTCCAACATGGATGGACTGGGCTTAATCTTTTGCTAATTTAGTGATTGCTGTGTAGCCAAAGGCAGTGCCTTGTAGCTAGAAATGTCTCTTTTATTCATAATGTAGTTTATCTAAGTAGGTCTTAGGATCTTGGTCTTCTCTAGATGATCCCAGCAGATTTTCCGGACTTGCTGGATTTTTAAACTTCTTCCCAAGGTTTTTTATTCTGCTTTATCATCCTGTATTTTATATTTTGATTTCCATTCATGGTGTTGAAGAACTTCCTTGCAAAGTTCTCTTTATGAATCATTTCTGTAGCTGGGATTGTTTGGCAGTATATCGGTAGCCTGTGGAAACAATGCAAAAGGCAGATCTGGGAAAAGGAACAGTATCAGTTCACAAAACCAGGAGAACCTGTTCATGTGAAGAAATAAGGAGGCATCATCCTGTGCATGTGTGTGCTGAAGCACCAGCCTTCTTGGAAGAAATTGCTGAATTTAGGAAACAATCTTGAAATCTGCCGAGTACAAATGAGTTCCTACTGAAATGAAAGCTACTAAGAATAATTGTAGTAGCCCTTTTACTTAGGAGCTAGAATGTTAGTTCTGACTTGTTCATTTTGTCATCCACCCTACAAAATCTGTAGTCAGCATGCATTATACTTGCATGTGCCACAACATATTTGTAAAAATCTGTTGTCTAAATTTCTTGTTTAAATTTCTGTTTACTGAATTTCTTTTATTACGTTTCTTTTCATTTACTAAATTTATGTACTTCTTTGCTCAAGTACTATAGTGGGAAGTGTTCCAATTGCCTAAGTAAAGGGGGATTGATTCAGTTGATCTTCCTGTGGCCAATGTGGGTCTAATTTAATAATGTTGCAGGTTTGTATAACCCTTACAAGGTTAGAAAGATCCTGCATTCTAGCAAACCTGTCCCGTATAACCTTGCCTTCGTTGCTGTGGTTTTTTTGTCCCTTTTTTCATATGTGTGCATGTGCACAGTTCCGCTGGAAGTTTTAGAACAAAGTAGGATTTCCCAGGGATTTGCTGCTATAGTAGCATACTTAAAATATAACATACATATGTTAATAAAGGACAATTGCATTCAATTTGCAGGCTGTGTCCTCTTCTGAACTCACTCCTTCTGACCTCTAAGACTGTAATTTCTGGAATGTTTGATGCTGGAACAAACTATCATTGTGGCAAAAGTAGCAATCCTGCCCTTTTGCTCTCCAGCAAGTGTTGGTTTTGCCAGCTCAGCTCTGCTATAGCTGTATAGTAAACCAGATCAGGGAACTGATCTAACTGAAAAATACTTCCCCACCCCTATTTAGGATATAAACTGTATGTTTACTTTCATACTTTTTCTTCAGAAAGGTGCCCTACTTCAGTACTGTAACACCTGACCTCCTGTATTCACAGCACAAGTATATAAAATGTATTTATAAAAAACAAATAGAAAAAGACAACTAAAATTCTTGCTTTGAGGGAGTAACGCAGATCCTATTTGATCAAGTCATTAATATGGCACAAGAATGGCATGTTTTTACATCTAAGTTATACTTTTTCTTTTCTATCTAGCCTTGCATTTTTGTTAAGGAAGTGAATATGAAATAAAACAAACCCTTATACTACACATTGCTTTGTTTCTTTTGGAAGGCTCTTTCCTCAATATCTGTTTTAGATTTCCTGGGCATCAGTTTGACTTTATATTCGGTATGTATTGATGTGCTTGGATAGATGAACAAGTACACTTTTAAATACAGCATCCAAGTGCTGGCATTCTAAGCAGCTGAAGAAAACTTAAAAATCATCAACAATGAAAACTGAGAATCAGTGAACTCATTTCAACTTTAATGCGCAGTATAGCTTCTAACAGAAATCAAGTATTATTCTTTGTACATCATATTTGACTGCCAAAAAAATGCTAAATAGATGAAATAAATGTGTGAAGAGTATAGTGCTAGTTCACTTGTAGAAAATTGACATGTTGGAGAAGGGAAGTTGAATCTTCAGTTTAGAGTAGGCAGACTGTGGGAACATGAGGTTTTTGTGGTAAGATGATCTCTATTTTGGAGCTTTCTGTAGCAGCTAACTTAATAACATGTGCATTTATTTGAATTCCAGAACAGGAGTATTAAAAGAAAGCTTAATTATACCAGTGAACTTATTATCTTCTTTAGTTTTATTTAAAGACAATCTAAGAGGGCTCAAGAGAAATTATACTAAGACAAAAATTTTGTTACACGTTTGGTGGATATTGCTGCTTTTTGTCAGAGGATTTTTAAATTGTATTCTTTAAAGCAGGAAGATTATCTTGCAGAAAGCAGTATGTGGAAAACATTTTTCCATAATTTTGGGAGCATTTTACAATGAAGGCTTCAATTTGCGCAGTAGAATGTTATTCCACTCTTGATTAATTGTAGCCTACTACAGCATACAAAGAAAAACTGCTCTTTTAGATACTTGTTCTTTACTGGTTTTTTTTAATAGTAGTGAGAAGAATAAGAAAATTAATGTTTTTTAGAAACTGGCTGACTACAAGGGGCTGTTCTGTTATGTTCCCCCGTTGTGTACAGTACTGTGGATACATGAGCATGAAAAGATTACTCCCTCTATAATATTGTTCCTGACCTTTGAAACTGGTTATTTTCATAGGCTTGCTAAAGGTTGGTTGTGGGTAGGTTGGTTTGTTGCTTTTTGTTTGTTTGTTGGGGTTTTTTTTTTGCTCTGTTGTGTTCTGTTAGGGTGTTTTGTTGGTGTTGGTTTTGTTTGTTCTTTTTCTGTTTTGCTTTTTCTTAAAAACTAGAAGCAGAACTACAGTGAATTTAAAATGAGAAAATTTATTACGAATCAACCCTTGCTCAGGTTTTTGAGTGCCCTAGTATGAAAGTGTTGCATATCCTAGCTTGCTTTTTTTTTTGTTTTGCATCTGGTGTAAAAATTTAATTCTGTGAGATTCATTTTAGATGTTTGAAAAATTGCTTGGTGCTTTCTGGAATAAAAGTGCCTGCTGGCATCTTGAGCATTGCTTGCTTTTGCTCTGATCTGGAGGTAGCCCTGTGATGCAGACGATGAAGCTGCAAAACAGAAATCTCTGAACTCTGAAACAATTTAACTTCTCAAATGTAAACATTATTACTGCTTTATGTCTAAGTTCCTGATTAAATTACAATGTTTAGAATTAACTGTTGTTTGTATGTGTATTTTGAAGACTATTAAAAAGCCTCCTGCTTAGCTGTACTGGTGAAAATTGCAAAATGAAAGGATATCAGTTTCACAACTGTAGGCTTGTATTTATCAATTATTTTTGTAATACAAAAAGTTCTATCAAGAAGAAATGTAGAATTGGATGCTGAAGTTTTATAAAATAAGAAATGAGCCTGTGTTAGAAAATGATTTTTTCTAAAACCATTTTTCTTTTTGTTCTTTTTTTGTTTTTTTTTTTTTTTTTTTCTTTTTCTTCTCTTCTAGGACCGGAATAGGCCCTATGACACTTTTAACTTGCACTCTTTGGAAAATTCCTTAATGGATATGATAAGGACTGATCATGAGCCTCTGAAAGGTAAACACTACCCTCCCAGTGGCCCACCAATGAGTTTCGCTGATATAATGTGGAGGAATCATTTTACAGGTTAGGAATATTCATATGTCCATGCTTGCTTGGTGTTTAAACAAAAATCAGCTTTTCAGTTTCGCTATAAACTTTCTGCTAATGAATGAGTTGTCAGTTATGAAAAGCTTCTGTTTTCCCATCTTAAGATAATCATCTGTACTGTAGGAAGAGCAGGTGAAATCTGCATACATTTCTTGTGAATGCACAAGCATCGTAACAGCTAACTGGAATTTCTGAAACTTGGTTTTGTGTATCAGCAAATTGCATAGTTGGGTCTCCTGCTGCAGTCACTCAGTTCAGAAAAGGTGTAGTGAAACTGAAGTCCAATTGTTTCTTCAATATCTTGTTCAAAGTTAATGTGACTCTTATTTTTGGATCATCAGGTAGTATACAGGGTTCTAAAACAGTCACTCTCTACAGATGTTTCAGGTTTTGTTGACGTGTTGTGGGTTTTTTTTATTTTTCCTTTTTTTTTTTAAGTATCTTAATTTGGATTTCAAATTGTTAGGGGAACCAAAAGCTATTAGGATGTTGTTAAATGGTGGGAAAGTTTTGATTATTTATGCTACTAAACTGCGTTTGTTCTACCAGCTGTGGCATCGGAGATGAAACCATTTCTAATACTTAGCTGATATTGAATAGTGAAAAATGGTGGCAACATTTCAATGAACGAATATTCCTGATTGACCTGCACACTCCTCTTCTTATTCTTTCATTGGTTAAGTTTAAAAATAGGTACACATTCTTGCTTACATGCATTCTTGCTCACTTTGAAGACGGTAGCTAATACTTAGCCGTATACAAAGGAAATAGATATGATTACGAAACACTGAGAAGTCAGGACACTGGAATTGATGGAGAAGAAATCCAGTTGTGTGTGGCTATGGTAATGCTTATATACACACTGTCCCGATGTCATAGAATCATAGAATAGTTAGGGTTGGAAAGGACCTTAAGATCATTTGCTCACCTCCCTGGTTACATATTACATGTGGAAAAATATTTTTTTATTGGTCTAAGGTTTTGTGCCTTTTTCACTGTCTTTCTGGATACAGATTTTTTTCTTTTTTTTCTTTCCTACAACCATACCAAACTGGATTCTGTGCTCTCAGTGCTTTTAAGCTGGTGCTCTCCACTGTTATCTTGAAATTTGCTGTGCTGTATCCTTCATCTGTCTTTAGCCATTATTCAGATGTCTGAAATGGCAAGAAATACTGTCTCATGTCTATTCTGACCTTAGTTCTGCAAAATAATGTTTACCTAAAACATACAAAAAACAAAACTGAGATTTCTGCTGCATATCTTTCATATAGCTGATATTTAAAAATAAAAAAATAAAAAAATCCCAATTTCTTGTAAGCAGATTTAAGCATTTATTGTAACCTATTAATTCTAGCTAAAACTCCCATGTTTTTAAATCAATATTTATTTAAATATACAAATAGAGACTATTTTTTTAAAGACTGAATTTTCATATGAACATGAATGTGGGAGAAAATGAGAAAGATAGGATTAGAAAAGTAGCACTCTAGAAAAAGACTTTAACATCATATAAGTGCAATTTTGTTTCCTTAAAACCATTTATCTTTTTAATAGGAATATTAGCACATAAAATAATAATGGGTGAAAATATTTAATTCTTCTATGTTGTTGGGTCATTCTATCAAGAATACTTTCCAGTACTCAGCTGAGCTAACCTGTGTAAGTGTTGCAAGTGGCATATTCCACAGCTGCACCTGAGGATCATAATGCTATTTAATGTTGGTGTTTTGCATGAGGTAGAAATGAAGTTCTTGGTTTCATAAAGTATCTTCTTAATTTTTGAGAAAAGTATCCTTTCCAAAACACACTTAATATTTTCATCTCTACTAGGTTAACAATTTATATAGGAAACTGCCTACCTTACATGGATATTTGAGGGAAGTAGGAACTGTTTGTGCTCAAAAAGTAAAACCAAAGAGTTGGATGTTAATTGAAAGTTTGAGTTATTTGTTCCATTTGCCAGTGGACCTGTTAGCTTTATTTTTGCTCTAACAAACACTTCTGTCACTTACTAGGTGTGCTTTTTTTAACTATCTCATTTTCTCACTCAGTGCTGTTCACCTGTTTTGGCCTTCTGGCCTTGTTACTTAGCTCTCCTCCAGCTTCCAGTCCAGTAACTGTTGGAGAAATACTGTTTACTGTTAGTTACCTCTCTCTGTTTTGCCCCAGCTGTCTTTTTTTCCCATTGATACAGTTAATTCCCTGTCTTGCTTTCTTTTCCTCCTCCCTCTGACTACAGAGCTTACTTTGCTAACCTCCAGCTTTGCCTTGACCTGCTGTGCAGTTTCCTCTCCTCCTGTTTTCACACTATGCAGCATGACTGGCAACATTCATAGCAGCGACTGTTCCAGGATATTAATTCTCCCTTCCAAGATGTGTTGTCTTCCTCTGTATTAAACAGAGTTACTATTTCAACAGAATCCTTTTCAGAAAAACCTATTTTTTCTGCAAACATTGATACACTTGTCCAATTGTTTTCTTTTGCATTTTTATTGTTGCCTTTTCCATGAAAATTGATCTTGACTCTTTCCCTGTACCTCCAATTTTCTCTGCTGAAGATGCAGAAGGTTTTCAACTGCTGTCCTTCTCTGTACCTTCCTCAGATTTCACTTAATCTTGTCTTCTAAGCTCTCTTGCTTTTTTCTTACTTATCCCACTCTGCTCTGGCTCTCCTCCTTAAAGTAGTAGCTCGTTTTAGTTTGCAGTCACCTTGTGAAAGTAAGTGATTGCCTCTGCTTGCTTTTGCTTGTTTCTTAAGTAATTGTTACGTACTTCAGCTTAATTTTTCTTTTTTCAGTTCCTTCTAGACATTCCTCTGTGGATGCATCTTGTGCAAAATTTCAGCTGCTCTTTCTGGGATCTTACTAACTTAACCAACTCTCAGAGCTACTTCCTCTTCATTTAACCTTCTTTGTCTTTCATAGTAAACTAGGTATGGGGTTTTTTCCTTTAAATCCTTCCTTCTGCTGGCATCTGTGACTGTCGTCTCTCAGGTTTTGTGCAGCTTTTTATTGTGTAGATGGAAGGTAAAAGAACCACAAAAGTCCTGGTTTAACAAGTGATCAGATAAAATGAGATGGCTTTCAAATGACTTTTTAAATTGTTCACCTTTTGGTAAACAAGTCTTGTTTTGTCGAACAATTTTAGGTAACAGCACTTGCATGTCAGTTGACCTTGTATTTACTATCCAAATTTTTAAGCAAAAGGGGTGAAAAGATCAGTATGAAAAGCCTCTGATCTTGAGAACACAGGAAGATTTAATTCTAGAAAAGCTATACATGTTTTGGAGCCTCCAATGCATGTTACAAAGCCAGTGCAGCTATTTTGGGATCATTTCAGCCTGCTGCTGGTGACAAAGTCTTCAGCAAATGAGTATTTTTAGAAGTACTGTTGCATATGTATTCATTAGTAAAATTATTGCAGGTGGTTTATCTGAGGGTTGAAACTTTGCTTGGAACATAGTCCCTCTTGGCATATGTGCCTACTCACATCTCGGCAGATATTTGAAACAAAAAGTAATTATCTTGGATGTAGAACAAGGGCTTTAAATTAGAATGTGTATGGGGGTTAACAGTAACATACTCTAATGTGAAGACCAAATTAAAATGTTTCTGTGATGTGTTTCATCTGATTGTGGGATATAAGTTCCTCATGCTCTGCATTGTTCAGTGGAGGTAGTGAAGAAGCTCAGGGGTGACAAGAGTCTATCCTCTTGTTCTTAGTAGTTGAAGCTTCATACTTTCTCTGAATCTGAGGTGTGATCAGACTTTGTCCTGAAGGCTATGGAAATTCAGTTTATTTCAAGGTCACCAGAGTAGGTCACTTTTTTTAAAGCATGATCCACTTGGCCTTGAGAGGGCATGTGATTAAGCAACTTTTTTTGGGGTGTTACTTTCAAGTGTGGAGCAAGAGAAAGGCTGATGGATTGTTAGTGCAGCAGAAACTAACTGATCCTCAGTCTTGCAATATTGAATTACTAACATTGAGTGAGTGTTAACTCAGTCTGATTGGCAGGCTGGAGTGGTGCTCTCCAACTGGGAAAGCTAGGGTCACTTAGGTTTTTTTGTGTGTTTCTTGCAGTAAGAGAGATTTGATACCTAGCTCTGGGGCTTCTGGACTTGGATAAATTACCAGCTTATCCATCCATGTTGCATTTTATCTTGAGTGCCATCTTGGGAGAAGCTGTTCAGTGTCAGCTCTTATTTTGTTTGTCTAAAACCAATTTCTTTTTCTCATCTTTTTCTGCAAGATAGGGGTACCCTGGTGTAGGTTTCTATCTTTCTGTCCTTGTAGTCAGGGAACTGTGTGACTTCATAAACTGTTTGCCATTTTCATTCTTTGAGATCTAAAGAATGTAAACCCATTAAAAAGGAAGCCTCATTTTCTTTTCTCCAAAGACAGTTAGGCAGACTTCCTTACTTGCGTTCTCTGCCATCAAAACCAGCTTCAACATCTTTCTTTTCCTTGAGGCAATACTCATAAATCCTTTTCTCCTTTCAAAAGGAGGAAAAAAGTGCAGTAAGGGAATTGTTAAACTTCTTATTAAAGGCAAATTACTGTATATGGCCAAGGTATCTGGTTTTTCCCGGTGTTCCCTGTCACATAACCAGGCCTGTGTGACAGAACAGTGCAGTGTCTTCTGAGATGTTTTCCTGAACTGTCCTATTTATTTTCTGAGTTACCAGTAATATATATCACACACTACAAAAACATGGGAGAGGGTTTTGCTTTAGCAAGGGAAGGGTGTATTTTATAACTTGTTGGTATGTATGTATTACTTCTACCTAATGCTGTAGGGCAGAACTGAATTATCAGAATAACTTTGGGTACATGCTACTTATTACTGACTAAAACATTTCTTTCCTACATCAAAGTGTCTCCTGTCTATGGTGTAATATGTCAGTGTTGCAATATGTTTATCCATGTCAAAGTATTGCATTACAACACAAACAGAGGCATTCTGATCTCTAAAAAATATTTTGATCAGTAGTAAGTAGCAGCTGCCTTTCTTCTATTTTTAAATAATCAAATAAAATATTTCAGCTGTGTTAGATCATATGTTATGCACATGTGCTACTGATATGTCATGAAACTGAATTGAAATTAAATTGACGAGAGAAATCACATCCCCTTGAAATATTTATTTGAAATTTACTGTTACAGAAGGTAACTAATATTTGGGGTTTATTCTAAATCAGAATTGAAACAAACTTCATAATGTGCAAATCCCCAACGAACAAAAAAATCTGAGGTTTTCGTAAAGTATCAATGTGACACATCTTCAAGTACGAATATTTGGAGACAACACAGGTACAAGAATTTCAAGAGCAGGCTTTATTAAAACTAATGGATGTTTTACTGTAGAAGAATACATAAAATATCTGTTAATTATGTCATTTCAGTAGAATGTACGTACTCCCTGACTATATTAGTATTTGTTATTCTGAGGTTGTTTGAGACTTTGAATATAAATATACAAGAGTTCAGACGTGGAAACAGCATCTGTGGGGAAGCTTTTTATCTAAATTTTCGATACTTAATAAGAAGGACACCCATATATTTGCACAGCAGGAAACTGAGTTTACTGGGGTTACTACTTTTTAACTATCGTAAAGACCGTATCAGGTCATATGAAAACTAAGTGAAATTTAATATGTCCTTTTTACCTTTAACTTAATTGTATTGTTTATACAATATGTTTGTATATTGTTTATACAGCAGTGTTTGAAGATTGTATGCAGTTTAGACAATATTATAATACATATAGATACATATAATACATGTAATACATATAGAATGGAACTTTACTTTTTCATCTTTATCTTCAGTTAACTTCAATGCATGCCAACAGATTTTGTTCAGCTCTAATTGTTCATAAACTCTTCGTAAGCAAAGCAGTAGGTTTGCGATGTGACCTGAGAAAAGTGAAGGTGAACAGGTTGTATTTGTATTTGCAGTCCGCAGCTGAACACAAAGGTCGTGCAAATAGAACAAATGTTGTCATCTCAGGCCTAGAAATGGTGCTCCCCAGTCAGAGCTTTTTGCAACACTCTCATTAGAAAAAAGTGCACTGTGACACTGTTTCTGAGGATCTCAGTGCTCATCAGACACCCTTCTGTAAATGCACATGAAAGCCAGCATGAGCAGACAGATGTGTTTGCACATCTCTGTGTGTTAAATTAGGCCACTCAAGCTAATCCTTTTACAGGAAACATATTCTGTTTTCTATCAGTTTGAAACTCTGCTTATTTAAGAAAATTCTCCTTAGTTTTTTGTTTTGGGGTTGTGTGTTTGTTGTTTGTTTGGTTTTTTTTTAAATTCAGTGCAAAATGGCCATTAAATGGTTCATATTTCTTAAGTGCTTTCTTCTGTGATCATGTAGTATGATCATACTTCTTAATGTGCTGCTGGCACCCAGCTTGTCCTTGTCTTTGACCTGCTGAATCTGTTTTGGACAAGATTGTTGGGGAATTTGTGCTTGCTTTGTTTAGTTTAAGGAGTGGTGGTAACAGATACTAATTTTTCTTTCTCTTCTTTTTCTTTCCTTTTTTTCTTTTTCATGTATTTATATACTTTTTCCTTCTCACTTCTCTACTGTTTGAGGGTTTGTATGTTTTAGAATGGATTGCTAACGAAAAACTCTTATCATATTGGGTTGGTTTATTCCCCCCAAACTGGCCAATAAGAATATCAATATTGCTCTTTTGAGTAAAGATTAAGAACTATATGTAGTATTGGAATATGTGTACATATACTTGTCTACCCCTTACAAGTAAAGCCAGTTTTCTTTTCATGTTCATCAGGTGTTGCATTTAAAGTACTAATATTTTGGAAATGTAACTGTTTTCAAGCTGAAAATGTTTGCACTACTCAAATATATGCAAGAACTTTGTGTTTTATTGGAGCAATGTAATTTACTTATGAAGAGTGCATTTCATAGTAGTGTATTTGTTGTTACGTTTTATAGGTTGTTTTCTCTACTGATGGCATATATTTGTTTAGTCCTGATAGGAAGAAGTATCAGCAAACTTTATTGCTCTCAGCTGTTATTCTAGCTGATGATTATACACTTTTATTCACATTGTCACAATATGTGCTTGCACAGTAAAAATATATATGTGTAAACACAGTAATAGTGCTTCGTATTTTCCTTCTGGCAAACAATAGTGTTTTTATTCTGCTGAGTATGGTAAGGTGTAAAAAATATTTAAGTCCCAAGTAGGTATTTAAATTATGGATATGAACATATGGGAGATAGACTTAAAAATAAGCAGGAAGGGAGGGAACTAACAAAGTTCTTCAGGGAGTTACCTTTTATTTTTATAATTCTTTACACAGACGCTTGCTTACACAGTTCTTGCTTTTCAGATGTTTTGAGAAGCATGTGTGGGCATTTATGTTGAGTTAATGTAGCATCACTTTCAGGTGTCTGTTTTTGAAAGGATAGGAGAGAGAATGGTCTGAGGTCTAGTCATGTAAAAGTGGTTAAAATTCCTATATACAGATATCCATGCATATACACACACATGCTTCATGCTCCTGAATCTTGTGCCATTTGTGAATCATGGAGCCAAGACTCATGGTTTAAGGTATGGGGGTGTGTGTGTGGAGGTGTTAGGTTGTGCTGTAAACTAGACCCCCAAACATGTATGGGTCAAAATAATCTTCTTCTTTCAGATGCTTGAGGGAATACTGGTCTTGCTTGGATATTTGCACATTTTTGTGTGTCTAATCTTTGCACTACTCCACTTGCTACCTATCCATGGAAATAACTGTTGTTGTTTTGTAATGCATTTTGTTGGCACCAACTTTGAAATAATTAGGTAGACAAGAATGATAAAGGAGGTATTATTACTAGGGAAGGATCTAGCCCTGTTAGCAGTTTAATTTGACCTTGCCACTGGAGTCTGTAGTCATAACTTGTAATTGATACCAACAATGATCTTAAGGAATATGTGAGAGGAAGTTCTCATTCCCACTAAGTTCAAGACATTTTCTAGCAAATCTCATGCCAAATGCCAGTTGCTGAATTGGTGAGTGGTCTGTCTTGGAGAAGGGCATGAGGTATAACAGTGCCAGAAGTTTTACTCAATATATAACCAAGGAACATTGTTTCTTGGAATGTTGATTGTGACATGAAAATGATGAGAATAGGTAACTGTAATCTTAAAAATCCTTCACTGAGTGTTCATGTCTGGGAGCTGATTAGGATTTCACAAGTCTGATTTCAACAAACTGTAGAGCATTTGAGAAAATGAATAAAAAGAGTAAATTAATTGAGAAATCTCTGAAAGAGAAAACACTAGTTATAAATCTAGAACTGATTAATCACTGGTGTTTGCTTCAGACATGGGAAAATAATGGTAATACCAGCATACATATAGAAGGATTAAGTCAAAGATAAGTTTTATATTTAGTTGTAAACAGATTGTGCACATAAGGTTCAAGATCTGCTAAAAATAGTGGATTTTAAAGTTGAGATTAGGGAGACCACTATAGACAAGCCTGGCTCTAGACATTGTTAAGAAACTGAATAGTGGTAGAAGTGTGCTGATATCCAGATTTGTTGTTTCTGGAATAACATTCTTTCTCAGAAGTGTTCATGTAACTTGAAATAATCTAAGCAATTAAAAGAAATCAGGTTATCTATTTGTAAAAGATGTAATAAAGAGATTCTTATGTGGAAAGGGCGTACCTCCTTAAGTTATTGGAAAGATTTCAGAATTGTTTCAAAATCATTACTCTCTTCTACAATGAATGAGGTGAAATTAAATTCCATTTAACATCATTTTATTTCCAGTATAATACAGAAAAGAAGATGCACATGTTTGACATGTGCTTTAAGGAGCCAGGCTGTCTGCCATGACAAGCATGATATTGGACATGCAGCAGAGCACTTAGGCAGTCCAGCAAGAAAAGTCTCTCCAAATGCTGCTACGAGAGAGAATTTAAGGAATTTAATGACATAAGATATGCAAAAGAGCGGCTTGGTCTATACAAGAATCGTTAAGCTCTTATTTATATTCTGAAACATTTAAAGATCAAGAATTATACAACTGGAATAATTTATTTTTTTTTTTAAATTGGGAATTGAGAAGACATAAGTAAAAGAGTGATTATTATTGCAGCCCAACTGCAGTAATATCAGTGTGTGTTGCCAAAGCATGTAATTGAAAATATACTCAGTAGGTAGTTATGAAACCAAGATAACAAACTGAAAACGGCAGATGTACACTGAATACAAGTACTGGGATGTTGTTCCTGGAAGAGTTCCTATTTATGACTTCAGTGAAGTGCTGGAGTCCATAACTTCCGTGCTCTAACTCTGTGTTTCTGCTTATTGTGTCTAAGATTCTTAAAAAGCAGAAATTTCAAGAAGAGATTCTATTTTAGAGCTATAATTAGAAATGTGTGCTTATATAGACTTTGTAAAGGTCCAGGTAACATACATGCGCTTTTCTTAAAATTATTTTCTGATAATAATTGCTGTTTTTAACCCAAATATGTCCTTGAAAGTTCATATTCTTAATTACATTTCACAGTTTTACATTGCAACTCTAAATGGATAAACTCATAGTTTCCTTTTTGTGCTCTCTTGTTGTTCCTTAGATAATTATGCACTTCTGTAATCTGCATATGACCTCTTTTTCAATGAAAGAATTTGCTTCAAACAGCAAGATATTAAAATGTAGTTAATATGAAAGGCTATGTAATTATTGGTAACTAAATGTCTTATGATTGGTGCATTACCAGTCTGTTTTGAATGCTTTTAATGCAGGTGTGTTTTGAAAGCATCCCATTAATTTGTTTCTATGTAATTGCTTTGGGGAACCTCTGAAGATGCACAGAATTATCCCACACTGTTGCTTAGCTCAGTGTGACAACATGTCCTTCTGCTTGTGCTGCTCTGTATTTTCTGCTCCTCTTAAAAGATAGCTGACAAGAACTGTTTAAAAATAGCAGGCCAAGGGCAGGTGACAAAATGTCACACAAGCAGCACCTGGTCCAGTGACAGCCTGGAGGGAGATAAAAAACCAAACCCAGATGTCACAGATATGATTCTATTTCTGAAGCTGGTCAAAACAGCAGAATTTCAGCTTCAGCAAAGGAAAATAGAAGAGCCCATCCAAGCATTAGGCATTCAAATTTTACTCTTTTTTTTTTATGGAAGTTCCTTTTTTTCCTTTTACAAGTATAAGTTACAAGTATAGATTATTATATATACACCTTTTCTCTTTACAAGTAATGCCTGGAACCTTATGCTTATTAATATGCTATTAAGGAAAAGGAAATTAATGTCCATATGGCAAGATTTTGGAAATATTTTAGCACAAGCTTATATAAACTGAAATAATAGCAGCTTTAATGTTTCTGCCAGATTAATGTGAAAATGTGTATAGGAGAATTTTGTCTGTCATTAGGAAATCTGAAGTAGTTAATGAAGATGTCTTTAAAAAGCTCTGTTCAAGGAATTGGAAAGTAACAATTGAGGTTTTATTTACCTTCCTTCTGCCACCACTTCTTTCTGGAGGTGCTGTTTGCTTCATAGTCTTATTGTGGTGGGACTTTTTTCTAAAAGAATGAGAAAATTATAATGTGAAGAAAATGCATATTTGTTTTTCTTAAACTGCTTGTGACTTAGTTCCACAATTGTACTGAAACTTCATGTTGAATGTGTTCAGAAAGAATATTAACACAGCAGTCTCTGTGACTGGGAATAGAAGGCTTTCACTTATTGATAGGAACTAATTTGAGAAGATTTGCTTTAGTTCTGCTTTCCAGAAGTTTTTTTGCTAAAACTGGGTTTTGCAGAAGTACAGGAACTTCACTTGTATATTGGTTCTTCAGTATTGTTTGTGGGTCTTGAGCTCCCATATTTGAGTGCCAATGTAAACTGCCTTCTTCCTTAGCTCCCAAATTTAGCCACAAATCTAGAGATACAGACAGCATATGAAATGGATTACAACATTTGTAAGTAACTGAAGTTACTTATGCTACTTAATTGAAATAATTTTTATGTGGCTATAATGATCCTTCTGTATCTTTTTCAAAACAAGGACTAACACCAGTTAAAGACTTCAGATCGGTTTACAGAGGGGTGAGGGTGGTTTACTTAAAGTCCTGTTACAAAGTTTCTTTAGGTGAAGTTTTGAATAGTTCAGCTCAGTTAAATAGTATCTAAAACTAATCTGAACAGTTAATACAGTTGGCCCATTTCTTGGCTTGATGGTAAAAGTAGATTTCTGGGGACCGTCTTCCTTGAAACAAAGTAACCATGTGTGAATTTGTTCCTACTTCCAGTTCCTGAAGTCATCAGAGATCTTGTTAAGCCATCTTTTCCATTGTTAGATCTCACCTGAGAAAATAAGTACTATTTTGCATCTCTCCAGCTTCCTGGAAACTGGCACCGGCAGAATTTATTTGGATGTCATGGTGGACCTTCTGTATATGATAGTCCCGTATTATGGGTCAAGAATCAGTATTTTTCATAGTACATATGAATGTACTCCATGACAATGGTCCCTCCAACCCAATGTCTTACCTCAAATAGTAAGCAATAGCACATTCTTAGGGAAATAATACAAAACCAGTGTAAGCACTCTGTCTCCAGTGATCCATTAACTTGGGAGCTCCTGGTATCACAGGTAGTATGGAAAACACTGATTTATTTTTACCAATTAAGTGGAGGTTTTGAAATACTGTATTTGTTATTTGAAGTGTACTATAACTGGCATAACTGCAGCAAGGTTGAACTTTGAGGCCTTGTTTTGAAAGGGTAAGCATAATACTTTCCTAGTACAAAGCAAAGGGTTGTATTAAAAAAAAAAAAAAAAATCATTTTCGTAGTTCATTTTGTGATTTTCAATATCTTAAGTACATAATAATAAAGGTACTGCAGTGTTAAATATTGTAAATGTGTATTCTTGGAAGGTTGTCTTTGGTAGATGGAAGATTGAGCTATCTTGATTATTCATCCCTTTTAGCAGTTTTTCATATTATTGAATTTCAGTTTTGAAAGAAAAACATTGAAAAATACCTTTTATTTACATTGCAGGGCGTATGGGAATAAACTTCCATCATCCAGGAACAGACAATATCATGGCTCTTAATAGTAAGTAGTTAATATCTAATGACTGATATTAATATCTAATGACTAATATTGTAATGTTGAATATTATTTTAGACTTATTATGTAGCCGTGCAGTCAACATAAATATGTAGTAATATTTGCATAGAAGTTTATGTACATTCTCAAAATTGTTTTCATAAATCAAGCATCTTTGATTTTATTCGTAGCTTTGGTAATTCTTTATATCAACTTTATAATAGTTTTGCATTCCAATGGAATTTTCATAATGCTTGCTATAGATAACATTGCAAAGCAGTCTCTGTTCCCTCTTTTGTGGGCATGTATGTGTGTTAAATCTGTAATTTTGATTTTTTTATATCTCTCCAGATGTATTTCTTCTTGATGGGATGAGTTGTTACAAGTTTTGCATACAATTACACTGACTGATGGAGTTTACTTTGTTGGTTTCCCTAAAACGTTATGTAGACACCACTGGGCAGAATGTTTAGACATCTAAATAATGAGAAAAAAAGTGTGGGGCTGAATTTCACTGAAAGATTATTGCTTTTGTTTGTGTTGGAAAATAAATGAAAAATCCAGCCATGAACATGCAGATTCAGAAAACCTGCCAGAATGGTTCTGAAAGATCTAGAGACAGCCTTGTAGCATGTAGAGGGCGGGAGTGGGTGTTAGGCATCACCAGCATAATGTAGAAGTGAACTCTGCAAATCAAAGCATTGTTTTTGTCCATCTAATCCTAAAAAATGCTAACTATTTTGAAATGTCTGGTTTTGCTTGCAGTGTTGTATCAGAGGTGTTAGGATTAATTGTCTAACCTCTTTTTTTTTTTGCCTTTGCACCGTTTATATAAATGATACTGCATATAGTTGAAAACTACCTTCTTTTGTGTAGTACCAAACAGAATTAAAAGATAATTTATAAATATGAAGATCTGAAACCTTGTAATAGGCAAGATGCAAGGGTTTTAAGATCTGGCTTTAGATGCCAGCTTTTGGAACCTATGAGACTTTGCTTGTGCTCTTTTTCATAGTTATACACTTAATAATGAGGAGATATTTTGCAGTTTCTGTTGTGACAGTAAAGCATATGTACCCCATTTTCTTATGGGCATGAGATTATGGGAAATAAGTAATCAACTGGGAGAAGTGTTCCTTTCAATTAACGACTTTATGTGTTCATGTGAGTGTGCGTGTGTGTAAATAAGATCTACACAGTACAGTCACTTGCTGTTTGACATGTATTCTGGCCTCTGAATGTGTTTGTTGTTCTAAGCTGGGGAATTCAATAAGCTGATTGTAACAGTAATATGATTGTGAAGGTTGGAAATTATGATTGAATTTTGAGTTATTTTTAAAAATTGACAGTTACTATGGAGGATACAGGAGTACTTCTTACAAAGTCTTACCAAGATTTTTGAAAGACAGAAATGAAAAAGTGGTCCAAAAAGCAATGCTCCATATGTGTACTGCACTATATCAAATCAGAGTTGTTTCATTTGGGGACAACTCACTTTTGTCCTAAATGGATGAATATATTCTATTGTGGTTGCTGTTGCTGCTAGATAAACCTAAGGGGGAAAAAAAAATAATGTTGCCTTTTTAATGGAAATAAAATCCCAGAAGATATTTCTTCCTAATTCCTTTGAAATTTTTGCACAGTTATGTAATCCAGTTGTTTATGAAAAATAATGATCCTTTGCACTTATAGTCCTGGTCATGATTAAGATACTAGTATAGCTGTATGAGGGGCATAAGCAGAATATAGTACTTATTTTTCTTTTGAATGAAATTCAGCATAAACCAAAAGTCTTGGATAAGTTCCCATGTATTTTCCCTTTCTTGCATCTCTTATTCCCTCCATCTATGGTGAAGATGTGGCTAGATGAAGCCACACCATTTTTGGCCATTACTAAGAGCCCAGAAGCTAGAATTGTTATACTGTGAAACATGTTGGATTTTGCTCTTAAATCTTTGAAGATTTGAGAGTTAAAGCAAGTATTCAAGTACATAAGCTTAAAAATTACTCTCTGTGATTTAAATCCTCTTTTGTATGCCTAAAACTGAGGAATTTAGAACTATGTAATTCCCGTGTGATCCATTACCTTTGTCACAAGGAAATACACTAAGGAAAGTTAGTCCAAGAAGAAATATTCTTTCCTGTGCTGGAATGGTTGTGATTTGGTTTTAAAAATACAAAACAAAAATAAGATTTAACAAAGATAATTCATCCCAGTCATTTTTTTTAACAATTTGAAGAACTTAACTTCTTTAAATCATAATACTTGTTACATCTATATATAATTTCTGTGAAATCAAACACTGCTGAATTTGCAAATACAGCCTTTGCATTCTATTTATAGTCATTGCTACATAAGCATTTTTCTCCTTTCCTGCAAAGGCACTGTAATAATCTTTAAGATTTATTACTTAAAGCTTAGTTTCTTGCTAACAATGTATACAGATTTTTGGAGCTGGAAGGCAACATAGGCTCAAGCCAATAGCAACGCAAAACTTTACTACATGTGTTGTAGGGAGAGGGGATGATTTCTGAGGCGTGTTCATCTCTAGCTATGTCTCATCCTTTATGGCAACACTTTCACCTATATTTCAGCTGGTATTCTTATTTACTGATTATAGCCTTTTGAAACTGGCAAGTTTCCTGACATTCATTGAGCTACAGTCAATAAAAGTTGAAGGGGATTGTTTGGTTTGGAAGCTGTTGCTTAGTTGGCAGGGCTTAATGTGGAGCATACCACCACCATTTTGTTCATTATTGTGCAAAGCTGTAAATCATCACCATCTCAAAGCACTGACTTCTGAAATAATAAAATTAGTGAGGTAGAGGAGATTACTTTAAAATGCGTAATTATGATGAATCTCTTCTTGCCGTTAATGGCATTATGCTTGTGTACGTATGCAAACTGTTGCACATGTGCATAAGCATGTTTTTATTATAGAGGCACTTGAAGTTCTCTATCAGAATTAGGCTTCTACTGAGGAATGCAATATTATAATATTCAGAGAGATCTGAGCATAATCCTAAAGAGCATTTAAGCAGAAGGAAGATGCAGATACTTAAATTTGAAACAGTGTGCAAAGGGAAAAAGCTATAGCTTTTGTCTGTATTACCTCTAATAGAAATTTCTCTACTTGAAATAGCGTGTTCAATCACCATCAGTTTAACTTTTTAATAATGCTATTCATACTGAGCTAAACAGTAGAAGAATTTTTATAAATCTTAATCTACAGCACCTTATTAAACACAATTGAGGCTGTAATTTCTAGGGAAATGTGGCATAAATTGAACTATTGATTTTGTTTATGTAAATTCAGGTCTAAACTTAAAGAGAAGCCAGCTATTGATGATGCTTTTAGTAGAGGTTTGCAGTACAAATTAGGAGTTATATTCACAGTACTAAGCAAAACCTGAAAATAAAATAATTTGCTTGCCAAAATTAATGCAAAGGTGTTGTACATCCTTTTGTCTTGCTAGTATTGACTTGTATTTGCAGTCATATTCTTACAGCTATTGCTTCTATTTGGGGAACACTGAAGGTTCTCTTGAGTTAGTATGCGCTCCTTTTTAATTAGTTATATGAAGCAGATGAAATGATCAGCATGTAGACAGTGACATATGTGCTAGGTAGTGAGTTATTGTTAATGCTTCTTGTGAACTCCAGAAAATCAATTATAAACTTCAGTGGGAGAGAATTATAGCAGGTGAAAAAATAGGAAATAAACCAGGGTGTGTGATCTCTCTAAGAAAGTGCTGAACTGTAGTGCTGGGATTGTAAACCAAACTTGTGTAAAAAATATTTTATTCTAAAGGTAGTTAAACCAAGAAATGAGAAAAAAAAAAACCCCTTTGTGAAATGCTGGAGTTTTGTTTTTCCTAAAGCTTCTCTGTACTGTGATTTTGCACTGCTGTTTGGCTTCAAATGTTCCATCTACTTCCAATGTTCATTCTTGTCTCATGTGAAAATGTGTCATCTGGGAGGTCTGGTACTATTTGCTCGCCATCTGACTGTCTTTTCATCTTTTCATTAGTATCATAGAATAATTAGGGTTGGAAAGGACCTTAAGATCATCTAGTTCCAACCCCTCTGCCATGGGCAGGGACACCTCTCACTAAACCATGTCACCCAAGACCTCATCCAACCTGGCCTTGAACACCACCAAGGATGAAGCATTCACAACCTCCCTGGGCAACCCATTCCAGTGCCTCACCACCCTCACAGTAAAGAACTTCTTCCCTATATCCAATTTAAACTTCCCCTGTTTAAGTTTGAACCTGTTACCCTTGTCCTATCACTACAGTCCCTAATGAAGAGTCCCTCCCCAGCATCCTTGTAGGCCCCCTTCAGATACTGGAAGGCTGCTATGAGGTCTCCACGCAGCCTTCTCTTCTCCAGGCTGAACAGCCCCAACTTTCTCAGCCTGTCTTCATACGGGAGGTGCTCCAGTCCCCTGATCATCCTCGTGGCCCTCCTCTGGACTTGTTCCAACAGTTCCATGTCCTTTTTATGTTGAGGACACCAGAACTGCACACAAGACTCCAAGTGAGGTCTCACAAGAGCAGAGTAGAGGGGCAGGATCACCTCCTTCGACCTGCTGGTCATGCTCCTTTTGATTTAGTTCTGTTTGTTCTGGGTAAAATAATTTGAAAAATACATTAATACAAGGGTTTGGGGCACCTTGTTAGATGTTTGTGTAGACATTTTTTCAAACCAAAATACTAAAACATTACTATGTTTTAGTAATAGAGGTAATAATTACGTGGGGAAGTCATTATGCCATGATGGAAAAGGTAGTGGCAGCAAAACAATTTAATTTTTTATTTTCATGCTTCTGTTTGTCTTAAAATTGCCTTGTCTTCTTAAGAGTGGTTGTGCTTGGCTCTTCCTATATTCTGATGTATTGCTTTCAAACACATACAGTGTTTAGATATAATGAAGCTGCTGAAGTAGCATTTTATAGTTAAGTTTTTGCCAGTGCTATTGTTATACCTTGAAATGAACTGCTCCAAATAGAAGGTTTATTAAATTATTTTTGTCTTGCAAAATCTTGGGCTGACAGTTTAATAGCTAATAAAAGCAAATAAAAGTGGTAATATTCTGGGAAAAGGAGTGGCTAAATTTAAAGAGGCATCAGTATCTTCTAATAGTTTGGTAACTGCCTATAGAAATTTGCTGAGCTCTTTAGCCCAATTCCCAAGTTCTTTTGTTAATGTATTACTAGCTTATTAATATATAAGGAGTAACAGAAAGGAATAAAAGGCACTGAGAGAGCTAATAAGGCTTTCAAAACTACACCTAATTTAATTGTGAAGAGATCAGAGTATTTAACTGGAGGGAAAAAATGATACAAAGCATGACATAGCTAAGGCAGCTGTGTTCATGAGAGTCTCAGCATGTGTGAACTGTCACTTCACACATAACCTTGTTAAGTTTTTCAGAGCCAGCTATACAAGCAATTAGGATTGATGCTGCCTTGGGAACTGTGAAGCAGGCTAGCTGATATCACTGAGTCCCTTCTATACCTGTTCAATTAAAATAAATGGGGGCAGGGAGGAGGGCAGAGGGGCAATAAAACATGCTTTTTCCTCCCTTCAGTTTTTTTATGCAAGTGCCTGCACTTTCTGAGGTAAGCTCTGACTGTTACCTTAAGTAACAGTATCTCTTATCAGTCACTGCTGAAGTCTTTTCCTAGCAGAGGAAGATTTCTTAAATTGTCTTCCTTTTAATCTTTGTATTACCTTCTTGTTTGTTGGTTTTGTTTATGGGGTTTTTTTTGCCACCACTTTTTCTGCCTCATAACCTCACCAGTGAATGTGCCTTCCTTTCGTCTATGTGATGCTCTCTATTGTGGCTGAGTGCCATCTGTTTCTGCAGAATTTTAAGAACAAGATTTGCCAGGCTGTTCCACAAGCATTATATATGATGCTGGAAGAGATGAGACAGCAGTCCAGAATTAGGTTTGGTAGATAGGAAGCAATATTAAGGTAGTTCCTATCTACCTGGCTGTTAGAAATCTGTTATCTTTAACTATTTTTTAGACTAAAACATAAAAATGGAAATAGACAAGCCTTCCCTCCTGCACAGATGCTTGTGTGCTCAGTATGCCCAAGGAAGGAAGGCCTAAGGTGTTTAAGCAATAGTTTTGAGTATTGAATGCAATTCACATGTTTGATCAAGTGTTTTGAGGTCCAGTGTGTGCGCCTTAACTGCATACAGCTTGCATGTAGATTTTTCTGATGATGAGGTTCACTTGTATATGTATGTCAGCATATGTTATCAGGGGGATTGTTGTAATGCATTGCTAGCATTGAAAAAAAGGTGAACCAGAAGGGACTGTTGAGGCTAATATCACCAGGTTATCACAGGGCCCATCAATCAGTGGAAATTGAGAACCACCTTTTCAGCCACTCTTAGATGAGCAATAATTCATCCCAATCCAAATTATTGGATTATATGTTTTCTTTCAAAGACCTCTTTAAAAAGAGTGGAGAATAGAAGTCTTGTTCTTTGTGGACAGTTTTTCTAGCTGCAGAAAATGGGTAAGAAAGAGCATTTTCTTAAGCTATTCTATTGCACTGCTCATCATGAAAAAGAGCCCCTCAAATCTCAAAAGCTGAAACATGAAGTAAAAATAATAAAATTAAATAATAAAATAAAATAATAAAATTATTTTAAAATAAAATTATTTTAGAATTATATATTATTATTATTTTAAAATAAAATAATAAAATTATTTTTACACCCTGAAAAAGAGGGGTTAGTTTTCTGCAAACAGTTGAATAATATATAGAAAACTTTCTTCAGAAGCAAATGGATTTCTGTGTACATAAATCTCGGCACATACATACCATGGCAAGGAACCCAAAAGTTAATATAGTGAACCAAGTTTAATTCTTTATTCTCTCAAATGTAGGTCTTAATTTTCCCCATACTTGTATGCACATGACTTAATGAGTTTTAGCATATCATGTTCATTTATCAGCCTGTCTCTTATGTAGATAAATCCAGAAATTATTATTCAATAAATAGTGTTTTATATGCAGTAAATTCATGCTGGTCAAAACATTGGCCTCATGTTTGTATGCAAACAGTTCTTGTCAAGCTTGATTCCTAGTTTAATTAGTAAAAATGTTGGATTTATTGTCATGTGCACATAATTTTTAGGTTGACTGCTACAAATTAAGTTACTCAAACTGCTTCTGCTTTAGCTACTTCCTTTCATATACCTCCAACTACAAAAAGCCACTTTGTAAAGAAAATTTTCTTTACCTAGTTGTTATTCAGTGTTTTTTCTCACCCCCACCAAGTTTTGACAGTTTGTCAGATAACCTTGACCATTTAGACAGGGTAGCATGGACTGACAGTGTGATCAAAGATAAACCTTTTGATTTGTTCTGCTGGAATTGCAATTATAATTCTTCCACATGAGTACTGTAAGACAACTTGGTGAATGGCAGATACTTTTAAAATCATAAAGATGTAAATAAACTTTATGTACATTATAGCAAATGAATTGACTGAAATGAACAAAGTAAAGAATGTTTCCTAACATATTCCTAATATGTTTCCTAATTGAATATGTGGCCCAAAGTTTAAAAGCAGTCAAGTACTTTACAAAGATACAATATTCCTATGTCTCATCTCAAAATTTTGTTATGACCCGAAGGAAATCTTCAAATCAGTTGATAAAAATTCTGATTATGTTGCATGCAGTTATTGCATTTGTGTTTCTTGCTGTATGCACATGAATACCTGGTCTCAGTCAATGTAATTGAATGATATAAAAAGAGTTCCTAGTTTATTCTGGTAATTTGCTTTTCATTACTTTAGCAAAAAGAGTTCTTCAATGAGTTCAAGGTGTGTGCTACAGAAATACTGTTACAGCAAAGATACATTGCATAGTTATATTTGATTTTATCACCTCTCCGTTCATTAATTCATTTTCACTGGCATTGCAATTCACTTGTAAACTTCCAAATCTCTTAGGAATTTCAGAGACCCAGTATTCAAAAGAAAAAGCTTGACGTATTTTTCCTTTTTGATCTTAGGAAATAATTGGACAACTCAGTGTCCTAAAGCAAGTATTGTTCTGAACTGCCGATTGCTTCAGGATTGCAAATGAGGTTTCCAAGTTAGAAATAGGATTCTGGTACCTCATAAATCAAGGCGGTTCTCAGTCTTGTCAAACAAACTTTCCTTTAGCCGTTCTAGCTCCAAAATTGCAAATCTAATGCTATTTTAAGTCAATTTAAGATATGTCTTTAAGATTTCCTTGAAATGTGTGTATTTGATATTGTGGACACATTATTGTGTGAACAAGATAAGTACTATCAGTGAAGAAAGAATGTTTTTAAAAATTTCAAAATGCTTTCTATTAAGCCTTCCATAAAATGTGATAATACAAATAAGTGGTGTCCCTTATTTCTGTATTTGAAATTCCCTGATCAGATTCACTTTTAGCTGTGATGTGGAAACAAATTTAATATTACCTTGAAATGCTATTTGACTCATATACAATGGGCAAATCCAATCCCATATTATAATAAAGCAATATAAAAAGAAAAAAAAAAAAAGGAAAAGAAAAATTTCATCAGTTTCATATAACTTTGAGACAGTTAAAATATGAGCATTGCAGTTCAGTGTGTTTTGATTTACTGCAGAAATGGGTAATCTTAGCTGCAGGCTTTTGGAAATTCCAGTAACATTAGCACTAAATTTACTTAATTGCATTGCAAGATTTGGGGCTTGGGGAGGCTTTTTTCTTGTTTATAAAAATTAACTCAGTCTCTGGGATGAAATGAGTTAATAGTTTTGGGAGAGTTATCAGAGGGTAGAAAAGAGTGTATTGTTCCTTTGTATTTGAGTACATGCAATCTGGGACATTGGTTATGTAACTTTCTACCTGTCAGTTAAAGAAAGTTGCAAAGGGATGGAGAAACACTAACAGGGTGGTGATCCTCCTGGGAGTTGCACAACTGATCAGTGCCTGCTTGCAGCAATTTCACAGCTTACATGGGAAAATGTGCATATCACTTCTTACAGCAGCTTATGTTTTCATTAATACCATCATGCCCTGTGAGGTATAGGAAGGAATCACTTTTATGTTAGGTTTCTAAACATTTCAGGAGATCGTTTTCTGTGAAAATGACGTTCTTTTGGTGTTTAAATGTGATGTCATTTTAAATCAGGAAAAGCTGTGACTAGGCTGTTTTCCTGCTTAAGTGGATTGCAATATTTTCCCTCTAGAATTTACAGGCACTTGTAAATATACCTTCAGTAAAACTTCTTTTATGAACATAAAGATTATGTGTGTGAGTGCATAAATAAGGTAAAAGTAATATTATACAGTGCAGTATAACATATAGAGGTGTTATAATACATCAGTGGCAAAAGTTTATTCTAAAATATACAGAAGGCTGTGGTAGATTTCTGCCAACATGTACTGTTCTCTTGTTCAGACCTGAATGTTTACATTCAGCATATAGTTTCCTTTTCTTAAACAGAAACATAGAAGTCATCTTCATACTGAAGTAATGCATCTATATTTGATTTTTAGATTGGTAGCATTCTGTTTGAGAGACCTCCTTCAAATAAATTACTCTGAAAACATGCTGATAGCTATACCTTGATACATGCTTGTGTTTTGGTATATGGGCAGTCATCAAGACAAGGACTTACTATGTGATGCCTGACAGTGATTCTTTGCCTTCATAATAAGTCATATGGCTTTAGCAGTGACTATAAAGGAGGAGGATTGTTTTATTCTTGATGCAATGCCAGCTCTAGTACTAATTCTCCCTACTGCTTGCTGTGCAAGAGGCAGAGTCTGTTTCAGGACTTACGAACTACACTGTGGCTGAATAGTTGTTCACACAAGCAGCTTCTACTGCATCATGTTTAACTTAATAGCCATTTAAAGTTTTTAATCCCCCTAACGAAATACTCATGTATTTGCTCTTTCAGTGGGGGGATGAAAAGATGCAGGTGTATGGTGTCTGAGACAGTGTTTCTTCAGGGCTTGAAGAAGAAGCTGCTTGGGTAGGCGAGAGGTTACTAATGCTTGTGCTGAAGGAGGTTCAGCCTTGCTCTGGGTAGCCTCTGGGGTCACTCAGCTGTGACAGCCAGGGTTCCAGTCAGCAGATGAGTAGTTCTCAACTATCTGCAATTGATCCATCATGTAATTGCTCGCCAAAGAAAAGTGGATAGGGAAAGCTGAGGGGTATGGTGGGACACCACAAGACATGGTTTTGAAGATGGATGTAGAAAAATGGAAAGTTTCATGGTGAAGAACACTTATGATATAGAAGGAGGGAGCAGGAACGAGATGAAGTAGACTAAGGGGGATTGCAGGGAGAGCTAAAGGAATCACACCTAAAACCCGTGTAAGACCAGAAGGCGTGGTGTTAGTTTTGTAAGTAAGAGATGGGGTTGGGAAGGAGAAGCACCACAAATAGTATTGTAATGAAGAGAGAAAGAAAGAAACAAAGGCTCTGTTGTTAGCTATTGCCTAAGACCACTTTCTGTTGAAAAACTAACTCTACCTGATCCCTAGCCTTCCACATTTGATTACCTTGGAAGGCCACAGATACCTTTTGTAACAGAACAAGGTCCTTGTGTAGAAGACACAGTTTTCCAGATTATTTTTTAGTGTTCTGAAATTTCAGATAAAAAATGCTGCTTTTTTTTCATTTCCCCTGAAACCACAAAATAGTTTCTGCACTTATGACAATGCTGTGGATTTTGCCTTTGATGCATGTTTCATTGAAATGCTGTATTAACTCTGGTAGTGACAAAGATGTTTTGTCAATCTGTTTTTACCCGTCTGAACACTGTGACTATTGAGTTCATATTGCTTTCGTAGGATTTTGGTATTTACAGATTGTTAATTAATTAAATTGAAACATAATCAAAAGATATGCTCTCCACAACTAATTAATAAAATCCAAAATGAATTTTTCTAATTAGGATTACTGTTTATTATGTTTATTGCCTCTTAAAACCATAATCCTAAATTATTATTTTATAGTACTGTAAGCCTGATATGCCTGATTTTTTAAATACCTTTGCTATGTAGAAAACTTGCACAGCAGGTATGTTTCCTTTTTTTTTTTTCTTCCTCCCCCTGGCTGTGTCATCTTCAGACTTTTGTCTTGGGTTGTTTGATTTTCATCTTGCACTTCTTGAATGTCTTCTCCTTCTTTATGGTGGGAGGGGAAAGAGAAGAGGTAGAAGTTACATTTTCTTTGCTTTTGGAGCTAAATCTAATGACAGCTGTACCGACAATTTTCTTCTGTGTTTACATGCAGCCAGGAGCTATGGGCGGAGAAGAGGTAAAAGTATTTACTAAATGTTTTGTTTGCTGAATAGTGGGAGAAATAAATATCTAGTTCTCTTATGATAACATGTTACCAATTTTAACATTATTTGATCAGTTGCTTTGTATAAATCAATCTCATGTTTTTCATTTGCAAAACATCTCCCTTTTAATAGCTTAAAGCAATGGTGATCTTGAGCTGATAACTTCAAGTGTGTTGCTATTACTAGTGAACTGGAGGATGACAACGTAAAAATTCTTTCATGACACACATTTATGACTTGAAATGCATAGTGGTCAAAAAAGATTATTCTCAGCTTTGTATTTTTGGTGTAAGTGCAATATTTAGTGTATTGAACATTTCAAAAATACTTCTCTTCTTAGATGGAACATCTTTCACTGAATATCACACCTGAGTATTACATTGGAGGTAGAATCAGCCTTAGAATACAACCTTGTGAATACCAATACTAGTAACTGTCCTCAAGAGTGAATATTGATGATGATGATAATAAAAGATACAACATTTGAGCACATTTTACTTTATTTTATCATAGACAAGCCTTAAAAAATAAAAGCAGACTGAAAACATTTACAAACGTTCAGTGCTGCATAGAAGTTTATTCTGAGAGATTAATAAACATGGACAATAGCAAGCTTGCTGACTACCAAGAAAGCTACTAATATAGCTTACATTTATGTGCCATTGGTTACACAAGCAGATTTTTAATTGAGAAAATAACAGTGAAGATTGCAGCTTCTAACAATTAGAGTTGGGCAGTGCCATCTGTCTGGGCTACTTTGGCATTAAACTTCATTTTATCATCTTTTTTCATGTGCGTTCTGTGACAGCTGTGCATGTGACATTGCTGCCTTTTTAAAATGTACAATTTGCACCGGGTTTGTGCAGAAACCTAGAGACAAACCTAGCCGTACAAGCAAACCAATAGCATACAAGTAACTTGCAGTTCACACATCTGTATGGATGGTAGTAGGCTATAAAAGCTACACTAGCACAGATAATAATGTAGAATTTGAGGTGGTTTTGGTCAAAGCTGGTTTTAGTGTTTGACAGCTAAACAAAAAGAAAATAGTCAGGTTTTCCCCATTAACTTACCTTCCTATTTTTCCCTGCCTCCATAGAACAGGCTATTGTTAACAGATGTTGATGTTGATGATAACAGATTAGATGTTGAAAGCATCCTAAAACTCATACTTTTTCAGTGGTCTTATGGCACTGAAACAAATTGGCAAGTATGTGGAGTATATAATTTTGTATACTCCCTGTGCATGTAAACAGTTTAATTTCGTTTTAAGGTTGTGGCAAGCTTTTCCAGCTTAATCAAATGGCACCAAAGTAGGGAAGGAGGTGGGAATAGGACACTATTACCTGCTTGCAGTGCATGTTTACATGTAGAAGTGAAATAGAGTGGTGTGGCAGTAATTGTGATGAATACAGTGTAGGCTGTTTTATAGGAATTACAGTGATGACAAAACAGGGCAAACAAGTTCTGAATGTGCTGGGCTTTCAGATACTCTTTTTTTCACTCTACCAAAAAGCATGTTTCACTCCATAATAAGTTTCCTGTGTGAAAGTCAGGCTTTTCTGTAGTAATAAGTAGATTTATGTGTGTGTGTGTGTGTGTCTTGTCATTCATGTTAGGGGTTTTGTGACTTGCCTTATTCATACAATATGAAAGTCTGCAATACTCATACTTTTTCATTACCTTGAATTTTAGAATGCTGTTTTGAGCTTTCTTAACATTAAGAAACATGAAATTATACAACAGTCTATTAAAAACATGATGCATTGTATATCAAATATTCTCATATCTCTTTCTACTATTGTTTTTTCCATTTGCATTGTTGTTGTAATATGCAGAGTACTCAGAGGCATATCTGTGCAGGGAGTCATGTTTATTATATGTGGATATTGTACTTAGCATTTAATTATGTCACTGTGACTAAGCATCTTCAGTGGGAAGGTTTTGTCAGAAATTTCTTGGGGCTTGCCATAACCTATCAGTTCTTTGCTTGATCCCCAGCTTTCTTTGAGTAGAGTGAGCATTTCCTTGTAGGTATCGTGGTTAGAGCTGTTGAGTCATGTTGCTTTAGGTACCTGGTTTTTAACTTTTACAACCAGTTTTTCAGGTATAGATATCAGCACAGCTATGGGAAATCAACGCAAAATCTATTCTGCTGCACTGACAAGGGCACAGGACTAAAACATAAGGCATCTAGTGGTTTTCCCATAATATTCTCCCAGAGATTTGCCTCTGAGGGTTTCTTGATGTGATGTTTCAATATTAATTGCTTCAGAATGGGTTTTTCTAATGTTCTTGCTCATTCCCTTTTTGAACTTACATAAACTTTCCAGCATCCTAAGAAGCCTATGGCAGGGGGTTCCACAGCTTGACTTGCTTTCAGTCTTGCCACGTGCTGATTGTATGCAATGCACTTTATTTTCCCCTTACTGGAAGAGACAGTGAACAGTTATTCCCTATTCCCTTGTCTGTATGTTTTCCATTATTTTAAATATATACTTCATACATGTGATTATAAATTTTTAGGTCATCTTTTGCATTTACTTGAGTACAGTGCTTGCAGGCTGTCAGTCATTTGGCATAAGAGGAGAAATTAACGTTTTTAAGCTGCTGTGCATTTTTATTATTTCCTTCAGAACTCAGCACTTGTTCAGCCTCCTCTGTGCACCTGTGTTTTAGTTGAACACATCGTTCTGGCATCTATTAATTTCGTATGTCAGTTTCCACTAATGGCTCATGTTTGTTTTATTTACAAGAAGGTAGGTTGGGGGGTGCGTGGGAATTAAAAGATTATTTAGCTTCTTAGTAACGTCAGTCTTTTATGGATATTTTCTCGTTTCTTACTTTTCAATGGGTTTTCTGATTCAATATTTTTACGCAGTTGTAGCCTTCCTAATTATTATTTCTCTCACGCATGTGTTCTCTTTTAAGCTGAAATGCTCATGTTTATATCTGTGCATGACCTGTTTGTCCATTAATGGGATATTCATCAAATAGTCTTTCCTGGTTTATGCTCTAACCCCACCATTTTTGAGAGCTAGTTATACTAGACTTTAAAGTGTAGATCCTTCTCTGATTGTGGCATTTACCCTTTTTTAATGTTGGTGCTTAAAAGCACAGTAGGATTTAAAAGCACAGTAGGATTTTTTGCTTCAGTGGATGTTTGTATCTGAGATCTCTCTCAATGTTGTGCATTTTATATACTCTTTCTAATCAAGACTTTTCTAGTGCTTGATGCTCATAAAAAATCAGACTGATGTTCTGTGTCAATCACATTTTCGCTTGTTTTTGTTGTTAGCTTCTTTTCCATATGGTGGATTGCTGGGATTGCTGCTGCTTTTTGTAATCTGTCCTTTACTGCTGGAGACTCCATTACTGATATTTTCAGTGTATACATTTTTCTGAATACTGTCCCTTTGCATGTTTTGATTTTTCTTCTTGCCCCTTGCTGTTGATAGGAGTATGGCGTTAATTCTTCCTTAGGTCTTGCTGGAAGTCAGTTTCATGTGATCCATTACCTTTGAATTAAATTATGTGCCCCCTATAAACTATTTGTATCAAATAATCATAATTGCATCCCTGAGAGCAATCCTACATGACATGAGGGGACAATTGGCATTCACAGAGCTGAGATGGTGTTCCCATTTAGACATCTCTCTACATTGCAGGATTTAATTTTCAACTCTGCTATAAGGAATTATTGCATTCTGAAGTTGGCATGTTCTAGTGTTGCTTATATAGAAACTTCGAATATTTCTTAATCTTCTGGTTAATAAATCTGTTTTTAAGGTAATGTATGTGTACTTTGGTAGTAAGCAACAAGTTAATTGCATCAGATGATCACAAGTTAAATAAATTTTCATTAACAAACTGAGTAGCAGCCATTTATATTGCTTTTTGCTAATTCATTACTGAAAGGGTGTTTTAACGCTTGACAGGCTGTCCTAGACAACTTTCATCTTCAAGTGCAATTTATTAAACAAGATTTTAAAGATTTTTTTTTCTTGTTATATAAGCATCTTGCTTCACCTACATGTTTAATATCCACAACACAAAGCTCTTCTGTGTTTATTTTGCCGTTTCTCCCCCTATTCAGACTGGTCCTCTATTCACTTAAGGAGGAAGTGATGCAGCCCTTGTGGTTAGGATCCTGTAAAGCACTCTGAAGGAAATTGTCGTGCACTTAAAGATCATTCCTTCAAGATCTGTTATGGAAGATTTAAATCCCTAAGAACTATTTTGAAATTTAAATCTTACAAAAGTTGTTTCCATAGTTATGACATACAATTGCATCAGATAACTGTCTGGTTTTCACTGTTAGTCATTTGCAAGTGTTTGTTTTAAAGCTATATTAGGTTTATTGTCTTGTAAGAATAATATAGTCTTGGAAAAATAGAAGCAATACTAATGGACATCATCTGGATAACTGGACCACTTAGCTGGGCCCATTTATGTAAATTCTGTTAAAGCAAAACATTAAAAGTAAAATAATAACAATTTTTACTGAAATATTTAATTCTCCAGGAAACAGCGTTAACTATAGATACTACAAAATCTGTTACAGGTCGGTCTTCACTCTTTCCTTTTGAAGATGGCTTCCTCGATGACAGTCATGGTGATCAGTCTTTATCATCGGGTCTCAGCTCACCAACACGCTGTCAGAATGGTGAAAGAGTGGAACGCTATTCTAGAAAGGTGTTTGTTGGAGGTCTTCCTCCTGACATTGATGAAGGTACTGTGAACAAGTTACATCGGTGAGGTGTGGGAATTGGCTTTCATACAGTTACTTTAAAAAGGTCCGATTTTCCTAAAAACAAATGTAGTGCTCATGGCATTATTTAAAGCAAACACCACCACCTGCAACACCTCAGAATTTAACTGACATTCTTTTCTGCTGTAGATCAGAGGAGATGGAGACAGAAATGCCTTCATAGCAGGTCATTTAATCTGCAATAGCAGCAAGCGTTCCCATGTATGTAAAGTGGGAAAGCTGAAAAAGGGAACTTTTTGGTTACTGTCACTCTAGTGTTTCCCAGTTTCTTTAAAAAGATGTGTTTGACTTTAAGGACTTTGTTAATACAGTCCTTACCAAAATAAACCAGGTTTTAATCAGCTCTTATATCCAGCATATAGGCAGTGTTCAGTTGACACATGTAGTGCACTTAATATGGTTACAAAATAATAACGAGCTTAGTAGGTATGGTCACGTTTTTTCTCCATCCCAGTCAATTTCTGCTCTATTTGTGTGTGCCCCCACCCACACTGACTCCCAGACCAAAATGACAGGTTTTGTTGTATTTTTCATAGTACAGCTGGAATTCACCATTATCTGGCTTCAGTTGGCATATATAGGGAATTTGAGGAGGCCTTATAATGGAGAGAGGGATCTCTGAGTCTGATCTACTAAATTGAATCCTAAGTGACATGCAATTTTCATAAATAAATTGTATGAGTCGCCAATCTGTGGTTTACAAACAGCTCAAATACAGTTCCCATGTCACATCACGAGTTACAGGACTGTTGATAACAGGGACTGCTGGGTAATCTGGATCCCCAGCTGTAAGAAGCAGGAGGCCAACAGGTACAATTGATGTGAATGTTGGTTGCTGGGTCACTCAGAATAAAAATACATGCCCAAACTACCCTGCAAGGAAGTAACGTGGGCCTCTGGCAGCAGGTCTACTCCATTAGTAGTAGAGGTCTACTCCAGTAATGCCTTTTTTCCTTCAGCTCCTGCGTTTCACAATATGTGATTTGTGGCTGTAGTCACTTGGAAAATCTGATGAACAGCTCATGGGGTGAGATAAACTGAACGCAACTCAAACAGCAAGCAAAGAATTAGAAAACCACTGCCTTAGTCTTCAAACTCTTCTGACAGATTGTTGCTCTGATCTCTCTAGCGTCACATTAGAGACAGTTCTAAAGTAATTCTTTCTTTAAAGTACATAAAGAAATACATTGATGGAAAAAAAGATTTTTAAAAAAGAACACCACTTCTTTTTTTCTCAAGCATTTGCATGTAGAACAGAATTGTCCTACAGGATAGTTTGAGATGTGTGTCCCTCAGTGTTACTAAATTGATGTTTAAAATGCAAAGAAATAACTTGGTAATTCAAGGCAGATTTCCAGAGGGGATGAGGTCCACACAGTCACATGACCTGACACAGTTTGCTTTCTAGGCATGCTGCAAAGAGTGGCCATGCTGATATGTAGCTCCTCTGTCAGTTTCATGTGGCTGCATCTGACCCTGCTTTGTGACTATAATTAGAAATATATTGCAGCTGAAGCATTTTCACTTCTGATAGATCATGTTTGCTTTTAATCCTGCTGCAAGCTTGCATTAGTGGAATGTAAGATTACTTAAGCAGCTGTGTATAGCATGAAGATGGAAGAATATTTAGGCAATCCTCTATGTGCACTACTGCAGTTATTACTTTTTCTTCATAGGTGTAGAAAATAGTCTGTTTGGTTTTGGGGATTTTTGAAAGTAAGAATTTTTACTTGCCACTGTCAGTCTTCAGATTCTCTAAGGTGCCTCATTTGTTTTTTGTAGATGAGATCACTGCCAGCTTTCGTAGGTTTGGACCTCTTGTGGTGGACTGGCCTCACAAAGCTGAAAGCAAGTCGTATTTTCCACCTAAAGGTAATTAGTTTAAGATACTTTTATGCAGGCTCTTCTGGTGAAAGGAAACATCTGCAATGTGGCAATCCATTACAAAGAAAAGATTTGACTCTTCATGACGAATTTTATCTCTTTCAATAAGCATGTTTTTCAGCAGTTGTAGTGACGGAAAAAAACACAATTCGGTGACTGAAATGTAGTCCTGCATGTGTACTTTTTAGCAAGCCTGGAGTCTTCGAATCATGCCTTAACTTATATTAGGCTTATTTTAGAAGGCAAGTTGCACAAATTTCCTAGTGCAGATTCTGTTGCAGTTTGCATACTGTAGAAACTATAGGCATAGTAGCTGGAAGTCACTGGTGAATTGGGTATGCAGTATTTTGTAGAGAAGTATGAGTCCGCCTTGTATGTGCTCTGGCCCAAGAAGCTGTGATGCTGCTCAGAATCACAAGGTCTGCAACAAGGCTCAAGGTCTGCAACAGGGAGCTGAACTGCAGCAAGGAACTCTGCTGAGAGAGATGGCATTGTGCACCACAGTCACAGAGTTTGTAGGCTGGAGCTGATTTGTTTCAGGGTGGTTTAGAGTGTGTGTACAGGTGAGGCAATTTCGCATGTGTCAGCAAAATACTATGCAGACTTGTTCTGGTTGAGAAGGAACAGTTTATGGGAAACCTGTTTGGGAGATCTTGATACATGCAAGATCAGATTGTTCTTACTGTATCCTAGTCTCTCCTACGATTTTGTGTTACACTATAGACATTCTGTTCTCAGTCACATGTGCCTCTTGCATATAGTTTGGGAGTTCACTTGTGATCTGAAACTGTGACATGAAGTTAATCAGAATTTATGATCTATATGTTAAGATTTTCTGTTCTCACTGACCCTGAAAGCTCCTGATTGCTCATTAAGGGCACTGCATATTTTGGCAGAACAATGAGCTGTTCAGTTAGTGGACTAGCTAATACTACAGTATTTTGATAGATGTATTTTGACTGTAAAACCCACACAAATAAAAGCCATCTTAATTTATCTGGAAACTGGAGGGCTGGAGGCAAGATAACTGTGACAAACTCTTCCCCTGCAAACAGTATTTGAGGCACTTAAAACCAGAACAAAACCGCATCCATGCTGCTTCTTTCCTGTTCTTTTCTCACAACTCAGCTTTGCTGAGAGTAGTTATTATGCATAATCTCTTCTTGAATTTAAAAACAGAAGAAGCAAAAAGGAACCCCAAACCAGCAACACCCCAAACTTCAAAAAACCCACATATATTCCTAAGGAAAATTGGTAAAATGTATGATTTTCCCTTTTAATTTTATTTTTAGAGGTCTTTAGGGTCTTCCTGGCTCATGAGTTTGGATTATACTTGCACTTAAAAGTTAAAAAAACCTAACCAAACCAGTAAACCCAGCTTCTTCTTGTCCCTGATATCTCCTAGTAATCTCCACTTCTTTTCTTATTAATTCAGTAAGTAACTATTCATGGTAGGTCAACATGGGACATCCAGTTATGATCTAGTTCTGTATCTGACAGGAGACTAGTTATACCTCACCAAACATGTAAAAATGTTTTTGAGCAAGATCTATTTTAGCAGAAGACAAGGGAATGCAGCCTCACATCTATTTTTGTCGTGATTCTAATATAGGAAACAACTTTCAAAGCCCCTGCCAGTTGTCCTGAACGGCTGTCTGAAAGTGCTAAACAACAGTCAATCCCAACTGTTCCAGATTTATTTATAACTTACTTCTTAGTTATCAGTCAGGGCTGCAGCATCATACGTCCTGCATTCCTGTCTTTGGGATTCACTTACAGTCATGTTAAGCTTCGTAGGTCAAATGTACTTGATTTACTTGAATCCCATAGAGGCAGCATCACTGTAGAAGACAGAATGTCTTTGACCAGCAGTCAAAGGGTAAAGCTTGAATGTGTGTTATAATTTTTTTCCCAGCGCTTTAGTCTATTATATATTTATAAGGAGCACTTATTTTCCAAAGTTGTTATGGAGTCATTGAAGAAGCACCACAATAAAATGTCTCCACTGCTGGTTTTCGTTAGAAGTTACTTTAGAACTAAAATTGTCTTAACAACCTTTTTTATTTTAAGCTGGTTTGATGCATTATCAGGCATGTCTTTAAAAAATACAATGAAATGAAAAGAGATACCTGAAATTATGCTTGGTGCAAAATTCAGTGACATGGCTTATTCAGCTGTCAAATACTCATGAATTTTTTCTCCCTACCTTTTTCATGTTTTCTCCCTACCTTTTTCTAGATACTTTATTTCCATGTTGCATTGCTAATCTGTAAATTCTCTGACATTTTGAATATGATTCAAGTGAAAAATATGACCCAAAAAAAAAAAAAAGAAAAAGAAAAAGACAAATTATAGAGGAGAGAATGAGTTGGTTTTTGTGTGCTAGCAATCTCAAAGGGAAACAAGAGAAAAAATGGATTGTTGAAATGCAGGGGAGATTATGTGGAGGCTAATCTTTGTTCACACATTAATAAAGCCTGGCCTCCAAGGCTTCTCCCACCTACTTGAATGTGCCCACTGGCAATAAAAGCGAGCCCTGCTCTTTCTGAAAATATGCCATCACCTCCAGACAGACATCTGTGCCCTTTTGATGGACAGCCTGTTTCCTTACTCCTTCGTGTCTGTAGGGTCAAGCCAGTGGGCAGTGTCTGGACTTACAGCAAAGTTCAGTATTTTCTTGTTTCATAGAATCATACAATAGTTAGGGTTGGAAAGGACCTTAAGATCATCTAGTTCCAACCCCCCTGCCATGGGCAGGGACACCCCACACTAAACCATGTCACCCAAGGCCTCATCCAACCTGGCCTTGAACACCGCCAAGGATGGAGCATTCACAACCTCCCTGGGCAACCCATTCCAGTGCCTCACCACCCTCACAGTAAAAAATTTCTTCCTTATATCCAATCTAAACTTCCCCGGTTTAAGTTTTAACCCATTACCCCTTGTCCTGTCACTACAGTCCTGATGACTTGTTCCAACAGTTCCATGTCCTTTTTATGTTGAGGACACCAAAACTGCACACAATACTCCAAGTGAGGGCTCACAAGAGCAGAGTAGAGGGGCAGGATCACCTCCTTTGACCTGCTGGTCACGCTCCTTTTGATGCAGCCCAGGATACATTTCACTTTCTGGGCTGCGAGCGCACACTGAAGCCGGCTCATGTTCATTCTCTCATCGACCAACACCCCCAAGTCCTTCTCTGCAGGGCTGCTCTGAATCTCTTCTCTGCCCAACCTGTAGCCATGCCTGGGATTGCTCCAACCCAGGTGTAGGACCTTGCACTTGGCATGGTTAAATTTCATAAGGTTGGCATCAGCCCACCTCACAAGTGTGTCGAGGTCCCTCTGGATGGCATCCCTTCCCTCTGGAGTATCAACCGAACCACACAGTTTGGTGTCATCGGCAAACTTGCTGATTGTGCACTCAATCCCACTGTCCATGTCACCGACAAAGATGTTGAACAAGACCGGTCCCAACACCGATCCCTGAGGGACACCACTCGTTACCGGTCTCCAGCCGGACATCGAGCCATTGACCACAACTCTTTGCGTGCAGCCATCCAGCCAGTTCTTTATCCACCGAGTGGTCCACCCATCAAATTGATGTCTCTCCAATTTAGAGACAAGGATGTCATGTGGGACAGTGTCGAAGGCTTTGCACAAGTCCAGGTAGATGATGTCAACTGCTCTACCCCTGTCCATGAGTTCCGTAGCCCCATCATAGGAGGCCACCAAATTGGATAGGCAGGATTTCCCCTTAGTGAAGCCATGCTGGCTGTCACCAAGCACCTCCTTGTTTTTCATGTGCCTTAGCATGCCTTCCAGGAGAATCTGCTCCAAGAGTTTGCCAGGCACAGAGGTGAGACTGACTGGTCTGTAATTCCCCGGGTCATCCATTATCCCCTTCTTGAAAATATGTTCGGAACGGAACTGGCAAAATTATAACTGCCATGTGTTGGTCTTATGTAAGCAAATGCCCAGTTTGTGATGTGTTTACTTGGCTTTCACCATATGGTTTGGGGAATTAAATGTGGTTTGTGGCTAAGTATTTTTTGAGTACCTATGAGATGTTGAGAAATAATGAAATATGCAGTAAAGAATGTTATCAGATGGAGTTACACGTTACCATGGCACAGCCTATTTCTCTCTGGCAAAATGCAGAAAAATCATATTTTACTGAAAAAGAAATTGATGGGGTTTTAACTTATTTGCTGGTCTGAGTTAAGCAATGCTTATGCTAACTGCAGTCCTTTTTTCCTCTTTTTTTTATTAAACAAATGGTACCAACTGTTTCAAAACCATTCTTTTAATTTTTTTAATAGATTGCCAGCTTTAAAATTACTTTAAAAAAAGTCTTTACTAGTTTTGCTTTGTGATAACTGTGATTTTTCTAGCAGTCAATAAAAGCTGCACAATGTATTTTAAAATGACAAAAATTATGCAAAAGTCTTTCACTGTTCCTTTGAATTTAGGAGAACTGATGTCTGGATAAGCATGAGATTTAGACTGAGAAAATGAAGCGTGGCAGAGCTTGGAGATAGGATGGGTTTGGAGCAGGAGGAATGCTTTGGCCTTGCAGCTGGTTTAGGTGTGTGATGCAGCAGCCTCATCCTCTTGCGTTTCCCATGTTCTCTGGTTAGTTACCCTGCTGTTTGGTAAAAATAAGCACTCCTGTCCCTATTGCTCCAGGGGACAGTAAAGGTGAATGAATCACAAGAAGAGAATAGTGTGTGCAGAGTTTCACAGAGTAACATTATGAAATGATTCTCATACTTAAATTTAAAACAACTGGTGGGACAAACTGCATGAGGCTTCTTGATGATCTCTAAGGGAACGCTAGATGGGAACACCATTGCTGGTAGTCTTCTGACTGATGTTGATTTCATGGATGAGGACCATTTGCATTGTTAATTCCATTGCCACTGCAGTGGCAACAGGAACATGGAGTCATAATTCTAATTTTATCAGCCATGTTAAAAAGAAGGGGTGTGGTTTGTCCAAAGACAGTAATCTATTGCACTGAAACTAATTGCTTTGGCTTAATTTACCACCAAAGTCCAGCATAAAATGCTTAGCCAATTTTTGTATGGTAAAAACCATACAAAACATTTGTGAGAATGGAAGCTGATACTCCTTTTCCAGAAATAAATTACGTGGCAAATAGTGATGCAAGATAATTCTTAAGCTTTGTTTACGTTTTTTCCAACACATGTGTGCAATATCGGTCTTTCACCCATTGACATCTGGGGCTGTGTATGTAATCTGTAGTCCCTGTGCGTTCCCACAGTAGGGCAGTACAATCTCATATCAGTGCTGTTCACGAAAGGTGTGGTAGCAAAATGCAGTGCACACTGATCTGCTCTTCTGTAGCCGTGCAACATAAGGTCGATTGGTTTTGCATAGAATTTTCTTATGTTGCTTCATGTAAGAGAATCTTTGTTCCTAAAACTATGCCATCTGCAATTTCTTTTTCTAGAGGTAAACGTTCTCCTAAGTGGAATAGTCTCTTGTGAGATTTTATGTAACAGGCCCAAAGCAAATAATTTTCTGGCTACAACACAAAAGGCAGCTGTTGTCCAGATTTAGATCTCTGTTCTATAAAGAAATTTATCCCTCTCTTATGTTTGGGGTTTTTTTAGTTGTCCTCAAGTTGACTTTCAGTCTACAGGACACTCATCCACCAGCGTCCCACCATTTTTGGTAGTTCTTTTGTTCAGATGAATAACATTTTTAGGATGAACAGTCAAATCGCAATGGATAATATGATGTCTGTGTACTGTATTATGTTGTATGTGTACAACAGACAAATAAAATACTAACTTTTCTGGGTTTTTGAATAAGTAATACGCATTTGGGGCCAATGTGTCATACAGGACATAATTTCAATAGCTGTCCATCACCTACGTTCTGCTATTGCTCAAGTAGATTATTTAAGTAGGAAAAGTTATGTTGCCTCAAAAGTTGAGAGTTCACAGCTTGTGATAGTCCTAGAGTAGCTTTACCAGTGCTAATATGATAAAGTTTACTAATATGATTAATTTTACTGTCAGACTTGCTTGTTAGCCACATGAAATGGAGAGTTTAGTATTTGGTTTCTGAAGATGAAGAGAAGTCTAGTTTCTCGTGGCTGCACTTCCGATTTGCTAGAGAAACACCTTGTTTTTACAGTCTTCCTCATTAATGTGCTAGTCCTCAGAGTTTCCAGAAAAAACCTGTGAAGACAATCCCATGTGATGTTTTCAAATTCAGCCTGGATGTGTCTGGGATCTGTCAGGGAGCCTCATTCTTAGCTGACTGTATTGGAAAGTTTTTTATGTAATCAGGGGGTTGACTGCAATTAACCACGTAACTTCATTTTACAGCATTAGTAATAAATCGCTAGAAGAGTTTTGTAGTTGTAACTGTTCAGAGGCTGTTCAGAAGTTTTTGACAGAGCCAGCCGGAAGTCAATACAGAAGGTTGTTTTGCTATATTACATTATTACATTCTAGATACTTTTGCTGGACTCTGTGATCATTGGAAGAAGATGGGGTGTCTCATAACTCAGTCAGCAGTCTCAGCAAAAGGCCTTGAATTTCCCACATAAAAAATACAGGTTTCTAAAAGACCCAATTGGTTATCTGGTGGCAATTAAAGGAGATGCACTTTGGGAGCCCCTATCCTGGCCAGCAGTATTATGTATCCCTTTTCTATTAAATTGTATCTAATGTCTCTCAGTTTTGCTTGGCCTGATGTGCTAGGTAGTATGTTACATGAGGACAGATACTTGGGCAACATCCATTGCTTCCAGAAAGGCCAGTTTTGAAGTTTGTATGCATTGCATCTGTACCTGCTGATAGGTGGGGTTTTTTTCATAAGCCTCCTGACTCTAGGCAAAACTAAAGGCCACATGCTGGAGTTGCATAATATTCTTTTTCCAGAACAGGGTTTCCATAAATCATCTGTATGCTTTTCTGTTGGTCATATGCCATCGAAGCAGGCTGGTTTCTCTCTCTCACTGCCTGGAAGCATTAAGGTTGCAGTGGCATTTCTTATATTTTACACGAACTGTCTATGTTATTAAGAGTACATTGAGTTAAGTCATAGCTGATATTTAAGGCTTCTCTCAATGGGATTGCTGCTTCCAAAATCTAACCCCAGTTGATTAGAGTCTGGTTCATGCATCTACTAGTCACTACTCATCATCACAAGCTTTCTGTCAAATGCCTAATTCAGTAGGTTCTGTCTAAATAGCAATTCCAAGCATCCACTTCCTGGACTACCCATTGCAGTAAATTTGCTTGGGCAGATGCTGAAATAATTGACTGGGATGTGTCACTGTGACTTAGCTGTGTATAGTGCCCATGGGTTTTTCTTCATTGTTGTGCAGCTGTTACCTGCTGCAGAACTTCCTGAAATTCTGACTTATTTAGTCTAAATATACCTCTGGCTTAAATGGAAACTATACAAGTGTTTGCTTCAATGATGCAGTCATCTGATGAACTGATGCTTGCCAAAGAAAACCCAAAACCATTTCAGACAAATTTACCAATGCCTCTTTTGGACATCATCTTTTGAATTCATAAAAGGATGCATTTCGGGAGTATGTCTTGGGTATTCTGTAGTATGTAGGTAACTGACGCTGACTTACATCAAATTGAATTTTTTATTTGTTGGGCAATTAATTTTAATAAAGCTGGACTTGGTTGTGATCACAGGTTTTAAATCTTAATGGTCTTAAAGATGATCTCAAAGAGAAATGGGGAGCCCTATGAATTTATCTTATCAAAGATGAATCTTATAAATCACCAGCTATCCAAATCAGGAACAGGGTCAAGTTCAAACTGTTAACTGTTTTAGCTCTTTACTTCAGGAGATGCAGGTGCTTTAAGGAAAGCTTAGTTTCACAAAATACTTAGTGAAACAAGCTCATAGAGCTTGATGACTGACTTCATCTCATTTCCTAAATGAGAGTACTGAATCATGCATTCATTTCTGAATTCTGTCATTTCTGTGGATGGTAAAGAAATATTAGTTTGATAAATGCTATACTAATTGAACATACTTGTGCAAGCTAATCAGTGAGTCAGTTTGACATAAGCATTATAATATACATCTCGCATGACCTACTCAGAAGGTAAAAATATGGTCTGGCATGGATTCCTGTTGGATTTGTAGCTACTCTGAAATGTTTGTATGGGGAAGAAAATACGAATTCTGATATTGAAGTCTGTTATTAATGATACATTTAAACAGTGAATGGATATTTAAGGTAAAATGAAGTATATTAAATAATTCCATACAGCTACTGTTTATACTGAATTTTTGTATTGGATAATGACTAAAAGACTTAAGCACACTGAAAATATGTCCCTTTGTTATTGTCACTTCATAGTACACAAATTAAAGAAAATGCTGCTAATTTTCATTTGAATGACTGTCAGTTCACAATATCTAGCTAAGTTTTCTTTCAAAACCCACTAATGCCTAAGACACTAAAAAAAAGAGGTTTAAGGCAGCAGTGAAAGCACTACCTGGAATTTGAACATATCGAAGTACAGAAAAAGCTTTCTGTCACTTACCTATAGGAAGTAACCAGACCACTGCTGTCAAATGGAAGCACTTTTAAAGCCAAGGCAATTTTACTGTGGTTTGTGTCCCTACACCCCATCTAAATACTAACTTCATTAAATGTTGCATTTTATTTCATTTTGTGAATTGAAATGTATGAATTGATCTGTGGGGCTCCAGGATAAAAGCAGTGCTTTGAATAGTGATAACTAGGACTCGAGAATATTTTGTGCTCTCCTAATAGCTTGTGCTGTGTCTTGTTATGCTAATAATTAATGAAGCACCAAATTCTTCTTCCAAATTTATAATATTCCATTCTTAGGATCACTACAGTGATCACACAATTCTACCCCTAAGATAATGATACAGTAATATAAAATCAGTGTGAGATCATCTGAATATATAAATCAGCAATTTAGTAAATGCAATATCCCAAATTATATCTCTCTTCTCTCAGATCAGAGGTTAGGACTGGCAGTGGGAATGCATCAGGTACTAGAATGATGCTGTGGATGCCTCTGTCCAAGGCAGTGTATATGCTTCTTTCCAATCCCAAAAACTGGGAGCAGCCAAGAACTGGTGTCTCTGATGTCTCGGTGCTGTGGTTGGCAGTTTTTATCTGCATTATATCATGAAAATTCTGCCTAGTTTTGGTACCACTGATGTGGTTATACCACTGATTATACTGATATAGTATCATCAGTAGCTTGCTGTCTACCAATGGCAGTTGTGCTATTTTCATTGTAAAAAATGAAAACCATCATGTCTTAGAGGATTTGGTAAGTCCAGTAGTTGTTTTGTTGTTGTTGTGATTTTTTTTGTTTTTAATTCTGCTGTCCCAGGAAAATGAAACTCTCACTAACCAGAAACTTGGTTTTGTTTTGAGGCAGAGAAGTTTGTTCTGTAGCTATGAATAATCAAGCTTTGGAAAACCCTCCCATTATTAAGGCAGGCTTTTCAAGCTACATCTTTTCTATATAGAAAGAAACTTGAGCAACTAGAACCTGAAAACTTAACCTGATGGTTAAGCTATTAACCATAAATGCATCCCAGCAGCAACTGACAAATTGACTACTTGACTGAAAGTCACAGCCTAGTACCAAAGCTCTGCATTTGGTCTTATGAAATGTCTTACAACTTCAGTTCCTCTCTGGGCATGAGTCACTCACTGTGAAGCACAGATTATTTATCTGCTCACAGGAGAGTTAGAATCATACAAAATAAGAAAATATGTTCCTGCCTTGGTCTATGTAAATGACATTGGGTAGCTTCTCTTTCTTAGTGAAGTCCTTTACTTTGAATGAAGCTCTTGTCAACAGTCCCAAGTGTTTTGTGCATCACAGCTCTAGTAAGTGCTGTTTCCTTTCTTCTTTAAAAATAATTTTAAAGAAAAATTTATCATTTAAAATTAAAACCATTGGTATTGAAAACCCCAAATCCAATTTTATTAATTAAAATTAACTGATTTCAGCTAAAATGTAGCCTTGATGTTTGGACCTTTGCTTTTTCCCAATAAAAATCTTTGTGTTGAATTTATTTTACCTTATGCTGACACTATGCATGACAGAAGCTGGAATCAAGCAGATTTATAGTTATCTAGAATTCTTCTATGTTAAGGTTGCTTGGAGTAGGATTGGCAATTGGCTTATTTGTGAAGAAGAGTAACAGGTTTTGTTCAGACTTGGAAATGGATCTCTTTTCAGCCATCTGTTCAGCGCAAAAGCAGCAGCAGCAGACCTAACCCCCTCCAGATGATGACAATAAGCTTCTCTGCCCAGAGCAGTCACCATTTCCTATTGCCCTTGAAAACTAGAATTGAAAAATTAAATTCTGAATTTAGTTGGGTTTTTTTGTTATGAATGTGAGTACATGAAAAAACATGTATTCACATTTATAACAACATTCACATGCTGACCCAGAGACAAAGATAGCTCTTGCCTCATCAGAAATTTAGTCTTTGTCATATGATTAATTCATGTGACTACTCTTATAACTACAATAAACCAAATTATATGTTACAGCCTTTCTTTTATGCTTTTATACCCTTTAATTCTGGTTTATAGCTGCTATAGATCATGTTGCAGTCTTAAGTTTTAAATTCCTGTGACCTTTGAAAGAGGAGACAACCCTGTAAATTTACTGTTGCAGTGTTTCACAGTAGTGTAGAAGTAAAATGCTGGATAAAAAGGAGAAGCTTTTGTACACTTGTTGAATATTCTTTTAGTGGGGAGAGGGAAAAGCATTTCAATGTTTTCTTTTTCAATACGGGTGGGTAGGAATATTTTTACTACAGGACAGGCTGAGATGGTGTGTGTATACTGGTTTTTCCCCATAAGCAGAGAAAGACTTGAAGTAGAGATGACAAGCAAATCCTTTCTGCTTCTTGATGTGTTTTGGAATTGAAAGAACTTCATGAATCTTTAGCTGTATGTATTCACTACAGCACTATCAGAATGTTGTCCTTTCTATGCATCACAGAAGTGCAGAGGAAACACTGGGGCACCTCTCCCATGTCCCAGAAATAATACCATGTCATCATAAAGCAGACATCCTCATGGAGCCAGCAGCCATTCTGTGGTGGGGGGTTTTGTTGTGGATTTTTTAGTTTGTTTGTTTCATTTAAATTGAAGATGTGGGGAAAAATTCTCCATAATATTTATGACAATGTTAGGAGGTTTCTGACTTCTCTGTTGTTTGTAATATGGTAAGATCATTAGTAGTAAGAGTTAAATGTTAATTTCCATTCTTCTAGTATTCTCATTGAGGGGAGTATTTAATGGTAAAATTGAGATTATGAAGACATGCAGTTTATTTTACAGAAGCTACTGATAACCTGAGAACCTCAGTTTTCATTCGACTCTTCCATATGAGCTCCTTGCTTGCTAATTTTCTGGATATGTATCTTGTGTTCCACTTAATTATGTACACTTCATGTAATTGCTATTTAGATTCACAATCCAATTATTTTTCAATGGGACTGAGGATATATGGTACATACCTTTAATTAAGAACAAACAAAACCCACCAAAAACCTGTCTTTAATGTGGCATATGGAGAATTTCTTACATTTTGGACTATTCAGTCTGGTACTCATGAGAAAACACGTAAAAATGAATAGGAGTCTCACTGAGATGCAAAAAACTGTTCAAATTTTTTATACACCTTTTGTTTTTTAGAGAAAGGAATCAGCTGACTGGGGCATACACTGCTATTTAAAATTAGACTGACTAAAAGAAATTAATCTTTGCAGCCCTGACTAATACATAATTTCACTCTTCTGCAGTAGCTAAGTGAGATTACAGCCCTTTCTATTTTGAGGTTTCTAAAGTATTTAAAGCCTTTTGATGTTTTTTGAGACTCCGGTCATGTCACTGCAATGTTTTAAAGAAAGTCTGCATTTTTTAACACTTCAGATTGTTTTATTTTTCAAAAATGAGTTTCATTTTTAATAGTTGTTTCATCTTCAGGTTTAGAAATGTGTTTTATTCGTGTTCAAAGCATCTTGTAATAAGATTACTAAGGGCAACTTTGAGCAATGATCTTGCGTCGTCACATTAACTGATTTAGAAATCTGGTTCACACTGTTTCTAGATGTTCCTTTGGTGCGGGCTTCTAAACCAAATTTATTCTAAAAGTTCTAGTAAATACAACCACAATTAAATGCAAAACTATTTTTAAAAATCCAGGGGCTAAAAAAAAGTGCTACTTCTATTTCATGGAAAAAATTAAGTCTGTTTAATTCTACTTTTTGGAGGTAGCCATCTCAACCATCTAACAATAAACCCAATAACATGAGACTAGAACATTCGTCTTCTTTGCCAGTTTAACTCCATATTGTTTGTTACATAATAATACAAAGTAGATATATATATGTAGAAATACTTTCATGAGAGAACTTAGGTGGATGGTCGATTTTATTGTAACTTTTGAGCCTATAAAACCATCAGAGAAGACACTGTCTGAGCTTTAAAAAGACAGAATGAAAGAAAATGTCCTTCAAAGGTAGTTTAAATTTTTTCAAGTAATTCTTCCATTTTGCATATGAAATGAGTATGTGCGATGACTCGAACACTGTTCTGACCTGCTATGCAGTATGTAAAGAGAAGAGAAAGTCCTCTTCATTCTCCTGTCACCCAACATCAGTGCTTGAAAACTGAAAACACATGACCCTTAGAATATGATTTCTATATCTGATTTTGTAAGTGTGTTTTTGGGAATTTTTGGAATTACGGATTTGAGGTCAGTTACATAAGAAATAATAGATGATATGCAGACTTCTGACATAGATATTCAAATACGCTTAGATTTTGTATGTAAGTCTTCACGACGTTTTTTTCTTTATTTAAAGTAGCCCCTCTAAGTAGCTCTTCTAAGAGCCAGAAATAGGTTAATCTTTCCCTACTGATTATATAACATTTGAATGCCAAAATGCTGGCTTTGTACCAGAAGGCACAGCTCATGGTGGATGTATTTCAACAGCAATTTATGTATTGCTGAAGAGCCGTACATATGCAAGATCTTAACTTATGAATTAGTTTTAGTATTCACAAGGTGAGCATAAAATGAGCATTAACTTCAGTTACTATAAGGAGATGTAACTAACTCACAATTAACTGAAACTTCTAAGAAAAACTTCTAATTGAATTCAGTCCACTCTGGACTTCATTAAGGGAGAGATCTGTGTGGCTACTCCATTAGCACCGTTCTGAAATATTCCTATACCACTTGAGTAACTAGAGACTGTTCAGACAACCTTAGCACTTGTAACATTAGTAATTAATCACTGCAACTGAAAGGAGTGCAAAAATTCTAGTATATGGATCTTCTTTCCTGCCTTCTCCCATGGGTTACAGAACACAGTCAATGATTTTATTTCACACCACCAAACTTTGTGCCTAACGATGAAGCTGTACAAGGAAGGTGTTACCAGGTTTAACAGAATAAAACCTTTTTTTAATCTCTTACTTTCTCCCCCAGCATCCCCCCCCCCCAATCTTTTATTCATGAATGCTCTGAAACACTGGTGAGCCATGAAAAGCATGAAGTTGGGTCATCTTTAACTCTTGAGAAATATTTTGGTCTAGACAAGAGGTACTCTTCTCTTATAAATTCTATCAATATGTCTTGCTAAGTTGAATGGTGTCTACAAGGCCCATAAGTTAATTTTCTCCTTTGCCTGATAGACTTAATATGCATTCTGCCCTAATAAAGGTTCACAAGTAGTTTTTGCTCTAATTACGTTGAGGAAGAATGGGTAGAACACATGCGTGATGCACTTATGGCCAAAACTCCAGTATGTCCCTGCCCATGGCAGGGGGGTTAGAACTAGATGGTCTTAAGGTCCTTTCCAACCCTAACTATTCTGTGATTGTCTGTAATTTGTACTAACATGCCAGGTTTTAACATAAAAGTATGAATATCAAGATTCTGCTATTGTAAGAACAGGCAGTACAGGTGCCTAAATAAACTTCCCATCTAGCATGTTTTTTTTAAGAGGTCACTGAAGCATTATTACAAAGTAGGCCTTCAGTAATACAGAAAGGTCCCATCATTAGGGAAGGTAGGCCTATGTTGATATTAATTGAATTGGAGATCTTCCAGACAGTTTAGGCTGGCAAAAATGTACTTTTCAGATTATAGCAACATTATATGGTAGGTCTGAGTGTATCTTGAATTTCAAATGACAACCTTGCTACAAGCTTGTGGGACACAGTGTGTATGCCTGATGTTCCAGTTCGTTCTCAGCAAGGTTAAGTGAAATTAGACCAACTGGGCTAAATTATCCTTTCGTATGGAAATTGTGTCACTGTTTAGATGTCAGAATGAGACGTGTACAAAGGAGCTTAGTTCTTGTACTGCTTTCCATCAAATAATGAATCCTTGAGCTCAAGGTTGAGGAGCTCCTACACTGTGCTTCAGAATACAGGGAGATTAACCTTCTTCTCACTTTCCCTCTGCTGTACCCTTTTAAAAAGATGTGGTGACTTTTCTTACAGCAAAATAGGTTGTTACCGTTTTCCAGTGAATTACAAGTGCAGTGTTTACTGTCAGCACTACCGTGATGTACCAACAGCCAAGAGGGAGCTGCGTTGCCTTTGCTCTGCCAAGAGGCCATATGTGTGTGTATATAGAATAGTCAGCTGTTGTCAAGTACCTTGCTATTTTCTGGGGCTTTAATTATCTCGCCTGTTTTACTTTGTGGAACCTAAGTCAGGACCAGTCCTTTGAGCCCTCCAATCTTTAAAATGTCTGGCCAGGTAAGAAAGGATCACAGCTGAAGTTTGTCTGCAGCATACTACCACTGCATGCTACCAAGACTCTGCTGCAGAGGATTAAAGTTCTAAAGTTCATCAAACTGTCTTTACTTCTTGGAAAGAAAAGTATGTTTTAAGTCACATGATACCTGTGATGCACAGAGAGGACAATGTGCTGAAGCATACAATGCTGAGGAATTTGAAGCAACTCTCTGCTAAATAATTGAACTTTTTTGAATTAATCCACTTTTGTTTTGGAAATTTACTAACTCTACCTCACCTACTGTCTTTAAACATGGATTAACTTTCTTCTAAACCTAGATGTCCCTATAATTCTCCAATATTCTGAATGTTGGAAGTGAACCGACTTCAGTAAAACTTTGGGGATTAGATTGGGGAATTAGGCTCATCTCATATTGTAGTTCAAATAGGAATAGAAATACCAGTTAGAACAGGATATAATGACTAAAGTAGACATTTTTGAGAATCTCTTCAGGAAGGAATACTGTCAGAGCTTTATAAAGTTATAGCCAAACATAGCATTTAAACATAACTGACAGAAAAATAAAATTAATTACTGTTAATTCACAGATTAGTGTGCTGGGTTTTCTTTAATTTGTGGCTGAAGATATTAAAAATAGTGTTTTGTTCCTGTGCAAAAAAGTTATTTCATTATTACATTGTATCTAGTGTGAGATAATTCTTCATGCAATGTCAGTTCTGACCTTGGTATTTTCCAATTTAATTTTTTATGCTAGAATCTGAGTTCAGAGTACCTTTCTGAATTTGAGGTTTTTGCATCCCTATGTGCTTCTAGAAGATCAGTAAAGATGCCTTTAACTTTGGCAGATATCTTTCATGTCAATATCAGCTTCTACATGATCCTTATGTTATCTTGAGCTTCTGTTACTTATTTTGTGTTTCAGTGTAATCTTCATTAATCTTGAGTATCAAAAGTTCTTGAATAATTGGGAGATAGATGTGCAGTCACCAGGTTTTGAATTAATGCTGGACATCATGTCATACTAGTCCAGCCTCCTTACTTGTCTAGATTAATTGAAGACTGCTGCTGTGTCTAAAGACCTGTATGTCTTTAGAGGGGCCACACTGACTCCATAGCAGGCAGCAGTGTTACAGCCACTGAGGTCTAGAGAATTGAGGAAATGTTCGCTTATTAAACTTCATGCTAGGCGCTAGCTCCAGGTTAGAAAACTAAATTCTTACTAACATGGACTGCTCTTGTAATCTAGCAGCCAGAGAAAATTAACAAGTACCTGGTTAAACTGGTTTGGGAAATTACAGTCATACCATTTACTGTACCCTCAAATGACTATCAACTCCAGTTTCCACAGATGTAACCTCTTAGCATGACCCAGAAAAACCTGAAAAAGCTTCACAGAAGAAAGAAGCATCCCAAGCTGTTGCCCAGATTTTTGCTAAGTCATTAAGACACAATGAGCATTTTCCAATTTTCATTTTGTTAAAGAGATTTCCAATATTTTGCTGTTTTAAGATTACAGAAGTCTGAAATAGACAGAATTCAATTTTTTTTAGAGTTCAAATCTTATGGTCTGGTCAGAAGATAAATCCTAAATGTTTAAATTCATTTAAATATATTGTAAAACATTATTTTAAAGTATTCAAGAATGTACATGTACTCTTACTCATAGTTCTGGCACTGCATTTTCTGCGAATATGTCTTACAAGGCATTTTTATATAAAATACAAAGCAAGGATTGGGCTGAACCATAAAGTATGATCAGTTGGCTTTGGAGGTGTAGTTGCTGTGGTAGTCTTTTCCAAGCATTTATTTTTCAGACTGGAGCATTTTATAAGGTTGAAAGAACTGCTAAACTAAGGATACTTTAATTTGTATAAAGTTTTTTGCTCTTGTTTTTGAACGTAATCAGAAGGGACAGTATGGAGTGAGGAATAACAAGTGCCTAGATGGAAAATAAACTAACGCTAAAAGTAATAGTGACTGTGAGCTAACTATTTTCATACTCAATTAATGTAGTCAGTTTCATAAAATCTAAAACTAAAATGTTGAAGTGTGTTTATATCTTTAGGGCCTGTTTTAAGATACTTACATCTGCTAGAGGGGGAACCAGTGGTTTTACTTAAAAAGTCACTTTTCATTGGGACTAGCATCTTTAACTCACTCCAACTCTAGGTATGCAGGTTCCTTGTTTGCTATCAAGAGTAATGATCAAACTATTTTGTTTTCTTGGGCAAACCTTTCTAGAAGTGTTCTGGGCTATGCCTGTGTTGTTAACGCAAACCTTTTCTTGTCTCTGAAAACAGCTGCATAGAATTTAACATTCTTTGAGAAGTTACACAAGACTAGAGATAGCAGGGGAAGAGGTAATTTGGTAGATAATAACAGAGGAAAATGCTTTTTCAATGTCTGTCTTAATTTAAATTTATTTTATTTTTTTTTTTTTCATAAATCTTGGCTGTGTATTATTTATCTAAAAAGGACAGGTAAAATAGTATTCACTCAATATTCTGAAAAATTAGGGTAAGTCACTACAATAATAATAGCAAATAGACTGTGTAAAGCTATATCAAAGTTTGTCATAATTTAAATACTATATATCATCATGGAGCCACTGTCAAGAGTCTTAGGCACTGTCAAGAGTCTTAGGCAGAGAAAGTCTATCAAGCAAAAGAAGTCTAGCAGTCCCTGCTCAAAACCCAGCTGCCTCTAATTGCTGCAGGTTTACAGAAAAGAATTAGCCTGTAAAACACCTAAATGCCAAATTATAAAGGTCAAAGCCAACATGTTCACATTCAGTGAGAAAACTGAGTTGTACTGATTATGGGGCAAAAGAGCAATCAATGCATGCTCGACAGAAAGCCCTCTTAAGATTGTATTCAAGTCTAGCAGCCAGTCTTTAGATGGCTCTGCTTAGTATATAGAGTGTGCTATATTAGTTTCACTTCGGAGGTAGCAAAAGCATGGACTGCTTGGGTCAAATCTTCATTCAAACTTAACAACATTAAGTAAAAGTGAAGCAAGCTTTCTTGCCAGCTGCACTCAGAAGAGCACTGAATGCCACACACAGTTTTACTGGCTAATTTAAAGTCCTAAAATTCTAAGTCACTAAGAGCAATTTTTACTGGACTTCTTTCTTTCCTTTGAACTGCAACAGCAGGTTGCTATTTATATTTAAATAAAAAGCACAGAATAAAGCACAATGCATGCCATTCTTTTTTGCTCATGCTTACTGTTTTTAGGTAAGCATTTTTTTCATAATTAAGTACGTAAGCATAGAAGTTTATTTATCTGTTTACCTGTCCACTTTCTTTTAGTATTTATTCATTGTATAGAATAAACAGAAACTTGGTGCCTCCATTGTAAGATGGTAATCACTGATACCAGCAGATACTGCTGCTAAGCAGCTCAGATACAGTTGCTGGATAATAAGAACCCCTTATTCACTAGCCTGTATTTTCACTGCTCAAAATCCTTAATTAATCAAATAAACACACTTTTATGCTGCAAACATTCTTGTCTCCATTCTGAAATGAATACTGTATGTGGGTACTCACTGCATTTAATTTATGAAAACAGACTAACAGCCTTATCAGTCATTTGTAATTTGTGTATCTTACTCAGTTCTTGGGGTTTTCTTTATTTAAAAAAATGCTTGATAAATTAATCTGATCTTTTTCTTTCTTGTGCCTTTATCCTTTCCAAGGTTATGCCTTTCTGCTGTTCCAGGAAGAAAGCTCTGTACAAGCTCTGATAGATGCCTGCCTGGAAGAAGATGGGAAACTTTACCTGTGTGTGTCAAGTCCCACAATCAAGGATAAACCAGTAAGTAGCTCATGCCGTGGCACTTATGCTGCTTGCTAACCCATTTGCTGTTAGTCTTTTCAGTTAATAAATAAAGAAATACATACAGTTAATTGACTTGTCCATTTCCTGTTGCTGTCCTTGCTGTTACATTGATTTGACTTTCTATATCAGCGTAACATGGTTTTAACATTTGCTACTCTCTGATAAATGTCATGTTCAATTAACATTTATATTTGATACTTCTGGTATCTCCCAGGAGCATGCATCCTTTTAAAATATTAGCTGTAAAACAATTGGATTATAATTTTTTTCCTCTGTATTATTTGAAAGAAAAGAAAGCCTTATGAATGAAATTAAGGAACTCCCCTCCTCCCCCAGTTAAAATACAGATAGCTTCAAATACCCCTGTACATCATTAGTTTTCTTACTTAGTATTTTTTCTGCATGCAATAGCTAATCAAATTATAATTTAGGTCTCATTTACCTTATATAAACTGCAGCATAAAAACAAGTAATGCAGACAGCTATAGCAGAATAGATGACATGAACAGTAGAAACAATAGAATACCAACTCTAACACTCTTTAATGCTGGTCTTCTTTGTGGCTATGAATACATCAGATTAGATGAAAACTACAGAGAAATATGATTAGATAAAAAAATGCTGCCTTTAAAAAACACTATTACAAAGCTAGTACAGATGAATGAACAACCCAGTATTATAGCACAGTGAGCGTGCTTATATGATTTCTAGGATCAAAAAATGGATGGATGAACAGCTTTATCCAAATAACTTAGGAACACTATTTTTTCTCTGTAAACTAAGCATTTCTTATCAACTGTGTTGCTGCTTAACAGAAGTGAGCATTCACACATTATAAAAACTCCTTTTGTATCCAAGCACAGAAATTAGTTTTACCTCCACTTCTATCAGTGCTTTAAAATTTTTGGATCACTGTGTGTGATGTCAGGAAAGCCGGAAGCCCAAACTGCAATTACACATACACAGCAAAATGTTCTGAAAGTCCTTTCACAGATTTCTTATTATAATGGCGATCAGGGGCAGGGAGTTAATGAGGTAGGAGTTTGTAGTGATGAGATTTAACTCAAGTCTGGCCTCTAGAGGTGATAAATGAACTGTCACTTTCTTTCAAACACTTTAGATATACTGTGTTCTCAAATTTAATTTTGGTACCTATACCACCAATTTACTGCTGTTGCTAAGTTAAAATTGTATCTTTAATCATAGAAAGATTTGGCAGTTGTTTTTTTCATTTTAATGGAGTTGCCAGATTTCTCTACTAAAACCAATCCTTAATACAGGTGCAAATTCGACCTTGGAACCTAAGTGACAGTGACTTTGTGATGGATGGGTCTCAGCCTTTGGATCCAAGAAAAACTATCTTTGTTGGAGGAGTTCCACGGCCCCTCCGAGCTGGTGAGTAGAAGGAAAACATAGGGCATGTAGTAGGGAGTTCCAGGCTAGCAGAAAAGATGAGAAAATGTACATATTGTATGTCTCTTCCAAATATTTATCACTTGCTAAGTCTTCCTGTCTACAAAATACAAACTGTGAACAATTTTTATCTTTAAGATAGGTTACTAATTAGGATTTCCAGTAGACACAGTTTCCCAAGTTTGCATAATATCCTAGAACTTGGCTGTTTTTGTAACATACCATCTTAATCCTAAACCTGATTGACTTGCTGAGATGCAGACAAGTCCTCCTTTCGTTTGACTACAAGACAAACTTCTCCTAGCCCCATTCCAATCCAATTCCAATGGCAGTTCTATGATTTCTCTTTCCCTTTTATTCAACCCTAAGCCTAATTTTCCCTTGGAGCTACAGATAAGGCCTCTTAGCCACTGTCCAGAGAAAAATTTCTCCCAGCCCCTGCCTCTTGGTGGCCCCACTCTTCTGAAGACCACTTTCCAGACCTGCTCCTGATGCAGTTCTTTTTCTGTATCTTTTTTTCTTCACCCTTTACCTTTTTTATTCACTTTCATTTGCAGAGCCGTAGACAAGACCCCTTAGCTTTTGGCCAGAGGAAAGATGTATCTCAGTCCTGGCAGCCTCCAGTTTGTTTTGAAAGCCCCTTTTCAGTACTGCTGCCAACACTCTTTCTTCCTAACTTTTATATTCTTGGTGAGCTAATGACAAGGTCATGAAGCAAGTTGAAACATTTCTCCTAGCTCCATCCTTTGTCAGCCGTCGCTTGTTAGTAGTCCCTCTCCATCCTCACTCCAAGTCAGCCGCATGGTTTCTCTTTTTCATCCTCTCAAATCTAATCCTATTTTTTCAGGGCTGTGGTAGACAAGGCCCCTCAGTCATTGTCTGGAAGAAAGACTTCTGGATTGGATTTGCCAGTACTCCTCTTTCCTCTGGTAGCCACTTTTCACCCCACTAGAACTTCAGCTCCTCACTTGATGTTTCTTCTAATTCAAATCCTTTTGGAAAGCTGTGCACAAAGTCCCCCAGCCATTGCTGTCAGTAAGATTTCTCCCAGCCCAGGTTTCTTGGCAGACTTCACTTTCCTCACCATGTTAAAATAAGGCATAATTATAAGACAGTAATTATGTAAATAGTAACAATTAAACATTAGCTCATTTCTAATTATAGTCTTTATAAACCTGTATGTCATTTGTCCCATCATAGATTACATTTGAAATGCATTATATTTGATAAATGATGTCTTTAGTTAACTTCTCCAAATCAGACAAATAGTTTCCAGTTTTTCTTGTTTGCAACTTTAAAGACCTGACACAGAAGTTTTTCCTAAGATGTCTGAACACTACGTGGTTTCCTTGCCCTGGAATCCTGTATAGTCTTTGTCTATTGGCAAGAGTGACTTACCGGAACTACCAGGTGTTTAGATGTTCCTGATGTTTATTCCATCCTGTCACTTTTTTGAGATCACCACCTAAAGTGTGATTCCAACTCATTAGAAAGTAGAAGAATCTACTAGTCACTACATTATGCTGATAGTTTTCCCTTCCTGGTTACAGCAAGAATATTACCTAGTTTGGTAGAATGAGTTAGACATTTGTTTGCTTGTTGCAAATGGACAAATGTGCATATGTTCTTCCCTTAATGTGACACACACATTTATGCAAACACACATACATACTCTGTTTAAAAACTGTCTCTATATATAGCGAACTAGTGAGAATTCTGTGAGAACTGAAAGGATTTCAATATTTAGTATATCCTTTTCATTTTATCTTGGGTAGCTCAATTTTTACTTGCTACTGAAAGTGTTTTCACACACTGGCATAAGGCTGACTTGGCAGAGCCTGTACAGGTCCCAGGTCTTTGCTTTGTGAGGGTATGTCCCTCACCCATCTGACAAATTTGTTTGCCTGTCAAGTTTTACAGAGAACTTGGTATGGTGATCACACATCTTGGCATAGTTTACCTGCCTCTTCTCCACTTCCTTCAGTTTTTTCCCTTAACTTTCCTCCTGTATGTTTCCTCAACCATGCATTCAGCCTGTCTTATTTTCTGAATTATAACTTCTTTGGAGTTATTCTTAAGTGTCAGAAAAAGCACCAAACCATTTTAAAAGATCCACCATCAAGTTAATGTTCTACAAAAATACTAAGTTGCACCTAAAATGTAGGCTTGCTTTTTGTTGCAAATGTAAAACACTTCCCTAATGTCTTTTTCAATCTTAGTAGCTAGGGCAATGTACCAGGTTCTAAATACAGGAATATCTTTGAGTGATCTTATATGTAAACTAGCATTAACAAGCCTGGCTGAAGCTTGGGGACATCCTGAATATCTAATCCCAGATACCAGAGTTTTAATTTTCAATATGATAAATTCTAAACCAGTTGACCTGATAATTACTTTAACAATGTAACTCTGCATTTTTTCCCCGCACTTCAGTCATACTAAGTTTGTTTTTACAGATTCTGCTTTTCGCTTTTATATTTTACCATAGTTTGTGTAGGATTGGTTCATTCTGTTAGAACCAGGGTTTGGATTTGTTATTTTAGGTTTTGGAAGACAAGTAGCTAAGGCAAACAGTGGGGGATTTTTTTATGCAACAAAGCAAATGCAACACTATTATTTATGTTAAATCTATACTATTTAACACTTGACTTCTTGCAGTTGAATTGGCAATGATTATGGACCGTTTATATGGAGGTGTTTGCTATGCTGGCATTGATACAGACCCAGAGCTGAAGTATCCAAAAGGTGCTGGTAGAGTGGCTTTCTCCAATCAGCAGAGCTATATTGCTGCTATCAGCGCTCGCTTTGTCCAGCTCCAACATAATGACATTGATAAACGGGTAAGTAAAATGGCATGGAACAGAATGGTTGTTACTCACAAAACTGTACAGAAATGAAAAACATCTTTACATTAATATTGTGTTGGAGAACACTAACCTCTGTTCTTCAGATGACATTTGCTAATTACTTAGAAGCTTATTTAAGCAGCTAAAGCAGAGTGGAAAAAATGCACCTTAAGCATCTTGAAATAACATTGAGCCCTAAAACCAGAAAATATTTGGTTGTAAGCTCATTTATTCTCATTTTGTTTTGAATTCTGAAGGTTAAATGCCATAGAATTTCCCAGCTTTTTTTCCTCCTCCTTTGGATGTTTGCTGACTGTACATCAACAGCTTTTACTTGGTGGCTACTTACACAGCTTCTGACACTTCTGCTATTAGGCAACATTTTTTTCTCAACAATGTACATCTAGACTTGAGGTGCCTAAATCACAGCTTTATCATACATATAATAGGTAATGCTGACCTCAGAAGTTTTGAAAATTATTTAACCAAACCCAAATGCCAAGAGATGCTTGATAGGTAAAAGGGGAGGAAATGAGAAGGGATTGTTCAGTATGAAATCCTGGTTTCTAAAGGGCTTTTCAAGTACCAAGTGAAATTACGTACTGAAATCTGAATTTGAAGACATTAGAAGAAAACACTCCTTAATTTCCAAGATACTTTTTTCCGTTAGACCTTCTTTCTTCATCTCTCTATTACTTGTACAAATAACACCTATTATTTGGGGGACTCAGCATTTAGAATTATTCAAAGAACACACAGCATGCACTGCTGCTATGGATTTTTACAATAGGGGTGGCTTGTTTTCTGCTTAATCTGATAGAAAACTCTTAAAAAATAGTATTGACAAGTATTGGCTGTGTCTGTTATGTGCAGTGTACAGATAAAATCACACAGCTGTAAAGTCCTGGCTATTTTTACTTTCTCTTTAAAAATCTGAACTTTTTGTCAGATTAGGTGAGGTCATGACTTTTAAGTCTTCAAACTTTCTATGGTGCTACTCTACGTCATGACTGTAACTAAGACAAGGCTGTTCTGAAGTATTTCTCATCTGTTGGCTTCTGAAAAAAATTTACAGAGAGACGAAGATTAATTTTGGAATCTTAATCACGGTGTTGAACCCTTTGAGATTTATATATCAGCCATGCTTAAAAACTTAGGGTTTTTTCTAAGCTTTAGGGTAGAGCCACAAATGATGCTGGCTGGTAGTTTTTTTCCATCCATCAGTACTTTTCCCAGTTACTGATTGATAATTTCTGTTTCATTATCTTTTTATCTATATTTAAAACAGGTTTATCTGTGAGTTAGAAGAAGTATGAAATCCCTTAATCAGTCCTTAAATATTAGTTTTTAAATCCAATAGATCAAAAACCCTGAGCTGTACAGCATACTTTCTTAAAATCGTGTCACTAGTCACCAAAACTAGAAAAGGTGTGAGAAAGAGAATCTATTTCAGACCTTCACAATTCATGCTTTGGAAATTTCATTTGAAACAGTGCCGTCTTACTTTATGTGATGCTTCTAATTTTAGTGGTATGGCATCTGATATGCAAAATGGCAGTTACTCAGACTTGCTCCATGCAGCACTAGTGGTATAATGTAATTTAACAAAAAATTAAATAAAAAATAACATAAAATAACATAAAATAAAATGAAGTAGTGATTCTAGCTCTTCCATAGGCAAGAAATAGAATTCCCTCTATAAGCTTTACTTCAAATGAGTTACATTTACTGAAATGGGGTCAGGATATGCTGAAGTAAAATTCTGCATAAAGCTTTTTTGTATAATATGTTTCTTGTTTTTCCTTAATAGCTCATTCTGTTTTTCCTTAATAGCATAAGAATTACGCATGCATAAACTAATGATTTCCCCAGAATGAATAAATGCTCAATTTGAATGTGTAGGCTTGATTCTTAGGAGCAGGCACATAGGAGAGAACTCATATGTTGTCAGCTTCTGTAATAGTACTATTCCAAATGCCGAGTCAGGTATCAGAATACTGCTGGGTTTGGCACAAGCGCTTTAAAAACAAGAAAAATTCCAGTCCTAAGATGTTTACAACTGAGTGTAGGACAAAAGTCAGCAGCTCTCCAGTCTATTTATAATTGGTGACAATGCCACAGATGGATTTTTGTCCGCATAAGGCAGAGTATTTAATACAAGTGCATTTAATCTTGTTTAATGGAATCTTCATTTATTAGTCTTGTCCCAAATTGTGCAGTTCATAACAAGAAGAAAAAAAAAAAGGTGGGGGGAGGAGGAAAAAGCCCCCTAAACACTCTCTGGGAAAAGCCTCTGAAACTCACCAGACAGCTGAACTTTAGAAGTATAATTTTGTTCTTCATAATTTTTCTTTCCTAAATTGCTAAATCTCCTAAATGCTGCTCTCTCACACCCTGCCCCGTCACAACTGTATTCACATTCCAGGAGGCTTCTTAGACAGCAGCAAAATCTTTAGAGATGCTATTTTTACTGTACTTCCATCTTAGTACTTTTGCATGCCTAAATTTTCCAAGAAATGTTGAATGGTTACCAAAACACATCCTTTTTTCTTGAGGTTTTCTTACAAGTAAAGTGGTATGAAAATTTAACTACCAGCCTTTGGGTTAATCCAGCATCAGCTGAAAACCTTCAACTGATGTCAAAAAAGTCAAATGAATTAAAATACCATTCCTTCTTTTCATACTTAGCAAAACTCTGTAATCTTCTGACAGCTCTTCTTCTTCCTGGTGCAGGTGGAAGTGAAGCCATACGTGCTGGATGATCAGATGTGTGATGAATGCCAGGGCACTCGCTGTGGTGGAAAATTTGCTCCATTCTTTTGTGCCAACGTTACCTGTTTGCAGTATTACTGTGAATACTGCTGGGCAAGCATACATTCTCGTGCTGGGCGTGAGTTCCACAAACCACTGGTAAAGGAGGGAGGTGACCGGCCCCGCCACGTCCCATTCCGCTGGAGCTGAACCCCAGGCCTCCCCCAGCAACAAGTACTGGAGTAGATAAAATTGTGTGAAAAGAGAGCGCTGCCTCAGGGCTTAGTGTTCTGGAAATCTGTGCATTCGTCCGCGACTTTAATGAAGATATGGGTCTTTTTATTACTATTACTATTATAATAATTATTTACAGTCACATTACTGAACTCAGCGTCCAGTATAATACAAACCGGCAGAGTGTAACTGTACTGATTTTGCACTTTGATTCACACAAACATCTGCTTGGTACCTTAATTTCCTACACAAGACTTGTCACTAGTGACATTATGTAGACTGCCATTCTCATCAGCCTTCACTGGGCTGATGTGTATATGATAAAGATTTTTTTTTTATTATAATTACAATTATTTTTATTTTTAAACTGGAGCATGCACTTATTTTCAGAAATTTAGACTTGCCCCTAGCAGATGACTTACCAAAGGTAATATTCACAAGTAGGTGGCAGATGTAGCAAAAACTTAAACAGATATTCAGCAATCATTAGTTTGGGTCATTTAGAATAGTAATAACCCTTAAAGAAAATAAGCCTTTAGTTGCTCTCCATTTTGACTTGTAAGGATGATACCTCATAAGCTGGATCAGACTTTTTTCTTTTGTTTTGCTGAGGGTTTTTTGTTTGTTTGTTTGTTTTTGTTTTGTTGGGGGTTTTTGTTTTTGGTTTTTTTTGTTAGGTCTTTTAGTGTTATGTAAATGTATGCTGCAATAGCTTGTGCTGCTATTAAAATGGTATTACTAATACCATAATACTCTATTCAGGCTAGGGTATCAATTAAAAAATGGATATGTGATTAAAATAGTGATGGCTGCTGAAAGGAGATCAGTATAGCATACAGAAAAGCTTCCAAGGAAGGTCAATATTTTTTGACTGCATGTTTACTTAATCAGGTTGCTGCATGCAATAAATTTTATATATGTCTAATATAAAACCTGCCCACAATGCACAAATTATGAATTTACGTAGGCTACAAAATACTCAGTAACAAAACGAATTGATTACTGACTGGAGGAAGGCATGCCTCAGTAAATGTAATGCTTCTGAAATTAGGATCAGCCCATTACAGAATGACCTATATTACAACCAATATAAAACTAGCTGTAGGATATTCTTAAAACAAATTTGTGGATGGTAGATGAAGTACTTTGCGGTGCTCTGTTATATATCGTGCAATTTATTTTATATAGTAAAGTGATTATGTCTAGTACTGTGATCAAACTTAACTGTTAAAGCCTCTGTATCCAACATTAACACGTTTTTGACAGTTCATAACAGGTACATAAACAGAAATGAGCTCTTAGTTACAATCTCTCTCCTAATGCTTGCATCATTTACGTAGCTGCAGACCTTGTCCAGAAAACCAAAGAGCTCATGCTAGCATACATACACTACCGATTATATAGTCTGTCAAACTAATAAACTAGGCACATTTAAGAAAGTTAGGAAACAAAGTGGTGCTAAAGAAATGTCTGCATATAAAAGTAACATGAGATGTCTGCTCTGTGGATGTGGCGTTCTCTCTCTAATCCCTGGATGTATCCTGTGAAGCTTGAACACAATTAAGACCTGCTAACACAGTGGACATTTTTTTAGCATGAACTATGGGGCTGCAGATAGCATAAAACTACAAACACACTTGGTATATACTAATGATTGTGAGAATGTGTACACTATTATTTTCTTTTTCCTCCTTTGGTTTTGCAGTTCTGGGGACAATCTGACTGGATGACACCGCATAGTAGATTTATATGTTCTGGGTTTTGTTTGTTGTGATGTCCTTGTTTGTGTCTAATTTAGTAATTTGTTTTTCCCAATGTTTAGTTGCGAGTATTGGCTTTGAAAGGATTTTTTCTGTTTTTGGAAAAAAAAAAAAAAAAAAAAAAAAAAAGAAAAATAGTTTTTTACTGGTTTAAAATGCTTATTATAATTATCCCTTTTGAAGTTACTTCTGGGCGGTTTTGTGATATTGCTTTTCCCAGCCCAGGTGTCTTTTCTGTTGTTTTTTTTCATCTGTACAAGACATTTTGTTATGCACTACTTTTTGTATCTAGACAGTTTTCAACAGTCGGCTGATGATTTTTTTTTTTAAAGAAAAAGGCATGCTTTCTGACTGACATGATCTTTTGCAATACCTCAATTTTGAAATATAGGAAAGAAAATGATATTTTCTAAGTAAGTTTATTCAGAAAAATATATATTAATTTAATTCTGCAAGAAAAATGATTTAACAGATGGGTAACTTTATTTTTTTCATGCTTATTTGAGTTTTTTTGAAAATGAAGAAGTTAGAGCTTTATAACTGTAATATTAAAGATCATAGCTAACCTACAGAAATCTACCTAATTATGTGAAAGAACTAAACCTTTTTGAAGAAATCCCCCTCTTTCATGTAGAAAAATACCCCCAGAGAGAAAGAGAGAGAGAGAGAGAAGCTGGAAAATGTACAATATACCGTAATGTTGGATTAAATCTAAATGAAATCATCATAAAGAACAGGTGTAAACACAAACTCCATTTGGTGCTGAAAGTTGTGAATAGAAGGTGAAAAACTATTTTCCCTTAATTTGTATATTTATAATCAAGTGTGATTATGCACGACTGACCAGAGTTGTGAGAGTTCTTCTGTTTGTATTTTTTTAAAGAGAACTTTTTTTAGTTTATTAAATTATGACATGCTCCCTTTTCTTTTGTAAATGAATGTGCCCCAAGTTGTTAATATGTTATATTAAAAGAGGGTCCTTCAAAAAAAGTTATTTTTTAAAATATGGAGTTCTGAACTGCAACTTGACTAAGAAGCCCCTGGGTACAACAGGTCCTATTGTGGCCTTTTCTGATGTGAGACTTGAACTAGTCGATTTTTTTGAAGGCTAACCTAACCTCGACTATTTGTTGTTATGTGCAATACTGTTTGTACTGTTTGTATAAAAAAAAAAGAAAAATGAAAAGAAAAATGGCATAAATCTTTATTGCAGATTTATTTTCATTGCAGACTTTAGACATTGTGATTCACTAAAATCATTTTTCTACTGTCAAATATGTACCTTTTCTTCATGCTGGTATTTTTTCAATAGTAATGTAGCCTTTGTACTGAGACAAATTTTCATTGTTATTTTTAGAAAGATTTTTTGCTAAGAAAAAAATTAAACATATTTACATATTTTTCATTTTTATTTCGTATTTTCTTTAAGGAGTGCTTTCTCAACCATTAATATAGTTGTTTCTGGGAGAGACTTTCATATCTGGTCAATGTCATTAATATTATTTTGTATTTTTACTTGGAATAAATTAATTTTATGATGCTAATTCTTTAAAAGTTTATTTTTTTCATTTTCAGTTATTTTTGAAGCTAAAATCTTTGTAATATTGTTACTAAAGTGTCTAGTTTTTTGAAATGCAAAGCTTTATGTATTAACTTGCTGATGTGGTTTACAATAGTGTGGCAATGATGAAAATGGTTATGTAAAGTGATTGGAAAATTGTAACAAAGAATTGGGCAATAAAATGACAGAATGAAGCAGAAAAAATGTGATATTTTGAAAAGCCTTTTCCTTTATCAAAATGATTTAGGGAGATAATAGGGATGTCACAGTACCAGTTCGCTGTCTAGATTTATACACCACCAGTGTTGATGAAATACTATTGCCATTAGAAGGAACTAAATCTATTGAAACAACGGGGTTTTGACCCTGCCCATTCAGCATAATGCTCCATTTCTTTTCTTGTCATGAACTTGACTCTCTTTTCAATAGTCTTAGATTGAACCTCCTAAAATATATATTCTTCATTGTATTTTGCCACCGTGTTATTTATTGAATTGACCCTTTCCTGCACAACTTTGTTCCTGCATACGTTTATCGGTGGCAGCATGGAGCAGACTGTAGGTACCCACATCATTTTCTAAGGAAGTTACCACATCGTGTCGGTAGCTGCCCACTTAATGCAAAATATAGTATGGCCATTTCCTGGTAGCAATGCAGTAACCCATATTGCCACCACTTCTGAACATCTGTTCAGCTTCTTTGTCTTTCTCCGTTCTTCTCTGCCTCTCTTGTGTCTTTGTCCTTTATTTTTCTTTTGTGCTGGCAACACCAAGTGTGCCAGTATGGAAACACCTTTCACTTCACTTCCATTTCCATCACCTTTGTTTCCCTTGCAGCCAGCAGAAACCCCTTTCTGAAGCCAGCAACTCTCTGTTCTGGCACCTTGAACAATCCAGACTAAAACTGGTGTTGCGTAAACAGGGCATACAATGACTTTCTCTAGACAAAACAATTACTTGGACAAGTTATCGATGACCTTTTAGACCAACATATGCTAGAGTGTTAGAGTGGCTCATCTGTAACTTGCGGAAATGTGTCCAGAGTTGGTCTATTGCGTATCCTCTGTGTGTTCAGTTCTGTAAGTAATGTATAGACTAGATCAAATAGTGAAGTAAAATTTAGACTCAAATTAGGTACTACTGGTTGGAATGTACACAAATTGCAAACAAAGGAGATTAAGGAATGAAAAGGGAATAAAAAATTCCTGCTAAGTGGTACAATGTTTATGCTTATATTTCTGCCTACATGCTTGTATTTTATAGCCTGCTAGCAAGGCATGGGCTAAAACAAATTGTATTGCAACTCTGCAGTTAGCAAATAACTTTGCTGATTTCACTATCTGTTAGAGTAGTCAAAAAAAAAGAAAAAAAAAAGAAAAAAAAAAAAAGGCGCTTAAGTGGGAAAAGCTCCCATGTTACTATTTCAGTATTGTGACATCTCTACTTGCAAGGTATGAGTGAAAGATTAGTCACAGATTTGTAGAAATGTCTCTTTTGTTTAACCTGGCTTGTATGTAGTTGCTTTTATGCTAGTTTGTATGATGTCAGCTAACCCCTTTTTCTTTTCCTGCCTGCCTTTTTTTAAACCAAACTTCTTAATCTCTGCTGCTATAGTGTTCTATCATACCACAGAGTATTTTATATTCATGTTAGTGACTACTCTATACCCCAAATGGGTAGCAGGTCAGAAATCACATTGGTCACACAATTCTGACACACTTAAATTTTCAGGAGCAAACGTTTAGCAGTAAATAGAAAACCAGGGTGCTAACAGGAGGTAATTTGGGCTTTTTTTTGTTTTCTTTTCTTTTTTCCTGGACGTAGTTCTGTTGGGGTATAAAGTATTAGATATTTGTAATTTTACTGTCAAAATAATGGACATAACTTTTAGAGCATTCACAGCTAAGATCTCTGTACTTGTTTTTCAACTAATTTTAAATGTACTGTATCTTTTATTACATGTTCTCTTAGATTGTTTTTGCTAGTAACTCTAACAAGGCTTCTTCCTTTTTGGCTTGGACTAATGCTTGTATGGAACTGCAGTACTGTGACTAAACATGGAGCTCAATGCTGCTATTGCTTACAACTGCTTAAACTTTGTAGTTTGGACTTTATTTTTTTCTGTAATAACTTATTAAATATAGTTGTATGAAGTACTGATATTTGTCATCCTTTGCACATGCTAAGGAAATCTTGGGATATGCCTTATGGGAATGTAAACAAGCTACAACCAACCCCCCATATCTTCTACTGAAAAACTCTTTGTACTAGATAAGGTTAAGCAAATGCACACCTTACATGCACACTAACTGTCTTTTCTGGTTATTTTAGAATACAAGTATATGGTCCACTTACTTAAGTTTTCTAAAATGAAAAAGCCACCCCAGATAAGGCGTTCATTATGCTAAGCCGAAGGTAAATACAAAAATATATACTGTGGAAATATTTCTGAGAATGCGGTTTTCCCCACCAAATGCAGCATCATGTGCCTTGAACAAAGGAGCTTTTACATTACTTTCTCTGAATTTAAGAAGAATTGCTGGCTAACTGAGCCTGTATTAGCAGTTCAGCAATGGCTGCAGGTTACGGATTAGACTGAGCCCCTGAAAAAGAAAAAAGCACTGCAGCACTGGTTTCTGATGGTTTCTAGTTTTAGAATAAGGAGACAAAGCTCAGTGTTACAGCTGTTCAGAACCCTACAGAATGTTTCCTTGAAAAATGTGACTTCTGCCCTGTCAGGGCAAGTGAAGACCACAGGAACAACACATGTTGTACACTGCTGCTTGCTTTCAGCGGCTACATAATTGCAGCTCAACGACCCTGCTGGAACTGTCAGCACTTGAAATTACAGGCTGATTTCAATGTGCATGTTGCACTTAAACAGGAACTGCCCAGTTGTTACGCTAGAAATTAAACGCCCTTTGGAAACAATATGAAAAGCTGATGAGGCTGTGTGCTAAGTAGTGTGCATGCTTTCCTAGTGTGCAGAAGAGCCCTGTGGCTTGTGTTATGCTACTTTATCCTAACATTACCCTGTGCAAGAAAAATTGATGGCACTGCTAGTGAAGAACAATAACTCTTAGGAGAATGGTCCACTGACTGTTCTTCCTGGACAAGTGGTTTTACAAGACAAGGATCTCTAATAGGAACTCTAATAGTAAATAAATGTGTGAGAACTTGTAGGCTACTTATAGGTTACTTCAGAGTTAAATTTGAGAAGGGAGTTCTTATAAACACCTTCCATTAATGAATGTCAAACTGCTTATTGTAGCCTGTCACCATACAGTGGTTCAGGTCCATCTGGACAAGTTCAGTCTGGGTTTACCCCCATCCTCTGTAACAGAGAACAATTGTGGGAGGAAGCTGGAACTGCTAATCCAAAATCCTTCCATTACTACATTACTGATAAAGTAAGCTATGCCACTTGTAGGATGCTGATACTGAGAATTTGCCTTCTCCAGCTGATAGCAGCATTTAACTCAGCCATTGCTTGCATTAAAGAAAAGGTTGCACCAATTTAATTTAGACCAATGCACTTAAGTCCAAAAAGCTGCATGACCTCTTTTGCTTCTGGTTTGTATGTGTAATTTTTGCTAGGCTTAAAATGAACAAAAATAGCTACCTATATGACTCCTGAAGCTTGTGTATTAAATCTATTTAGGCTTCTATGCTGCTAAGCTAAACTGTTTTGTACTCAAGGCACCCAAACAACATGTCACCTCTCATACAGACCTGCAGAAAAGCCAAAGGTTAGCTCTTAAAAGCCATAATCTGTTTTCCTCATGTCTGGCAAAAGCTAAATGGCATGAGCATGGGGAAAGAAATGCTGCATTCTCTCCTAGGGATCAACAAGAGCATGGGGTTTAAAGCAAGCAACATATTTAATCTGTTTTCATAAAAACTATACTAGTGACTTGCAAAAAAACCTTATGCCACTCAGTTCTATTACAAATGTAGGACAAAGTTCCATGCACCAGATGCACACACAAACTATGTCTGTTCAAATGAATTCTCTCTCTCTCCCCAGTGGCAAGCAAGGTTTCGCAAAGTTTACTTTGGGATAACAAACTGTACCTAGAGTAATTTGAGAAGAAAACACGATAGAAGTCCAGTTTATCCCTTTTCCTGTTTTGGAAGAAGAAATAAAACTATCAGCAAGTATAAGGTCATATGGCAGACCCCTGGCTACAGTTAGTTAAGCCAGAATGCATGTCGCCTGCCACCTCACTCACGGCACATTAGCACTTTCCAGTGTGGCCAAGCCAACCATGGCACTGGAGGCACTTAGAGCTGAATCAGTAAACCCAGGCATCCATTTGCTACTTTTAGGTGTCTGAGTGATATTTATTTGCTACCAACTTCCTAAAATCCCCTTTGAGCTCCTGCTTAGCATTGCTTGGGTCTATGTTTTGTAAGCAGGAATATGCAAAACTGTTTAACACTTCTGAATTGTTTGGTAACCCAAGATTCTCTGGGTAGTTCCCTGCAAATTTTTTTTACCTGCAAGCCTAAACACAGAAAACACTTGCAAACATATTTGTTGGGCCCAGTTTCACATAAAGGAGACAGAGGTGTAGAGGTATATTTCTCCTCTATCCAATAGCCTGAGTAGTTAAAACACTTGAGGATGGGGTTTTTTTATTTTTACAATTTCCTTTTTCCAAATTTCCTGGACTATGGAGCAAGGACTAAACCTTTTTCATTATTTGTAGCAACTTCTCTAACTATTTTGTGACACATACTTTGGTCTCTGCAACAGCATAAGCATCACCACTAAGATAAATAATCAAAATAGTAGTTCATATAGTTACATGTAAGAAGATAGTGCCCTCTGATACACCTTGACTTCCTTGCCAGCTTCTCATTGACACAAGAGCTTGTAAGAGAGAGTTGGTACAGTTCATATTCAAAATAATACTGCAAAACACTGACAGAAAATGTAGCAAAGATGCAACTCATGATCTCATCTTTCCTGCAAGATCTTTTCTTTCAAAGTTACAAACAGACCTCTAATCTCATTGTCAGACTACAGAGCACAGTTTGAATCAAATAAAAAATACATGAAATTCTAAGAGATAGATGGGCAAAATCTTGTTCATAATGTAACTAATCCCTCTGACTGTCCCTTGTGCATATTATTGTAGTCAGAGCCCACATCACAGAATCAGAGCATACACACATGCTAGAAACATCCTGCTACTCATTCTGCCTCTACTTTTCTTACTCCTGACTAGATTGCATGCTGTTGTTTGGGTTTTCCTCTAATTTCATCATTTGTCACCAGTTTATGAATGGATGAAAAGCAATAGTAACATTTCTTTGAGCCATTTCCACAAGGTTTAACCTATCACAGAGCATCAAAGTGATACCTGAATGTTAGTTAGGATAATGTTGCACAATGGGGAGGATTCTGCCTAAAGCAATCATTCATAAGGGATAAAACTCAGCATAGCTATAACTTACTCTAGAAGGCAACTGAATTCTCATTTAAAAGATGGTGCTACCATGATGCATATTCTAGGTTGTGGATTGTTGCTGGCTGGGGAGGAGGGAGCTTGACCCCTGATCACTACCTTTTGTTATTATTTTTCACAGCTCCAACCTGGACAGTTTCACCTCTGAGCATGTACATTTACATCCCTTCATCTGCTGCTTGCAATGACAAAAGGAAAATATCAACCGTGAATGAACAAAACCAAAAGCATTTCCCTCTCTTAAGAACTTGCTATATGTTACAAAATATACTTTTAGACAATATGCAACCAAGGTTACCTCTGTATAACAAAGCCCTTTATATTCTGAACACATTGATGTGAAATCACTTGCTCATCAAAATGGTATGCAATACCAAGGCCAAAAGAATGCATATAACATCAGGGATAGAATATTGTTCCCATTCATTTGAAGACAGAATTCTGTCTTACAGACTTCAGTGGGATACCACTTCACAAGAAAATATTTCAACTTTCACCTAGTTCTCTTAGATTCCAGCTTTAGACAAAACATTAATGTTACTCTGGCCACTTTCTTGTGTTACAGGCTACCTAAACATGTTCTAGCTTAAGAAATCACTTACTTAACTGAACTTGGTGACCTGCAAGTGCACACTAGTGAAGGTGAGGTGAGGAGGAATGGAGAAAGGTTAAACAGTTCATTTTATCTGTAGTTTAATCAATGTTTTACCTAGAAAAAAGTCAGTGACTCTGGCAGAAGTAAGTATGAGAATTTGATACCCATTATGACACTTAGGAATAGGGTAGAAGGGAACTTCTCCCTCCCAAGTGGGTGTTCAAGCCTTTCAATTAGTAAGTCATTCCTTTGCTTCACCCTCTTAGCCCACAGAGTCTTGATTTGTTCTACATAAAGTGGAACAACAGAAAGCAATAGCCTTTCTCCAGCTTCAGGCAGCATAACACAAGCTAGCTCTACTGTCATGAGCATGAAATGCTCTGCATGATAGTGCACCCTGAAAAGCAACTTCATTAGCCGATGCTAAAGCACCTGGGGTACCTCTACATCACAATCACTGTGCAAGTGCCTAACTCAAGGACAGTGATTATGCTCTGGCCACTACAAACTAAACAATTAGACCCAGTGATGCTCAAATTCACATCACCAACGTAACTGTGGATTTGGCTTTGTGACATTGACCCTTTTTTCCTCTTCTCAACTGAGGTGCTTATATTGTTCTAGTCAAAGATGCTAATTATTGATGCTTGACCACAGCAGAAAAAATTTACTCCAAGCAGCACTGAAAAAACATGTGCCATACAGAGGAAAATGACAGTAAAGCCTCAAAGTGCTGAGGAACCTGCATCCTATGGGGTAAAATATGAAACAAGTGATAATGTAAACCATGCACACAACCCTGAAAAGAACAAGTAAAAAAAAAAAAAAAAAAAGCAAATGCAGAGCTAGAATGTTCTTTTCTGGCAATAGAGTTCAGAGGCAGAGAATTACTATTATTTTATGTGCATGTAATGAAAGCACTACCCCACCAGCACATAGGACATAAACATGACAAACTGTAACGGTCTCTTTCTCTCTGGTTAAAACAAAGTAAAAGCCCACAGTTGTGACACACTTTTCCAACAATCAGCCAGCAAATTGGTAATGTTTTGCTCTGGAAAATTCTCTAAGGTAGCAGGAAATTTCAGTGCTAAAATACCTTCAGCAATACTACTTCAATCACTGCCCTGAAAAAAGTTTAATATAGACTACATAGCCAGACGGCCAAAAAAAAAACCCTAGTCATGATGAGACATGACTTACTGAGTCTGCAAATCTTTACACCATTATATAACTCAGTAACTCTTAGCATCTAACTCAGTGCTGTGTAATGGCTGTTGATAGCTAATCCTCAGTGAAGCTAGGGGCTGTAAGAGACAGATGAAAACAAATGCTAAGATACATGGAATCCCCTGCATTTGTCAGACTATTCCCATAGAATATATAAACCCCCTAAATCTTAAAGTCACATCCATCCTATGAGATTGGGCTCCCCTATACAGAATACATAGTGTAGATTAAGTGTATGAAGAGTAAAAGCGGCAAAGTGTGGAAGAGGATGAATCTGTCTTGCAGTCCAGCCTTTTGTTAACACAGTATCTAAGGCATAAAAACTGTTCATAGAAAGCATAGTTCAGTGTGCCTTTGACAGAGCAACCTTGGCTCTGAACACAAGATGCCTGCCACTGCTCTAAATTAACACAAAGATTTCTGTTTGGGAAATGAGTTTAAGGAACACCATTTCTGTCTTGCTCTTGATTTCTTGTTTCTGAATGACATATGAGGCCAGAAAGGTCACAATGGCCTTTCCACAGAGGAGTGATGCCTGAAATAGGAGATCACTACATGAGATTCTCATTTCGCTCTTTTAAATAGTATCCAAACTCATGGTCTGCTAACCTAATTTGAGTAGAATTTAGAACTGTATTTATAGCAGCTTTTCCACTCTGGAAACTGTCTTCACTTGCAGAAATGATGTTCTCTAGTAATTAAGTTGCATATTATAAGCTGCAGTATTGCCTTTGAGCAAACCAGTTTGGGCTAAGCCTGGCTGCTTTTGATCCCAATTTCCTAATTATTATGGATCAATCTCTTCACTTGTGTTTCTGTGAAGTGTGAAGAGTTCATGGGGATTGTTTGTGTCAGTTCTTTTCACAGAGGAATTAAGCTGCATTCAAAATCCTGCATGAGCTAATGCGAAGTCAGCAAGTGCCAGTGCCTTTCTATCAGAGTTCTCCTAAATCAAGCTCTGAAGAAAGGATGTAACAGAAATAGCATTAGCCAGAAGTGAACACTTCATATCAAATACTCAAACTGAATCTTTGCCCAGTTCCTGAGCCAATAAGAAATACACGGTCAGATTATAAGTTTTGGTGGGTTTTATCCTTTTTTTTTTTTTTTTGATCCTTGCAGAAATAGGGCTATGAGAAGAACACCATAGACCCCATGGGAAAGGGAGTCAGTGGGCTGTAGAGTCACTCAGCTGTAATACGCAAGTTCTGAAAACTTTGCCCTCTCAGCTTCCTAAGGCTTGGGCTCTACAGCTGAGCCAGGGCCCATGTGACTGTGAGTCTGCCTAGCTCCTGCTAAAATGAGCTCTCCCTGGCTATCTCCAGCACAAGCACACATACTGTTCCCACAGACTAAACCTGTCATCACCAGCTGTACCACCTGCTTGGACTCCTGGGGCCCTTTTGCAACTCCTCCTATTACCAAGCCATTTACTTGTTATAGCCTCATCCTGGCAGTGGGACAAGGCAATCAGTGAAGACTGTGCTTCTCTCTGGATCTGAAGAACATGAGATCCCTTCTGAGGCACCGGAAGATGACCAAAATCATCTGTCAGTTCTCTCCCTGTGAGCAAAGTCCCAGCTATGATCTAGACCCTTGCACACATGTCTCCTCAGACCATTCTCACTCTTAAGTATGAACAGAAGATTCAACTGCAGGACTGCACAGCTGAGGAAATGAGAGAGCAATACCAGTATGATGCAACCCTTAGAGCTACATGTTCTGATTTTACAATCACAGTATCAGCTAGGTTAGAAAAGACCTTTAAGATCATCAAGTCCAAACAGAAGCCATGAAAACACTGTCATAAACTGTTCCCCGCTTTTTCCTGCTTTGCTTGGAGATATTTGGGCTGCACCTGGGAACAAGTATGGATTTTCTGGTAGAGAAGACACTAGCTACAGCTGCCAGAACTCCCCAGCTACTTGTGGTGTTTCCCAGTGCCTGGAGGAAGAGCTGAAGCTAGAATGTAACGGGAAGGTTGGTGCACAGGCTACTAGGTGCTCAATCTAGGCAGACCACCTCTGATATGAAGTTGCCTTCTGTAGTTACAAACAACTGAAAGGCATAGGGAGTACTGTAGGAGCTTAGGAGCTGCCTGTGCTGCCTGTACAGCCAATGAGCCTTGTTATTCTACATCCCATCTCAGGTTAACAGCCAGTGGCAGAAAGCCTGGTGACATTTCCTAGCACAACTGAGTACAAAAGAAAGATGATTGACACATCACTGCCCAGAGGAAAGGAGAAACTCCCTCATTCATGTAGGTTAGGGTAAAGTGAATGATCCATTATTTTATTTATTTATATTTTTAATCAGGACAAGGAATAGCAACATAGCTTTAAATACATGTCTCTTCCCTACAAATGCCCCCAAAAGTCATTCCTCTTCCCAAAGGGTTAAGCTGCTATATCTTCTGCTATATCTTCTCCTTTACAGCCTTAAACAATATCTATGTCATATATAGCATGGAGGTGATGTAGATTCATGTTCTGGTTCAACTAGTTCAAAGGAGCTTACACATTTCTTTCCCAATCCCAGTGTAAGAGAATTCCATTTCTAACATGTCTCTTGGTTCTTATTCTGTACTGTCCTATTTAGGCTCTGTAAACTTCTGAACTTTGAAGAGTAAGCTCCCAAAAATGCTTGTGTAAAATTTTTGCCAATTTGCTAAGGTGCACTTTCATGCACACTAGTTAAAGAGCATCAGCTTTAGCAATACATACTGCTTAGCCTCTCAAAATTAACCATAGGGTGTTTATTCCCATCAAGTTATCTGTTCAATGCATAAATGATAGATCCTCACGGGATGGTACCTAAAGCAGATTCACTGTCTGTGCTGACAGAGCAAAGCAGGCTACCAGTTTTCTACCACAAGAGAGTAAAGCAGAAACGCTGTTACATCTGGAGGAAGACTCCTGGGAGCCAAGATCTGAAGAGCAATAGGAGCCAGCAATTCCCCAGTCAGCAATGAACTTTTAAACACAAGCCTGACTGACTGGAATTACTTATGTGCTTAGAATTACATGCACACTGAAGTAATTGCCAAACTGGGGCCAATGGCTATATCTGACATGGTGAGCCAAAATAGTCACTACCCCACTGTGTACCAATGTTTCTGCTATTGAACCTGCACAAAGACCTGTACCATTAAGATGCAACTGAAGCCCCTGACTGAGAGGCTATCAAGGACCTAGTGCTAAACATTAAACTAGGCATTTGTTGACCTGGATGTAGACCAAATAGGTGTATTTGCAGCACATCAAAGCCAGATGCACCTTGTTAAAAAAAAAAAAAAAAAAAAAAAAAAGGAACTGGCCAGCAATCCTTTCAGATTTTCTGGACAGCTGTGTCCGTGCTTTCCAAATATACCTGATGATATCCGGGACAAGCAGATTCCAAATCTAACTCCTGAATGAGGACATGAACCTCAGACTGAAGGGAATTCCAGTTTGTTATCTATTGAGCTTTTCATCTGCATTTGCTCCTGGCTGATGTAGTGACACCTCATCAAAATGGTTTCTAAGAATATCATGCGCATTACTTAGACTGCCTGCCACATAATTCGGGTCTGAGCACCACAGCACAGGGAATTAGCCCTTCATTTCCATTTGCGGCACTTAAAAGAGAGAGTTGTTAATTCAGTAGCTAATTTCAGAAAGAAATTTAGAACCTGCCCCTTATCAAATCATGTGGGTAGGTGAAAATTCAGGGTTGGTAGATCAAGCAGACAGACTGCAGGTAGAGAGACTGCACAAAGAATCAGGATGTTCTCTGGCATGATCCTATTTATGAACAGCGAACATGAATTCCTCCCTCCGTCAGCAAACGAAAAATAAGTGAAACACAGAGACAGTGTCTGAGGTCACAACTGCAAATGCCTTTGAAGGTGAAACTGTTGGTGTGGAAAACCTTTAATACTGCCTTAATCAAATTTCACTGTAGGGCCAAACTGAAAAAAATAAAAAAAGGATGTAATTAAAAATTAAAGTCCAAACCTGTTCTTGAAAACTCCTACTCAGCTGCTGTATAACCTTGAAGATGTCTGCACTCTCTGGCTGACTAAGTTGCCTAAAGCTGCTTCTGCACAGACCCAGAATTACCCGTCCTGGCAAAGCAGAACAGGTCAGTATATAGTACCTGCCTTAACAGTACCAAAATCCAAAGAGCAAGTCCTTTTGTAGATCTCCTCTGCACACTTTCATTTCACTCCACCAACCCAGAAGCTGCACCTTCTGCCTTTTCTCACAATTCATGAGAACAGTTTCAGTTATATAGACATATTTAGGAAAAAAGAAAAAAAATTAGATGATTGCAAGGACACACAAGTGTGAATTCCAAGTGATACCCTCACATGCTAAAGAAGGGCAAGATCTCAGGAGTGTGCTGTCCACTTGCTAGTTAGCTAGTGAAGCTGCATTGCCAAGTATGAAAACGTCTAACTGCCCTTGACACTGTACAGGTTCAGGATTCTCCAACTATCTAACATGTATCTAACAGCCCACTAAAGGTCCTAACTTACTGGATTTATGAGGTATTACCTTTTTCTACACAGAATCATAGAACAGTTTGGGTTGGAAGGGACCTTCAAAGGTCATCTACTGTAGGCAAGTGAACAGTGAACCTGCCTTGAAGATCAGGAGGTCTAATGACCTAGTACTATTTCTCAAATAATTACAATTACTAGGAATGCATGTTAGTGAACTAGAAGGTGAATTACAACAATCCACCATGATGATACCAACAGATTATCTACACCTGGACCACTCCCACGACAGAAATATTTTCTGCTTATGGAGGACATTTTGGCAGCCACAAATCTTCTGAGCACCACCTACATTAAAAGCTCCTTGTACACCACAAGTGGGATGAAGCACTTAAAAGTGCCCTTCTGTGATTACATCAGTCACTCTGTTAATTAAAATAATTTTGGTGGGACTTCCTTTAGCTTTTAAAAGAAATTAAAGGCCAACATAATCTCAACAGTGACTATCTTCGCAGGTGCTCCTCCTCATCACAGCCTGGCACCAAATCAGTGAGAAGGAATTTTTGACTGCATTTATTTTCCCATGCCCATGAGATCACGGCTGACTTAATCAGTGCATGTTCATTTGCTGTGTCTTCTGCTGCTTATCATGTTGAGAGGCTTCCACTCCTTGGATACTTAATCCCACATCTCTGCCAGAGTTCCACCCATCTCAGCTATTCATCTAACTACTACAGAAGGCACCTGACTCTATTAAAAGAGTCAAGTTTAAAAATAAATAAATAAATTTAAGAAGTAGATCAACTGACAGAACTGAGATGACAAGAACTTTTGGAGACAAAAAGGTTTGAACCTGTAGTCAGACCAGGCATCTCTAAACCACATGATTTGCCCCCTCACTGTGCCCTGAGATCAACTACTTTTTGGAGGAACAACAGTCTTTTTGTGTCAGGGTTGTACATTGACCTTTATGTTGAGTGGGACTCTCAGGTGCTATTGTGAAAAAAAACCAAACCCAACAAAACCAAAAATATAAAGGAAGGAATGAAAGATTTATGTAATTCTTCAAAGTAAAGCCTATTTTGATTTGCTTAGTTAGTTTACAGCCTAAATATTACCACTCCTCTCCCTTGAGGCACTTGATGGTTAAATTTTACAAGTAATCCTGAGCATCTGTTTAGGGCAGAGAGTTCTTTAAATTTTACTAAACCTCTCCTGAGCTTTTTCTGTTATTGAGGCATACAGGTATCAATGAAGCTAATTTGATTTTCAGCCAAATGCAAACTAACCACTCACAATCCACCTTTTTCAGAGTCTGCCACAACTTTGCAAGTATTTTGAACATTTACAATGTTTGAAAAATTCTCATTCTCCTCCTTTCCAAGACCATATTAATCAGCAGATAGGGAAGAGCAGTAAAATTTCTTCCTTCTCAGGCCAAGCTATAAATTCCCATTTAAAGGTAATTGTCTTTTAAAGTATTAATGCTTCATCAGTGTCTGAAGTCCTCAGAGTAAAAGAGAGCTTTGTTGGGTCTGGCATTAAATAAAGCAGAGTCAGATTCTGTCCTGAAGTGCTTTCAGTCTAAGTAGGCAAAACAAACAGAGCACATAGAAGGAACTGAAGTACCAAAAATAAATTACTTGTCTGAGATCATTCAGCAAGCCAGGAATGTGCTGGTCTCACTTGTAATAATCACTTAGGTTGGGTAAAGAGGTTATGCTTGTTTCACATTTAACTGGCTCCCAACCCCCAGCACTAGATTTTATTAGGACTATGCTTCAAAAACAAAGTTATGATGTCCAATAAAGACTATGACAGTATTCAAACAAACCTTGTACACAGAAGAGAACAATACAACAGGCTTCTTCTCAGAAATACATACACACTCATTTTCAACTGAGACTGAATTAGTCAAAACCTATTCAATATACTTATGTTAACACTACGAACCCCTTTGGATTGCAAATCAGATTGGCAGAAGTAGGAAAAAAAGGCTTGCTCAGACATTAGGAATAATTCAGGGATCCAGCTTCACAAGTTATGACTCAGTATGGCTTGATTTCTGGTAGACAGATTAAAATGCATTGTTTGTAGCAAATAAAACATGAATAATAGTATTGCCTTTGTCGGCCTCTTGCACCACACTGCTGCTAGAGCTGTAGGAGACAATCCCCCCTGCTGGTGGTACTCACAAAGAGACTACCTTCAGCTTCCTGCTCATGAGAGGTTTTATGGTGGGGCAGGCCGAGTTCAGCGATGAAGACTGTTCAAGTACCGCTCAGCTCCTCTTTATCTTGCCAAGTCCTAGGGTTAATATGGTGAGATTGCTCCTATTCTTCAAGCTCTTTTGATCCAACCAGCATATTAATGATATGATAACGAAGTGGTGTTTTTATTAGCGTGTTTGATGAATTACATTCTAAAGGATGTAACTCTGACCCCTGTGTTAACTTTTTGTCTTGCTTTATTCTTAGCAGGAGAGTTAACAAGACTGATTTCCTCATTGCAGGCCAAATGGCTGTAAGAGTGCATTATCATTTCTTTGGCCGACTGGGCAGGATGCTGTCATCTTTTTGAAACAATAGAAATAGTCTTAATTTACACTTAAAAGAAGCTTAATAGAAATTTGAGTGATGTGATGTACTTTGAAGGAAACAAACTTCCTTATGTTTGTTTTGTTTCTGTGTCCACTAGACAGTCAGGAGATTTTTTAACTATACGTAAGTAGCAGTTGCACTACCAGGCCTTTTTTAGCTTCGCTTAATGTGCTTAAACTGAACCGTTCATGATGCAGAGACACAACTATAGTCTCTCCCCTGAGAAGCACATAAAATGCCAGACTACAGAGAGCAGTCTGAGATCCCTCTCTGCTTCTTATGATACTTGAATTTGTTTTGCATTGTGGCAGAGTTCCAGTGTAGAAAGGAATCCCACATGGATCCACTCTTACACTAGTGGGTTGCTTGCCTTTACCTTAACATTGCTGAACAAGCACTGTAGTCAGTAAAAAGACAAATAGGGAGACCAGCACAGCTATTTCCCCGTGGTACTTCAGCTGCAGTCTCAAAGAAAAGAATAGCAGCTGTTACCAGGTATTTGTGTCCTGTTATACAACAAGGAGGAGGAGCACTTATTTCTGAATCTAGCTTTGGTTAAGGCAAGACAAAAATAACAACCTGCTCAGAAAAGTCACAGGCATATGAGAAAGCAGAAATTAGATGCCTAGAAACACCAAAGCTGGCGTAATGAGGGACCTCTGCCAGCATTTCTTAGGTGAGGTTAGCTCACAGGTTTTGGACTTTTGCCCTCATCTCTAGCCAAAGGGCAAGGTACAGGCTTGTGAATGGTCAACACTGCTGTTCCTGACTGTCCTCACTATCACACTTTGTCTAGCTGTATCTTGAATTAGAACTGAGTAACTTGGTTACCTACATTAACTCCCAACAAACTCCCCACAAACTCCCCAAGTCCCACTTCTGTTTTTTACTATTGTTATTTTCTTTTCAATGAGCTGTGGACTATACAAACCAAGGTGCTACTGCACTGTGGGATGTGTAAAACTGCCTGTGTATTTGCTCTTGAGACCAAACTAGCCTGGGACCTGAACTGCTGCTGTACTCACCACTGCAGAGACACAACAGGATCCACCTACTTTTTTTTTTATACTTATGTTTCAGAAACTCAGGCAGCCAAGAACACATCACTCAGGTCGCAGAATGTCTCCAGCAGTAACACAGCACAAGTGGACTACTTTGGAAAACATAATTACTGGGTTGGAGTTTTCAATACGTCTCTGAAAACATAATCTCTTATAATTTAAGTCCTGACCATGCTACCACCTACTAACACAAAGAAAGAGTCACCAAAGTGGAACTGCTCTTTAGTCTCACCATGATTAGCACCTGCCACAGGAGATGTAAATTCCCTAGCAGCTGGGAGCTAGCATTAGAGCAAGGTCAAGGGGTTTTGTGTTTGTTGGGTTTTTTTTTCCTTCCAGTGATGAAAAATAAAAAGCCATAAGAGACACAGGAGGCAACAATTTTTTTTTCCACTTATCTTTCTTTTTTCCCATTTGCCAAACACAAGGGATATTTTTTTTTCCTTTTCGAATTTTCTTTTGAAACTTTAAATGCTGATGGGGAAATTTGTTGTAACATTTTTTGCAGCAACCTCCCTTCCTGTACTTCATCTGTTCTATCAAATTTATACTACTTTAGCTACAAACTCTATACCCTGCATCACTTAACTACTTCCTAAAATATAATTCACAACTAATGAAACATTTGCTGTAGGTCTGCAGAGTAGAGGCTGATTACATGATCCAAACACCTTTTTGCAACTCACTAACTAACCCTGATAAATGTATGAAAATATCTTCTTTCTTGATATCACGTTTCCAAGCAGGCAATGGCAATTCCTAGGTTGGAACTAGATGATCTTTATGTCCTTTCCAACCCTAACTATTCTATGATCCTATGATTCTAATTCCAGAAGAATTTGTAGCAGCTTCATGGGAAGGTAGGCCTCAGCACTGCAAACTCCCAAATACCTAAGGGGAATATTTCTAGCTTCCTTCTTCCCCAGTAAAGCTCTCTGATAGAATCAGTGAGTTTAAAAAAGATTGTTGAATTTCTAGCTATATGTAGTCCTCATATGGCCAGATAGTAGTCTGAAAACTCAACGCCTAACATTTTTGTTCTGTTGTGAACTGCTTGAGTTTAAAACTAACCTGATTCTGCTAGAGGTATGGGTTGAGGTATGTGGAAATAGCAAAACTTTGTGTGTGTGCTGTAAAAAAACCCTCTATTCCTGCTAGAAAACATTTTTCTGCGGACATCTTAAGATATTGAGTTATTCTAGCCATAGATATGGATGCTTTTCAGCTGCTTTGAATCTCTGAGTGCTGATATACAAAAATTCATTATATACAAAGCAAGCATGCATCTGAAATCCTTCAGTATGCAAGAGACCTACTTCTGTCAGTGTCCTTAGCTTCAAATACTCCTAATTAGCAGCTGTCCTCCAATCTTTTAATGAGTCTGTAACATCATTTAGATCTGAAGCCACATGCTGTTCAGATTGCTCTTCCAATTTTAATGTGAGTTAAATTAGGGTTTAACTTTTATTCATCTCTGAAGCTTCTCAGCTGTGAATAATGCTCACAGCTCAGTGATCTGGCTGGTATTTGTTACCTGTGCCATGCTGCTAAATTGCTACTAGCTGGCCTAACAAGCTGTCTGACTGGGTCAGCTGGCAACTATCAGAAAACAAAGTGAAAGGGAAAACAGCGACAAACTCTCCTAAGCGTCATTGTGTGGTGTGAAAACCAGGTTACTTTACCAGCCTTTGTAATTTTCAGGGATTAATTAAAGGATAATGTTTGTGCAGAGGAGTTTATGAGGCAATAAATAGCTTTTGTGGCTGATTAAATGCCGAAGCAAAACTGATAAAGGCATCTAATAATTGCAAAAGCCATTTAGTGCCTTGAATACATCTCTACCACCGATGCAAGTCTTATGGGCTGATGACAGATCAGCAGCAGGCTAACGAAACAGGGAGGAAGTCTCCCTACCTCTAGAGACTTTGAATAGAAAAATAAACTCAAAGCATACAGCACATCCCCAAACTGTGACTGATCCTCACTTGTGAGGAAACAGATGAAATACACAAGAAAATGGCCATTTTTGCTGATCTACAAACACTTCAACAGCACACAGGCCACATCCTCGGGCCAAGCACCCCTGTTTTACCAGCAGGGCTGCAAAAACACTGGAAAACCCACTGGAGTGCTAGCCGCTCCCTGGGTTTTCTAGCTGCAGCAGAGCAGTATTGCAGCTTACCCGCCTTGCCCTGGATTCTGAGGTGGTTTGGGTTTTGTTGCGGTGGTTCGAGGCCAGCTCGCCCCGAGCGGCGGCGACTGCTGGTGCCTCAGAGAGCGGCACGGGCTGGCGGGGGGACCCTGCCCCACCCCTCCGCTGTCCCTGAGGAACGTGGCGTTACCTGGGCAGGCAGCGGGGCTGGAGCTGGGCCGGCGGCTTCGGGAAAGATCAACAGGCAGGGCGGGCTTCGCGTGCCGCCCAACGCAAACTAACGGCCGCGCCGACCGTGTCGCCGCTGCCGGCTCGTGCTCCCGCCTGTGAGGGCCGCAGGGCACACCGGGGGAGGGCGAGTGAGAGACCGCGGCTTTGCGGCCTTTTACTCCATTGCTACTTTTATTTTCGCTGGAGCATGAGGGGTGGTGAAGATATGACGGCAGTCCTGCCTGCTGCACCCTCACAGCCAGCCTCAGGCCTTGCAGTCTGTGTGTAAGTGGTGTGGTTTCTCCAGGTTTCTGTGCAGATGCAAGAAGAAGCTCTCTGCCATTTAAGCTTAAACTTGCATCTTATTTGGTGCTGGCACACCAGGCGCCTGCACTGGTGGTTGGAGCTACTCTTCCTGCTCAAGAGGGAAGAGGACTACGGTTCATCAGGCTCCCAGAGGTAAGGCATTCCAGTCTTCTACACAGTGGTTCTGTGGTGGCTTCGGGATCTCTGACCACGTCTGTATTGGAGGCAAAAAATGCTGAACGGTAGGAACTTGGGAGAAATAGACCAGAATGTGTCTTGGAAGATGGGCTGATGGCAAGTGCAGCTCATGTCCCTTCCTCCTCTTTTGCTTCCCCTTACGCCGCGCAGCCCATGTGAACTGTCATGGTATTTTTTCCCCACTCTTCTTGCTTTGTTTGCTGCTTTGCTCTTCGTCTGGGAAATAATAGGCACAGCCAAAGAGTGATGTAACTGCGAGAACACACAGTTCTGCATTTTATAAACAATAATTAACTACTGCTGACTGTGCCGGCCCTGAGAAGCCTGAAATGCTGATCACATCTTGCAGCTCTTCATAGGGCAGCAAAGGAAGTATCAACAGAAGTATCAACTCTGAATTCTGCCACATTTTCCTTTCAGGCTTGCAGATGAACTGATAATTTAACTGATATGATGCCTGAGTGGGTGAGCATTAAATTAATCGTAAACAAATACTGATGGGCTGGCACTGACTGTTGGTTTGGTTAGTGTGCATCATGCTTTTTGTCTGCAGCCTCTTGAAAATACATTCTCCTAGGAGAATGAGTATGAGCAGTATTTTGACACTATGCACGCATAGGAACAATGTTTATATAGGTGTATCCAAAGATTCCAAAGAACAGGAAATAGCATGTCAGTACTTTTAGTTTGATTGGCAAGATTGTTGTGTTCTGGGTGATGATACTTGTGAGATAGAGGCACCAAAGTTTAACAGTTGCAAATGTCTCAGAAGTGTTTTATAATTTGGACTAAGTGGAGATGGGGGCAGCATTTTCCTAAAGCCACATTGTTTTGGTAGCACAGAGTCAAAAGTCTGTTTTCTCCTACGTGAAACAGCTCTGATTGAGAAGAGAGGCAGGAAGCAGATTGCTTTGTTTTCTGGGGTTGATGTCTTTTTAATGGCTTCCTTCTCTGGCTGTGGGAGAGATTGTGCACAATTAAACTGACTTTTTCAAGTTCTCTTTATTAACTTGCAAAAGCAATTAGATTTGAACATCTGCAGTAGCCGTTTCCTTGGCTTCTAACAGATTTCTACTTGAAGTCTTTATTTCTGGGATGCCAGGCTGTGATTGATAATTAAATCGCCATAAGTGCAGCATGAGTCATGTGAAACAGGGTCAGAATACATAAAAGTGTATCTGCAGAGAACAATATTTATTCAAAGAGGAATAACAGAGAAACAGTAGTAAAGGGCATACCACAGCTAGCACTCAAATCACTTGCTGTCAGTATACTGGGAAGTATTCCTGTTTTCTTGAAGGAATATCTAAGCAGCCAGCCTGCATAAACTATGAAATGTAATTACTCTGACATATGGGAAATCTCTGGCAGGCACAGACTTGGCATAGACAGCACAGCATCACCCTGCAAAGGCCCCGGGACTCAGAGTTCATCGGAGACATGGCGAGTGTGTTGATAGCTCAGCTATTTCTGAGCCTCTGACTAAACTGCAGATTAGTTCAATTTGCCACATTCCTGGAACAGCCCTTTGGCAGGATTATTATTCTTCCTTTGTCCCCATATCTGCACTTCACCCCTCCCTACTTTTGCTGCAGTTTTTGTACCCGAGTCTGAATTTATGGCATTGAAGTTGTTGCTCTCTGGATTGACTTCCTTCCGTCATCTAAAAAGGGAAATAGAGGAGCAAACATTTTCCTTTTGTATGTGGAATTTTCCTCTTACGAATTAGCAAATCCTGGTCTGAATTTAAAAGAAACTAACTGCAGGTCATCGTCTGTAAGAGCATATGTTTATTGATTACTTGATAAATTAATGACAGACACCCAACCACTAAGTTAGCTATTGATACAATATAAGCTAAGAAAGCAGCACAGGTTTTGAATGTGTGACTTCCTTAAGATTTGGGGGAAGGAAAGGGAAAGATAACCTAAGAAGGTTCTTAAATCCATGTTTATGTTCCCTAGTGTTATATGCTATTAAGCACTTTGTTTCTTCTGTTTAAAATATTCAAGATTTGGCAGTTTAGCATTAGTTTGTTTAGTCTTTCACACACACACATATATATACACACACAGTAAAATGGATTTAAAGTGGCAACTTTTTAGTCGGTGTAAATTCAGTCTTAGCCCTGTTTGTGCTAAGCAGCAGATCTGCTCATTTTTTCACAGGCTCTTGGACTCTTCCATCTGTGCAGAAGCTACAGATTCTGAAAACCAGCCTCTCACTTCATTCAGCTGGACATCCATCCAGTTTTTTTAATGAGAGGTCAGTGGTGCACCAGTCTCCTCCAAAAGCATTAGGGAGTAGGATAAAAAAAAAAAAACAAAACCAAAAAAAAGCCCCCCAAAAAACCCAACAAACAAAAAAAAACATTTGCAGAAAACCAGCTTTCTGCTTAAATGAATTCCAAAGATGCAATACATGGAGAAAGACAGACTTGTCACATTGAATTCTTAGTTTAAAAGACACTTCAAAAGGCATGACTTGAAGAACGTAGTTTTCCATTTAGTTTCAAGTAGGACTTCAAGCATCCTTAAAAATTTGGTTGAAAAGCACCATTATGAATAGTTGTTTCAAAGAACTTCTTCCAGCCCACCAGTCAGAGGTACTTAGTTTTCACAAATTAGCACACTTTGAATCTGGGACCACATTAATTTGGAGGTATGGCTTTGGTGTTCTTTTGATACCATTAAAATAAAGGAGACGGAGTAGTAATTCAGTGCAAATTACACACAATTCATCAAGCCTTGGGTGTGCATGGTTCTATTCACAGGTCATGTTTTTTGGGGCCTGCGATGACTGAACTGCAGTTGTCATCAAGTAATACACTGCAGCAGGGGCAGAGCTCTAGAATGAAATTGTTGGCGCTGACAACCTGACATCCCTGTACTATCATCTTTGAAGATTGTATTTCAACCTAGAAATAAAACACTTCTATTTCAGCCCAGATCCTGGTCCAGTCCAGTTGGATACCCATTTAACAGGTCAGTGCGAGTCAGAGGCATTCCAAGAGCATGTTTCTTTCTTGGGTTTTGCTGTAAGTGAATCCAGTGAGAAAAATGCACTAACAAGCCAGATCCTGGTAAATGGTCTGCCAGCTTGAAAAATATAAAAATGCTCATAGTTAAATATTAAGGTAACTAACTGGAAATGTTTTTCTTTATATACTTGGTGCAGTGTTCCTGCTGGTTTTCATTTTGAAAGTGTTAATTCACAGAACACTTATGATCAGTCAGTACATGTAATAATCTTGAAACAATTTATTCTAGGTTTTGCTCCCCTCATTTTCCAGGTGCAGAAGTCTTTTTGATGTCATATCCAAGAGAGCCATCACTACGAGTATTATAGTTGCATAGTGACCTCAATGTGATGACTGCTTTAAAGCAGTCCTTGGCTGTGTATTTCTTTTCCAACAGGAGCCACACAGTTTCCTACCACTGCAACTAATAAAGCTCTTGAAGAAAAACATATGCAGTGTTTTATAACTAAATAAGAGGTTTCTTTATTCAAACATTATTTCTGGACACTATCACCAGAATACTGCTCCAGGCTATCTTAAAAGTACCCAGTATTCCAGCATTATAATTTCTCTGCAACAGAACTCCAAACCCATCTTGTCTCTCCCCCTGCTTGCATTATCAGTTGAAAGCACAACAGAAATGTTTATGTATGAAGGCAGAAATGACTAAGAATACTACTAGTAATCCAACTGTAATTTCCCAAAGCATCAGTATTTACACCTAGTCAGCTACAGTGAAAGTCTTCACTACAGAATAAACTTAAATGTGGACATACACAACATACAAGTTACATATTCCCAGTTTTGTTTATTTTCATGGAATGCTAATTTAGTTACAATATGGCAGTTCAGAACTACTGAAATGTGACATAAATTCATCTCCAATGCTGCAGAACAGTCTTGATTTATATATATTGTTTTAAAACAATCTTATTTTACATAGTTGAGGTCTCTGGTGGTTTTTAAGCTCTGATGCTTAAGCACACAGCAAGCTACAAACCTTAGGTTTTATATTTATACATATATTCTATGTATCCAGACAACTGCTGTAAGTTATCTATAATTTAATATTTATAAAAAGTGCATATACTGGTACATATGCACATCTAGAAACACACTTTTACTACTGCCTCCCTTTATATAAAAAGCTGTGTAACATACAGCCATATTATTCTCACTCACTGCTATTAAAGTCCCTTACTATCTTTATTACACCATTTAAACTATTCAATTACCTCAAACTGAATGTAGGTATCCTCTATGTATGTTTTCTCCTAAAGAAAAAAAAGTATTCCCTATTCCTTTAAGAAGCTTTAAATCATGCATCAGTTTAGTAAACAGTCACTTTAGCATGGATTTCAGAATCCTAGACAGTGTAAAATCTACTTCTGGAAAATGTCTATCTGTATATTTCATTTCTTCTTTTAGTTACAAAAAAATATATAGGATTGAAACATACTGAATACATGCATCTCTCAAAGTGGCTATACTCTAGCCTTATAGATAAATTAAAAAAGTACACCCCTGCTAACAGGATGCAAACATGGCCTCAAATAGGCCATTACCTGTATTTCATATAGCTCATTACATTAAAAAGTTCAAGTCAGCTGTTCTCTCAAGATGGTGTCAAAAGACTGAAGAGCATAATATATTTATACTCAATATACAAAGGTGGGTGCACACACCTAGCGCCAGATAATTATTCAATACTTTCAAGGCTTCTAGACTTTGCCTCTGGTGATGTAAGTCCTGAAATGATCTGAAAAGTTTTAAGTTGAAAACTGTTCTTTAATACATCATAAAAGCAAGTTGTGTTTAAAAGAAAAATATACACTGAACAACCTGAAGTACTCACTGAAACAACTGTACAAAACTATTATAGATACAGAAACAAATAATGGTGGACTCAACTTCAAACAGAAGGAACACTTGTTAACATATGTAAAAACTTACTTTGTTTTATTCTTCTACCAAGAAAGAATTTGTAGCTGTTCAGAACAAGTAAAATTCAAACCACCTCACGATGTTTACATTTAAAGTTTTTATACAGTGCAAATGTTTAAGACAGAGTAACTCCCCAGTGAAACAGGTGACAGTACTCAGTGCCACTCTTCTGAAGATTCTTCTTTCAGTAAGTCTATTTACACATTAAGCTAAAGGTTCACTATATATGCTTTGAAGTTTGCTGAATATCAGCAGAAGAATGTGAACTAGCAGCAGTTGAATTATGAATATATGATGGTTACTTTAATGAATGCATAAAGTTTTCAAGACTGTATTCAGTGTCATACTGTTCTTGATCCCATAGCTCTCCAAGGTTTTCAAGGACTGATTTCATTGATGCTTTCCCAGAAGAGGTAGAGGTATCTGCCTTTTCAGTTTTTTCATCCTTCACCAAAAAAAAAAGAAGTCAATTAATATATCAAATAATATTTTCAGGAATATGCAAAAATCTTCAAAATCTTACAGTTCTTTCAGGGAAACAGCACATCCTTCTGTTTTTCAGAGAGCTATCTACTATCCATCATTCCAACCTCTAGTGTATGTGTGATCAAATTTTACATTTCAAAGCACAGCTTTTCTCTAAGCTTACTCTTATTTTTGGTAGGCATTTGTAAAATGGCTTTTTACCTTGTCAAGAGTGAACAGATCAAGAAGCTGTTCTGTTCCCATGCTCTGCAGGCTTGTGTTTTCTTGACTGATCACTGTATTTGCAATATTCATTTTGAACTTCTGAAGACCCATGATCTTTTCCTCCAGAGTTCCCCTGGTTATCAGGCGATATACATTAACAACACGTTTCTGAAAGGAAAAAAAAAAGCACACACACACAAAATTAAAAAGATAAAAATATCATAGGTATTTAGGTATTCAAGACAGCATAACTTTTTAGTATGCATCATGGAGAGTCTGGAAGCAGTCTGGCTTGAAGTTACCCTTCAGTAATTTTACTCAGTAAGTCTGATGTCAGATTAAAAGAATGAGACTATGCCAGCATACAGTAGAGGCACCTGCAATTGCATCTGTACTCAGGAAGTTAAGAATTCACTGCTTTTTACAGCTGTAGAGGGAGACTAACAGCAGTCACTCTTTCCCTGTTGTCGTGGTTTAAGCCCAGGCCGTAAATCAGAACCACGAAGTCCACTTCCCCCCCCCCACCTTTCTTCCCTCCGCTCCTGGAGGGACGGGGAGGAGAATCAAAAGAATGCAGCTCCCACGGGTTGAGATAAGAACAGTTTAATAACTAAGGTATAACACAAATCACTACTGCTACCACTAATAGTAATAATGATAAAGGAAATAACGAAGAGAATACAACCGCCCACCAACTGGTACCTCACCCCCACCCTGCCATGATCCAGCCCTTCCGGGAACTCTCAGTTCTACATCCTGGGCATGACGTGCTGTGGTATGGAATACCTCTTTGGCTAGTTTGGGTCAGGTGTCCCGTCCCTGCTTCCTCCCAGCTTCTCCTCCTCCCTGGCAGAGCATGAGACTCACAAAGTCCTTGGTCAGGATAAACATTCTGACCAGTAACTGAAAACATCAGCTTTATCAATAATTTTCCCAGGCCGAAAGTCAAAACCACAGCGCTGCACCAGCTACTAAAAAGAAGAAAAACTGACTGCTGCTGCTGAACCCAGGACACCTGTCCAGGCATCAAAGAAGGACAACCCTCTGGGGGCTTTTCTTCAAGTTTCTTGTCTCAGTTGAATATCTTCCGCCCCTGAAGGGCGATTCATAGAATCATAGAATAGTTAGGGTTGGAAAGGACCTTGAGATCATCTAGTTACAACCCACCTGCCATGGGCAGGGACACCCCACACTAAACAATGTCACCCAAGGCCGCATCCAACCTGGTCTTGAACACCGCCAAGGATGGAGCATTCACAACCTCCCTGGGCAACCCATTCCAGTGCCTCACCACCCTCTCAGCAAAGAATTTCTTCCTTATATCCAATCTAAACTTCCCCTGTTTAAGTTTTAACCCGTTACCCCTTGTCCTGTCACTACAGTCCCTGATGAACAGTCCATCCCCAGCATCCTTGTAGGCCCCCTTCAGATACTGGAAGGCTGCTATGAGGTCTCCATGCAGCCTTCTCTTCTCCAGGCTGAGCAGCCCCAACTTTTCTCAGCCTGTCTTCATATGGGAGGTGCTCCAGTCCCCTGATCATCCTCATGGCCCTCCTCTGGACTTGTTCCAACAGTTCCATGTCCTTTTTATGTTTAGGACACCAGAACTGCACAAAATACGCCAAGTGAGGTCTCACAAGAGCAGAGTAGAGGGGCAGGATCACCTCCTTCGACCTGCTGGTCATGCTCCTCTTGATGCAGCCCAGGATACAGTTGGCTTTCTGGGCTGCGAGCGCACACTGCCAGCTCATGCTCATTTTCTCATCGCCGAGCACCCCAAAGTCCTTCTCTGCAGGGCTGCTCTGAATCTCTTCTCTGCCCAACCTGTAGCTGTGCCTGGGATTGCTCCGACCCAGGTGTAGGACCTTGTACTTGGCATGGGTAAACTTCATAAGGTTGGCATCAGCCCACCTCACAGGTGTGTCGAGGTCCCTCTGGATGGCATTCCTTCCCTCCGGCGTACCAACCAAACCACACAGCTTGGTGTCATCGGCAAACTTGCTGATTGTGCACTCAATCCCACTGTCCATGTCACCGACAAAGATGTTGAACAAGACCGGTCCCAACACCGATCCCTGACAGACACCACTCGTTACCAGTCTCCAGCCGGACATGGAGCCATTGACCACAACTCTTTGCGTGCAGCCATCCAGCCAGTTCTTTATCCACCGAGTGGTCCACCCATCAAATTGATGTCTCTCCAATTTAGAGACAAGGATGTCATGTGGGACAGTGTCAAAGGCTTTGCACAAGTCCAGGTAGATGACATCAGCTGCTCTGCCCCTGTCCATCAGTTTTGTAGCCCCACAATAGAAGGCCACCAATTTGGTCAGACAGGATTTCCCCTTAGTGAAGCCATGCTGGCTGTCACCAAGCACCTCCTTGTTTTTCATGTGCCTTAGCATGCCTTCCAGGAGAATCTGCTCCAAGGTTTTGCCAGGCAGAGAGGTGAGACTGACTGGTCTGTAATTCCCCGGGTCATCCATTTTCCCCGTCTTGAAAATGGGGGTTCTATTTCCCTTTTTCCAGTTGTCGGGAACTTCACCTGACTGCCATGATTTTTCAAATATGATGGACAGTGGCTTAGCAACTTCATTTGCCAGCTCCTTCAGGACCTGCGGATGGATTTCATCAGGTCCCATGGACTTGTGCATGTTCAGGTTTTTAAGACGGTCTCGAACCAGATCCTCTCCTACAGTGGGCTTAGGGTCTTCATTCTCACAGTCCCTGCGCCCTCCTCAGCAGCTCAGATAGTACAGAATTAGAAGGCATACCAAGTTCAGGATAGGATAAGAAAGTACACACTTCATCTGGCATACTTGCAAGGAAGCAGTATGAATGGAAGCTTTTCAGACATCAGTTCTCATATGCTACAACCTTATCCCAATTCAAAAAACAGGAGTTCAGCAAGGGAAGAATCTTATGGGAAATTAAAATGTTGTTCACCTGCCCAATGCGATGTGCCCGATCCATGGCTTGCAGGTCTCTCATCGGGTTCCAGTCATGTTCCACAAACACTACTGTATCAGCCCCTGTTAAGTTAAGTCCCAGTCCACCAACATGAGTTGTGAGCAAAAGAACATCTATAGATGGGTCATTATTAAACCTGCACACACAAAAAAAGTTAAGTATGGTAAATTTCATATAAATGATGAACTTGTGAACCTCAACTGCTCTGAGGCAGACTGAAGAACAATTTCATACCATATAAATAATTTAGCTCACTATAGTTCCTCGTATTGCTTGTGAAGGGATATGCTTACCGGGAAACAATGGAATGCCTCTGACCAGCAGGAATGCTGCCATCTAGTCGTAAATAAGTAACTGAAGGTAACTGAGGTCGAAGAAGGTCGTGCTCCACTATATCCAGCATGCTTTTAAGTTGACAGAAGATAAGTACTCTGTGCTGGGCCACAACAGCTTCTGTACCGCTTTCTGAAGATCCACCATTCCCCAAACCACAGTCTAGCAGCAGCTTAAAAGTAAAAGAGCATTAAAGCATATCATCAAAATGACAGTAGATCTCATGGAGATCTACTATGGAGAACATAAAGAAGGACTACAGAGCCCTGGGAGAGGTGGTTAGGGGCTCTGAAGCTCAGATTGTCTTTTCGTCAATTCTCCAGGATACAAGGGAGGACCTTAAAAAAGCTAGGAGGATTGGCCAGATTAATAAATGGTTAAAAGGGTGGTGTCATAGTCAGGGGTTTGGGTGTCTTGAACATGGGACCCAAGTTAGTAGGCCAGGTCTACTGGGGGCTGGTGGAGCTAGTCTGGCAAAGAAGAGTGGTTTTGGTAGGAGGCTTGCCAGAATGGTCAAGGTTTCTTTAAACTAGATGTGTTGGGGGAGGGGGGCATCATTCCATCCCAACACAGTCAGTTGCCAGCACCTACAATAAATGCTTGGAGCAATGCAGAGATATTCCAGCCGCTCCAGCCAATGAGCCGGCTTCATTTGGAGCTTAGCTCAGATGCCTCTATATAAACGCCCGTAGCATGGGGAACAAACAAGAGGAATTAGAGATGTGTGCACAACTGCAGGAGTATGATATAGTAGGCAACACAGAAACACGGTGGGATGGCTCCTACGACTGGAGTGTTGGAATGGAAGGTTACAGGCCGAATTCGAGATCCTCAGGACAGTGAGAAGAGCGTGCAGCAAGCTCACTGCCCTGGACTTCAAGAGAGCAGACTTTGGCCTCTTCAGGAACCTGCTTAGTAAGGTTCCATGGGATATAGCCCTAGAGGGCAGGGGGGCCCAAGACTGTTGGTTGTTATTGAAGGATCACCTGCTACAAGTTCAGGAGTGTTGCATCCCAACTGGAAGGAAGTGCAGCAGGAGGGCCAGGAGACCTCCTTGGATGGATAAGGAGCTGCTCAGGAAAATTCAAAGGAAAAAAGAGGCTTATAGAAGGTGGAAGCAGGGACAGGCGGCCTAGGAAGAATACAGGGATGTTGTCCAGGAAGCTAGGGACCAGGTTAGGAAAGCTAAAGCCCAGTTAGAATTAAACTTGGCTAGGGATGTTAAGGATAACAGGAAGGGATTCTACAGGTATGTAGCAAATAAAACACAGACTAGGGACAACGTAGGCCCCCTCCGGAAGATATCAGGAGAACTGGCTACCCTGGATTTGGAGAAGGCTGAGGTTCTTAATGACTTCTTTGCCTCTGTCTTCACTGGCAAAGGCTCTGACTGCACCACCCAAGTCTTGGAAGGTGGACGCAAGGACTGTGAGAATGAAGACCCTAAGCCCACTGTAGGAGAGGATCTGGTTCGAGACCATCTTAAAAACCTAAACGTACACAAGTCTATCGGACCTGACAACATCCATCCGCGGGTCCTGAAGGAGCTGACGGATGAAGTTGCTAAGCCACTGTCCATCATATTTGAAAAATCATGGCAGTCAGGTGAAGTTCCTGACAACTGGAAAAAGGGAAATAGAACCCCCATTTTCAAGAAGGGGAAAATGGATGACCCGGGGAATTACAGACCAGTCAGTCTCACCTCTGTGCCTGGCAAACTCTTGGAGCAGATTCTCCTGGAAGGCATGCTAAGGCACATGAAAAACAAGGAGGTGGCTGGTGACAGCCAGCATGGCTTCACTAAGGGGAAATCCTGCCTATCCAATTTGGTGGCCTCCTATGATGGGGCTACAAAACTGATGGACAGGGGTAGAGCAGCTGACGTCATCTATCTGGACTTGTGCAAAGCCTTTGACACTGTCCCACATGACATCCTTGTCTCTAAATTGGAGAGACATCAATTTGATGGGTGGACCACTCGGTGGATAAAGAACTGGCTGGATGGCTGCACGCAAAGAGTTGTGGTCAATGGCTCCATGTCCGGCTGGAGACCGGTAATGAGTGGTGTCCCTCAGGGATCGGTGTTGGGACTGATCCTGTTCAACATCTTTGTCGGTGACATGGACAGTGGGATTGAGTGCACAATCAGCAAGTTTGCCGATGACACCAAGCTGTGTGGTTTGGTTGGTACGCCGGAGGGAAGGGATGCCATCCAGAGGAACCTCGACACACCTGTGAGGTGGGCTGATGCCAACCTTATGAAGTTTACCCATGCCAAGTACAAGGTCCTACACCTGGGTCGGAGCAATCCCAGGCACAGCTACAAGTTGGGCAGAGGAGAGATTCAGAGCAGCCCTGCAGAGAAGGACTTTGGGGTGCTCGGCGATGAAAAAATGAACATGAGCTGGCAGTGTGCGCTCGCAGCCCAGAAAGCCAACTGTATCCTGGGCTGCATCAAGAGGAGCATGACCAGCAGGTCGAAGGAGGTGATCCTGCCCCTCTACTCTGCTCTTGTGAGCCCTCACTTGGCGTATTGTGTGCAGTTCTGGTGTCCTAAACATAAAAAGGACATGGAACTGTTGGAACAAGTCCAGAGGAGGGCCATGAGGATGATCAGGGGACTGGAGCACCTCCCATATGAAGACAGGCTGAGAAAAGTTGGGGCTGCTCAGCCTGGAGAAGAGAAGGCTATGTGGAGACCTCATAGCAGCCTTCCAGTATCTGAAGGGGGCCTACAAGGATGATGGGGATGGACTATTCATCAGGGACTGTAGTGACAGGACAAGGGGTAACGGGTTAAAACTTAAACAGGGGAAGTTTAGATTGGATATAAGGAAGAAATTCTTTACTGTGAGGGTGGTGAGGCACTGGAATGGGTTGCCCAGGGAGGTTGTGAATGCTCCATCCTTGGCGGTGTTCAAGGCCAGGTTGGATGAGGCCTTGGGTGGCATGGTTTAGTGTGAGGTGTCCCTGCCCATGGCAGGTGGGTTGTAACTAGATGATCTTAAGGTCCTTTCCAACCCTAACTATTGTATGATTCTATGATTCTATGTAAACATTGACACTGATGAACTGTTAAAAGTAGAAATAAGAGAAACAAACTTTAGAGGAAGTCTGGGGCAGTCACTTAAATGATATTGCAAAGTTTGGCTTTCCTGTCAAAGTGAAAAATTAAGAGTCAACAGAATAGTCACTTTCTTCATTTTGTTTTACTTAAACTAGAACGTAAGTATGTAAAGCAATCTAACATTTCTGAGCTAACAGTCTCCCATATAATAAATGTTTTTCTGTAATAAGAGGGGTAGGAGTAAGAAACAGTAAAAGTAAGTTTTTTGGCAAAGCAGCAAAAATTATGTGAACATCATCTTGAAGCAAGCTTGTGCTTCCTCCTCCCCCTTGAATTAAACAGAAAAAAATAGGATATATGTCTAAAAAACCCTTGTACTCTATTTCATTTGATAGTTAACTGAGCTTTAAGATAATTTTCATATTGATGAAGTCTTAAACTTTTAAAATTGTAACATCAGTAAAGATACATTTTAGAAATTAAGGCACAACATGCACATCTACTTACTTGTTTTAAAGCAGAAAGCTTAGGTGCATGTTGGATGTCTCGAAGGGATGAACTATGAGTTGCGAGTTGCTCTGTAATTCTTTTATATTCTGGGTGTTGGGTTGTTAACACTAATGCTGGGTGGTTGCATAGCTTCCTTAAGTATTGCAGTGCCTTGAATTGTTTAGGAAATGAAGTTCAAAGAAATAGTTAGTAATAATGTAGTTACAAAAAAATGATGAACAAAATTGATTATAAAGTATAGGGGCTACTCAGCTACATTCCACAATTTGGACTTCAGGATATATTTTCATTACAATAACGTTACACATTTATGTTAACTAGACCAGTATCAAATAACTATTAAGTGTGTCATGATCTTGGTTCCTGTTGCAAGAAAAGTACACATACTACCATTTCCCACACCATCATGTGAGTGTGGGATACAGTAGCTGGGTTTGGGAGCTGAGGCTTTGAGAATGATTGTTTCCAAGTAGCCAAGACTTAACCTGCAATTCCATAAGATCATGAACCTTCATAAACTCAGATCTAACCTTAAGGAAACTTATTTTGTTCATGGTTTAGTATCTTAATTTTGTACTGTAACAACTAATAAAACCAAAATTAGTTCCCTCTCTTTTCGAGGTTTTGCACTTCTGGTAATCAGTTTTTAATCAAAAGTAGTATCTAAGATCCACAAACAGCTGAACACCAGTGAAACGCAACATATTAAGAAGTAAGACAGTTTTATATTACTTAAAACCCAAGAACATAATTAAAGCATAATAGCTGTACATCACTTTCAGACAATCTGATCCAAACCCTAAATATTTTACTTGGATCATATGGCCATAAATGTACAAGTTAGAAATTTGATTTTCATTTTTTATTAACCTAGAAATAGTAACCAGAGATAAATGAAGTACGTAGTAAAAATTAAAAAGACATCTGTACCTGAAACACATGACCTGTAGCTTTAAGCTTTGGTTTTTCAGTTTCTTCATTCAGTGAAATTGAAGAAACTGTTTCATCAATATCACATTTGGCACGAGACTTGGCAAAATCTTCGTAAAGCTGAACCTGTACAGCAGACAAGAGAATGAGTATGTTTTCCCAGACAGAAATAAGAGAAACAGCCAGTTTTTGATTTTAGTTCCAAGTTAAAGTTCTGAACTACCATAAATCAAGAAAACTATACACGGAGCACATGATCAATATTAACAGTCCAATCTCTTGCAATTTTCTTTCAGCTTGGAAAGATGTTATTATAGAACAATGACAGAAATTAAGCTAAAGAAATACTCTATTGTAACTGGACTGATATTAGTTTTAAAACACATACTTCAAAAAACCTTTTAGTCCCATGGTCCCAAAGAATGTCAGAGGTGACATCAGACTGACCCAGGAATACAGAAGTGGTTCCTTTGTGGTCTTAACTGTGCTGGAAACACTAAGCTTCCAGCCACTTTTTAAGCATACCTGCAGAGGACTGAGAATACAGTAATAATCTTGAATAATTTTGGGTGGAAGATCCTGCAGTACATCCTCTTTCATCCTCCTCAGGAGGAATGGCAGAACCTGGCGGTGCAGTGCTTCCATTGCAAGAACCCCTGGAGGAGACAACAGAAGCCGCATTTTAGGGGAAAAAAAATTTGAAATGTCCACCTCTCACCTCCTATTTCTTACACTGCAACTGATCACACTTTCTCTTTTCATGTGCAATTCTCATTTAAAGGAAGAAAACAAGAAAACGAAAATTTAACATTTGATCCTTACCAGCCTCTTGTTCTCGACTGGAGCTTCGAGCATCTCTACTTGCCAGTATTGGTTTGCCATAACGAGCTGCAAATTGGCGTTCAGTACCCAAAAATCCCGGCATGAGGAAGTCAAACAATGACCACAACTCTAAGACATTGTTCTGACATAGACAAAACATTTTTTTAATTATTTTCAGAAGTAAAGAGTTGTTACAAGTTATCACAAACATTTCCATGCCTATTTAACTATTTAACACTGCCTATAAAACTACAAACAGAACACTTTGAGATGTACTTTTGAGTTCTTGGAAATTGGTGGCTTTTTCATCAAACTAAGTTACAGAAGACCTCCACCTACACTTTGGCACATAAGACTTTCTACTGCATCTGATGTATTAAGCCACACTCAACAACAAACCCCAGGAGACATGAGTGGCCTTAGACAGATACTCCACAAACAAGTCATTAGGAGAAAGCCCAAGGCCTGGGGTTCCCTTCCTTGCCTGCTGCTTATAGAACAAGTGATAGAGAAAGTCTTGTTGCGAACTTTTGAGCTCCCATTAGTACCATGGATCCTGCACCTATTCCCTGATACATGGGTATACTAGGAAAGGAAAAGATGCAGTTTCAAGTATTCAGCAGTGAAATGCTTTTCTTTTTTCTTTTTTAATAAAATGTATACACTTCAAACAAGATGATTAATAAAAAGCACAATCAGACTGCAAAATGTATCTGTCTCACTTGTTTCCTACCACTCACCCAACTCCTTAGGAAAAGAGAAGCAGTTACCTGGATTGGTGTCCCAGAAAGAATAATCCTGTAATTGGCAGTCAGCTGTTTTACTGCTTTTGACAGTTTTGTTTTTCCATTTTTTATTACATGGCCTTCATCAAGAATGCAGTAATTAAACTTAATATTTCTGGAAAAGAAGAATACAGACTTAAGTACCATTTAAAATTCTAAGCTATTAAAAACCTCAGAAAACAAACCAATTCTTACCTGAAGAAGTCAATGTCATTTCTCACAACATCGTATGAAGCCACTATGAGATTGTGTCTTTTCACCTGGTGCTGTAATCTTACGAAAAAATAAAATAAAATAGAGGAGATAATAAAATGTCCCTTACACGTGTTATTATTTCAGATTTTAAAGGTACCATCACAAGCTTTACCATGCCACAAACTATGCTTCAGTAGCAGCAGTAAAGTGTAGAATTGTGTTGTATTTTACTCTACCCAAGTCATAAATGCAAAATACACTACCTTGCTCTCTCAGTAGGAGGTCCTGTATAGTGCAAAGGATTAAGATATTCTTTTGAGCAAAATTTGCCCACTTCATCCACCCAGTGTCCTGTGAGTGTAGGAGGGCACACCACCAAGGAGGGAAGAGGGACACTGTCCACCAGTTTTGTTCTTGCGTATTCCTGAGCCCTTAAAGAATATAAAAACAAGTTTGAAAAAAATCGTTTTTCATAGAGTATCTTTAAGATAGAATGCTATTTGTTTACACTTACCTGAGGCAATGATCACCTGCAAGAATGCAAATGGACTGCAAAGTTTTCCCTAAGCCCATGTCATCACAAAGAATTCCATGAAGTTTGTATTTATTGAGAAATGCCAGCCAGTTCACTCCATCCTGAAATTGGAAAACAGAAAGAGCACTTCAGAAGAACTGGCTTTTGGCTAGTTCATCTTCAGTTCAAACAGCTGTATGTTCTATCATACATCACTGTCAAACTAGAAGCTTGTTTCCCACCATAAATGCATCCATTACAGCCTCTTCACTCACAGCAGAGGGGAATAAAGGGAGAAACAGAAGTGACTGAACAGCACAAGGGGACCTGGCTTTGCAGTGGAGAGCAGCTACAATCAGTCTAAGCAAGGCACAGCACATTGGCCATTCCTTGAGAAAGATGAGAGAGGGGAAAAAACTGTATCATGAAAAGAAAAACTGTATAAATGGTATGTATTACTTGATTTGCTCTTCCTTACCCAAGAATGCAAGATACATACTGCACAGCTAAAACCAAAACACCTCTCCCTCCCCGAAACCCACAAGCAAAATACCCCAGTACCCAAACAACTCCTCCCCTTCCATAAAATCATATCGGACTGGAACATATTGCTTTTTTAAAATAAAAGTATAAGTTAGTACCTGCTGATATTTTCTGAGTTCTGCTTTGATTGGTACTGGAATTTTATAGTTTTCCAGTTTTTTTCCATCCAGTAATTGTTCCAGAAAGTGACGCTCTTTAGCTTTCATTCGGATTAATTCTTCAGACATGTTTGGTGGATCTGGTATACCAGCCTAGGAAAGTATTTTTAAAGCAGTAATGTAGAGGCTACAGTACTTAATTCACAGAGAGTGAGAAAAAGTCATACTAGCTTAGACATTTTAAATGAACAGGTGGCAAAGATCTGCAGTCTTCTCAGTTGTGTAAATCCAAGCTCAGTGCTCCAAAGGACATACTGAAAAGCTTGATGGAATCACACAGAAGATGGGAAATCTTGGTTATGCCTGTAAGATTTTACAAAGATTGAGCTATTCTACCTCTAATCAGGGAGTTTATCTGGCTGGCTAAAGAATTCTTTGACACCCATTTCTCTTTGCCAAAATCTACTATTCCAAGTGAGATGTATTTTTCTCCCACAGATATTAGCAGAATTAGATCTAAAGTGATACTGGAAGCCATAGAATGAATTCAGGCAGTTGGAAACTCCTGGGAAAAAGAAAAACCTAAACTCCTCCAGATTTGCAGCAGCAGACACTGGCTTCCTATGTACTTCCGCTACCAGGCCAGACACCCATCTGTTGTGGGAGGGTATATGGACAGCAAATATGCTCAGACATTCTTGCTTGCTAATAACATATCACAGCAAAAAAGACAGTAATATTCTCCCATCATCACATCTGTCATCTCAGTTTTCTGGGCCACCTCCATCTTCAGTTAGCTTTACTTCAAAACCCAAGTTACTAATCACTTGGGGAGCACTCCTGGCTGAGAAGAAAAACTCTATCATTCCACCATGTACGTGGTTAATAAGGAAGGTGGAAAACTAACCCAGATTTCAGATGTTGGAAGGGCTCCAATAAGGTATTTAAGATGCACATACACATGGGCAACAGCTTATTGTTCAACTTCTCTTCCTACCCTCTCTTTGAAAATAACATGTCTGAAATGTGAATACCATGCCAGTTAATTTTGTTCAAGTATATTGTCAACTTGCAGTATGATTGCTTATCAATAAAACAGGACAGATTAAGCTGAACCATTTATCTTGCAGTCCTTCTCTGAGTCATATTTTCACCTTTATGGTTGAATGAATAATGAAATTGATAATAAAGGTACAGGAAACTGAGCAAACTAAGCTCTCCCAACCATTTAACTGCTATTGTTTCCAATTCCTCAGAGTGAGAAACCAACACAAAGATACAGATTAGGAACTCAAAGCTTATTCAGACCTCTATCACTTTTACTTATCCAGGAGCTGAATTCAGGTCATGCATTTTAGGCAGTATATAAAATGCCAGCAATAAACACAGAAGACTAGACTCTTTTGTTTTGTTACGGAACTAAAAGTCATGCTTCAAGGAAATGAAATTGAAAGAGTCTCTTTTTTTCTTTTCTTATATACCACCACTATAACTACAGAAAGCTGTTAAGAGTTTGTCTTACAAAATATCTGCAAGGCTACCCTAAAAAGTCTTCACATTTAAGAAAGTAAAACAGTATCCATAAAACACCACTCTGTAAGTTTTTTTTTGACACAAAGCATTCATGACATTTTGACTATGAAAACTTAGTAATAAGGTTATTTCAACCTCAAAAAAGGATGCCTTCATAAGGTATTGTCTCATAAAACATATATTTCCCCAGTCCCTGTCAGTCCACCCCCTACTCTTTCCACCAAGGTGACTCCAACCCCTCTACAGTTACCAATTTATATTCCTTGTTTGGCCTAACATTTAACATTGCTGGCATTCAAAAGACTGTTCCACAACAGTACTGGTATTTTCACTCATTATTAGCCTATTTCACTCACAGACTGGACATTAAATAAATTTCAATATCTAATACTGAACTTCCTTAACTGGAAAGTGAAGACTTAAGGGAGTTCTTGAATGACTATGCAAAAGAAACATGAACTGATCATGCACACGTATGCAATTAATAAAACAAGTATTCTACATTTCTAAGAGATGCTCACTAAATTCTATTAAAATAGCTTAAAAAAAAAAATCTAATAACCTAAGTTATATGTATCCCATAAGTCAGTACCCAGATGCATATGAAGAGCACTGGTGTGAACAGTACTGGAATAAACAGCAGCATGCCAGAAATTAATTTCTACTTTGCTCACTTTTAACTTTTTTTGACATTTCAGTGTAAGCATACAGAAAGTGCTCATTTAATGCAGATTGCTAGTTATCAGATTCTAAGGTTATTATACTAAATTTAAAATTGTGATAACAGAAGATACTGAACCTATTAAACCAAAAGTTTTTTTTTTCCTCATTAGAAACATGCAAACAAATTCTGAACTGTCTTCTATTACCATCTGGTGGTGAAAATAAGTTACTTGGAAGCCTTGTAGTCCCCAGAGGGGGACTTGACACAACACCAAGCACGCATAGTGAGCACACACGTAACTCGTGAGACTTTTGAGATAAAACTAGCAAAAGCAGCATTACATAGAAGATAAATGAGTATACACTTTAACTTCATGTACACAGTTTCTTATAAAGAGAAATTTTACTTCAACATTTATTTAGAAAATTACTAACAAAGGGTCCAATTTTACTCATTTTACATTATAAAGGACATCTTCAAATATCTGATATAGACTCAACATCTATAAAAAGCTACTTGCTCAGCATTTAGTAAGCCAGAAGCTTGGACTTTTGGGCTGGTGGAACAGTGGATAGAGGACAGTTCACATACGCAATATACTTACAATTTCAGCTTACCTCAAGAGGCATTAGTCTAATTAGTGTTGCAAAGCACTGAGTAGCCATAAAACGTACACTGTTCGTCTGATCACTCATTCTACCCAGAACTGGAACCACTAGAAGAACAATGTATGGAACAATACCAACATCCAGCTGCTCCATTACACCTGAATCAGTTATTAAGGAAATAAGTTTTCACCAGTTCAGGATTGTCTGACATGAATATATACCTAGCAGATTTCCCACTCAACAGGTAAAAGTCATTAATACATTACATGAACAAGATTTCTACTAACAAAGCAATGGGGTGGGGAGAGGAGAGAGCAAGAGGTCTCATCCACCCAGACTTGGCCCAGTGAATTCCATGGTTTGAGGCACAGAATTATCTCCACCAAAATTTGATTAAAGGCAATAGAAATGAAAGCTTCTTCTATTTCTTGCTTACAGGAGGAACATAGTTTATGATTTTATTGAATTCCTCCTCCCATTTTTTCAGGCAGTTTTTGTTAAACTTAAGCAAAGTTTCCACATTTTTGAATGCTCACACAAGGATACATGCAAGTGCTTCAATTGCACCTTCTTGTTTGGTGTTGTCATCTATTGCTCCCAACCACGGCAGAACTTTCTCTAGAAAGATATTCATGGTTTCCATGGTAGCTATTTTGCTCATAACACCTACACAACGAGCAGCCATGTGTCTCACTGCAGTGCTGGGATGTTGAAGGCACATATAAAGATGAGTCAAGTGCTGTATTAACTGAAGAGAAGAAAAGGATGGAGAAAAGATTAATATGAATTATAAAGAAATTACTGAGTAATTTTCAATTAAGCAGTCTTACAGTCTCTGCTGCCTCCCAAAGAATGCCTGAAATGGCTCCTTCACAAGGTTTAATTGTTTGAACTGAAAAATTCTTGTGGAAGATGACAACTGAACTTTCAACAAGTATTACTCCCCAGTACAGTTAAAATTCTGAGTAACAAAATATTTAGGGTTTTAGACAAAATGAAAATTAAAGTCGTCCTTGGTAATTAAGGAATTTTTTTACACTGGAAAAATACAGTACTAAGTACTCAGAGCTTCATAAAAAAAGTCATTGCTTAAATACAGATACACAGATTAAAAAATTTCCAGCTTGCAAATTCATCCTGGCCTCCTCCCATTTATGTTTAGGGAGATGAGCTCTGTGTTGGGAGTCTTATTAACTCTGTGTGACAAGAAGACACCCAGAAAGAAATTCCCACCTTCCCAAGGAAGCACGTGGATATGTACATATCTTTTTCATCAGCACAAACACATTTTTATGTCAGATATCTTAAAGAGATGGTCAGTTTTTTCCTAGCATGGAAGTCCTTAAATATTAGCTTTGATGAGCCAATTCCACCCTCTTTTAATTCCTATGGAAGTTTTTTCTTTTTAAATATGTATACAGTATTAGCAGCCCCCAAAACAACCTACACATTAACTACAGACCATATATATGTATAAAGTATGTAGATGTATTAGAAAACCCTTTCTATTTTATAAGCTAAATTCACTCAAAATCACTTCAGTATTTAAATAGATAACAAACAATTCCATATGTTCCACATGAATCTCCTCCATCTGCTCAGAACGCTACATCCATTCCTTACACGCATCCTTTCCCATCATGTCCTTTCGAAAGTTCTGGTCTACTTACTCCTTCCATGAGAGTCTTTCCATGTATTTTTATTACCCTGTTGCTCTCCTTTTATGCCTCTTCCACTGCTACTATATTTATTCTGAAATATAGTACTGCAGATAAGCTAATACTGAAAATTGTGTTCAGATGCAGGCATAATGATGTCCCTCTTGCTCTGTTTCTTTCTAATTTTCTATTATTTTTTTTACCAGTATTTTACTGATACTTTCGTAAAACTCTCCTAACTCCACAATCTCTCTCTTGAGCAGAAATAGGCAGTTCAAAGCTTATTACTGCATGCAAGATGACAAGTCTTTCACATTGAGAGGTGTGTAAAAATAAATAATTTAAAAACCCCTGAGATCCAGTCTTCCTGGGGGTAAACTGAAGTTTCCCATGACTTTTTCATTCGCTGCACAGGGAGCCTTTCTGACAACCTTCAGCCTTTTCCACAGTAGTCAGGCAGTAAACTGGGCAGTTTTATTACCACCATTTCGCCCCCTACTCTGGCCACATAAACTACATGTCAGTCTATTAGAAGTCAACCTGTTTCAGTCAGCCACATAATGTAGCTTAACACCATTTTTATCTGTACTTCACTAACAAAGAGAAGGCATCATATTATCACTCTGTTCCTCAGGTTTAGGAAATCTGGAATTAGAACAAAGCAGAGTCAAGATGCTGGTTTCAATGTAATAAAATAGCGTAAGTATTATCCTAACTCAGGCTTCAGACACAATCTTGTTTGGGCATCTGACCATCTGAAGAAGGTAGGCCAAGGCTAAGTTGTTGGTAGATGCTTGATTTTATTTATGTGTGGGCTTATTCTACAACCCTAGACAAATAAATACAGAATTTAACATCCTACAGAACACAGGGAAAAAACAGCTTTAGAACATAACAGCTGAACTGCTGAGGACAGAAGGCTACGTCTTCAGTTCATCAAGACTAGGATACAGGCAGGCTAGCAAATGAATAAGAACACTAATTAAGCAAAATCAAGAAAACATCTAAAAAGAAGCCTTACAAAACAAAGATTTAAAACAGTGGCAATGAACAGACTGAATTGCTTCCTACAAAAAAGCTGCTTTGAAATATAATTACCAGAGGATGTAGCTGAGTATCCATTGCAGCTGCTGTTGTTTCAAAGACCTGCAAAGAATTTACTAGCTCCTGGGCAGGAGCATCTCCTTTTTCCAGTAAGGACTTTCGGTCTGTTAAAAACAGAAAAGGTGTTCAGTTCAAGACTGACATACTGCCCCCAGCCTCCCAGCCCTCCCCCAGCTTAAATCAGAAGGGTAATTACCAAAATTATTTATGTGAATGTTGTTCCTTAATGAACCAACCATAGCATCCCAGAGATGTGGCAATCCCGTTGCCATTTCAGCACCAAAATGTTTAGCTATAGTAGATAAGGCAAATTCAGCTCCTCTTCTCTGTACAACATAAGGTTTCTGAGCCTAGAATTAAACAATTTAAAACACAGGAAGGACAGATTTAGGAATAGCAATTACTTTCAAACAGGCTCCCATTGTTACATAGGCATTCTATTCTGACTGTGTTTATAGCTATTTACAACACATTTGCTGGTCCATTTTTTTTCTTTGCAAGTTATTTACTTTATTCTTTATTTTATTTCTTTACTTATTTACCTATACAGGTAAAACCAAACAGACAAAAAAAAAGGTTTTTTGTAGCAGATTATTTAAATCCTGTAAATCTTGGGATTTGGCTTGTGCTGACTCAGGCCCATTTCAGCAGGAGGTTTTCCAACTGGTTCCAGCTTCAGAACCTCAGATATTGCCAATATAGGGACACCACAAACAGTAACACACTAGCAAGACTTCCCAAAAGCAGTATTTGTTTTGTTAAGCCCTTTCTCTTTCTCCCACCCTCTTCAGAAAATGGAATGGATAAAAATCACTTCAACAATTAGGAAGAAACTTCACAACACTGCTGAGGAATCACAGTCCTGACTAGCATCTTATTAAAACATGCTGACATTTTATATGATGAAAAAGTAACAAAAAATTTAGCATATCAAGTGTGGAAGTCACACATACATACATCCTAAAACCAGTCATACTTCAAATACCGTTTCTTAATGCTTCAGAGCACCTATTGTGCATCAAGATGATCAGCACTAACATGGGTAAGGACCCAGCACAGTTTGGGGAAATCCATTTGCATGGATTTGTACTGAGATATTAATAAATTGTACTAAATGTGAAATATTTCAAGAGTTACTAACATTCTTACTGACATACTGAAGATTTAAAACATCATTATCAACAAACATATGCTGCTTGCATCGAAACTTTATGTCAACTCTTTTCTCTCATGAATAAATCCTGGACATCCCTATTATAATGCTGTCAACTCCAGTGAATTCAAAAATAATGTGAGGGGGTGTGTGTGTAGATATGTAAGTTGCCAATGCAAGTTGTTGAACTTTACCTCATCAAGTTCTGTAGGAATGCTTCCACTACTGCCAGGAGGGAGATCTACAACTGGGGCTTTTGGAGCTTTTGGAGTAGGACCTCGCCGACTTGTGATGGCAAAAGCAGCTTTCTGATGCCTGTAAAGTGTAATTATTCCCTTATGCTTAGTAACTGTATGATGCATCCCATCTTTATCAGAGTTGGGCCCTGAAGGAAGAGAAAGAAGAGCTGACAATTTAAGATGCAGTTTAAAACATAGGAAGAAGTGATAGCTAGCTACAAGCCATCTGCAGATCTCAATGTCCTTAAAAACTAAAACATGTCATCATTCTCAAGGATGGAAAATTCAAGTACAGAGTTACTCTGTTCAGAGCTCATTTACAGCCTTGGCATCAAAACTGAAGTGTGTAAACTGCTACACAAATTACTTAGCAGGAAACACAGGTAACAAAACTGCAGTCAAATATAAAAAGTTCGCACAAGATTTTTTTGTGTAAGACAATATGTTACATTCTAAAGTTTAAAAAAACCCTTATCTTCTGTGTCCTTTACAAATAGTTTATGACTTCTACCATGATACAAGAGCATGCTATCAGTATCTTTGGATGTGTTGATGTTTCCATTTATGCTAATGAGCTTAATTTTCAATCAGACATGGATATTACCCTACTCTGACTTTACAAAAAAGTACTATGTATAATGGTCAAACCTTAAAGCACGTTAGAATCTTTGACAGTATTAAGGTCTTAGTATTGTTCATTCAATCTATATGTTTTCAGCAAGGAACAGCAGGAACAGGGTGCATAGAACTATTTGTTAATTCAAAGACTGTACTCATCTTTTGTTATCTTAGTATTAGCCCATGGAACGTAACACAAGTCAAGGGTTTTTTTCTAACAGGCTACTCTAATTTCCATACTTATTCAATTTCAATGAAAAGCTTCATAATGTATGTAAATGAAATGTAATCGTAAGTGGATAATAACAGCAAGTAACCGAAAACTGGGACAAAGGTGGTTTTTAACATAAATTTTCTGAAAACCATACACATCGTTAGTTGCACACAGCGTGTAGTTTAAGATACCTAAATGAAATAATTACTAAGAAATGAAGGCTCAGTTGCTGGCATTTCAAAAACACTGAAAACAAGAAGCACTCAAATACCCATTTTAACAGTTCAGAGAAAAGCACGAGCATTTTTAGGAATCTTGGCAGTCTCAGGTATCATACCTTTTGAGTTTTCATAGCTGCCGCTCTGAGGCTGTGCAGGACATGCTGCTAAAGGGGTCAGATGTGGATCCACACAGAGGGAGTTGCAGAGATTTTTTATAATCTTTGAGTTGGGACAAGGAGATCTTGTTGTACACTGCTGAAGTAACTTTGCTATACACGAAGCCACATAGTTTTGTACAAGTGTATTCTCCTCTTTTTTGATAGCTTCCATTAAGGGCTTTATAACAGGATTTAGTTTTTCTGGAAGTTGCTGCAAGTTCACAACTGCACATGCAGCAAATGTATGGACTCGCAGATGCATCACTTGCCATTCTTGATTTGTTTCTGTAACAGTCATTTGGACTTGTTGCCGTTTACTATCCAACTGCTGTAGAATTTTAGGATTCAAAGTAAAGGATGATGTCGCTTCATTGAAAACAGAAGTAACCTAACAAAAATGAAGAAAAAACTTACAAATCCATTTCATTTATTGTAAACAGGGATATCCTCTGAAAACCATGGTTTTCTTGGCAGAACACGAGTCACTTTACCAGGTATTATCATTTCTATTTTTCCAACAAATATCAGGAAATGCTGCAAAAAGTAGTTTCTGGAATCTTCAACTGCAGCTCAAGGGGAAAAAAAATTAGGCATATTATGAACATTTTGAGTCTAGATTCTGAAAGCTAAAAGAGATGTTCTCCTCCAAATTTAGACTGTCCTATTTCTGCCAGATATATCCAGATACTCTGGCAACACATAAGCACATGACAGATAAGCAAAGTAGAATATGCTATGGATTCATAAGGCCAGAAAGGATGTGCAAGGGCCCCTGTGTGAAAAAGTTGTTTCTATGCTCTTTTTGAGGAAAGAGAAACTTGGATAAAAATGTAAGGAAAAACGCAGCAAACCCCAGTAGTTGCAGGACTTGCCATACCCTCTGACTACTGGCTGACTACTGTTACTCAAATCTTTCACAGGAAACAAGTTAAAAGCAACATGGAATCATGGAAATGCTAAACTTCTTCTGCTGATAGGATGGTTAGGCCTCTAAGTACAGGAAAGATGACAGCAGCTGTTGAGAGGGTTGGTCTGAGAGGTTTTTTCTGTTTTTGCCTTTTACTTTTAAATGTTCAGGTCAGGTCTTTCAACAACAGGACTTGTACTGCTTTGTTCTATAGATACCTCAGGTTCTACTCCACATGACCTTGATGACTGAAATGACCAAAGGATGCAAAAAGTATGAATAGGAAGGAAGAGCACAGAGTTTTTCCATCTAGTGCACGAAGACCCATACTACAATGCAGAGTAGGTTTGGTGTTCATATTGCAAGAAAACTTGAAGAGCTGAAAGAGCGCAGAAGATAACTATTTGCTATTTCCTATGGCTATGGAATAAGTCTTCTAATTCAGAATGCAGATCTCTTGAAAAATACCCATGCATTGGTCAAGCAGCCCTATCACTAGACTCCAGAGCAAACAACTGAGGTACATGAAGACTCCTGTACTTCACAGACTACGAGCTCACATTATTCTGTCTGTCCCTACCTTGCAAATTTATTCACTGTAGATGGAGTCACAATCAGACTGGCTGCCAAAATACGCTCAGCCCATATACACAATTGTCTGTAACTTTAGAGGTATGTTGAGATTTCCAAGTTAAGCTACTGCATGGTATACATAAATACTACCCTCTGAGAATTTCAAGATCTATCATGCTATAGTCATGTCGTCATGGCCGTAACTGTAGGAACTCACACCTTCCCTTACTCTTAGCATCCAAGCTGCATACACGAACACATCCAGGATCCTAATCCCCCTCTCCAAGATGCACTACATCTATCAGCATTCCTTCATTCCTCCTACATCCACACACCTCTCCCACCCCAGTCTCCTTTTACTTCGCAGGCTCTCAAATCCACAAGCTCTTCATTTACATCCTCATCTGTCTGTACCCATCTTTCTCTCTGCTTAAGAGGTCAGGTTTTGGTTGGAAGAAAAACCTTTTAATTTGTTGCCCCAACATTATCAGATCTATTTTTGTTTACTGAGCTTTTAATGTCAAGAGCTACCTTTCATTAGCACATCTAACACTGATGTTTTCAGATTAAGAAAAGACAAAACAATTGAACAGCCAGGAAAAAGAAAAAAATAAAAACAAACAAACAAACCCCACACATTAAACCACACGCTTGGGAGTTGGTGGGGAGAAGGTCTAGAATTTACACAGTTCATTTACTAGTCTTTTGACAGCATTTTTTGAAGGAGTTCCAGCCTGCTTTTTCTTCTGTGTAGATTTCAATGGTGAATCTACAACCTGGGATCAGGACACTGTCAGTTTCTTCTCTAGTATCTACCTGCATTGTACTCAGTTTTCAGCACATCTCTAACACCACGGAGGAAGTAGTTAAGTATCCATTACATATTTCATGTCAAAGGATGTGTAAAGTCACTACATTATTTCTGAAAGTTGCCATCTGTGTAATAATTATGCTGAAGATGTATTTGAAGACACGAACAGAATCTGAAGGAAGGGCAGGCATGCCTCTACTTACCAGCTCATTAGCTTGATCTATTGTAAATACACTGCAGTTTACTCTGTTTCCAATGTCAACGTGTGAATCGGCTAACAATGAGATGAGCTGTTTACATTCGTTCTGCATTCGTGTAAAAGGAACAGCAATTTCATCATAATAGAGATGCTCAGAAAGCACCCCAAGTAAGCGAGGCTGCACACAAACGGCCACAGTTCTACATTCCTATAACAGGAAAAGATGTCATTTTTATTTCAGAGTAATCACAACTTCTGTTGTTCAGTTTTGGGCACTAAAAAGGGCAATCTATCTACCAAAAAAAAAAAAAAAATCCCGTTTCCAGAGGGGCCATTAATATTTGTAATCCAGATATGAAAACTTACAAACAAAACCTTAAGTCTGCCACTAGAAAAGGAGAGACACTGAAAACAGGGAAGACAGTCATGTTAAAAGAAAGCCTTGACCTTAAATAACATGCTTCTTGAGAACAGACATTTGTAGAAGAAATGTGAGCATATTTACTGATTCATAGTTCCAACAGTTGCTGTTCAGCTATCGAGTAATGAATTCCCCCATTGCCTACAATCAAGATTTTAGTATTTAGATGTGTAAGTACGATTATAGCTTATTAACTGAAATTTCATTTCAAGCTAAGTAGCGGACGACAAGCTGTGCATAGTGAGTAAAATTTAATTTTGCTGCAGAAACACCCTACCTTTTGCAAGGCTGCCCACTCACAGATTACTAATGCAACACTAATCCTCTGCAAGGCAGACTTAGAATTCAAGTGGAAGAGCAGTAGCTGAGCTAATGATTCAGCTGGCTTTATTTCTTGAGTAACTGTATTTACACCTGGGTCACAAATGCAGCAACAAAGTGCTCCCAGCAACCTGACAGAAAGAGAAAGAAAAGTCACGTCGGTGTTACAATTACCCTGCAATTAACGATTCAAAATGAAGATGCCAAATATGTCTACATAATTAGATTTTAGCAAAAGCACCACAGAACCAAAAAGATAAATTGTTTTAAAATACTTTTTTTAAGATTTAGAGTAAACTGACTTTGCTGCCATCATCCGAGCTCGCATGACAACATAATCCCTGGTTGCTGGATCTTCTGCGATGCTGTCTGCCCCAGCAATATATTCCTGAATCACCTCCTTATTCTGGGTTTGACCTTGACGCAGTTTAGCACCTGCCTTTTCCTATGGAATAAATTTGGGAGAGAGTGGAAGTAAAATGTGTTTGTGATAGAAAAGATGAATTCATATTCCGTAACATTCTCTGCAGAAGTTGGACTAAGCCAGAACATTTCTGGGATAACAGACTCTACATAAAGTAGTTGACCGCTGTAAATCACTTCTCCACTAGTAGTTTCTGTCGTTCTATTAAATGCATGTTATGGTTCCTTCAAGATAATATTAAAATTAACACTCAACATTTGGCTGATAAACTGAGTCCACATAGAAGAAAAAGGAAAACTTTTTCAGCACGTTTTCAGAAATAACACAATGCTTTCAGACTTAACTCAGTCCTTCAAACAGATGGGTTTGAAACCATGATGGTTATATGGAACAACTGAAAGATTCACAGGGAACATGCTGCATGATAGAACTTTGAGTTCTCATGGATAACCTGACAAGAACCATTTTGCTCTACAAACTCGAGGTTTGCAAGACAGGCTACATTTAGAGTTGTAAAAAGGTACCACCACTCCCCTCTAACACATTTAGAGCACCTTTATATACAGCTAATCAATTATCAATTTCCCACTTTCCCCAGAATAGTTAGAGAGGTCACATTTCACTTACTTTTGACCTGGTTTTTACTTCTAGCAACATGTTTAAGTCAATGGGCAAATGAGATGGTTGCATCATTAAACAGAGCCAGGCTCCCATCCACGGACAAGCAGCTGCAACCACATACTGTACAGATGCCTTGTTTAACAGTTCCAGCCATACCTTGGGAAAGAACGATAGTGGAAATCATGACAAATTTGTATGGGTCTACATAATATCATATATGTGCTGATAAACTGTAGGAACCATACAAGAGAAGGCTGCTCAGAGACCTCATTAGCAACCTTCCAATATCTGAAGGGGGCCTACAAGGGTGCTGGAGAGGGACTCTTCATCAGGGACTGTAATGACAGGACAAGGGGTAACAGGTTCAAGTGAAAAGAAGGGAAGTTCAGGTTAGATATAAGGAAGAAGTTCTTTACTGTGAGGGTGGTGAGGCACTGGAACAGGCTGCCCAAAGAAGTGGTGAACGCTGCATCCCTTAAAGCCAGGTTGGACAGAGCCTTGGGCAACATGATCTAGTTTGAGGTGCCCCTGCTCATGGCAGGGAGGTTGGAACTAGATGATCTTAAGGTCCTTTCCAGCCCTAGCCATTCAATGATTCTATCCTCCTTCACTATATAGTAAAACATCACTTAGGCTAACTACAAAATAATTAACATGAACACACTATTCTTTATCTGTACAAAAGTGCAGAGGACATGAAAGAGCAGGATACATCATCAATATACAAGAAGGTCGTAAGTCATGCAAATACCTTGTGAATAAGATCCAGAATTTCTTGATTGCTTTCTAAGATACAAAACTGAAATATGTGCCTCAACATGTCTTGCAGAATTGGAGTCAGCCATGTTGAAGAGCTCTGAAACAAGGATATCATATTATCATATGATCAAGCAGATTCCAATACATATCATAGTAAACCACCAGTAACACTAAATTCTTACCTGGTCTTGGGTGGACAGCAGTGTGAATAATGTCTCCAGGGCTGCTTTTCGTACGGAAGATATAGTATGATGCAGGAACGGCCACACACGTGGGACCAAAACTGTGAGTGACTGCTGAATACTAGTACATGAAGTGGAGACGTAGAAGCCATAAGAGGGAAAACCCCCAAAAATAAACACACAGAGCTAAGTTAATTTTGTTTATCTTCAGATACACAGTTCAAGCATGTATTTTTTACCATGTTGTTTCTCAGATTATACTTTGGGCTTTGTTAAAGTATTCAGGCAAAAAATGAGGGTTTTGGTTTTGTTATGATTTTAGAAATAATTAAAACCAAGCTTGGATCTTTTTTGCAGGAGCTTGCACCTCAACTAATGCAAGCAGGACACGCTGAGTTAAAGATGGCGTTAGTGACAACTTCATTCTTAATTTTGGATTTGGGCAAAAACCAGCTTGAGCAGTGGCAATCATACAGAATGATAAAGGTAGATGTGTAAAGTATCTACCTTTAAGTGCAGATGCTGTGAGCTTACCATGTGGATTATGAAAACTGTTAACATACCAACAAGCAATTCCTCTAATTTGACAGAGTCCCAAACAGATATGAACTAGGCATTATCTTCTACCAGTCACAGAATTACTGGTTGTCCTATTGATGTGAATTTTCACATTTGTAGCTCCTTTAGAACTATTCAAATAACAAAGTCCTATAGATACATGTGTGTGTTTTAAAGTATGCAGTTTGGAGTCTGTCAACATGAAGCAGACAAACAAAGTCTGTGGGCAGGATAACTATGAGTGGAGCTGATATCCTTTACTAAAATACTCAAGATGAATGGAGAGAGGAAGAAAAAACACAACATACATAAACAATGTCTAGTACCTTTTAATTATTTTGTTGCCTTTTACTGACGTAATGAATATAGAAGTGCTGTCCTTCACTTTAAGGAAAAGCAAGAGTAAAATTCCAAAGCTGATTTAAATCAAGCATCTCCTTAGTATGCAATTTGAAAGCAACTTTGATCATTCCAATCTGAAAATAACCGGACAGTCAAACGTGCAATAGTGAAGCAATACTAATGAAAAAGTTACCTGCATTTGCGGACCTGAGGATAAGTCAGGAGGGAAGAAAGAAGGATCATGATACTGTTTGTGGAAGCTGTCAAGTCATCTAACTCCAGAAGTGCATCCCACAAGGTATTAAGAATAAAAGGCACCTACACAAATAAGCAGAGGAGGTAATCTTAAAAAAAGTGCTGGCTCTAAGCATTATTTTCTTCATTCAGACCAAAAGCGAACTTTTCCATTAGAACTGATGGAAAACAATTCAGTCACCTTCTGAGACTGAAGTTGGACCAGGCTTTCCACTACTGGTACCAAAGATGCTGCAGCAACAGCTCGGACATCATCATCCAGATCTTGGAGACCTTCAATTATTGCAGGCAGCACTTTAGGCAGTAAAGTGCTAATCAAGTCCTGCCAAAAAGATCAAAAGCTTTTTTGAACTTAAAAGCATGTAACACCCGAAACAATTAAGATGTACTCTAAGTGTGGGAATAAATCCATTTGTTGCATAAAACAGAAGCTACAGGTCCAAGACAACAATCTAAATATTTTAAGTTACCACTCATATCCTAAAACCTAGGTTATAAATTCGAATGAACTGTAACCTGGCTCTGTTTGTATATAAACAAAGCTCAGTGTTTGCAAAATAGTAGCATGAACACACTAAAACTTTGTAGCAGTGTTAACCTCACACATGAAAGCATCACCAAAACGAGACAAGCATATTTGTAATGTAACTTGGCACATTACAACAATACAATTTTGCTATATATGTGAAGATTTCTGCAGCCTGGACATAAAAATGCAGTCACACATCTTATAACTCGCATGAGACTGCAGTGCAAGCAAGTTTGCTTTATCATATCTATGTACTGTTCAGCCACATCCTCTACTTCAAGTAGGGCTTTTTGTTCCAAAGCTCTCAGCAATTTGTCATGAGGGTTATTACCTGACGTACTGCCAAAGCATACTTTATTCCTAGGAGACCACCATGTCTCACTTCCCATTGTTCTTGTGTTAGCAGCTTCAGGAGAACATCCACAGTTTTGTGAACTCCAGTCTCATTCATATGTTTCAATACTACTCCCAAAGTCTGAGCACAAGTCTCACGTACTGGTGCCACCACCTAGGATAAAGTAAATCATAAAACGGTTACTTCTGTATGAAATCTGACTTAGAAATCAGTAAGAGTAGAGTCAGATGACCAAAACTGCTATACAGACAAGATAAAATCTCTCAGCTACTTTGTAATAAGCATCTGTGAGCAGTTACAAGTAGTAGCACTGTACAAAGCGTAGCTGACCTGCTGCAGTATTGTCTCCCAAAGAAACCTGCTGATCTACCTGTTCAGAGACAACTTACTTCATCTGAAACAAAGTCTCCAAATCTGTCTAATGCAAACACACAAAGGAGTCTAATAACCAGGTCTTCCAGCCACTCCTGATGCTGCTGAACCATCTGTAAAAAGAGAAAAATTGAACACCTTGAATGTATTTACTCATAAAGGATTGCTGATATTTTTGCTTTAGCTAAAATTTATAAGAGAAGTGGCAACATGTTTAAGTTGATTAAGTATAGCCATCTCAGATAGTCAAAGCAAAATAGCACTAATTCAGCTCACCTGGCTTAAATAAACATCTTATTTAACAAGGTAGCTTTATCAAAAGGCTAGAGAGCACCCTGTAAGGTAGACAGATAAGTATTTAACATACACAGCACTCAAAGGTAAGAGTCATTCAGCTAATCCATACTGACTAATGTCAATACATCCAAGGCAAGTCAACTAATATGCTTGAAGAAAATTTACAAATAAACATGAACTATGAAGCAGTACATCGCTGTGGAAGACCCAGTGAAAGGAACTTGCTTTTCAGCCATGTCTCCTCCAGATTTAACAAACAATTTAGACCAAGCTTGTCTGCAATCTGTTAAGAGACCCAATAGTTCTGTAACTCTGAATCTTGGAGTAAAAGCCCATAGAAGCAACTGCTCAGACATTATCCTTCTCATCTCCACTGTTTGCCTACTAGACCACCAGTTCCTTTGAAAGCTATTGCTTTAATAAACAAAACTTTAATCATATTGTGGATTTCATATTCCCATATATGTCAAAGAATTACAGCCTGCATACAGCATGCACAGCAGCCTTTGAAACTAGCCTGGAGTACGCATACTCTTCCCATAAATAGGTGAGAAAATGTTTAAAGTATCTTACCATTGTAGCATGTGTTATTACCCTGCAATCTCCATGTAACAACTACTTAACCATGTGGAAGCAAGGAGAGATAGTAGCTTTTGCTTTACCTATATATATAGTATGCTGAGGTAGCTTGATTTACATTTGATAAATGTATCTCCTCATTCTTTCACACTCTAAAACACAAGCTCTCCAAGCTGCTTTTACAGCAGGGAAGTCAGTATGAATCTCATGAGATTCACTATTAATAAACAAGCTGTTACTGTTGGGATATTTTGAAAAAGTGTTTTCCTTTTAAATAGGCTGTTTAAATAACTTTTCTCATAATAACAAAGCAAGCAGATTGATTATGAGTCACCTAACTACTTAAGATGGCCTGAGACACTTCACGAGAGTGACATGATTAACTTTCAGTCATGGTAAGGGTGTGCTCAAAACCAGTATTTTCTAGTATGGAAGCTAGTGTTTAGTAACTTTACACACAGTCGACATCTTAATGACTGTGCATACAATAGTGCATACAATGATTTCATCCAGATTGTTTTGAGCAGACAAATCTCATGGCTTATATTCTCCCTGATCAGCCACCTCCAGTAGAGGTTAAGTATTTTAAAGAAGTCTGTTTTCTAAACTTCATTTAAGTAAACATATTAAGTCTACATGATTGGAAACTTACCTCTTCTAAAGAGCTATCTCCCATTTTACCGCCACTTTTACCATGAGCTTTAAGTATCTCTCTCAGTCCAGTACCTGCACCATGTCGAACCTAGGAAGTGAAATCGAAAGTAAAAATTTAAATATTTAGGAACAAAGATAAAAGCCACACTGGGTAACTAAAACACTTCTACTTTAGTCTTCATAGAAATGTTTCAAGATTAGACCAACTGATATACTTAAAAATTAATCCATCCAAAACAAACCCATTTTTTCCTATTTAGGTCCCAGCTTGCGGACGAAACAATTAAGAACTGCTTCTATTTTCTAGCACAGAAGATATTGTTATCATATTTAGAATCATAGAACAGTTAGGGTTGGAAAGGACCTTAAGATCATCTAGTTCCAATCCCCCTGCCATGGGCAGGGACACCTCACACTAAACCATGTCACCCAAGGCCTCATCCAACCTGGCCTTGAACACCGCCAAGGATGGAGCATTCACAACCTCCCTGGGCAGCCCACTCCAGTGCCTCACCACCCTCACAGTAAAAAATTTCTTCCTTATATCCAATCTAAACTTCCCCTGTTTAAGTTTGAACCCGTTACCCCTTGTCCTGTCACTACAGTCCCTGATGAATAGTCCATCCCCATCATCCTTGTAGGCCCCCTTCAGATACTGGAAGGCTGCTATGAGGTCTCCACGCAGCCTTCTCTTCTCCAGGCTGAACAGCCCCAACTTTCTCAGCCTGTCTTCATACGAGAAGTGCTCCAGTCCCCTCATCATCCTCGTGGCCCTCCTCTGGACTTGTTCCAACAGTTCCATGTCCTTTTTATGTTGAGGACACCAAAACTGCACACAATACGCCAAGTGAGGTCTCACAAGAGCAGAGTAGAGGGGCAGGATCACCTCCTTCGACCTGCTGGTCACGCTCCTCTTGATGCAGCCCAGGATACAGTTGGCTTTCTGGGCTGCGAGCTCACGCTGCCGGCTCATGTTAAGTTTTTCATCGCCGAGCACCCCAAAGTCCTTCTCTGCAGGGCTGCTCTGAATCTCTTCTCTGCCCAACTTATAGCTGTGCCTGGGATTGCTCCGACCCAGGTGTAGGACCTTGCACTTGGCATGGTTAAACTTCATGAGGTTGGCATCAGCCCACCTCACAAGCGTGTCAAGGTCCCTCTGGATGGCATTCCTTCCCTCCGGCGTACCAACCAAACCACACAGCTTGGTGTCATCGGCAAACTTGCTGATTGTGCACTCAATCCCACTGTCCATGTCACCGACAAAGATGTTGAACAGGATCAGTCCCAACACCGATCCCTGAGGGACACCACTCATTACCGGTCTCCAGCCGGACATCGAGCCATTGACCACAACTCTTTGCGTGCGGCCATCCAGCCAGTTCTTTATCCACTGAGTGGTCCACCCATCAAATTGATGTCTCTCCAATTTAGAGACAAGGATGTCATGTGGGACAGTGTCAAAGGCTTTGCACAAGTCCAGGTAGATGACGTCAGCTGCTCTACCCCTGTCCATGAGTTCCGTAGCCCCATCATAAAAGGCCACCAAATTGGTCAGACAGGATTTCCCCTTAGTGAAGCCATGCTGGCTGTCATCAAGCACCTCCTTGTTTTTCATGTGCCTTAGCATGCCTTCCAGGAGAATCTGCTCCAAGGTTTTGCCAGGCAGAGAGGTGAGACTGACTGGTCTGTAATTCCCCGGGTCATCCATTTTCCCCTTCTTGAAAATGGGGGTTCTATTTCCCTTTTTCCAGGTGTCGGGAACTTCACCTGACTGCCATGATTTTTCAAATATGATGGACAGTGGCTTAGCAACTTCATTTGCCAGCTCCTTCAGGACCTGCGGATGGATTTCATCAGGTCCCATGGACTTGTGCATGTTCAGGTTTTTAAGACGGTCTCGAACCAGATCCTCTCCTACAGTGGGCTTAGGGTCTTCATTCTCACAGTCCCCGCGTCTGCCTTCCAGAACTTGGGTGGTAATGTAATTTGTAGCAATGTAACCAATGAAGAGTTGTCATTTAGTTTTATCTCACTATAAGACATTATTTTTCAGAAAGAGCAACTAGCAGGTATTATATTTTTAGTCAGTTTATAAGAAAAGCAATATTCTTATATTTCTTAAACACTCTGTATTCTCTTTGTATTATGTGTTACATTTCTGTTTCTCTACAGCTCTTCATATTTTTTAAAGAGAGTCTGGATCCCCACTGAATATTTTGGGATCTGCCAAACAAACTTCTGAGAATCACTATCCTGCACAGCTTACAAACCTTCCTTGTTTGCCTAAATATTAGAAGTGAACAAGTGATACGAGAAGGCAAATTATAGCCACTTTTGTGTTCCCACCACACATGGACAGTTGAACACACTAAGAAGTTTTAGAAATGGCAGGAGACCAGAAGGTCTGTGCTACAGAGGCACCCATTGCTGGTACTTTTGATACACACCTGCACTAGTAATTGGCTCATCAAGAAAAGCTCACTCAATAGTTACAGAAGTTGCAAAAGCAGAATTCTGGACTGGGTTTTCAATGAGAGGCCTTTACATAGGTTATAGCAGAACTTACTCTTCTTTTCTTTTTTAAGGACACTTCACATACATGCTTGTTGCTAGCAGAAAATTATTGTATGTCATTTCATGATAATAACAACCAGAACTAAGTAGTTGGTAGGTCCTTCCTTAGAGTATTTTAGATAAAATGTGAGCCTATACATCCTACATGTACTGCTCAGTGGCTGTTAGTAAAAGCTGTAAGCCAGTAAAAACAGTCACAAAGCCTAGTCTTAGGTCTTAATTGCTCATAATACACCAATCATTTGTTTATTTGGTCCAAGACTGCTTATGAGCTAGATTTTACAAGCCAAAAGAGGAACAGTTCATTATTTAACTTCTCAGCTTCTGCAAACACAAAACAACAGCAAGACAAATGACGGAAATACCAGTAGTAGGATTCATCTTTCTTGACTTCATCTGCCTATAAGCGAGGCAAGCAATGTGAATTAGTCATTCAGACTGCCTCAAGACATTGCAAGAAGATGCCAGAGGGCAATTTTATAAACATGTATTTTGAGGTAGTTTAACCTGGTTTCCATCCAGAACATACCATAATAATGATTCTAGATTGAACTACTTCCTTAATTAAGATGAGTTCACTCTACATCAAATTTACTAAGAAAGCTGTGCAAATATATCTACATTCCAGAAGACAAGTGGACTTTGGCTTCAACTGCAAACAGCCAGATTTCAAATAAGGGGAGGATTATTAGCTCAGATGCAGGAGATGTGCCAAACAAATACAATTATCCTTTTTCTGTGCCCAAAATAACTGGGCTGGCTGCATACGACCTACCTCTGTGTTTCCAAGTTTCATGTCCACGTGGGCAGAGCCCATCACTGAAACTCTGCTACAGATATACCAAAGTATGTTACAGTTAGTGCTAACATTTGGTCATTCAAAAGATCAACTTTTTAATTTAAAAATTGAAGTTAGTTGACAACTGTTATTTCTATCTTCTGCTCAAGGAAGAGAAGCTAGTGGCAGCTACCTCCTATTTTTGCTTGGAACGGGTATCAAGGTTTGTGGAAAATAGTATAAGGACTGAATAGAAGGCTGAGCAGAACAGGTTTTGAATCTTGAAAATCAGTTTTCTAGGCAACCAAATACATAAGTTTTTGCCGTTGGTATTTACTATCATTAGAAAAAAAAAAATCAAAAGTTCTTTTATAAATGAAGAGAACAACTAATGATTTGTAGCCTGCCCTCTGCTACAAAAGGAATGATTCCCCTACCGTTTCTACTCGCTTAGCATTAGACGAACATGTCGCTGTCATCAGCAACACTTGTACAATATTCCTCAAACTATTGATGAATCTAAACCTCTTTTAATTGCTTAATCTGATGACCACAGATTCATGTCCTTTTATTTTGCTTGAACTTCAATACTTCCAGAATTCTCACTTTATAATCACTGCTTTTCCATATCTCCCACTGTCCATTCGAGTCTACATTACACATCTGTTTTCATTTATACTTTAAATGAGTCTTTAAAAACTCTGTAAATTCTCTAAAAGCAGACTTGTCTCTCAGCTATGTAATGTGTATTTATTGATGTAATTTTTGGTATCTAACAAAATGCTCTGAAGTCCTACACGTACAATTTTTGTGCTTCTGCTGCAGCCTTTTTTTTAATCTACAGTTACACCGTAGATACTGCACATACATCTTACCTCCCAAGAAGGGTTAAAGAGATCATTGCACACTTCTTCACAGAAGCTTTCCAGAGGCCATTCATTTGGCTAAAAATCATAAAAAAAATAAGATTAAAAGAGAAAGGCACCAGGCAAGCACTTCTTATATTGTATGACACTAGATATGTGAAGGTGACAAAGACTTCCAACAGATTAAGTATTTTCCCCCAAAACCTAACAACTCTCTTCCACACTTCAGAAGCTTTGCTGATTGGCAATGGATCTTTTAAAAAGCTTATGAAGTTTGTCTGTTAGTAGTGTAAAACCTCTTCTCTATCGTAATTAATTTTTATGTTCTGAATCCAGTCTCCTTTTAGGAACCATGCTAAGACAGAATATTAAGCAAAGTTTCTTATGCTCCCCTGTGATTCTGTAAGTTTAAGAACTTTGCCTATAAAGAATATAATGGCCAGGTCTCAGTTTGAAATTACACTACATAATCAAATTGTGTCAACTAACGCAGTAATAAACACCCTCTCTCAAAACACATTCCACATTTTTGAAAACCAAAAGCATATCCACTATTTCAAAAATTCCTACAAGGGAACTGTATGGCCGTGGAAAGGAAATTATGATACTAACATGAGTAAGTTCACACACTCACAGCATTTGAAGGGGTAGCAACCATCAGCTATTCAGCCTGCAGTTATCATTCCTCTCTCAAATTCATTTTCCAGTCATCGTTTATCAAATGAAAATTTAACTACTAAGAATTTTAATTATTGGAAAAAGCCCTTATTTTTGTAGCATACAGATTGAACAAGATAAATAAGCTTCCATGTACCATTTGCACTCTGGTTTAGCACTTCTCAATTTTTCAGTTTTTCAGCCTATTGAAACAAATGCAAGATTTTCTAAGACTAAGGTAATTATTTAAATCTTCAACTACTAAAGATAGAACTTAATTCTAACTTAAGCAAAATTAAAGTAAGGCAAAGATTATTTAAAGTGTACATGAATATTTAGATCAAATTATTTATGGCTCAGTGTAATCCCATCGTCTAAGCGTTTAGTGCAGTTTTACAGCTTAATACCCAGGTCTGACACCTGTAATCCATCTGCTTAGGTTCATTTGTGTCACAAACTGCCACCAATGGATTAAATATGAATACTATACACAGTTTGAAGCTTATTTGTTTCATTACATGAAAGCTGGCAACAGCATTCTTTATTCCATTTCTATTAATGTAAAAATGACTAAAGAATTTGGGAGCACAAATAAGTTTCCATTTCCATCACTGATAAACTGCTTGATCATTCCTGCAAACAGCAGAACAACACATCATACCTCTTCTGGAGCATTTTCTACCAATGCTTTTGAGTCTGTGGGAGGCTGGTTAATGACAACATTTGCAACTTTTCTTCTCTTTTCTTCTGGTTCCCCATCAGTGCTATCATTGCTAAGAAGGAACAAGTATAACTTTAGGAAGGGAAAGTATGCTTATGGGGAAGTAATTACTTCTACAGCTGAAGTGTTCAAATACAATAGAGTGTGGCAAGAATACACACCCAAGAGGTTTAACACTGAAATACATAAAGTAGATAAGTCTACATGTAAAAAAAAAAAATATAAAATCTACTGGTAGGAGACAGCAGAATGCTGTCCAAGATTGGCAATTATTCTCAGCCTTTTCCAAGAAACATAGAAAGTCGTAGTAAAATCAAGGAAAGAATTTTGTTTACTGCTTGTTATAAACACAGTAGGTAAAACATCACTATAAACTACAGTGAGAAACACAGCATACATCAGAATGTTGTATTTAATTTTTAGTTATTATCTTCTTAAGTCCCTTCTTTTCATGCATTATTCTCAAGCCCTATTTAACAACAGGGGGAAATCACAAACTAATAGTAGCAACCCATTTCAAGATCTCTCTGAAGCCAGGTCCTTAACAAAGCTCCACTGCGGAAAAAGTACAGCTTTTTACCATCAGCACAGTTAGCATGTAAAAGATTAAGATACAAAGACTGTAAGAAGTTTTTCAACAGATAAGCTTGAATTGTGATTTAACAGAAATAAAAGCAAACCAATTCGTTATTATACCTCTTCTCATTAGCTTCCACTGCATCTCTGGATCTTTGCTTTGCAAATAGCTTAGCCATTCTTTTGGCTTTATTCTTTTGTCTACTGCTCATACCAGCTCGAAATTCTGAGTCAATTAACTCGGCAGCCTGAAGAGTCTGAAAGAAAACTCATTGTCAACTATCTTACAATGAAGGTCCTTAAAAATTCTCAAACCCACACTGCTCTCAACCTCCACTTGACACTCAGGAGTAACAGTTTGACATCAAATAATACTAACACGCAACCATGGGGTGTAAGAATTCAGAAAACCAAAGCAAACCATACCAGATGTTGACCGTCATACTTCAAATATAAAGATTATAACCGCAGAAGCACAAATAAAGCAAACCCATTGTATTATTCCTTGCAGCCAGAGGTTTTACCTACAGGTTGTTTGTTTACTAGTGAAACTGAAGAAGGAGAGTAGTCCAGATCTTCATCGTTGAACAGGTCTTCAGTATTCATTCCAATTGCAGCACCCATATCTAAGCCAAGTTTCTTTTGTAACAGTTTCCTCTGTCTTGCTATCCTCTCTTTAGGATCAATTTCACCTAAAAAAACCAAAACAAAACAAAAAAAACCCATAGTGTTTTTTAAAAAGGAAGATGTGTCATATTTCCAACCAGATGTATTATTGAAGATTTGCTCAATGAAGTAACATAAAGCCCAAGGTTATAGAATTACACTGTACTTGGCTAATACATCTACAATCTCTTAAATTGAATCATGCTGTCTTCTAGGAAGATCTTTTCTGCTGCTATAGCTACACTAGTACTTAAACAGTGGTCATTTTTTAAGCAATAGCTCCCCTGCAGTTCATTAAATAACGCTTGTTCGACAGAAGTAAAAAACTTCAGTTTTCCCTGCATTTTTAAGAAAGTGTATTGTGAAAGTAATGAACACACTAAAAACCTAAGTCCAGAAACTGATTCAAGAGCTAGCACTTTTTTACTGAGCACATGTATCACTGTGGATCAGCTGATTTTGGCAGTTTCTGGGGTGTTTTTTTTGGGGGGGGTGCTTGGTTTGGTTGGGTGTTTGGTTTTTTTTTAAGGTTTCTTTTCCTCCTAACCTTTATCTTCTGTTGGGAAACATAGATTTAAATAACAACCACCAATAAAACCCTCAAATAATATTCAGTCCAATACCCTGTATTAAGATGAGTCGGAACTTGTTTTCTTAGGATGTTCTTCCTCATAAAATGGACCAGACCCAGGTGTCTCCTTTCCTTCTACTCACACTAACTCCTGGTTGCAATGTAGACTGAAGCATAAGCATGATTTTCCTAGGATGCTGGAGCCTATTTACAATCCTGTCCTCAATCTTCCTGTGTCAAGCAAGGCTCATTTAGGAAGTTAATAGAAGCTACCTCAAGAATGCTGTGAAGCTTCAACACTGTCATTACTGAACACCTAGACTAAGGAGCACTTACATTTACATAAAAAAATATTTTAAGTGCCTGAGTAGAATAAACCCTTCAAGTAAACCAAAACTCATGGCTTGTAGGGCTCTCAGACTTTACTCTCTTTTTACACGTGTGGTACAGAAGCCAGTCAAGAGATTTTGGGGGGAGGAAGGGGAGGCTCGGGGCAAATATGTACACATAAACTTGCAAGCAGGTGAACAATACTGGCAGAGTTTTGGGGTACACACCAGGTGGAGCAGTAATTAGTACTTAATTATATCTACACCAATAAGTTGTTTTGGGGTTTTTTTAGCTTTGGTTTGTTTTTTTTTAATAACATTTAACTGGCAAGCAGGGAAATACAAACAACTTCCACTCTCTAAAAAAATATTTTATCCTTCACAAGTTCATCTTAGGAAAAAGTGTCAAAGACTACTAACTCTAAAGGTTATTTAACTTGCTTTATGTGCAATTATGTTGGCTACTTACTTGAAAAGGAAAGCTGCTACAAAATGAAGAGAATATACATTTTCCCACCAGTTAAAAAAAGATCATTGAATGGTTAAGGTTGGAAGGGACCTTAAAGATCACCTACTTCCAAAATGCAGCAACTGAATCTAATTTTTGTTTCATTTCCTTAGTTTTCTGTATTATATTTTTTCATTTATTTTAATTCATAAAATTATTTATGTGCAATCGTATGACACTGGGATAAATGTCAGACTTCTATGAGCTAAAGTGTCCTAGTCCATCTACTTGATTTCTGAACAGATAACCTGAGCTGGAAGCTTACATTTTCTTCTGCTGGACTCACTGGGGGAAGCAACCAGGCAGGGTTAGATGACAGAGAGAGTTTCATTAGAAGAGATGAAACTTGTACACCACCTTAGCATAAAATATGGCAAGCAATAAAACAGCAGCCAGGATTAACAGACAGGATACTGCTTAAGAGTCAGCAGCCATAGGTTCTGTTCCTCACTGAGCTAGTGATCTGTGTACACTGGACAGAACGCATCACACACAGGGAACAAGTAAATCAGGGCGGCTATGCAGTCAGAGATGATTCTTATCTATAGCATAATTTCATTTGGTGCAGAAACTGGATGATGGACTGGAATTAGAGCTAAGAAGTACAGTAATAGCAAAAAAACCCCTTAGATTAAAATGCTATTACAATGATATAAACCAACACTAAGCTAAAAGTTGCAGAAATATTTCAGACAAATCACTTGAAACTGAAGACATCAAACAGGCACTGATATTTGACCTTCCAACTCTGACAGTTTTATCATAGTATTTCTCATTCAATCTTTCTATACTCTGAAGGTTTCATACTACTGTATATGGAAATGCTGTTTTAATGAAGAGTAAGTGGTGATAGTTCCTGCATCTCTTAAAAGTCTACAGAAGTTCTACAGAAGTCCTACAGGAGTCCTTAATACTGCTTTTTCTGCTCCCTCTCTTGGGTTTACACTCTCCTCTTCCCACTCTACACATACTAATTAATGAGAGAACACATGAACAAACAAGAGAAGGCTGAGGTTCTTTGCCTCGGTCTTCACTGGCAAAGGCTCTGACTGCACCACCCAAGTCTTCGAAGGCGAACGCAGGGACTGTGAGAATGAAGACCCTAAGCCCACTGTAGGAGAGGATCTGGTTCGAGACCGTCTTAAAAACCTGAACATGCACAAGTCCATGGAACATGATGAAATCCATCCGCAGGTCCTGAAGGAGCTGGCAAATGAAGTTGCTAAGCCACTGTCCATCATATTTGAAAAATCATGGCAGTCAGGTGAAGTTCCCGACACCTGGAAAAAGGGAAATAGAACCCCCATTTTCAAGAAGGGGAAAATGGATGACCCGGGGAATTACAGACCAGTCAGTCTCACCTCTCTGCCTGGCAAAACCTTGGAGCAGATTCTCCTGGAAGGCATGCTAAGGCATATGAAAAACAAGGAGGTGCTTGATGACAGCCAGCATGGCTTCACTAAGGGGAAATCCTGTCTGACCAATTTGGTGGCCTTCTATTGTGGGGCTACAAAACTGATGGACAGGGGCATAGCAGTTGACGTCATCTACCTGGACTTGTGCAAAGCGTTCGACACAGTCCCAAATGACATCCTTGTCTCTAAATTGGAGAAACATCAATTTGATGGGTGGACCACTCAGTGGATAAAGAACTGGCTGGATGGCCGCACGCAAAGAGTTGTCAATGGCTCGATGTCCGGCTGGAGACCGGTAATGAGTGGTGTCCCTCAGGGATCAGTGTTGGGACCGGTCTTGTTCAACATCTTTGTCAGTGACACGGACAGTGGGATGGAGTGCGCCCTCAGCAAGTTTGCCGATGACACCAAGCTGTGTGGTTCAGTTGGTACGCCGGAGGGAAGGGATGCCATCCAGAGGGACCTCGATACGCTTGTGAGGTGGGCTGATGCCAACCTCATGAAGTTTAACCATGCCAAGTGCAAGGTCCTACACCTGGGTCGGAGCAATCCCAGGCACAGCTATAGGTTGGGCAGAGAAGAGATTCAGAGCAGCCCTGCAGAGGACTTGGGGTTGTTGGTCGATGAGAAACTTAACATGAGCTGGCAGTGTGCATTTGCAGCCCAGAAAGCCAACCGTATCCTGGGCTGCATCAAGAGGAGCGTGACCAGGAGGTCGAAGGAGGTGATCCTGCCCCTCTACTCTGCTCTCGTGAGACCTCACTTGGAGTATTGTGTGCAGTTTTGGTGGAACAGATGGAACTGTTGGAACAAGTCCAGAGGAGGGCCACGAGGATGATGAGGGGACTGGAGCACTTCTCGTATGAAGACACGCTGAGAAAGTTGGGGCTGTTCAGCCTGGAGAAGAGAAGGCTGCGTGGAGACCTCATAGCAGCCTTCCAGTATCTGAAGGGGGCCTACAAGGATGATGGGGATGGACTATTCATCAGGGACTGTAGTGACAGGACAAGGGGTAACGGGTTAAAACTTAAACAGGGAAAGTTTAGATTGGATATAGCGGAGAAATTCTTTACTGTGAGGGTGGTGAGGCACTGGAATGGGTTGCCCAGGGAGGCTGTGAGTGCTCCATCCTTGGCGGTGTTCAAGGCCAGGTTGGATGAGGCATTGGGTGACATGGTTTAGTGTGAGGTGTTCCTGCCCATGGCAGGGGGGTTGGAACTAGATGATCTTAAGGTCCATTTCCAACCCTAACTATTCTATGATTCTATGATAACACCCATCCCCCAAAATTGCTGTTTAACTTAAGATGATACAAATCAGTCATGCTGGAGAGTACTCTCTTCTGTTATTTCCTAGCATTCTGAGAAACTATGGATAACTAAACTCATAGTACTGCCACAACAAACTTTTTCAAATCAGTCTTGTCTGCAAGTAAAATATAAAGATGTACCTGATTTATCATCTTGGACTTCAAATTCTGCACCAGCAGATCCAAGAAGAGATGCACCATGTTTTAACAACCGACATATATCAAATCTGTCAAAACGCAACCGATCCGTTGAAGGTGAATCTTCCATGGGACTTTCTGAGCCTGGTTCTAGATAGGACATTGAAAACAATATTAAGGACAACCTGCAGAAATTTTTGTACAAAGTTCTGGCAGAAGATTAAGTGAGAGAAAGAGGAAGAAGTAATTTCTCTCCTCTAAAGGAATCGGACATAGAGCATTTTGATTCATGAAGTTCAAAGGCTTCGTTTCACAAACACAGACTGAAAAAGCTCACTTAATGCACTTAACTGAGTAGAATTTTTTTCCTTGATAAATCTAGCTTTTCTAAGTCCTGTACATTAACACACCACTAGGCCTTCTCTGTACATATGGCGAACCTGCAGTTTGAACTGCATATGGCTCACAATGCCACAATGGTCAGGCATATCATTGTAACTGAGTACGAACTTCTAAAGCTAAAGAGGTTTACTACAGTCCATGCATATAAAAAAAGTCTATGCTCATAAAGAAACCGAATGACAGAGCTGCCTTAAAAAGCTTCATATCAGATGAACAATGAATGGTATATAATTCCTTTAAGAAATACCTTGTTTTGATCTTGGTGTTGGATTCCACTCAGGTACATTTTTCACTATTGCTTCAACAGCCTGGCCAGCTGCAATACGGGTATCCCAATTCGTACTTCTTAAATACACTAACACCTTTAAGGAGAGATTAATAAATGTTTAAAATATACTCTCACAAAATCCACCAGCTATTATGCTCTATTAAAATACACTCACTTTTTATGCTATGGATTAAGACAACACTCAAAACAACAACAAAAAAGTACAAGGAATAAAGCCAAAGAAATGCAAGCAGCCTTCTCTATTGCTCACTGCTTAGGAGAAATCTTGCCATAGCCAGACATTAAGAATTTATAAGATATACTTCTTCTCCTCAGTCAAACTTGACTTTGATTTCCTCCAGTTACTGAACAAGACTTTTTTTTTTCTTTGTTTCTTTCTAAAAGGAAGTGTTCAAAAAGAGATTTAATAGACCTTAAAACTCTGAAGTCATTTAACCCAAGAAGAGGGACAACATGGGTCACTTGAAGCAATATATGCTCTTCTAAACTAATTCAGCACTAGCTCAAATCCAGAAAAACCCTTTCTTTCTCTGAAAGTGGTTTTCTATTCATGATTTCTTGGTGACTCTGTTGGCACCATCAATTGTGGTGAGGGCATCTGTTCAATAAGAGTAGAATTAAGGTCACTCACCCATCTCCAGCTGTCAGCCACAGGCTATTTTTGTTTTTACTAGACTTGGCCAGATTGAAGTCTCAGTCTAATGGAAATCTCTTTCCATTTTCCAGCCCTTTTAAAGATATGCAGCCTCCTATATTTTTAATGCTGTTTCACACAAATAACAATCTTTAAAGGCAGAATCAGGAATTTTTATAAGGCAGTAAAGTTTCTCTTTATAGAAGAAAATCTGAACTTACAGCAAACACTTAATAACAGAAACCTCACTTACGTAACTATTTTGGAGGCTAATCAAACAGCAAGTTTAACAGAATTACTCTCTTAATTTTCTTCAATTACTATGCTTTTTCTCCTTCCCACAGAACCCACACACCTTTAAACTAGTTTTATTCTCACCATTAAAGTACTAGAAAAATTAAACAAAAGAGATGCTTACCTTAGATAAGAGATTATTCAGTTCATGAGGATGCAGTTTCACTACTTCCCCAAGTTGCTGTGCAGCTGCTTTTCTTGTTACTGGTGTTGTACCGGTGTCCAGTAAAATGAAGAGACGATCAAGCCTAAATATGATTGACAAAACCCCAAAATGTTATGCTATTCATAGTTCAGCTGCCCATTTCTATTAATATTCCCCCACATTTTTCAGTTTATCTCATGCAAACAGAAGAAATGTTGGCATGAACACTGTCAACTGACAGGGTGGCAAACTTACTTCTTTCTAATAGTAAGCATAGCTGTTCTAAAAGAATATTTAATTTGGTAAGCAAAAAAAAAAAAAAATTATAGAAACTGTCAGAAACATTAGTTTTTAAAAATCTGCAGTTACAAGGAAAATTTAACTTGTTCCCTTCTTTGCTCTGTGATAGAACATTTTCCATCTTAAATACTGTTAAGCTGCAAATGATCTTCATCAAATTCTGACTGACAGAGAAAGCAAAAGGCTCAACTGCTCATGTTGTGCACTATAATTTCTTTTGAAGACTTAGTCATTTATAATATCAAACTCTGCTTTTCCATTATACCACAAATTTTTACTTTTCACATATTTTCTCCCTAACTACCTGAAATATAAAAGACCAAACCTGCTGTTGTATTTAGAGCTTTGAGAGAATCCAACACCTCTGGCCTTTCCAGGAAATACAGGAATTTAACCAGCAGATCTTTTTTCACAGTAACTCTGTATTCGGTGAAAGAGATCTTAATCACGTATTTTCAGAAGCATTAAATGAGAAATAGCTAACTACTCTTCATCATATAAAAAGCATGTAAAAATAGAGCCTACCTAATCAAATCAATGATGGCAGTAACAAACAAACGCTCATTACTACCCCCACTTAAGTGGGACAGAACTCTCTCCATAGGGTGCCTAGTTTATCTATTAGTTATTGGGCAGTATGAGGTTATTACTGAATGTACTATGTGGACAGATTCTAAACTCACAATCAGAATTATTCCTTCCAGCCTTAATCATAAAACTACTCCTCCAAATATTGCAATACAAAGCTGGAATTTACACAGCAGTGAGGCTCACCTATATCACAGGCTAATGAAATAGGGATAGTTTCCCTGAACAACAAACCTTCCTCATAAACACATACCCTAGGTTTGAGCAAATATAGGAAAGCACAAATGTTTTGATTGTTAGTGTGCTGCTACTAATTATATTTTACCAAAATTGTCTTAAACATCAGTTCCGATCATTAAAAAAACCAAAGCAACCAAACCCAAAAATAAGTCTTTCCAACAACACTGGATTTTTTATTTGCTTTGACACACTTAAGCTGCACTTACTCCTGAGAATATCTTGTAATGTGCTACAATGCATTAGAAACAACAGTGCTACACAGCCAAGGCAGTAATGTCAGAAATACAGTTTCAAACCCCAAATGCTCTCACAATGGAAGGTACTAGGCTAAATATTATCATTAGATTAAAAAACTCCAACCTGACAGTATTTTAAATTATTCTATTATCTTAGACACACTTTTGGTAAGTGCCAGCTTTGAACTAATTTTCTTCCTACTACTAAAACAGGTGAACCCATTTCAATTCCTGTAGATAAAAATGGAGTTTCAAATTGCTGTGATTTACTAATTTGTAAATTGTTCTCGAGTTACATAAAGATGAAAATCTAAACATATCTACCCCAGTTGTTCTGTGTGATTAGACAGTCAAGAAGAAAAGCAAAAGCTTTACAGATCCAACTCTTCCAAAACACTGAGAGTGGGCTAGTCAGGAGGAACATACCAGATACTTACTTACCAGCATTTTTTCTTTAGTACACTTGACAGTAATAACCCAGCCTGATTTGCAGCATTCAGTATTATTCAGTACAAAATACGCCAGCTTGCAGAGCAACCACAGCTTGCTCCAACTTGCTTGTTCTCACCCCTTTCATTCTTCATCTCCCCGTGAAACTTCAATGTTCCATACTCATTTGCCATTTAGCACCACCCACTCCTTCAACTATCAAAGTTGGGTGGTGTGTTTTTTTCCCCATCTCCAAACTCAAGCAGAAAGTGCAATTTAGACCACTTCCTCACCTGGAATTCCTCACGTTTCGAAACAGGAGGAAACCACTATGACTGCCTACCCTCAAAAAACCTCTAGTTTAATTACAATCTTTATTACAACACTAGATCTTCACTCCTAAAACACACAACTTTTTGAGGCTGTATTACCTACAAAATACAGCTGTTTACTTCCTTTGGGTTTCTTTAACCTGCAGTATGCTTGGTTCGTAATTTGTGGTTTTAAATTGTAATATGCTTAACTGACACACAAATGCAAAATAGAACAAAAAAATCTGGTGTCTCATATCACTATAGGAAGGTTTCAGTGTTGGAAGGGTACCACTGCGAAGCTGCCAGTGATAAGCAGCACTAGCGCTTTTTTAATTTAAAGTTTTGATTCTTAGCTTCATTACAAATGAAGAATACTCAAAATGCTAAACAGATTAATTTTGAGGACCCGCAGCTTGGAAAGAAATTTCTTAAGTTCTGACAAGGTTTTCATTTTCAGAATAGACTAACAATCTCTAAACTAGTAATTAAAGCCAAAGAGAACTAAGACTTTTCTAATGGCATGTGGTTCTCTGCCTCTCATGCTAGACAGTGCTACATGCAGAGCACTGTGTGGCTCACACAGTTCACAAACCTAACACTGAAGTGCAAATCAGTGTGGCAGAGTGAAGCGCTCTAATAGAGGCATTAGAAAGCTAGTACCTGGATAGTTAACTACCAGGTCAGGATACAGAAGTTGTCATCAGTATCTCCAAAATGTTTCCAAAAGAAGACGTGTACAGTTGAATTGTATAAAGATCCTCATCATCTCACTGTAAGCATTCTGACTGGATTGGGTCCCCACAGAACTTCAGATGGAGAAGCTTCCAGTTTATTGATTTCAGGGAGCTGAGGCTTGAAAGGGACTATGAACCGATCACTGCTGCCAATGAAGTGATTTGTTTGGACTCTCCGTGTGTGCGCCAGTATGTTCAGGTGGCCAGGGAGCAGTCACTGACAGTAAATGCCAACTGGTACAGAACAGCTCACAATTACCCCAGCATATCCTATAACCCATGAGAATTGTGCAATTGTCAAAAAACCCTCAGTAGCATAGTCCCCAACACACTCTAATGTCAAACTCTGCCTAGAGTGCTTTGGAAAACTGTTATCTAGCACCCATTAGAAGGCAAGGGAACACTCTTTGGTATTTACAGTATAAATCATATTTCAACACCCAGGAGCTTCCTTCCAGGCATGGTTTCTAGGTACATAAATAGCCTGGAAATATAGAAAACATTGATAAATCAAAATTTAGACTTGACAAGGGTTGACAACCATGGTGAAATTAAACATAAGTACAAAAGGAGATGCCTCAGCTTTTCTTCTTGACCTGATAGTCCTTCAGTGGTGGTTTATCATTTGGTCAAATCCCAGTTTGATCAGCTTCACAGCTCAAAAAAATCAAACCCCTAATAAAGCATACACAAATCATTAAAATAATCAAGTAAACAACTTCCCAACATACAATCAAAAAGCAGGAGAAAAATCACTGAACAGAATTCAGAACAAAAAAAAAAAAGTGTGATAAAACACAAAGAATGGATTATTTTACTTCTCATAGGTGGGAGACTTCAAAGTAGTTATGAAGGTGGGGCTGTGGGCAAGAGAAATAATCTTGTTTCCTACAGAGCAGTGGAAGGGACATCTTGAGTAAAATAAGACCTCCATGACCACACTGCTCACAGTATTGTATGCTGCACACAGAAGCTAACGGAATGCTAAACTTAGCATATTTCATATCATATAATCACATAATATATTAGGCAGTACAAGCTTTATTTGTAAATTATTACATGTGTATCTACATCAAACACAGCAGCCCAAAAGCATACAACCAATCACATTACAAAAACGGTGAGAAAGAGTAGAAAATTAAAATAGCTGTAAAGACATACTAATACAAGAAATGTATTAACAAGTTATATGGGGAACACCTTGGTGAGCATTCAGGTTCTAGCTGCTGAATCAGGTTAAGCTTCTCATCAAAATGCAAACCTGACTTTCAAATTTCATTTCAGTCTGTTAGGTGTCTGAGAAATTCTACATCTCTACCTCATTTGGGCAGTACTGCACATACTACTTCGGCTCTCCCTCTCCCCATGACTGTGCCAGTGCTCCGTCCCACAAACAGCAAAAGGGCAGGCAGCCCACTGTCCTGGTCTGCAAGTTCATCTCCATCAACCAGGGAAGAGTTACACTTTTCTTCCCCTCTTTTGAGTCAGAACTGCTGTAATCACACTGGTTATAGAACATCTAGTTATTCTAATGATACAGGCATATGCCTTTAAATAGTACTGAAACACACTTCTTGCTCAGTTTAACTCCTGTTTTTCATGCAAGAGCAGCCATGAAGCACTAGCTTCCAACAGGTCAGAAGCTAAATTCTTTCTTCAGAAAGCTTGGGATAACCCCAAAAGAACATTTCCAAAAGGTACACAGGGCCCATAAAAGAGATGTTTGGATAATTCTGGTATCTTGGTAAGAACCTCAACTTCCCAATGATGCAGTAATAAACTTGAAATGTTTTATATGTTTTATAATGTAATGATGCCAGCCAGTGCAGCCATTTGTTCTTGAGAAGTCACAGCCCTCCATGTCAAAATCCAAGAACATGAGGCCAAATTATTTCCCAGGAGCTTTACTATCACAACCTTCTGACCTTATTTAAACTAAAAACTAGGTTCTTATCTACATATTGCCAATTATACAGAAATCCAATTAAATGAAAACACTGAGGACTCTAGAAACTAGTACTAAAATTACAAGCACCAAATCAAGAAAGCTTGCAAGAGCAGACAGTTGTTATGCTCTCCTATACTTCCTTAAGGAACTGTCTTGAAAATACCCAGAAGAGGTTGTCTTTAAGGTCTTCCAAGGTGAACTTCAAGATAAACTATTGAAATATTACTGAAATAATTTATTCTTAATGCATCTTACCAGCTTTGTGCATTTAATCACATTTTAAAAGATTTATTCTCCTTCATACTTGAAGGTGCTCAAAAATAGAGGAAAGATATTAACAGCCTTGGTGGTATAACAATACATGAGGTGCCTCTGACCACATTAAAGAAACTGGACAAAAAGTTTTATTAGATATTGAAAGGGACAATCAACACTTTATTATCTACTGAAACTTAATCACTCTGAGTAATCCATGAGTGTTGTCATTTTCTTGGCAGTATAACTTTTTCATCTAAAGCATCTCAAGAGATCACTTGTGAGCCACTGTATTCACTTGGATCATATACCTTGTAGGAATGAAGCTGAAGCAAAACTCTTCACTTCCCTTTTTCCTTCTCAGTTCTATTTTTTTTTTTTTAATTAGCTATGCAAACACTGTACTACTTCATACTTTCAAGATCAGAGACAGGAGATAAAGCCTACCAAATCAGCTTGTGCACTCGCAGAAAGAACACCAACCTTCCCACACACCTATACATACTTCTGGAGGACGGTGCTCATTAGCTAACCTTTTCAGCATAGAACTACCATAGAGATGAGCATATACAGAGCAACTATTTTGCAACATCTTTTGGTATGAAGTATCTACTATTCTGCTTTTGGGTCTGTTTTCTAGTGTATCATCACCGAAGTGGTACATAAAAGCAGGTCTTCAGTCAGGCTGATACATGTAAAAGCAGAATCTGCTAAAACAAACATGTATACATATAATGCAGAATAAAATAGACTCTGCTTTGTCAACAGATTATAGATCAATGACAATTATTTTTAAGATGCCCTTATTAACAGCAAAGCTTCAAATTCTCAATCCGATTTTGAGGTATTTCAAAGCATTCCCTATATTTGGTTAGATCTTCCTGAACAGAATAGGGGTTTAAGAAAGGTTTTAAATTGGTCAAACAGCAGAAACTAAACTTTACTGGGAAAGCAACCCCTGAATTTACTATTTTGAGATACAGAAATACCCCTCAATAAATGGCTTTTATTTAAGATGGTTACTATACAGAACTAACCCTAATGAAGCTTTTTATTAATATCAAGGCTTAGTACGCACTCAGCAAAGCCTATGGTCCCTGGAGAAAGATTTAATTTGAACCATCTTCTTCCACGCTCTCCACACTTGTATAGTTAAGAATCATTCTACAACAATGAAGTATTACGTTGGACCTTCAAAAACATAAAATGTAACTAACTTCCTAAAGGACAAGTGCAGATCTCGACAGTTAAGTGGAGCTGGCACAGAAGCTGGAACAACTACACCCTCCACAAAAACACAGATATGTAGTATGTAAGCGTACAAAATTATCTGTGGTATGTCTGAAGGAAAGGACCTTGGAAATTCAATGCTGAAGCAAAAGGGGAAGATAACTTTTATTTTACAAAAGCAACACTGACATTATATAATCAGCATTCCTATGGTCCATCAGCCAAAAGGTTCATTGGTCCAGTTGCTGTGTAACTTCAAAGGGATAAGAGCTGGTTTTGCTGTGTCTGTTAAAAAACATGTGTAAGGCCACATTTACACAGTATCACTTCTTACAATTACAGAAACAATACAGTTTGCCAGGAGTAACCAAGATGTTAGAACACTCCAAAATGTGTAATTCTTTTACCTAATTTACATGTGGAATTGGAACCATTCTTTATAAACTCACAGGTATTACAACATCTTTATTAAAGTTCTATCCCTTGTATTCAACTTATATACATTTTGATCTTAAAACTGTACTCTAAAGCAATGTGTCATGTTATCATGGTTAACACACCAACTTTTTTAGTGCTCTACACCGAACCTTGGGTCTTACCCAAAACAGGTTTTTGTCCTGCTGGTCACCAGACCAAACAGGCATTACAGAATCTTTGCATAGTGCACTGCTGCTTTTCACTAAGGCCATGTGGCTTTACAGAAAGACTGGTAACTGAATCTGAAACAAATCTTTACAGTAGACACCACCTGAGCATACAGCTGAAAGCTGTATCTTGATATTCCAGTTAGCCCCCATATCACATGTATGTTAGCACAATTACTTAAGCAGACTGCCCCACACCTAGTGTAATTACAATGCTACTCTATTTTACATGGTGGCTTACAGTAGTATTTTAACATACATGGTAGTCTTGTCACAGCAATCCTTACTACTTCCAGATTCTTATGGACAGCTTTGGGGAAGAATAAAGGAAAAAAAAGAAAAAAATCCCAAACAAGCAAACAAAAAAGCCTTAAAGAAACCAGAGCCAACTTTTTTCTAGACCCAAACCCAATTAATATAGAACAAGCTGATAAAAAATAAAGAGTAAAATAAGATGAAGGACACTCTGTAGAAACTACAAAGCTAAAACACCTGCTACTAGAAGTCTTAAAAGGTGTATTGCTGCTATAAATTTTGATTAACAATGGATTTCCAGTAAAAGTGTGCACACCTTTACTTTTTACTTTACATAACTGTAAAGTTATTCCTACACAGCTTCAGAAACAGAATTTACTTTTGGTAGAGTACTTCGAACTACAGAGATACTATTAACACATGACTTGAAGCTTATCTATCACAAGGTTAATTTGGATTCATTGTTTCCTTTCAACTATCCTGTCAGAAAGCTTAACGTGCCCATTTCAGACACGCACAAAAAAAGAGATGGCAGGAATTTGTGCTCAGCATTTTTTATAAAACAGCTCTATTAAGCCATACCTCTATCTGTGAACACTTAAAACGCTGGCACACCCCAGCGCACATGTGTGTAAGCAGATACTACCCAACATCTTGAGACAGAGCCAGAACAGAGTAATCACTTTTCTCCATGGAAGCCTATTTTATTTCGGTTACTTTACAACTAAGGGCTCTGAAAAGCGAAACGGTTTCTTAACAGTTCTTGAGACTCGGTATCATTACCGCCTATTCCCTAGCAGCTTAAGCCGAAAGAAGCACTGCCCAACAAAACGAAGGCGTCGAGCTCAACAGAGAGCCCGAGGCGCCCCAGACAGAGCCCCTGCGGCCTGAGAAAGGGAGGGGGCTTCCTTGCGCGCCAGGTCCGGGAAGGACCAGGCCAGGAAGCAAGCCAGGCACCGAAGCACGCAGCCACTCCAAATCTCACCGAGGCGGCCCATGCCGCCTAGGAGCGTGAAGGCCCCGGCGAGGCCTTGGAAGGCTCCCGAGACGAGAAGAGGGAGAACCTCTTCACTCCCACCCCCCCGAATCCGGGCCACACGGAAGGCCTGGGCCTCCGGGCTGCCGCTGCCGGCCCTCCTTCCCCCACCCTCCCCGGCTCCTACCGACCTGGAGACGGCCATGGCCGCCAGAAGCTAGGACTCGCTGGAGGCGAGCGGCGGGACAGTGAGCGGGGGGGCCGGCGCCGCTCTCCCAGGAAGAAGGGCGCAGGGCCTAGCTCAGGCCTCTCGGGCGCCGCACCCAGCCTCGGCCCCGCCGGTGACCCGCGGGGAGCGGCTGAGCGCAGCTGTGGCCGGCAACGGTCAGAGTCTCTCTTCCCCCAGCGGGGCAGCAGCGGCGCGGGCAGGAGCGGTGCACAAGCCTCAGAGCGCGAGTTAAACCCTCTATTCCCCCATCGCCAGGGCGAAGCCCAGTGCCTGGCTTTATATGAGCAGCCATCTTGTATTTATTCCCTTCCTCCATGATAGCGGCTTTCTGATTGGCAACAGCGTCCACCCGCAGCCAATGGAGAGAGAGCTTCTAAGAGCAAAGAGGGCGGGCTCACGCAGCGCCTGGACTGAGCAGGACCGGCCATGGAGCCTGCCGAGCCGGCTGAGGGGGCGCGCCAGCCTTCAGTGGGGCGTACCATCTGCAAGGATGGGGGGCAGTCAAAGGAGAGCGCTCCAGTCCCTCATCCCAAGGGAAGAGGAGAGGCATCAGAACGCAAAGTATACGCTTTTCCTTAAAAGTCTGCAGTGTGGTAGTGCTTCTCCCCCACCAGCATGGCGGGAGAGGGGACGGAGAACTCGGAGAACTCAAGCGGCACTCCCCACTTGGAGAGGTGCGCTGCGCCTCAGTTTACGCCCAGTGCTGCAGCACGCACGCCTGGATCGAGGAGACTACAGCTCCCGGCGTGCAGTACGCCCAGCGCCGCGCCTCCTGCGAGGGGACGCATCCGCCACGCCGCCGGCGCCGGCCGGGGTGAGGGGCTGTCACCTACCGCCTCCCACAGGGAGTTAAGCGGTGAGGGTGGGCTCCCTCCGGTTACTCACAGGGTTTATTAGCCGGCACCAGCCCCCAGGCAGTGAGGGGGCATTTCAGCTGATTGTCGTGGCACGGCGCCATCACAGACCGCGTTTCCTTCCACTTCCTGCTGTCTCCTCTGCTGAGGCAGCCAGCCCGTCCTCCGGCCCGGCCCGCTGCGGGCGGCTTGCAGAACAGAATGGGACCTCGGTCGCGCCCGGCCGCCCCCTCCGCCGGGCGTGCGGTACCCTGGGCAGCTAGGTCCTTAACCCTTGGGAAGGAGGACAGGCTTTCCAAGAGCATGCTCCCAGCTTGATCGGATCCAGAGTAATATTAAGAAATTAGCCTTCTACTAATCACTTAATGTTCTCATCCAGTAAAGGATCAGGGACGTCCCAGGGATGTAAAGTTAGCTGATGCACTAAACCTTTCATGTGATAAATGGAAAACAAGAACAGATTTTTCCTTTCCTGTAAGTGATGGATAAACTCACATAAATACATGAATTTGCATAATACTGTATGGTAAAGTTTTCTTCTAAAGCCCATCTTGGTGTGTATTTCATACCGAGCCTTTCTATAGGGATTTCTGCTTGCCCCCAGTCTTTCCACTGAATGGTTTCCCTTTCCCTACAGCAGTAAACTCTTCCATGTATGGGTTTGCTTATTTGTTTCCTACTAACATGTGTATTCCAAATAGACATACTAATGCCATCTGAATGTATAAACAAGCTGCTGGTACATAATACCTCAATCTATTCTTATCCATGTGAGTCCAGTTAATACCTGAGTCCTCTATAGTGTTTGCCCTGGGTGCCTCTTTCCTGTCTCCTCACCCATCCTTTGGTGGGCACTCTGGTGAGTAGAAGCTGGTGTTGAAATGGCAAGCAAACACAAGCAATGAGTCAGCCCAAGAGCTCTGCATCACACAGTGTGGCCAGAGCAAACCACAGACTTCCTTTTAAGCATAGAGATGGTTTGTGTCACACTGCTACGCTCAATAACCCAAATAATGCCTTTTTTCTTGCCTGACATGGCTCTGATGTATTAATTACATTTAGATAGCTCAATATGCCTCCTGTAGAAGAATACAGTGGATTAGCTGGAGCCCAAGAGCTTCTTCCTGAAGTACTACAAGCATTGAAGTGCCATCATGTGTTCCAGGTGCATCTGCCTGAACCATGATCCAAGGCACATGTCTACTCCCATCCCATGTGCGTATGTTTCCACATGATGGGGTGCCTGCTCTTTAGCCATGTGATGGGGAGGAACAGCAGGGTGTTGAAGTAGGGAGAAGCAAGGAACATGCTGAAGATAGATATATTTTTATTGTGCATTCGATGCTGTTGACACAACAAACATCCCTGATAATATTTCTGCATTTGTTTAGCCAGGAATCAGCAGGGAATAAACCAGGGTGTGTGATCTTTCTAAGAAAGTGCTGAACTGTAGTGCTGGGATTGTAAAACAAACTTGTGTAAAAAATATTTTAGTCTAAAGGTAGTTAAACCAAGAAATGAGAAAAAAAAACCCTTTGTGAAATGCTGGAGTTTTGTTTTTCCTAAAGTTTCTCTGTACCATGAGTTTGCACTGCTGTTTGGCTTCAAATGTTCCATCTACTTCCAATGTTCATTCTTGTCTCATGTGAAAATGTGTCATCTGGGAGGTCTGGTACTATTTGCTCACCATCTGACTGTCTTTTCGTCTTTTCATTAGTATCATAGAATAGTTAGGGTTGGAAAGGACCTTAAGATCATCTAGTTCCAACCCCCCTGCCATGGGCAGGGACACCTCACACTAAACCATGTCACCCAAGGCCTCATCCAACCTGGCCTTGAACACCGCCAAGGATGGAGCACTCACAGTCTCCCTGGGCAACCCATTCCAGTGCCTCACCACCCTCACAGTAAAGAATTTCTTCCCTATATCCAATCTAAACTTTCCCTGTTTAAGTTTGAACCCGTTACCCCTTGTCCTGTCACTACAGTCCCTGATGAAGAGCCCCTCTCCAGCATCCTTATAGGCCCCCTTCAGATACTGGAAGGCTGCTATGAGGTCTCCACGCAGCCTTCTCTTCTCCAGGCTGAACAGCCCCAACTTTCTCAGCCTGTCTTCATACGGGAGGTGCTCCAGTCCCCTGATCATCCTCGTGGCCCTCCTCTGGACTTGTTCCAACAGTTCCATGTCCTTTTTATGTGGAGGACACCACAACTGCACACAATACTCCAAGTGAGGTCTCACGAGAGCAGAGTAGAGGGGCAGGATCACCTCCTTCGACCTGCTGGTCACGCTCCTTTTGATGCAGCCAAAAGGATAGATAAAATTAGATAAAAAATTAGATAAAACTCAATAATTTCCAGTCAGTTGGTATGTTATAATCATTACTTCCTGCATTGATCTCAATTATTTTTATTTTGTTTTCTTCCTCATGCCAGCTGCATCCATCTGTGAACTCTTATTGCTTAGTGTGCAGATCAGTGACTGCAGCTTTTTTATTTGCTACATATGCCTACAGAGCCTAGGGAAAAAATGATGCAGTCTTTACATGCTACAGCTGTGCAAATAGTAGATCACAGAGGCATTGTTTTCCTGGTGGAATCCCACCTGGCATACCATCATCTTCTACACGTTCTGGTCTTCAAGTTTTATTTTTCCAGTTAGGTTTTTTTGTGTCCTGAAGGCTTGCAGATTTGTATTGGCTTAGGATCACATCAAACTCTCTGTAACTGTAGGAAGGTATAATATTTGATACATTGTAGTCTGATTTAAAAGATTATTTTCACCTTTTAGTGGCTGTCTTACTTATTTCTAAATTCCCTTGGAAATCTTGTCTAAAGAAAAGTTGGGCTTAGAAGCTTGTCCCTGCTTAGCAGTTAGTTTAGACATCTTCTCTGCTGGTGTCTTAATCACTGTCATTACTTTGGTTATTTGGTGAAGAATTGCTCTGAGATAAATTTATGTATTAGGATCTTAGGCAGGCAAATTGTGCACATTCTTTGCAATATGTATTTCTTGATGTTGCTTACTGTTTTGAGGTCTGCAAACTAACCAGTTATCTTGTAGGCTATTTCTAACATACTTAAAAATCTTAGATATTTTTATATATTTAACTATTTATTCTTCAAATACTATTCAATCTTCCTAGATTTTATTTTACATTTTATCTTTGTAGGTTAGGCCCCTATTTACTGGTATCACTAAAATCAGATTTCTGAGTGATGAAGGATATTTTTTTCTTAAATAATCTTATTTCTTGCTAATTAATACTTTTTATTGCTACTCTGCTTAACTTTTATTTAAATGTCTATTTTTTTTACCATCTGTCGCTAGTTTCCATGCCAACTCTCATGCTTTTAGTTGAATCATTTTTACTCTGCTTTTGACTAGCTGTATAACCTTCTTAAAAGCCACCTCCTTAAAAAGTGGCAAATTATACATGATCTTCCTTTTAAGTTCTTCACCATAAGTGATGGTGGCTGAAGGCTGGATGCTGACTGATAGCTGCCACAGTCCAAGAAGCACCTCAGAGATACCAGTGAAATGCTATATTCCGAGAGACAAATCAGGGCAAAGGCATTGCCACTCACAACACAGATTAGCAACATTTGTGAAAAAAGTTTGATTGGCTCTAGTTTCTCAACATCAAACAGGACTGTAATAATGATCAGTTTGTGAAAATCAACATCAAAAAGCTTCCAAATGTCACAAGAGCTGTATAATTATCTCATTAGATTTCATTACTTCTGATTATATTTAACACTGTACATTCAGGACAATTTTCCTGAGTTAGAGGCTCCTGATATGACAGAGAGAGAGAACTTGTGATTCTCTTTCGTGATCTTCAATTCTCAAGGATTTTCTTTCATGAGACCACATGGACTTGTTTAGAAGTGAAGCTCCTCCTTTATAAACAGATATGCTGTACAACTGATAGACCTTGTTGTACAAAGTTGTTCAACAACCTTGGTTTACTTAGCCATGGTCCTTAATTTCTCCAGCATTTAACTCCATGATCCCAAACTTCTTATTTTATAACACAGCACTACTTTCCACCCTATTTTGTAACAGATGAACACTTAAATTATTGATATTGTTTGGCCAGATTTTATGTATAAAACCTGGCAGTTTCTTAGTTTAGTCTAGCTGTTATCCATGCTCCTGATTATCCATGTTCCTGATTTAAGTAAATATTTTCTAGTTTGGGTAGTGTATTGTTCCTGTGGCATGGTTTTTAGGAAATGGTATAATCTATCAATTTCATATAGCTGTTCCTTTTTCCAGACAAAGTTTTATGTTTCCTTTTAAATCCTCCCTCTTTTCACCTCTCTTTTAGGGTGTTACTAGTAACTACACCACTTCCTATGTCAAGAAAGCCGCTAAAGTATGTGTACATTAACTAAACCTAGCTTATGAACTCTGAAGTATTAGGAGATTAAAAGTAGTAACTCATGTGGACAACTGCATCTTTATACCTGATCTCTCACTGACATTTAAGAGAGCAGAAATCTCCCTTTATATACAGAAATTTAGATATATAATGCACATATACATACATTCATACATAGATACACGTACAATTATAAAAACAGATTTAATATCTCATATCCAGAAAGAAGACTGAAGGGGAGAAAAGCTCCTGTCAGGTGTCTAAGTATGCTTCTCTGAATCAAGGCAACAGGTGAAAATGAGCCACAGAGACAAAGAGAAATGGAAGTAACGAGGTCAAATGTGTCCTATAAATCTGCAGGTCTTTCTACTTTAGGCCTTTGGAAAAACACAACATGAAAATAACATGAGAGAAACAAGAAGAGACCTTTTATTAAGTTCTTCTATTATTTAAGCTTGTGTGGCTGCAAGCTGTTTGTGTGTGTTTTTTTCATTTACTTTCAGTAGTCAGATTGTTCTTTTTTCATGACCTAAAGCAAAAGCGACATCAGCCTGGGCAGTTAAAAAAAAAACACCTCTGTCATCAGGGACATAAGGATTCAGACACACACCATAATGCTGAATAAACAGGGCCAGAAGTTTCACATCTAGTCTAGCTCTTTCCAAAAGCTGTTGCTTTTCAAAGATAGAAAAGAAAGCTAATCTGTGGCCATCATCACAAGTTCTGCTACAGTTAAGTGAGTTTAAATTGGATTTAAAAACAAGTCTGGTGGAGGTATCCTTTGCTGTCTATGTATTTTACTATTTACTATATTAAACAATAGAAAACAATATTTTATTTTAATTTTTACACTGTTTTTCAGAATATATTTTAGGCCTATTAGAGATTTCTGTGCTTAACATTTGAAAATCAGAAATATACCGAATTGCTATAAAAGAGCTTCAACACAATGTAGATACCAGGATATGGTGGTCCCATTTTTGATCTGGGATGCGCACACAAGAATGAATTCAGCTGCAGCATTCACTTTGCAATACCAGTTTATACTTTCTTTCTTTCTTGTGTTTTCACTATGTGCATCCCTAAGATGGACTGAGATTTGATTAGCTTGTACACACTTGTCTTCTTTAAGGGTTAATTTTTCTGGCAAAGGAAAAACTTCTGTTTATGTTAGAAGAGGTCTTTTGAAGAACTGCATGAGGAACATCCTCATCTGTGCCAACTCTTATCTATCCTGACAGCTCTTTCATCTTCCTATCTTCCTTTATGGAGCATTCAGTTCTGAACATTCCTCATAAAGGAAGCAAATGCCTCCCGCTTTCAGTATGACTCTGCATTAACTTACTTGTTTTACTTCTTATAGAGGCAATTACTTCAGATTTGTTTGTTACTGTTTAACTAATTTATAACTGTAAGCTGATGGGTACATTAATAGCAACATTATAGTGTGTTTTGGTACTGCCCTGAAAGTGTGCAATAAGGCAGGTATGTATTTGTAATAAACAAACTGGATTTGATTTTCAGAGTCCTCAAATGATGGGATTCATGATATCCAGTAAAAACTTAGCTTGTTTTCAATGTGCAAAACAGACTTATGGAGTTGTTTCCTACTTATTTTTCTGAAATTCTCATTGGATTCTGGAGGGAATATCTTTAGGATATTATACTACACATAGACTAGATTTAAAGCTTAAAGGGAAACCTTAATTAGTTTTAAGCTCCCACATGACTTTATTGCAGGATTAGAGGTCCAAGTGCTCCTGTATTTTTTTGATAACTGTTCTTTACATCAGCGTGGTTCTCACACAGAACCACAGGCACAGCTTAGAAGACTCAGATAAGAAGTTGCCAGGAACTCCTCCTCCAGCATATGCCCTCTTTTTATACCCAGTAATCTTTCACCAGCTTTTACATATGCATCTTTTGCACATTTCTTCTCTCACACTGATAACTCTCCCTCTGACAACTTTAATCTTCCCTCCTCCTTCATTTTTGTCTGTTAAGATTTTTTTTCCTGTCTCCTACCTTCAACTCCCCTGTCTGTTCAACTCAGGAGGAAGGAGATCCAAGTTGCCTCCTCACCTGGCTCCTTTTTGTCATCTGTTTTTTCTGTCTCCCCACGAGAATAAAAAAGGGATCTGCAGGCTTGGTAATTGCTGTCCACTGGAACCAGTAAAGCACAGTCCACTGACAACTGGAGTAAGCCTGGAGAGAAAGCAAACACTAGTGGCTGATAACAGCATGAAGCTGTTGCTTTTGTTTACACAGACATTTTAAATAAATTAGTGTTCACAGTGGCCAGGGATCCATATAACCTTGCTGGACCCCAGACAGGGAATATATTCCTTCCTTCCCCAGCACCTAGCAGGTTCCAAACTACAAATGATCTTTGGGTGTCTGCATTTCTGGATGCTTCATATAAGGTAACCTAAGAAGGAGATGATCTTCAGAAGCTAACTCCTAGTCCTGACAAGCCTAGTTTTAGTAGCGCACCTCAAATTCGAATTGTAACACATCACCAATCGTATTTGCACATGAAAAAAAAAGCCCAGCTTGCCAGCAGTTACTTTAGATACACAGAAACAGGAAAGGATACTAAATGACCTACGAGAAGCCGCAAGTACAATTACCTCTTGCCCCAGCTAAGAGAAAAACAGACACAAGCAAACCTTTCTAGCCCTTTTTTAGGTAACTCTTCGTTCTTCACACGTAAAACTAAATTAGCTGCACATGTAATGCGGATTTCTACATATAGATTTAGCTGTATCCCTGTGTTCTATCTTTCTGCTGGAGCTGGCCTTTCTTTTTCTCAAGCCCTTCTTGGGAGTCAGCCTTCTGCACAGAGCTCATCCGAACTTTCTCCTAGCACTTTCCAGAAACCACCTGAACATTTCCTAACTCAGCATGATCGTACCTGAGGGTAAGCTGGCCCCATGGTTTCACCTCCCAATAAAAATCAGGCCTCCCAAAACTTCAGCACAGTGACAGAAAGTTTTCTGTGAGTTCAGAGTTCAATAGTTATATATATGCGCACACGTATCTATATAAAACCCCTCTTACAAGTCCCTCAAATGATTTCATGCTACCTCTGGATTTACTGTATCCTTGTGTTTTTCTTCAAGGTTTCACACTCATGGCAGTGGGACACCAACACTGTCCATCCAGATCTTGCCTTTTATTGCTCTGTGATAGAACAAGAGCTATTTTTAGTTTTGCTGAGAACATACACAAAAGAGCCCAAAACAAATGTTCTTCATACAGTTCTTATATGATGAAACAAATAAAAGTTTGGGCTGGTTTTTTTTGTTTGTTTGTTTGTTTTTTTGTTGTTGTTGGTTTGGGGGGTTTGTGTTTTTTGGTTTTTTGGCTTTTTTTTGGTTTTTTGGGGGTTTGTTTTGTTTTGAATGCCACTCTAATACAAGAAACAAACAGCATTTAATTTCATCCTCCACGATGTGGATCAATTAGTAATTGAATACTACAGATGTGAATATGCAGTGATGTCTCAGCTGTGGAATTTGAGATAAATGTCAGTAATAGTTTGTAATGTATTACACAGGCTCAGCTCTGCGTAATTTCACAAGGAACAATGGAGTGGAAAGCCTTATTCTATATTAAAAAAAATATATATATAAATAGTAATAACACAAACCCAATTTTGGCTATTTTCATATAGTCAACTCAAAGCCATTTGTGGACTCATCATGTCTATTAATTTCACTTGAAAAGAAAAATCCACCATAGTTTCAGAAGTGATGTTTATCACATAACAGGAATTACACAACCTGACTGTATCTAAACCTTCAGAGGGTCCTGCATGAACTGACAGAGGACTGGTAATAGCTAATGCTGACTACTAAGTGCTAACTTATTATGCCACATTTTTCATTGCACTGAAGTTTTGCAGTGCACCAGCTTCTTCAGCTCTCCAGGGAGTTCTAGCATCTCCTGTCTGATGGAACAAAGGACTGACCGTAGGGTCACTTCAAGCCTAAAAAAATGTAATTCAAACCCCAAAACAAAAAAAGGAAGAGCAAATGTTTTCTCTTTCTTCACTTCATGAACACTGCATACATAGTATAAAAGAAAAAACCCAAACCAAAATCAAATGCTTGTAATGCCAGGCCCTAATTCTTAGCTCCCTGCTGGATAATACCAGGAAGGGATTTTATTTTTTTTAAAAGAATCTGGCAATATAGTAGCACATGGTGCAAATCTTCCTCGCCTCCAAATAAAGAAGTCTAGATAAAGAGTCTCAGCTCACCATTCATTAAAAGAAATAAATAAAATAAGAAACAATTTAAAAAAGGGCAAGTAAGGGAACAAATGCCTTTTCTTAACATTTCAGTGCTCAGTTCCACAACCAGTTTATATATAGGGAGCTTCATTCCTGAAACCACATGAATGAGGCTCACAATCAGAGATTTAATGGGGAATACAATTGACTGGCTACTGTGAAAACAAGACAACTACTTACTTTGTGCAATGAACAAAGCTGAAGTTGTTCTACCACTTGCAAAGGCAATGGAGCATCTGCAGTTTGAATTTATATCCACAGAATCCTACGATTTTAGGAACTTTCTGCATCTGTTACAAACCAACAGGAGCTGCCAGATGTTCCACACTTTTCAAATCTAGTCCTTATTTAGTAGTCATAGAACCATGAATTCAGAAATGTGGGTTTTATGCGGCTGCTAAAAGGCAAAAATGGTCTGTGGATTCTGGCTATGAACACTTTTTTCAGTTTTCTAAGGTATACCTACACCCTCTTGTTTTACGCTTTACAGCTATGTGGTTTTTGAGGAAGTTTCTTAACTTTATGACTGAAGTAATCTAGCAAATTAATTTTAATTACTTTAATATCATGGTATAGTTTTATCTTTATTTACTGTGATGCCTTTACAAATCTTAATTTATTTAAATGTAATAATAATGAAAAATGTGATTTTCAAAGTTCACCTAAGTATTACATGAATACTGTTTTCCATCTTATGAACTAAGATTTCTTTATCCACAATAGGAACTGTTGGTGCTACTGTGCAGCTGCTGCCATGAATTTAGTTGCTGATTGTTGCACCACCTCCTTGATACCCCCTGAAGCAGCAGTTCAGAGGAAACTTATCATAGAATCATAGAATAGTTAGGGTTGGAAAGGACCTTAATACTTTTCAATATATTCAATACTTAAATACTTTTCAATATATGACTCTTAAAAGTGACTTACCTGAAGAGCTTATTCTTCTACTCTGATTAACTGTGCTGTGCTGTAAAAGAAACTAGCAAAAAGTAGAACTGGAGAGTAAGACATATATGACTGACAAACAAAGAGGTGTAAGTGTATAGGCACTGGTGATCTTGTCCAGTTGAGACAGGTAAGCTGATGTGCTGCTGAGAAAACCATGAAATTTACTTGCACTGGGCTATCCTAAAACATATATAACCTATAGGATCATGAAAAAATATACAATCAGAATGGGATATTCAGATTAATGAAAAGCAAGTCTGACATTTAGAGTATTCAAACTCCATTTGCTTCTGTGTTCTCAGCAATCTGGGAAAAAGCCTGATATGAAAAAAAGAGTAGGTGAGTTCAGCTGACGGTACAGAAAATCTGGAATTACACTACAATGCTGCTTATGTATTATATTATTATATATAATTACATAATTATAATTATATATTATAAGCAGTAATTCAAACTTTTGTTTTCAAATTAAAGGATGAAGTGGACATAACTGTTTCATTCATTTCATAGTATTTTTCTGTAATCTCAGTGCTAGTTTATCTGGTAGTGCAGTATTTTATTATGACTTCTGCATCTGGAAAGTACACACATTTTAAAGAAAGGTAAAACAAAAGGCACAACTACAGTCATTCAAAGTTGTTTGTTTTAAGGTACAGGATTCCAATTTCACTAAAAGGAAGGACTACTTTAATTCCCTGTGTACTGAGACCTTGTCTCCAACTACACTTTCATAGATATACCCTAATAAATTTAAAGAACCAAACATCAGTAGAAGTAATCTTACAATAGAGACCAGTTCTCTACTACTGAAATTGGCATTTTCCTGATGTGGAGGAAAAAAAAAATAAAATAATTTTGTCCACATACAAAGTCAAACATGTAAAAGTAAGTCTGAGTGGAGTAAACATTGTCTTTTTTTATTCAGTACCAGTTGTAGCGGTCTCTTGAAGGTAGATCATAATGTTCTCCCTCTTGCTCTTCAGGTCCATAATCTAATGGCAGACCGTAATTGTAATCAACTGTTACAACTGGTAATCTTTTGCTTTGTCCCATCTCTCTGATAGTTTCATCTTGAAAAGGTTTTCTTGCATAATCTATTGAACTATCTTCTTGGTGTACAGATGAAGATGGATGCATTGTTCGTGAAGAATATGGTGCAAATCTGTTTTTTCCTCTATTAAATTCATCTGAGGGATGCATTCTCCTATTGTCTTCAGGACAACTTGGTCGATTACTGTAAGAAAAACACATATGAACAATGAAAACCTTAGAAATAGACCAGTTGATTTACTGTTGGTGGCCACCATTAGAAATTAAACTAGCGTAACCTTGAAAGAACAATTCAGACTCTTATTGTTGTTTTTACCCACAAATGAAAATCCTCTCTACTGGATGTTGCAAATTTGTTTATATTAATTTTTCAATTCTAGTGATTAAAATTACAGCTTTTTATAGTAAGTAACTCTAATAGAAGATGGTTTTTTTCCAAGTGCTGTTTCTATTCCCTGTTTACTGAGGATTTATTTACCTAGGGGCTATTTTTGTTCCTAAGCCCATGTTTTCCTTTTTGTGAATAATATGCAACAGTAGCTCTCTAGTACATAGTCTCAACAGGCAATAATATACTTTGGATTTACAGCTCCAAATATTTTAAATATTAATTCTTCTGCAATTGGAGAATCACTCTCCTACAAAATACATATGGAAGAATCTACAAATGCATATACAATATATACACACCTTTTGGTTTGGATTCTCTTTATTCTCAAGTATCTTGCTTTGTAAAATAAGTGGTTTATAAAGCCAATTCAGAACAATCTTTGTAATTCTAGACTCTTCTCCCCCACTGAATCATAGATTAATTTAAGCCTGGAAAGGATCTCTGGAAGTACCTAGGGCCACCTGCTCATTAAAAGAGTTTGTGCAGGGGCCATATCTGGCTGAGTTCTGAGTATCTTAAAAGGATACAATGTGGTGATTTCACAGCTGCTCTGGGCAACCTGTTCCAGTGTCTGACCTTCCTCACAGCAAAACTCATTAGTTTGCTGTAGACAGCACTGAAGATTTAAATACAGCATCTGTATTTTGCTTTTTTGCTTAGTGACAACAGCTTTTCATCTTTTGTACCTGAACTGTGCTTGTGATGCCAATGACTTACATCAGGGGTTCTCAAACCATTTAATAATCAGACTCAATATAGACAAACCAGAAATCAGCCATGTTATTTGCTCTGTGTTCAGATGCAATGGTTTAAGCTGCATTTAAGCAAAAGTATTAAGATCCATTTTTACACTGTGCAGTTAATTTGTATTTTATATTTCTGAAAAATGGGGGGGTGGGAGTATAAAGATAAGTCAGAAAACAACGTACGAAATCTGATATTTACCTATAACTTCTGTTAAAGTCATCATTATCAGACCCATAATCTCTGTGAAGTGAAGGAGATGAGGAGAAATGAGGTTCTGGTACATTTTCATGGGAAGAAAAAGATTGACTTCTGCAATTAACCAAAAGAATTGGATGTTAAGAAGAGTACCAACAATTGTAAACTTTGAAAATATGTGTTTATCAAATAAAAATATTTTTACTTTTAATTACAATCTACTTCAAAATCAGAAATACTTTCTGAAATATTAAAAATATTGTGAAATATTATAGAATCATAGAATAGTTAGGGTTGGAAAGGACCTTAAGATCATCTAGTTCCAACCCCCCCGCCACAGGCAGGGACACCTCACACTAAACCGTATCACCCAAGGCCTCATCCAACCTGGCCTTGAACACCGCCAAGGATGGAGCACTCACAGTCTCCCTGGGCAACCCATTCCAGTACCTCACCACCCTCACAGTAAAGAATTTCTTCCTTATATCCAATCTAAACTTCCCCTGTTTAAGTTTGAACCCGTTACCCCTTGTCCTGTCACTACAGTCCCTGATGAATAGTCCCTCCCCAGCATCCTTATAGGCCCCCTTCAGATACTGAAAGGCTGCTATGAGGTCTCCACGCAGCTTCTCTTCTCCAGGCTGAACAGCCCCAACTTTCTCAGCCTGTCTTCATACGGGAGGTGCTCCAGTCCCCTGATCATCCTCGTGGCCCTCCTCTGGACTTGTTCCAACAGTTCCATGTCCTTTTTATGTTGAGGACACCAGAACTGCACACAGTACTCCCAAGCGAGGTCTCACGAGAGCAGAGTAGAGGGGCAGGATCACCTCCTTCGACCTGCTGGTCATGCTAATGTCAGAGTCCAATAGGTTTACTAATAAGTGATATATGTTTTGGGAAAATATAATGCAAGTTCAGAAGCAAAGGGATTTCTAACAAATTATTAACTAATAGAATAAACAAATGCAAATCAAACTTCCTTGTTGCATTACTGTTTATTGCTGTTTGGCCAAGGGCATAAATAAAATTTCATATCCTCTTCTGTCTTGAGGATTGCTTTCTAAATATAAGTTTCTATAAAAAAGCAAAGTAGGACAGAGTTTTGTTTCAAGCTGACTCTTTAAAGATAAAGGAAATACATAAGCTTTAAAGAAGCAGAACCTTCTAATTTAGGAAACACTGGCTTTCAAAGATGCAACACTCCACTCTTTCCATATATCAAAATAAAGAGTTAATTAACTGATCATTTATATATGATTTTAAAAGGATGAGTAATTGTTTTCAATTTTTTTTTTTAATGAATTAATTTGACATTTAATTTAGAAGTGCTGATGTTTACATTTTTAGTCTCTAATTGTGGTCTTACAGCTCAATGATGCTTTACCTGTCGGAACACCATTCACGTGGCAAGTCATTGTGACCCAGATGATCATGAGAAAGTCTTGGCCTTTGTCCATGCCCTTTATTACCATAATTGAAATCTTTTAACTGAGTCTGTTCCTGTATGTCATCATAAGGCTGATGGTCATGAAAAGGTCTTCGCCTTTGTCCAGGACCTTTACTATGATAATCTTTTAGTTGCATCTCTGTTTTTAAGTCATTGCGAGGCTGGTGATCATTGAAATGCCTCAACCTCTGTCCATGACTCCTGTTAGCAAATTCAAAATCTCCCAATTGCATCTGTGGCTGTAAGTCATCATGTGACTGATAGTCATGGAAAGATCTTGGTCTTTGGCCAGGACCTTTGTTAACACAGTCAAACTCTTTCATCAGCATCTGAGTCTGAAATTCATCACGAGATTCATGGTCTTGGAATGGTCTTCGTCTCTGGCCACGGGCCCTGCTACCAAAATCAAAATCCTTTGACTGCCTGTCTTCCTGCAACTCCTTATGAGATGGATGGTCAGGAAAAGATCTCTGCCTTTGTCCACGACCTCTGTTAAATTCAGTGTCCCTTGATTGTCTCTCTGCCTGTAAATTATCATGAAACTGGTGTCCATGAAAGGGTCTCAACCTTTGTGCAGGTCCCTTGTTACTGAAGTCCGGGTCCTTCAGCTGAATGTCTTCGTCATAATCATCATAAAACTGGTGATCAGGAAAGGATCTTTGCCTCTGTCCTGGTCCCCTATTGTAGTCCCAATTTCTCATCTGCATTGGTGCTCTTAAGTCATCCTGAGTCTGAGGGTCATGAAATGGTCTTCGTCTTTGTCCAGGTCCCTTATTAATGAAATCAAAATCTCTCAACTGTATCTGTCCTTGCAAATCATCTTGAGAGTGGTCATCATAAATTCTTAACCTTTTCCCAGACCTGTAAAGAAGTTTTTGTCTTAAATAGAACATGGTAGCTACAAGTCATTAATGAAAACTTTTTTTTAACCAAGAACTGATACAAAGACATTGTGAATGTATCAAAGCTACTAAAAATCCAAGTAAGAAAGATTATAAAACTTTAAATGTCACAGTAGAAGCTGTGACAAACATTCAATTGTAATTCTATAGTCCTTGTTTAACAGGCAAAAACAGTGATTCCAAATAAATAAAATATAATTGCAGATTACTGTAAAATAAAAAAGGGCAGGCAAAGTAAACTCTAATTTTTTCCAAGTGAACTAATTACTTGCAGACTTCTAATAGAGCACATTCCCTTTTTTCCCCCCTCATCTTTTCATTGTTTAACCAAATTCTATAAATTTATTTTGCATCACTAGGTTATATTTATAAAATCTTTCAAAATTTAGAATATCTCTAGTGTTTTTACAAAGAAACAATTATTATTTTCCCCTATGCGATTGTTTTGGCTTTTCATTCCATGTTTCATCCTATTACCCCTGAAAATCTTCATTTGGGAACCGTTCTACAGGTCCTTCCATTGCATGTGGTGGGGGAATAATATCTTCATCTGAATCCCAGACATCCATTCCAAGGTTACTAAGAAGAATGAATACATCTCACATAAGCTTCCTTTTTAAACTATGAGTGAGAAAAAATGCAAAACCCCACATAAAATTCTACAGTTCAAAATGACAGAAATATTTGCATATTAAATTAAATTTACACATTCATAACTTAGCAAATTTTAGTCTTGTAAATGTATCTGGGGAAGGGCTGCAAGGAAAGCAAATAGAATATCTAAGCTTCTTAAGCTTAGAAAAACATCCTAAGGGATTTGAGACAAGCACCATACCTATTAAAAAAATCTGACAGGGGACTAACTTAATCATGCACAGACTATGAAACTATGGTAGCAGTAAAACAAAGGGCATTCACTTAACACTAAAAAGATGCAAGTCAGTTTTTTAAGTTTAAAATCAATTTACTGCTACAAGATATCACTGGTACAAATAACTTCGGAAAATGTAAAGGTTAGATATTCTTAGGTGAATATGATAAGAGTAAAATTCTTAAACACCAGGGATACACTACTATGAACAGGAGTTTCAGAACAATTTTCCACTTTCCCATACTTTTTTATTACTAAAATTGTTGTACTTGTTAATCTTTTTTTATTTTTTTTAATATCTGGCTCTACCATACCAACAACAGCAGGCAGATCATATAACTCTTAAAGGTATCTTTGCAGCAGCTCCTTTCAGCTTATAATGAGAATACAGACTTGATACACTTGTCAGAGTATGACAGAAGTAAACCAATGCTCAGTAGTAGTTGTCAGATTAGAAAAATCTTTGAAACCATATAAATTCAAAAGGTGAATGAAGTACACTGCGCTTCATGTAATTCCTATCTGAAGTCTTGTATGTGTAGTTGCATATTAAAGGTTTAAGGTTAATTTTGGCTTATGACTGGAAGTGAACTTTTAAAAATACGAGCAGACATACTGGAAATGTTAAGCATACAACTAAAAGCTTTTGTTGTGTTTACCTTCTCATTGGTTGTGTTCTGAGATCTGTGAGATACACAAGACCATCCATACGATGACCTCTAGCATCACCAAAAGCTAAGGAAAAACAGATACAAGTCTAATGAAATGTGCTCAGGCTGCCTTTCATAAAAATATGAAAGGCAGATTTCTGTTCACCATGAGATAATGAATTTCAAGCAATTCAAACTTGATACTAATACTACAGCAAGCTGACATCACAATAGCAATATTTTTTAACAACTGAAACTAGCAGTGGTAGCAACCTATGAGTCAAAACCCTTCAAAGCAAAAGAAAAAAATATATGAAGTAGCTGAAATATATTCCCACTATGCTGTCAATTTGCTAATGCTCAAGTCTTGTGTCAAAGAGAATCAACAGTCAAATAAAATCTTCTATGGAAGACAGCACATGAAGTATCTCTAAAGTTACTAATACAGAATTGTAGTATTTATGAATACAATTGTAGAAACTGTGAATTACACATGTACCTTAGTTCAAACTGTATAAATACCTTGAATCGCTGCCTCTGGATCCCAGCCTTCAACATCTATAAGATACCTGAAGAAAAATATGATTATATTATCGTCCCAAAGGGATTACAGATTAATATAAAGACACTATCTTTTGTGAACAACAATTTCTGTCTTTATACACTTACCTACATATAAGGTAGCCAGTTCTATTAATTCCATTAGTACAGTGAACGCCGATGAGTTTCTCTATCAAAAAGGAAAATAGTCTTTAATAAGTGAAATTACTAAAAAATTAGTGAAAGGCAAAAAAACCTTGGTACTTTTCTATGAAAATTATACTGTCATGCCTGTAAAACAACAGACACATCCAGACTGTGTTCTCTTCATGCTGGATCTCTAGCAGCAGTTAGCTCAGTACTTCCAAACCTGTGAAGACTGAGATTAACTCTGAAGATCGTAGGGAAAAAGGAAGAGGAATGATGACAGGTAAAGTGGCTGGCCTCAGCCAGAACTACAGTAACAGGAGAAAAATAATAACATGTTTTTTGAAAGCAAATCTAAATAAACAAATGCAGAATTGAGGAACTTAACTTACAGATTCTTTTAAAACCTACAAAAAGGAGAAAATACACATAATGCCTCTAGTGTCTAGGAGTATGAAATACATGGAGAAAAGAAGCACCAGTAACCTCTAAAGAAATCTTGTCTTTTTTGGAAAGGTTATGCTAATCAGCTAAAAGCTAAAAAGCAGAATCACTTACAATAGCAAGGGTGTTTCAAAGGAGGTATTTCCAACAGACATAGGGAAACGCTAACATGGTCACGCAAGACACTGATAAAATCTCATCCATACTATCTCATATAATTCTGCTTTCCCATATTTAATGAAAAATTAAAGTAAAAGTTAGATATATACTGGATGGGCTACTATGATGGTCACAAAAAATGTTTATGAGAAGGGATGTAGGAAGCTTGTCAGTCTGTAAAACCAGATCTGAGATACTGAATACAATAACTGGGATGGAGAACAACAATACTTAAGCTCAAAACTGTATTAATTGTAGTTAATAAATGTATATTAACTGAGAGTTTTAAGCTAGATTTTCAAAGAAAATCTTTAACTGTCGTAAGAACAAAGTTGTAGCAGGTACAAAGTACTGATAGTCTTCAAAACGTGAATTTAACAAATTCTTAAATGATATAAAATACAACTGCTTGCCACAGGACAGTTGTATTGACATATATGTCCTGGCAATTCAGACACTAAAAAACCCCAACTTCTCAAAAATCATTTGTAAGAAGAATCTTGAGGAATTATAATAGTAATCTAAAACAAGAGGACAAGTTACAATGACATAAAAATTAAAGTTCTTCCAACTCTGAAGTTACATAAACCCTTGCCAAAATGGTTTTGCTAGCTGCAACTGCAGGTCTTCATCCAGGAACAAGTTATTTCTGAGAACCAGAAATAATGAGATTCAAACACAGACTTGTTTGTTAGAGGAAAATCACTAGATCAAAACCAGAAGAAAACTCATAATCTCTAAGTAATTTCTCTAAACCAAAAAAAAATGCAAAGGAAGAACTTAGATGCTAACTTCCTGAGCAAGGACCAAGGCTTATCTTCTCATACTTTTCATTTTCCCAGCACTTCAAATTCAGGCTCTCATACCCAAGATTTAAGTCAGGTCTCCTTCACAAAACAGTTGATCACCCACAGCAAAACCACAGGTATGCTCTGCAGCAAAAACTCTATACACTTAGGCAGTTAATATCTCTACCTTCTCACAGAAAATGCCAAAGTAACCAGAGAAAATGGAATAAAAAGCTTGAAAGAATGGTCCTCCAGTATTCGATGGACAAACAGTTAAAATCAGCCTACAAAGAATCACTAGCAAAAAAAGTGAGAAGGTAAAAGCCACAAACAGGCTGTAGCAAAATGAATGCAAATTTATTTTAAAAGAAAGTGCCTTATACAGCAAGAACTGTACTACTGCATGGATACTAAGAGCACAGCCACACTGTGGAATCATTGATACTGACAGTAAAATGATTTTAAGAACTTCTAGGCTATGAAAGCAATAATGATTCATGAATCAAAATACTCCTACAGCAGACTAAACTGACTTAAATTCCTTACACATAGCAGTGTCTAGTGTCACCAGAGAAACCATGTGCTATTTAGAACATCCATAAAAGGCTGGCAGCTGCAACACTAAGCTGATGGTAGGCAGTTTGGGTCAGACAGATGAAAGCCTTGTTGCAGTTACTTGAATGTATATTCAAATCCTATTAGGAAGGTCATTTAAGTTACTAGTAATTTTTTAAAGGTATGTTTTGAATGCAAAAAAGACATGCAGTGGTTCACATAATTATGATGATAATAAAGTGGAAAGTGCTATGGAAAGTCTGATATACCTGGTGTCGCAAATTATCTATTGAAATTAATAACGGATAGAGTTAGCACTGAAATACAATTTATGGGGTTTTACAGCAGAAGATGCTGATATTTACCATTTCCTGCATTTTCCCATAGGAATTTTCTGACCCATTTTTTGAACTGAAGGATAGTAGCATTATCAGGGACTTCAAGTCCGACAGTGTAAAGCTTCTTATACTGCACACTTTTAGGTAAATCCTAGCAACAAGGAAAAAAAAAAAAAGATAAAAAATTATTTAAGTCTTGCATCAATGAAAAGCCTTAAGTGGTATCTAACATAATGTCAATATAAACCAGTAGTTCAAATCCTGAGTAGAAACTAACAACAATCTTAACACAATTCTATACAGATATATTCTCATAGACTACCATTTACATTTCCACTTTAAAGACCTGATCTTAAAAAACCTCCTGTTTTTACAGAAGACTTACTTATCCCTGCTAGTAAGGTAGAACATTAACTAAAACCGAGCAGATTCTTGTAATTCCATTCTAACCCATTTTACAGTTATAAGCAATATTTGTGTTTTCCACCCACAATCAGATATATACTCTCATATTCACCCCCTTAATGCTTACAGCCCATGTACATTCAAATATTAGCATGCAGTTACAGCACTGCTATTTATTCTGCTTTTCAATAGAAGGCTGATTAATCACAATTGTTTGGATTATACTGGTAAAAAATTTGAAATTGATTAAGTAGTTTAAAAATGTACACTTTGTTAGTGGATTCCATAGAAGATCAGTTAGAAAGAAGGAATAAGTAAGAATGTCTTTAAGATACAGACTGCAAGTCTTTTGCACCTTTTCTGTGATGCCTGACATTGAAGTTACCATAACACAAATAAGCCACAAATGCAATTACCTGGAGAAGTTATTTCCTCTGTGGTAAAACATTTAGTTTCTATTGGAGACACAAAATAAGACTAGATGGCTTACCTGTCTATTCCAATTCCAGGTAAGCAAACATGTAAATACTTCAAAATAAAGGCTGAAGTAACTATTTTATTTTGTTATTGTTTATATTACCTTAACTTCATAGTATCGTGTGGTATATGTTAAATCAATAATTAATCCAAGCTCCACATTTAGGGCTTTCATTGCAGCTATTAAGTCTTTTGGTGTAAATTTCTGGGTTGGGGTAAGCCTTTGGTTAATTGCCTACAAGGAAAATAGAAAATAATTATTTCCTTTTTAAATTCTAATGACAAGATATTTGTAATATTCAGCTGTTTTAATTAGGACTAGGAAACATCAGTATTCAAGAGGGAATGTTTACAGTATCAGAACCACATTCATGTATTATACAGATAAAGGGAACCAAATAAACAGAAAACAAGAATTTGTTGTTTATTCTTATTCAGATGAAAATGCGAGAAAATGTGTGAGAATTTCCTCTTGTACAATATTAACAAATATTATTATAAGCACAAATTTGACAGACACAAAGATCTTGCATAAAGCAGCATGTATATACTGATTTTTAAGTAACTAAACATCAGCAAAAAGCAAAACACCACAATCAGCTTCCCTCAAACATACTTTATCTGGCAGAGTAACACAAAATCAAGTGTATTTCACATAAGCCATGAGAAGTTGTGATAAAAGAGTTAATTTCTTCTACAGGTTTTAACTTTCTCCCCACAAATGTGGAGACATTTTTATCCTTGCTTCATCTCTTGGCAGAGTGTACTTGCATGTCATTTAGTACTGAGAAATACTAAGTAAGACTAAGATGTGGTTACTAAGAAAGCTGCATTAATGAATAATTAATTTCATTTGACAGAAAAAAAAATAGGACAAAATGTTTACTCACCCTACTCTAGCTGTGTTTTTTTGAAATGTGTTCTTTAGGTATGAAAATGCCTCATATGTGTAAGACTGGATTTTCTCTAAATGGTGCACTTGTCCATTGTGACAGCCTTTTGACACAGGCTCAGCCACAACCAATAAAGACAGTGGCAAAAGATGCAGCAGCCTCAACCACCTCTCAGTTCCTTTGTCAACAAGAAATTCAAGGAGACTGGACTCAGGCTAATAGAAAGGAAGGCAGCCACAGACCACATACCTCTTAGAACCACAAATGGTATAGAGTAATTGACCATTTCTTCTTTTGACTGTATGGCTTATAAACTAAGATGCTAGCAGGCATTTATCTCACATCTAGAAACAGAACCAGGAAACCAAATTAAGGAATAAACAGTCCTATCAAAGCTGGTATGTGATTAGGAAGCTCGAGCTAAAAAAAGTTGGGTAGAAAGCATATAGAAGTATTCAGTCCTATGTATTTCAGATACTGGTACACTGCTGGAAAAACAGTGGAGATTGTTAAGGTTCAAACGAAATGAACCCAAGTTCATTATCTCATCACTTTTCAGCAGTGAGTTTTAGTAAAATCTGAAATTGAACTTACTAACTTTGCAGTGACAATAGAGCATCTGCAAAAGGTCTACAGTAGAATGTTAAAGAATTTTTCCTTTACATGAAGTCACACAAACTGAGGTGGAATACAATTTACAAAACTAAGACATCTCTAAACATATTGCTTGACAGAGTAAACAGTCACACGTGTTATGAAAAACTGTGTTTTGAAAGATTATTTGGAATTTTCTGAGAAACTCCTGCTGAGTATTCAGTAGTTTAGGTGTTTAATTGCACTTTGAGAATGTGAGAAATATGTATCAATTCTAAACTCCTAATGGCATGGGAAAGAACTTGTCCAGACCTTATACTACAGTGTTACTGTTAGCATTACAACGATGATCTGAAAGGAAAGACAAAATCCTTGCAAGTAAATCTGTGACCTTAAAGCCTTCATTAGCAGCATATCTACTGCTAAAACAATAAACCTGGAGTCTTGAAATACTGAAACTATGTTTTGTCTCTTTTGGGTGAAACGACCAATCATCAATTTCCTAACAGATAGCAAAGGAGGAAGCTGCTTAAGAGGTCTGTTCCACCAACTTAATACTACTACTTCCAATCTTTGCAAAGACATCACAGTTTAGCCAGTTACGCATTTTACATGTATTCTGTCAGAAACTCCATGAGCTTCAAGCACACAGTCTCTGGCAGATTTGTAATTTCTGTATCTTGCGCAGTTGACACTGAACAAACCAAAAGGACAGAAACGTTACATGCTTTGCTTTCTTGGGTACCAGACTTTGTATCTGGCCAAGCTGAAAGACAGCTTCCACAGAAAAGGGATCTATGGCCCAGTAGGACTGGAAGTAAGCAACACACTGACATACAGTGCCTACTTATGATATTGTTATAAATGTTCTCTGAGAATGCCTGCCCTTTTTATGATCTCTGGTGGAGCTCCTTCCAGACTACCATAGGAGCTGCAAGGAAAAGAGTAAAGTTAGCAATGAAGTATCTTTCTCTGAAATCTAGAGTGACCGAGACAGTGAACTGGAAGTACACACACTGATCAAATCCTGCTTGGAATACTGCATCTATACAAAACATTGGTGCTGGATCGAGTGGAATTACAAGAGCTGATGACACAAAATACCCCAACAGCAAATACCCCAATAGCAAAGAAGCTACTTATAAATCTACTGAATTTCATATTCACTTCTAGATCTGTTCACTGATGGTCTTAGGAAAAACACACATGACTGTACAATCCATCCATGGAGAATATGACTAATGTGACACATGAGATCCTTGGTGTCAAAGTAACCAAACCATCATAATAAAGCTGTAAAAGGATCTGCAGGAAGCAGAACTGAATGGTGACTGAAAACATAATGGGCACTAATACACCCAAAGAACCAAATTTTTTGTCTATGAATACTAGAGTGCAATCTGTAGACAACAGCTTAGACAGACTATTTACTCTTTACTGCTAAGGTTATGTCTAGCCACTAAACTTTAAAAGAGCTTATTAACTTTTACTTCCTGTGTATCTGAAGCAAGGTCATGTGAGAATTTATACAGCACTTGTGTTAATTTACGTAGAAGGACAAATTTGCACTATCTGACTTACGCCTCAATTCACTAAAAAACTGAAGAGTCTAAAAAAGACAGCCTTCACATTTTGTATTGTCACAAAGAATTAAAAGATCTATTTTATAGATTAAGATGGCACTCCCTGTTAGTAATAATCTAAAGGAAGCACTAAGACATTAATAAATCTATGAAGACTTCTTTCTTAAATATACTCCACTCCTCCAGATCACTTCAGCTTTTTGCTTATGAAATTGGTAATCTGTAATTTTAAGAGAACTGCAGTAGCTGGTATCCTTTACTGAGTGCTTCAGTTCCATAAAATTGTATTTTGGATTACACTGCCTAGATTGTTATTACTATCATAACCCCTTCTATACAATTTTCTTACAACAGTCATGAAAAGATGTTAAATAGCATAAATGAATTTAGGCCACTTATTAGTGATGAAATTAATTGTGCTGATTGATTATAGAGAGTTTACGATTTTTAAAAGACAAATAAAAAGAGTAACACTAAATACAAATTTTAAAAGAAAGGGGAAAAATATAGAATATTATGTAAAAAAGGCACTAGTAGATGACTAGAAGGGCTAAATTTGATTATTTTACCATAAAACTTTCCTTAAGTTTGCATGAATATTCACGCTATTCTTCATTGGTTTTGTAAAATATGGTACAATCTGTAGTTACTTTCTATACATACCCCTTTTAAAGGTACTTTGAATGCAATAAATCTAGTTCCTGGTATAGGCTGTCCAACTGGTGTCAAACTCCGCCATCTGTAAGGAAAAAAATAGTTATTGTTAAATATCTCCAGATGACACAATTCAACAGACAACACCCATAGCTTCATAAAACTTTTTTTTTTTAAATTTCCTTTTAAAATTGTGGTAAAACAAAACACATAAAAATTATGTTCCTTTAAAATTATAAGTTATTTCAAACTATGTTAATCATCTTACAAATATGAGCCAAATCTGGTGCCATGTTTCACATACTTTGAATATAATAGTTATTTCAAACTTCTGCAAGTAAAATATGAGTTTTATTTTTTCCTAGGGTGCGCCATGCAACTACTACCATAATATATTAAGTTAGATTTCCAAACAGAAGGATCAAATAGTTCCTAGAATTCCCTGACCACATAAGCAAGCAACTGTAACTGATGTGCACGAGTTTGAAAAAAAGACCAATTCAATCCTGATGCGCAAGTAAAATATTTTTTTAAATCCATCTACATTAGTAACCTGCCTGCTTTACCAAGAAACTAAAATCTTTTTAGGAGAACTATAAAAACTTGTTATTATATATTTGAAAAAAAACAACAGATCAGCTTTATTTTGGGATAACAGAAACAGGGAGCCGCCTAAAAGATGTTGGAAGAAAATAAACAGAATATTGCTACAGCACTGATCAGGGCAGAAGCTTATTTCGCACAATACACAGTTTAAAGAAAGATATTTTTATTGTTTGGAAGTCTAAAGTCAGAAGCCATGACAAAATGCATCTTTATTCTCCTTAGAGCACCACCACAAAGAAAATACTTCTTAGAAAGAATTGCTGTTATCATACAGTAGAATTAAATCCCCAAATCTGCAATTATTCCATGAACTGGTTTCAATGTATCACCAGGCCATTTGAAAAGAGTCTTTTTCCTTCTTCAAATTCCAAAATTCTTCTTCAAATTCCAAAAAATTACTCTCCTCAGAATAATAGGACATTGCATTTACAAACAAGTGGCATCAATGTAAAGCAAAGCAGATGAGTTAGGTTCAACAGGTTAAAAAAGTATTTTTCTATTATAGCTGGTGAAAATTTTTCAACTTGGCTAAATCAGACACCTTTAAAAAGTTATCACAGGCTCATATCAATCACTCAGTTGACAATGAAATGCAAAATTTACTTCCATTAAAAATACAAAGCTGCTAGATTTTGCAAACATGTTTACTCTGTAATATACTGCTTTTTCAAGGAAACATTCTTGACTGAACTTTCTCTTCATATTTTGAAAAAGGCAGAGAATATTCCATCACACCAAAACATAGCAAAAATCACCTACTAATGTGAATATTTGTTACAACACTCAAAACACTAGTAACTTGAAACCCACAAAGAACTGGTATTCACAAATTCTACGTCGTACTAAAAAAAGCTCTTGATATATCATATCTCAGAGATTTCAGGGTTTTTTTTAAAAGCATGAAAAGCTTGACCTGAAGAGGAAAACAGTTTAATCAGCATATTAGTTTTACCTTCAAAGAGGTAACTTACTAAATTTAGGACTTTTATTTCTTCTCCTCAAGTGAGGACACATTATTTCTATGACCTCAGAAGATGTAGATGGATGAGTTAAAATCTACATAGCCTTCTTCCATTTCCACCTCAACTGTTAAAATACAAAATATTTTTTGTAAGAGTCTTTAACACTGGCGCCCATTCACTTACAATTTGTGAATTAATGCTTAAATTAATCTCTTCCTTTAAAGGGAGCATCCAACAGCCTTTAGATTCCTTTCTGATTTCCATAAAACCACATAAATTATAAAATGAACTGAATACTCCATTTCAAAGTAGTCTAACCACCGAGTATTTCGCTTTGTTCACAATTCCCATACAGGACTATAACAAAAATTAAATGTTGGCTAGCAAAATGCTCAATGAAATACGCATAACTGTTCTTGTCATAGTATATAAACAATAACATTACCACTCGCAGATGCTTGGAAGTAACAACGGAAACGCTTATAGCATGGCAACCAGAAATGTAATTGAGACTTACAGTGTAGACTTACAAATGCTTAGTTTAATGGGTAACAAATGAAGCAACAAAGGACTAGCAGTAACTCATCATTAGGAAGGCTGTCACGAACAGCTGTCATGTAGAAGACTGATACAAGGGGAGAAGGTATAAGGGCAAGCTAGAGATTAAATCCCTAAGAGATGTTTGAAGTAAAACCTTTTCACTAAATCCTAAATTACTGCAGGAACTTTATACCTCATAATAGCAATGAGCAAACAAAACCGGTCTCCTACTTCAGGTATTTCCTTAGTTTAGGACAGTTGATTACAGAGATAAAAAAAGAGCACATTCTCAATCACTGTAGTCTGAAAAGCATTGCTCAAAAAATTACAGACTGGGTATTACAGAAGCATTCTAACTTTAGAAGTCTTCCTAAGTGAATTTTTAAGCTTGTAAACTTTGGAGTCTGGTCGTCGTATACTAGCTGTAAATTATAGAAACAAAAATTTGAGACTATGTTCCATTTCTTCTAGTTTCAGGTAAATTGTATACGAATCGTTCATGAACATATATGAATATGAAAAGATCACACGCAGTGCAAAAGAGCTGAAAATATTACCGATGCTAACAAACCCCACAACATCATGAAATATCTTCGTTGCAAGAAGTGCTCAGTTGAAAAAAAAAAACCTAAACAAAATCTACAGGCTAAACTGTGACACCTACTCTGTGCATACTTTATCTCATTCACTTCATCTTGGAAAGGTCCTAAATGCCATGAACCTTATTTAGATGTATATTTAATCTGAACTACTGTTAAAATTAATGACAAAGTCAGGTTTAATACCAGCTTCTGCCCCTTGCTAATTTACATAACTCTGGAAATTACATGCATTTATTTAAAAAAAAAAAAAAAAAAAAAGAAAAAGGAAATACTCCTCCTGCTTTTGCTCTTACACTTCCAAATACAATTAGAAAATGGACTCTACCTTGAGATATAGAAACTAGTGCAGCAAATGCTATCATAGAGATAAACCGAACAAGAATGCAGTATTTTTTCTTCCACCTAGTTCAATTATTCTTTGGTGTTACCTCTACCAATAAAATGTATGAAATGCTTTACAAAAGTAGGACTTAATTTGACAGCCAGACATATTCACATCTGTATGTTCAGAAACATTTTGAAGGAAGGCAGAAGTAAAAAAGTCCCAACCACAAAAGACCAATTACCTTATGGAGTAAGACAACTTAAAAGATGCCATGAATTAGAAATTCAGATATTTTTTAACCTGCTTTCTCATGAAAAACCATGATTATCATAAATATGAGCAATTAGGACCCAGTAAGAAATGATTTTTTAAAAAAGGTCTAAAAATCTTATTTTTCATCATCAGCATGTAAAAAAGGCTTTGTAAAAATTCTGACTTTTTCTTTCAGATTAAGGCATTGACAGAACAATGCACCAGAATTCCAGTTTGTTGTCAGATGTTAATAAACTTCTGGCTTTTATGCTCCTGTATTTAAAGCTGTTTAAATCCTTCCAGAAATAAATCTGCATAACCAGCAAGAAACTTGAAAGCTGCTGACACTTCTATGGTAGAAAATAAACTGAAGGCAGTCTTCATCAAAATATGATGTAGGTATTCCATGTTAGCTTTAAAATTATATTTAAAAAGGAAATGTCAGCATATTGCTGCAGAACTAAAAATTATCTCAAACTAAAACCAGTAGAAAACAGAGATTAAGTAAAGGTCATCTAAGGAAATGAATTCAAATTTGTTCTGTTGCCAACAAAGGAATCTGGCTGGGAATTATGGGTGACAGGGACTAAACAAAGTAAAACTCTGAGAGAAGCCTAGATAAAGGCAGAAATGACCAAAAACAAGTGAGCGGCAGGCGGTCACATAAGCAGAAGTTTCATGAGCAGAGGCTGAAATAAACATTTTAACAAGTATGAATGAGAATTGTGACACATGATTTGTGTTCTGCTTGAACATAAGTAACAGAAGACAGCCAGGAGTCAAAGGTGTTAACACAAGACTTGGCACTGTCATCACTCCTGTACCGATGACTAAAAGGTAATCAAAGCTTGAGCAAAAACCATGCTGGACATGAAGTAGCTGAAAAGATGGCAGGAAGGGTTTCTTAAAAGAGGCAGTGGTGTCTTACTGAGACACAGACATGAAATTTATTTCTATGCCTAGAAATAAATCTAGGCAGTTGCATCAAATAGTTCTGTCCATAGAACCAATGGCATTCACATTAGAAAGATGCTATGATAAGAATTTAAAATGGAATCATGGAAATTCAAAGAAACACTGCAGCTTCCCAATACAAATATTAGTCAGAAGAAGGCATATCCAGGAAGAAACTAAAGTCTGAGAACTTCTCTACATGCTGTTGTCAAATTGCACATAATCTAGGTCAGCATACATAAAGCAAACTATCATCTTAAAATCTGTGATATATCTGGTTCTTTCATAAAACAAACTCCCTTCAGAATCTCAAGAAGTGTGTAAAAAGAACTGCAAATCAAACTCTTAAGTTTGTACAAGAATAGCTATGATAACCTTTTATGGGCGTAATGTGGCAATTAATTTTTTTCTGAACTTTAAACTATCCAAAACCACAAAACCCCACAAATTTTGCATGTTCAAACAGAAAAGTAATTAAGAGACTACAGCACCTAAATAAAAAGTGACATGTTGTGCACACAATACATTTTCAATTACAGCTTTATTTCTCTAAGTTTTCAAACAGGCAATCAATCCATGGACTACATGCAGATCAAGAAAGTCAACAAAACATACAGATTAACAATTTTGCAGTTCCCACTTCCCTATCATGTTTGTCTTCATCACTCCCCAACTACCACCACTTACCTTAAAACACAGGCAGAATTTTGCCTGCCATTCTAAATAAAAGAATTGGGTTTTGGTTGAGAAAAGTGTTGAAATCAAAATAAAAAATAATTCTCCCTTCCCTCTGGAATTTCTGTGATGCTTGAATGACTTCCTGTTACAAACAATTGTTACTGATATTACAGACTCCAGACAGCTAATCTATTAGAGGTTTTTAAGTCTAGTTTACATGGAAATGTATTACTCTGCTTGTCCTTTTTAATTAAAATAAAAAACAAGCATGTTTCATTGTCTTTTTCTTTAATCTAAACATTTCACATATATTCAGTAAAACAGAAAAGAAACTAGCTTCATGTATCCAGCAGGTCAAAGGAGGTGATCCTGCCCCTCTACTCTGCTCTCGTGAGACCTCACTTGGGAGTACTGTGTGCAGTTCTGGTGTCCTCAACATAAAAAGGACATGGAACTGTTGGAACAAGTCCAGAGGAGGGCCACGAGGATGATCAGGGGACTGGAGCACCTCCCGTATGGAGACAGGCTGAGAAAGCTGGGGCTGTTCAGCCTGGAGAAGAGAAGGCTGCGTGGAGACCTCATAGCAGCCTCCAGTATCTGAAGGGTGCCTACAAGGATGCTGGGGATGGACTATTCATCAGGGACTGTAGTGACAGGACAAGGGGTAACGGGTTCAAACTTAAACAGGGGAAGTTTAGATTGCATATAAGGAAGAAATTCTTTACTGTGAGGGTGGTGAGGTACTGGAATGGGTTGCCCAGGGAGGTTGTGAATGCGCCATCCTTGGCGGTGTTCAAGGCCAGGTTGGATGAGGCCTTGGGTGATACGGTTTAGCGTGGAGTGTCCCTGCCCATGGCAGGGGGGTTGGAACTAGATGATCTTAAGGTCCTTTCCAACCCTAACTGTTCTATGATTCTATGGTTCTATGATTCTATCCAATAAAATTTTTCAAGATATGTGACCTAGATTAACCCATGAATCCAGCAGCCATATGCTTTGTAAAGGCAGCAACCAGTGAAATGGCGTCTGTTGCAGGATAAAAGAAAAAAAAAAAAAAGAAAAAAAAAGGCAACAAAAACTTTAAAAAAAAAACCAAAACACTTTTAGAAAACAATCAGCTCCAAAACCAACCAACTAAGCATCATCAACAGGGCCCACATAGCAGCCTCTAGCTTCAAGCAGGATAAGAGAAGACATTATAGAAATGCCCATGATAAAAGCAAGTTTACAGTAAATTTGAGTAAGGCAAAATTCAGTGTTCATTCTGAAGCTTCTTTAGTCAAGTTCAAAGGTATGTTGAGCACCAATATACTAATCCAAGCAGAGTACACTATAATAGCTATATTTTGCGTACATCTTGCTATCAAAAAAAAAAACCAAGTGAAAAAGTGATAGCAAATTTATGTAAGTTTTGAAACATACAAAACTATGTATCAATGAACTGCAAAATACCTTACTATTTACTCTATGATTTTTTTAGAAGAAAAATAGTATCCTTCATATAAAGGTATTATGTACATTTTTAATGTACATATTATGTACATATTTAATGTACATAACAGAGCTACTAAATAACTTATAGGTACCATACAATAGAACCACTGAATTGAAAATAATTTGAAAGATTCATGTCTTAAGTTTGTCAGATCTCAATGATAGGGTTACACAAAAATACAGAGCATGGCAAACTCTCAAGAGATATCCTATAAACTCTCTATGGCAAACACTGGTCTTTCTAAAGCCTAAACCCACTTCAGACTGCTGATGAAACTGATGTTTGCATTAGTATATGCTAAAAAAAAGGAATAAAAACCTTTGTACTGTAATACCTATACAGAGTAATTATGGTATTTTTCCATATTATTTTCTAAGCAGCTTCCGTACCTCTCTAGACAGACAGTCGGTACTACTCTGTTGAAGAAAAGACAGCTGTGCAAAGACCACGACATTCTGTCAAGACAGAACACATACTGAACAGGTCAAAACCAGAAGGAAGGGAATATAGCTCTTAATCATCTGTTACTACACAGATGTCATACTTTGCTTTTTGTCATCCTCTGTAAGTGGGATACAAGTAAATCCTAGCTTGTAAAAAACAGTGCGGTTATAAAGCATGGGAGAAATGTTTCCTTACTGTGTCAGGAAGTAATTGCATAGCTTTATATTTGTGGTGGTGTTTTGTACACAAGATACGGGCCTTCAACACTTACAATAATGTTATCATTAGTTGGGTATTATAAGAATTAATTTCTCTCCATCCCATATTTTCAAGTGAAAATGTTCTATGCCTGATGGTAAGAGGCACTTTTACTTTACAAATAAACTCTCACCTCATGGTATCCCTTCTCTCCCATCCACCCTTGAACATGCCCAATCAGTTCTGCCACAGTATTTAATGATCCTATCTAAATGAAAATGCTGATGCTTTTAAGTCTGCATAGGAAAAAAAATCAGTTAAACAAGTATGTTTATAGTGCATTGGCAGAAAGAATTCAGCTTTGTCTTTATAATAAAAAGATCCCACTGCTGGTATTTTTTATACCATTTAAGGGAAACATGTAAGGTGACATTTCTGCCAATGTTTTTCAGAACTGAATCTGAGTTTATGAAATTATACCCACAGCAGGATTTTGAATGCTGAAGCACAAACATACATCAATCTGTAAAAACACCACAGTGTTTTATGACTGTTTTGTAATTTGAACTCCTTTTACTGTATGATGTTTAAAACATCATAGTATGCAATTACTGAAGGACAATACCATTTCAGAAACTGTGAAGAACCAGAACTTGACTCCATGGTGGAAATGACATAGCAAGCTGTCACTTGAATCCCTCTCTTATACTGATGTCTCGCTCTGTAGTAAAATTACTTCTCCAGCACTACTTTCTAGGATTGAGACCGCAATGAACACTGTACACCTTAGCTCTGCTCCTAGACATTACTGAGAAAAAAGAAACACTTTCGGCTATGAAGGAATACATGAAAAATATATCTTACTTCTAGTGCATCCCCTCCTCTCACTGCTGGAGCAAAAATGGTGCAAATACCATCAGATCAAACATTCACCTAACCCAAACATGGGTTAGGTGACAGTGGGCTAAGAACAAGGTACAAGACCAACAGACTCAGTAGCATCATTGGCAACTAGTATCACTTTGATATTACTTTAAATACACCCAAAAGTGCTGATATCTAGCAAGTTTGCTTAATGCTATAGCACGACCCTTACATAAAGGCAACTTTAATTATGTTGCAGACAGTATTGTAAAAGGCTATAGTATTTAGCTGACCAGTTGAAAACAGAATCAACATTTCTTGTTTAGTTGCACTAGTCCTAGCTGCTTATAACTTAAATAAACCTCAAAGTTATTCTATTGCTTTAATTAGTGGAACAGAATTTGGATTGAGACTCTTTAAGAACTGGATAAAGAATTGAGGCAGTAACAGATAATCTAAAAATAGTCTGTATGTAGTGTGGCTTTCTTTTGTCTGTCAACTGCAAAGTTTCTCTTGCAGTATCATTAAAAACAACACAGTTACTGTTAGATTTCTTGCTGTTAGAGTAGTGTGATATGATCAAGGCTGTACTTCCATAGCATGCTAGCATCTAGACTGGTCCCTATGCTATAGTAGAGTACCAGAATCTCAATTCTGCCAACAGCTATTTCTGGGGCCAGTAAACTGCATGTGCAGGACATCTAGGTTAAAATTAGTTTTCCTTAAGTGCTCTTCCAGCATTCACTGCTATTTTTTCCCGGTATACTAAACTAATCACAGCAAAAGACTGTAACATATTATGCTAGCACAAGGATGACATCAATATATTGCTGCATGAGATCAGGAGACTGACAACTCCTTAAAACCCTTTACTGCCAAAACCCCAATACTATAGACGTCTAGCCTTATTTGTTAATATTACCAAAAAGTGAGTTCCTGGAGAAGCTGAAAGCACTTCAGTATCATGAACTCTGTCACACGGTAGCACAAACTTCATAACCAATTACTCCACAGTAGATGTTTCTCCCCTTGAAAGATACACAGCTGTTTCCAATCACAGAAGCCAAAGTACAATCCACTGCTTCTTCCACACTTCAGAAATGCATATAGCCTGAAAGCTCCAGTTCAAATGCAAGGGGGAAAAAGAAGGGAGAAATGAACACTTGATTCTCTATGTTTTAGCAATAATCTCCCAATATGGCAAAACCAAGGAGGACAGTTATTCTTTTCAGGCTTTCTGCGTTACTGCTTGCAAACCTAACCCAGGTTAGCTCAATTTTGTCCAACTTTCAACTGAAATTTCATAGAAACTCTCAGAGAAAGACAAACTTAAATAGCTTTTCTTAAATTTTATTCTAATTTTAATCTCTGAGTTTGTCAGCTATGAAAACAAACTTCTAAATCTCATTAAGTTATTTTGAAAATTTCTTCAACTTTTGTTTCTATTTATTGCTTTTAGGCTAACAGATTTTGCAGGAAACCATGCTTTTCACATTTTATTGCTCCTCCTCCTCAGGTTTCCCTGAAACCAGGACAACATCAACCTTGCCTCACGTAACGTAAAAACTGCAAGTTCTTGTCCCACTACAGTGTGCTTTTATACCTCAGCACACTCTTCTATCGAAGAAGTTTGTACTGATGTCAGCAGTAACACATGGGTTAAACTTCTAAACTTGGACTTCCTTTTTCTTATTCTTCCCAGTAGAGCTGGAGAATTGACAGAATTTTTTGTGATCCCCATATGCACTCCCAATCAAGACATCAGAAAGCTTGTATAATGCCATTTGGCGCTTTTTAATTACTTTTGTTATTATTTTAATTATTTAAACATTTTTGTTGTCCTACTGTTAAAAACAAAACCAAAGGATATTTCTGGACCTGAATCCATAAAAATATTCTTTGTTCACATGCATGCAACCACCTGCTCCCATCTTATCAGCTCTTCCTCCACTCCTGGTAGCAAACATCTGAGTAGTCAGAAAGATAGACTATTCCCCATTTCCCCAGTGTATGTACCTGAGGATAAGGTTAGGAAGAAGGGACTGTATTTTGCTGATGAAGAAGTGTTCACAGGCAGGTCGGAGCATTATACTCACCTGGGGGACGAAGGGCTGGGTTGTTCCTGTCTTGGAGAAGATACCTACCTTACCTCGCTGTAGGTGGTGAAGATGTTTGTGACAAGAAAGCGCCTGGGGCAGTCAGTGCCCCTTCTCTGTGGGCAGGGCTGTGCCCGCTCCTGCCTCTTGCTTAGTGTGAGGAATACTTACCCATCGGGGATAGTATTCTTCTTTACCATGCTGAAAGCAGGAGCAGGCAGAGCAGGAGACAGCGGTGAAAGTGGGCACTGCAGCAAAGGAGAGAGAACCGCGCAGTTAACACGGTGCTGATCTCTTTCTCCATCAGTGGGCCTTTTCACAGGGCTGAGTCTCAAGTAAAATAAACCAAGCAGTCAGCTGGGGCTTGAAGCCATCCTGAAAAAGTTCTGCAGCTTGCATGCTAGCCTATTTTCTCCACTGCTACAGCACAACAAGAGAGAAATACAACTCACCTCTCCCCTCCAGGAGATCAAACGAAACCGAGAGGAGAGGCAGCAGATTTCTAACTCTAGCAGCAACGCTGCAGGGATGAAGATCTTTCTGGCAGCCCCTTCCGTCCCTCTCCTGCGGTTCGGAGCAGTCTGTTCTGCCCCTGTGCTGTCACAGATAGAACTCTTGTCTCAATGAGAAGCTCCAGGCAGCTGCAAGAGGCGAGGCCGGCACCTCAGCAAGAGAAGGACCATCACCTGCCCCACTCTAACCTAGACGGGTTCGCTCCCGCTAGATCCTGGCCAGCGCCACCGCCCACCGATCTCAGTGGGACCAGGGCAGTGAAAAGGGCGAGGGGAGCAGCCCCCCTGCGTGGAGGGCCCATGTCCGCCGCTCCAGAGAAGACGCTTGAGAATGGCGCAAGGCTCCCTCCTCAAAGCTGCATGCCCCCAAGATCGCGGGGAGCGCAAGGCAGGACCGGCCTCCGAGGCCGGCTCGAGGCATTTCTTTTTAGCGGGAAGCGGCTGAGCTCGGGGAAGGAAAAAAAAAAAGCGGGGCAAGGGGTTGGGGGGGAAGGAGGTCGCGGCCCGACTACGCGGGGACGGACAGCCGGCTGTCGAAGAGGGATGGGCTTTGCGGAGAGGGGCGCGGGCTACAGTAGGAGTCGGAAACAGGGGAAAGCCCGGACGCCGGCGGGGCGGGGAGGACCGGGGCTGCGGGTGGCCCGTACCCTGACAGGATTTCCCTTGCAGAGGAAGGTTGTGACGAGACAGAACGTTCCCGAAAGGGTCCGGACTGCGCCTGTGCAGCAGCCGGCCGGCTTGCCGGGGTAGGCAATGCGCCTGCTCCTCTAAAGCCGGACCGGCGAGCGCCAACTACGCCTGCGCGAAGCAGAGGGCTGAGGGGTCAAAAGAACCGCCCCTGAGTACGCAACACGGGGCTGGCCAATAGGATGGTGGGGCCTCTACGCGTGCGCGGACTTGTGAAGGGGGCGGGATCAACCTAGAGGCGCATGCGTGCTCACGGTGGCGGGGGGTGGGGCGTTGGGGCGCACGCGCAGCTGCTGGGCGGGGCGTCATTGGGGAATGGTTGTTGCGGGGTTTGGTGAAGGGTTTTTTGGTTCCATTTGGTCATTGCTGAGTGAGAGGTAGAGGCAGCTGTGGTTTTTTTTGGTAGGAGGCTTTGTGCTAGGTGCGGCTCTGGAAGTGAAGTTTGATGGCCTGGTGGAACAGCTGAATGAGCAGTTGCCGGAAGTTCAGCGGGGCTGTGGAGGCTTGAAGGAGTCTGTGAGGGGGTGCAGTTGGGAGGGTATGTTGGCCTCGTCTTACAAAGACGGCCTCGCTCACACTTTCTCTGTCGGAAAAGGTTTCGGCTTCTGTGTTCGGGATTCCTTCATACTTTTTTTTTTTTTTTACTGTGTTCGGGTTTTTTTGCTTCGATTTGCCTGTAGATTGCTCCCCAGTGCCGTGCCTGCTGCGTCTGTCTTGAAGCACTGTCCTGTTCACGTCTTGTGTTCAGAACGTGGATAGATGAAAGGACATGTTCACTTCTTTTTAGAATGGAAGGCAGGTGGGGGATGAAGGAGAGATGATCGGTGAACTAGTGCTGGATCACTGATTATTAATGTGCAGTCTCTGCTATTAGTTTTAATTTTCATTTTCAGGCTGGCCTTTAAGTCGTTTCTGAAACTCCTTCAAGTGTTTGTCTTTTGAAAGAATTTAAGTAGTTGATAGCTTACAGTGTATTAAGGTACAAATGCTGTGAAATAACAGCCTTTTTGGATTTCATATTTGCTTATTTATGAGAGAGAAACTGCCAGTGTTAAATTTTAGAGTAAACGTTCCTTGCCACATAATTTATAAGCCTGATTATGGCAGAGCTGCAGTTTAGTCTGAAATTATTGTGCTGATAGTAGAGAAACAGGACTTCTGTTTGTCAAGATAGTAAACTTTTAACATTTCTAAATCTGGAGTAATACAGATTTTGGGTTTTGTGGGGGTTTTGTTTGTTTCTTTTTTGTTTGAGGTTTGGGTTGGTTGGTTTGTTTGTTTTTGAGTTAATATACTGGAGGGGAAAACTCAGCTGTAATTCCTGAGTATACATTAGTGTCTTACTGCTTCTTTTGCTCCTTTATTGCGTACTTTAAAGCAATGTTTATATAACTTTCTGTTTGCTCTGCTGGATTGAATGTACTCTTTTTTTTTTTCTGGTATACATGCTGCAACTCGTTTTTTAATGCAGACATTTCAAACAAATGGGTCCTTATAGGAAATAAAATGAAAAGTCATCAGACAAAATTATTAAAATAATTTTTTAAATGCCAGATTTTGTCCATCTTTTTGTTCACACTGCTCTAAAGTATGAACTAAAAAAATACATAGCAAATACGAGTTCCATAAGTGTTCTGTTTTGCCAGGAATCCTCACTTTCTGGTTTTTTCCTCATTGTGTAAGAAATGTTTAATAACTGATTTCACTAAACAGGTGGAATGATTAACTAGGTCTGTAGTTAATGCTTTAGAGCTGAGAGTTCTGGTTAGAAAGAAGGTAGTAAACTTTTCTATATGCATAAGAATGAAATAGTCTGATGTCCTTTAAAACAAAAAGTAACAGCCTCTCCCAAACTCAACTTGAAGATGAAAGATTGTGGTATAGTTCTGTGTAAAGTTGCTAGTCTTAACTACATCCATTTGATGCACACAGGAAAACAATTCTTCAGTACTTGATCATGCTTTCAGTGAGGATTATTAGCATAACCGAACAACTGTGCATACAGTTAGTATTCTGTGAGAGCAGTCATGTCCATTCTCTTTGCTGAAGTGCTGTGTGAACATGCCTGTGCAGTTTGTTTCGAGAGAATTACTTTGACAGCTATTCTTTGGTATTTTATCACTTGGCTTTTTGAGGTACTGTTTTGTGAAGTAGCAGTTGGCTCACAAGCGTGCTGAAGTGTTCAGTATAGTGGAGTGGGCCATAGGGTCCATTTTCTGCTTTTAGAGAAAAGTGTGATGTAAGAAAATGAACTTAACTGTTTCTGTGAAAATGTTTGTGTGTAACTGCATGGTAAAAAACCCCCAAAGCAGTTATTGAATTTGTATCTGCTAAGAATAATTTAGAAAATTAAATTGGCATTGCATCTTTTAATTATTTGGATAGCTATTGAGTTCTCTAAAGCATTTGTTTCTTAGAGATAACTATGATGATTTGCATGCTTACCACAACACAATTGTGGAAAAGTTTATTGTGAAAGCTAATTAATAGGAGTACAAGAGGTTTTCTTAATTTATTTTTTTTTGTTTCAATTTTTGAATGTAGAACTTATTTACAGTCTGAGAATAGTAAAATGCAGGTTTGTGAGTGAGTGTTGTGAAAGCTACTCATATTTTAGCCATTAACATAGCCATCAGTGCTTCATAGCAGCATTTTCAAGAGTTTATGCAAAGATGGTGCAGTGTTGTCTTTTTCACTTCCAGAAGTGGACAAAAGAAAAAACATTCTATGTTGTCAATAAAGAAAACATATATCCTGTGCTCCTAATGTGTTTTAATCTGAGGGAAAGCCAAAGACCAGTGTAACTTAAAATTGTTCAAAATCATACTGTGGAATTGTAAGGTGCTCTTGTTATGAGTCAGCCATAAACTCTTGAAATTCATGTAACAGTTAATCTTTGAAGAATAGCTGAATTCTTTCACTTAATGATAAAGTATTCATTCTGAAACCTAATACTTGAAATGGTAACATATCAGTTTAGTGTCCTCTTAAGGCTTGCCAATTAGATCCTTCTAAGCAAGGTGCAATGTAGCGAATGCGAATCATTTCATTGCCTAAAAGCTTGCAAAGGCAACATCAGAGGAGAAAGTTTTAGAACCTACAGTAAGTTTTAAATAAACTAATTTTTACAGCCTTGGAGTAAGAAGGTTGATATATTTGGTCTGGTATGTTATTTCTAACAAAGAAGACTCTTGTTTTCTTATTTCTGTCTCTTTCAAGTATTTTGTATAGGATACTTCCAGAGGTTGTCACATCAAGTTAGGGAACGCACAGCAGGCGAACAGGTAATTAGCAGTTATTCAGCCACTGCAAACAAGGAAAAGCAGACAGTAGTCAGAACTCCTCAGCTCCACAGTTTAAGTGGAATGTCAATGCGCTGACTGATTTCAGGGACTTCAGAGCTGTTACCTTGTGTGTTATAGCAAATTGGTATCACTTCATTTTCTTCTACTAGTGATGCGTGTTATATGCACAGTAAACATACAACGCATCTCTATAACACTAATTAGCCAGAAAGGATAAAGACGGTGGCGGAGTGGGGGAGGGGGGAAGGACAGTTATAAAAAAGTGCTTTGTTAATGTTACTGTTTAATGTAGTATAACTGAACGTTGCTGTATTGAAAGGCAAAAATATTTCATTCTCATTTCTCAGGTAATTAAGATGCTGTTATTCGTGTATGTAGTTTTGGAATGCCTTATTTTGTGTCAGTATGAATGGCAGGAGTTACATAAACAGTACACATAACCAGTGATGCACCCTTGTAGTTATGCAGTTGTAACACATCTGGAGGGAAAAAACCATCTGGTAGTAGTCTTATAATTTAAAGTTGGCTTTAAATATTATTTACTAAAACAATAATACTGCTCAACTCTCAACAGAGTGCATTTATTAATGTTAACACAAGCATCCTCTAAGGAACTGAAGCTAAAAAATATATTTTGTAAGAAAATATGCTTTGGACCATTTTAAAGTTACTTTTTCTTCAAAATTAAGGTCATTGGAGTCTTGTTTTGAACAAGCTTCATTTAAACATTAATACGAAATTTTCTGTTTCTTTTGAATTCAAGTCATATTTTGATTAGAGTAATATATTCTGTGTTTGTAAATTTGTAAAATTGCATTCTTTTAAACAAGAATAGTTTCAGTCTAAACTTTGAAGAGCTGATTACTGTTTGATTTTGGAGAAATGGTTGCTGAATTCTGTTGTGTTGAATTATTTTTAGGTTTGTTTCATAGATGCCTGCAGTGGGGGATGAGGAGAACATTATTTTTTCAGTATCAGTCCCTTTATATCTCAGGTTGCTCAACTGAATTGATTTACATTAATACTAAAAGTTATAACAGGAACAAGCTTATGCTTTTTGTAGGTATGATGTACACTCCTTGCATAGTGCAGCTTTGTTATTAAAAAGTATCTTGTGTGAGTGTACATGGCTTGAAGAATATGCATTCCTTTTGGTTTGTTAGTTTTAACAGTTAGAACTGTTCTTTCATCAGTTTTGTTCCATCAGTTTTCTTTCATCAGTTTTCTTTCATCAGTTTTCTTTCATCAGTTTTTGTTCTGTAGATACAAAGAGTTTTGAGATTTTATACTTTGATTAAAAAAAGAAGTAAAAGGTGCTTGTCTATGCAGTAAGTCTTCTTGTTTGTAAGTCAGAAGGGATTCTCTAGGTTCAAGTCAAGTTTTAATTATCACTCAACCCTATTTAAACAGTTTTCTGGTAGTAGCACTAAATGTACTTTGAAATTATAGTGCATTCCCAAAGCTTGAGCTTTTCTTTGCTGTCACTTGAGTGTACTGTCCTATCGCAGCATGGGTTAAATGGAATGTGTCTTTCACAGCTAGAGCTAATGCCAAATTCTTTTCCAACTAGGTGTTTCAAAATAGACCATCTCCTTAGTCAAAGAAGTGCAAGTAATGCTGATTTAAAAAACAGCTCATCATCCTCCTCACTTAAGCAAATTTATTTTTGGTTTTGTTGTCCTTGAAACTTCATTGGGTGGTGCTGATTTGTTTGCTTAATTATTCCCATGTGCTCCTGCACAGTACTCTGAGTTGTCATAAGTGGATGACAGCCAGAATGGTTGTCAGTACTGGAAGCATGTTCTGAAAATTTAGATCATGATTTACAGTGAAACAGCTGTTGTAATGTTGGTTCTCATTATTTATTAATATTTTTTAACGTCTACTTGATACTGTATTATTTAACATGGATCATGAAAAAAGTACATTAAATATTTTAAGCAAATACTTTGAGTTTGTTCTTTGCTCTGTTTCTTCACTCCTGTCCTACAGTAAGTGCTTTTGTACAGCAGTTTTGAGATGCCTAATTTGTGAAACTTACAAATATGCTTTCCATATACTACTTCTGATGCTTTTCATATTGGATTATTCCTCTTGGCTTTCATTACAAACTGATAATTCATACTTGTTCATTTTTTTCCTTTTTTTTTTTTTTTTTTTTAAGTATAACTTCACTTTTTTGATCTCCTGTATGATTACTAAACATCAGATGGGCATTTACATTTTTAAGTGAATAATTCTTTGAAGTTGTGGAGATTTTATTCTTTTTAATCAAAGAAGAGTCTTTGAGATGTAAATGAAAATTGAAAAGTACAAAATTCTGTTAATAGCATTGCAGGTAGAAGTCTATAATAGCTCTTGTTTCAGTTTTGAATGTGAGTAGTGTGGATTTGTATTAGTCTAGCTGACGAGAGCAGATTCCCTTTTGAAAAGGCAAAACTTGCATCCAGTGATTTGACTTGGATTTTTTCAAAGAAATATTTGTGCATTTTGGGAGGATGTTTGAATGCAGTTTCATGTTGTTAGACTGAAGAAAAATCAAGTACAGCTGTGCTGTAAACCAAGTATCTTGAAAAGGTAACTGACATCCAGAAAACAATTAAAACAGCCCTCTGAGCAATAACTGTGTTCCATTTTTAATGGTGCAGTGTGCTGCTACCTAATACTGCTGATAACTGTGATGTTAAATACTGGTTTGAATGTGATAGGTTCTTTACACCGTTTTGCTGGTTATCAATCTCTCTTCCAGTATTATGAACCAAGAAAAGCGCTAGTCTCAATTTGGAAACGCCTTTCCCCACACCTCCACCCCTCTGAAACCCAAATTTAAGCTGTAACCACCAGAGGGAGCAAATTGCACGATAGAGACTTTTCACTACAAATTTCTTTAGTTGTCAAGAATCGTAGGGTAGGAACTAGCCCATGATGGGTTCACACTCCTCATTTTTGTTTAAGAAAATAATCCATTTGGAAGGTAACAATGTTAAATTTCAAATATCAGGAACATCGGACATTTTAGTTTATATATAATTATAAATATTAAATTTTATGTTATTACATTCACATTCATTTATAAAAATATGTCAGCAGTTGGTCAAACATTAAACATGTAGGAAAAATTTAAATGGGTTTTATATTTTATTTAAAACGTTGAAAGCTTTTCCTGGTTTGTCTTTCATAGGTTACTGAAGGCATTGAGTATATTGGTAGGCAACAAATAGAAGAACTTGTAAATCAGAACCTACAGGAAGGTAGTACAATAAAAATACTTATTTACATATTTCCTGCTATTGTGCAGCAAAACTTTACCAGTCAGCTAGAAGTCTGTTAACTTTTGTTTTTACATGCTTATATTGAATAGTCCCATTGAACTTGGTGGCTTTTCCCATGTTTTAAGGTAGAGGTTTCTGAATTTAGTTCCTCATATTCACTCATCAGCAGCCTTCCTAGCTCCAGATGGTGTATGAGTCCTTATTGCTGAGGAAACTATGAGCATTGAGCAGTAAGTTAAAACTATCTCAAAGATGGAAAACTCTTCAAAAATGAAAGAGGAGAATAGCAAAACTAATTTAAAGCCATGCTCTTATATAAGGAATTACAGTTGAATGTAATGCTGACCTGGTATGGAGATGGCTTAAAGTGGAAAGAACTTGATGAATGTCTAGAAAATCATTCATTGACTGCAGAGGATGAACAGTGCTCAACTTTTCCCTTTCTCTTCAAACAGAAAGGTTAGACAGGCATTGTCAGATGAACTGTCAAGGCCAAGTTAGTACCAAACAAAGGAGAAAGTCCTTCCCAGAATAGAAGACCGTATTCTAGAATGCTGTTAGGGTTAAAAAATTGTACAGGTTCAAAAGGGGCCTGGATAAACTAATAGATGTTTGTTATGAACTATTGCAGATAAAGATACTAACTTTTAACAGGTATGCAAAACACGGACTACCTAATGCTGAAAGAATACTTGAAGTATATACTTGCTCTGGAGATGTATTTGGAGATTCAGTAGTGCCTAGATAGACCTGTAGTCTGACCCATTGTGGTTTTTATGATTTGCAGCTACTCTAACCGTTAATGCTGTGTCATAAGACACAAATGGCACTGGAAAATCTGATCTCACATACACGATGTGCATTTTGAGTGGCATTTCTGTACATCACTGTATACTTAATGATACCACTCTGACTGTAACATCTGGAAGAACAAGTTTCCCTTACAATCTATAAATATTTATTTTGCTGAGATCAATAAGGAAACTTGTATATGTATATAGGTGGACTGTTAAATACACAATGAAAAAAAAATGTCTATGAATGGTTACTCACTTGAATTGTGTCAGTAGTTGAGGTAAGTTTGGGGAACTTACTAAGACACCTAGGTGTCCTGGACCTGCTGTAGCTTCATGTAGCTTCATTGTGACCCCCCTGTTTTAGTTTCTCCAAGAGCATGTTCACACACAATCTCTCTTTTCACAAATCCTCTACTTTTAGAGCAAGTCAAGGATTACAGTGCCCCTTATAGCAACTGTGTACTTTTAACCAGGTCAAGTTATATACAGATACTTGCCAAGTATCCCACCTGGAAGCTGAGACCAGTAATAAACAGTAGTTCAGAAAAGCTTTTAAAAAATTTCATGACTTCTTTATTTCTAGGCTTCTACTTGTAAATTCAGTCTTCTGAAATCTCTAGTTGACTTCTTCCCCACTGCTCAGAGATTCTTCATCCATCTTGCAGCTATTTGTTTTTGTTTCCTGACTAAACCTCTTCCTCTCACTTCCTCTCTAGCTCCTGTGGATTCTAAACCACATGCTTGAGTACAGAATAACTGGAAGTGAACTCCCCAGTTTAGGATTTATGCCTTGTTCTTTCTGTATTGGTAAACAGGACTATTACAGTTTACTTTCTTGTCTGTTTTTCTGTATCTTTACTTTCTCTGGAATTAAATTGTGGTAGTGTACAAACTAATTATCTAATGTAAGGACTCTTGGGTAGTCCAAGATCCTTCAGAGCAGCACTTTTCTTGAGTTGGTGTGTACTTTATTGTTATCACATACTACAGGCTGGAGAATCTTTATAAATCATATGGATTAACAAATAATTTAGGAAAATGCTGGTTTAGGTACTCTTTAAAGTCAGTGTACAGTATCATGTTGTAGTTTAATAAGAAGGAAGTAAATCCTTGTGTAAGTTAGTTTTAGCTATAACTTCTATTACAGAAGGGGTAAATTTGTCCAAATCATGAATTAATAGCAAAAGGAGTGTTTGGTTCCATTCCAGAAACATCCTAAAGTGTGTGACTTATGTGATTCTGTGATTAAACAAATTTGTGGGCAAAATGAAATATGATGGCAAAACATTCCTGTACTTTCTTGTAATTGTTAGTTTGTTCTGTCCTTTTTCTACCACAACAGATGTGAACAGAGGAGAAGAAACAAAGTTCAGAAACTGTGTTTTATAAAAAAGCCCAAACAAACAAAACAAAACCAAAAACCTGAAATGGAAAGCAAGTCTCCATCTGTGTCTTCTTTACAGTTAGTTTGTGAAGTGATATTTGATCATCATCAGATATTCAGCATTTGGGTGCCAGATTGATCTGAAACTAAAGATACAATTATTTTATCTACTTTCATTATTGGTATCTTGGCCATGCATGGTTCTGTTATAACTCTCTTTAATGTTCAGAGAACTGCTGTTGTTTGTAGGGAGGCTGACATCAATCCTCAAGCACTGAAAACACAAGAGATTTTATCAATAACTGAATGACAGGAGTGTGATTAGTTCCACTGATGTGAATCTTACTTAAAAAAGAAAAAAAACCCTAAATTACAAACCTGGTTGATAAAGTTCATTAAATGTTTTTAAGACTACTAATGTGTTTATTAAGAGACCACAGTTTGGTAAAAATTGTCATGTACAGTATCAGTAATCATAAATCATACATTAAATTTACTAAGATTGAGATAAAAATTAGTCCTTAAAATAACTGTCACTAAATGGATAGATTGTTATCACACAGAAACACTCTTAGTGAAATTAATAATAAACCTGAATATTTTAAAGTAATTTGAAATTTCAGTAATTTTTTTTCCCCTCAGTTATCTGAAAGTAAGCTAAAATCATTAGTGAGAAAAATCTGCTGGGTAATGGCACTCGTACATAATGGTGCAGATCTTTTCATAACTTAGTTATGAAAATGTACATTTGCAGCCATTAAAAACTCATGCTTAAAAAAGGAGGGGTATATATCTGCAAAATATAACTGTTCTAGCCAGTGACTTTTTGAGTTCAGAGGTCAAATAACTGTAATGCCAGAGTAAAAGTGGCTAATGCTGTATGGGTACACCTTTCTGCTCTTTTTCACTGAAACAGTTCAGTGGCTACACTTTTGTAAGTGTCCAATGGAATCACATTAAGTGATCCAAATCACTTCAGTTTTGGATTGTTTTGTAGCCTGGAAAGACTTGATGGATTAATTTGTAAGGTGTGTGGAGCCTTCTTTGAATTACCTCTTACACACTTATGAGCCAAACAGAAAAACAGCACCCCACTTCCCTTGCTGCCCACATCCCCTTTTCTCTCCCGTTATAAGAGAGACACACCATTTGAGCCTGTCTGGAATGATGTATACAATTCTAGTTGCCTGCGTTTGAGAAAGGTGAGCACAGAAGAGAACTGGTGCAGCAGAATGCATGGAATTGCTGGTTGTGAGAACAGACATCTCTTCTGAGCAGAAACTAAGACCAGGGAGCAGTTGTGGTCAAGAGTGATTTACTGAGGAGATTGAAGGTGGCTGCAACTTCCCCTTCCCACCTTTAGCATTGCTTGTTGAAGCACATGCACCTAGACATGTGATGGGGGAACAGCCATGCAGCTCTTCCGTAGTTGCTTTATTTAAATGAAGCAGGAAGAGAAACCCAGACAAGGAAAGACTCATTTAGATTAAAAGACAGCATTGGTGCAAGAACAAATGTCCATGAATATGTTCCAAGTTCACACACGACTTGTGAGCTTTAAACCTTGTCAGAGCAAGGTTTTGGGGCAATTTGATGAAAGGGTTTGTATGACATACTTGCTTATGATAATAAGATATTGGACTTAATGACCGGGGGATCTCCTGAAGCGCAAGATTTTGATGGAAGCTTGCATCTATGAGAAGTTGTTTCAAAATTTTTGTAACTGATTACAATCAAATTGTAATTTGATTTGTAATTTTGATTTGTAATTTTAATTACAATCAAAGTTTATTCCCTTGCCTCTTAGAATTCTGTAGGAGTCTGTTTGTTAAGGCTCTGCTTTTTCCTCTAGGGATTCTTATGGAGACCTGTAAGGATTGTAGAAATTGCTAATTTATTTTTCTTAGTTTTTAAGAAAACTATTGGAAGTGAAAGGAACATGCTCTGTAGTAGAAGTGTCCAAGTCCATGACTGTACCATTTCTGTAGTAACTTTTGTTACAGCTATAATAGGCAATAGCTTAAAAAGAAGCAGATAAAGTCTGGGGTGGGTTCTGAATGCCACTCTCCTTATCCTGAAAGAAGACATAGAGGGACATGCCTTTCCCCACTCCCCCCCAAAAAAAGTCCCTAAACTCTGACAGGCTGCCAGTGCTGAGCTCTACCTGTTCTTAAGTATTTGTTTGTCAATTATGTGGGTTTTGGAGGTTTTAGCAAATCAAGTTTTCCCCCTCCATTAACTGGAAATTCAAGAAAACATCCTCCTTCAAGAAAATACTTAAGTACGGGCTTATTCACTGCTCATATGTTAAAATGCAGGTGAATCGCTATGCCTGTGAGGTAGTCAACTGTAGATTTTGCTTGAAAGCCATGTAGTTGCTATGTTCAATTAAAATTAAGTTGAAGTTTTGCTTCATTTGGAGAGGAAAGAGCAACCTTTCACATATATTTTTATAAAATGCATACATATACACACACAATTTTATTGAATGGCTTTTTGTCTTCTGTCAGCAAATTTTAACCTAGATGTACTTTTCTTTCTAGATTAAAAGAGAAACAACATCCTTTGATGTCAGGCCTCATGCATGCTTTATCAAGGGCAGCTGATGAAGGAAGTGCTTTCCTGTAGCACCTGTTTCTCAGCTGATAAATTCTGCTTGATGCAGGTGGTAATGAATTGTATATTTTTAAGGTTTGTCAGGATTCTCATCTGTTAGGATTTTAAGTTCAGAACTGTGGGAAATGGTTCTATGATGGTTTAGGGTTTCTTAGTGCATCTTAGTTGATGGTTCTTTTAATAGCTATAATGTTAAATCAGATAACATTAATCTGTCAGAATTGGAAATGTGTTCTAAAAAGGGTATAAGTTATAAAAAAATTTCTGATGCAATCAACATTTACTCCTTTAAATGTTCTGCAATTAATGCTAGATGGTTTTATTTTAATGTGCCAGGAAATATAAATGCAGAAATAGCTACTGGAATTTGATGGCTCACTAACACAAGCTTACTGAATGGGTTAAAGCAGTTGAGCTTGATCCCAAATATCCTGAGTATCTGTGTATGATGGTATTCATGTATGATGGAATTGATTATGTTAATGTTTAGCAGATTCTGATAGCACATTTTGTCATGTTTTCTAAAGAAAATACGTATTGTCTGCACTGTGTTAGGAAACTGGGTACTTGTAGATACTATTAATATTTTTCATGCAAGTTCTTTTGACTACATGATTACAAATAATGAAGACTGAGTTAAGGCTAATTATGTTTTTTTTAAAGTTTAATAGATAAAAGGAAATAATGGGAACAAAATTAAGTAGTTATAGTTATTTAAAAGCCCAGCGCAGAACTGTTGCCTGAGATTAGGTTTTGTACCGGAATAATAAAACCAAATAGAGAAACTTGTATCTTTTGCTGCAGTTATGTGAAGATCACTTCTGTAACTGGAATAAAGGTCTTGTCTTTGTCAAGATTCACAGAAATCTTGTCCATACTCAGTAACTCTGGGATGTTCTGGACACATTAGGGTTATTGCATGTGCATAGATTAAAGCTAGAGAATTCAGGCTGTAATTCTGATGTGTGGGTTGTGTGTTGAATTTCTGCTGCATATCCTGTATGGCTCATCTACTTGTGCTCCATACATCTGGTCCATCTAGTAACTTTAACAGGGATAGTAGGTATCTGATAATCCAGTGAAAAGAGAAAAATTAAGTGAAATTATTTTGCAAAAAAACGCTTTAATTTACTGTACTAGAAAATGGCAGTTGGTAATTTCATAGATTATTTAATTTATGCAGAAAAAAAATGGATGTTTTAAAGTACAACAAAGGAAGTAGGATGAGCATTAACATAATTATTTTGCTTTTAAAAATTCACTCCAGTAAAAAAATATGGATTTGTTTACAACCAAAAGATATTGCAATTTTGGCCTGATAAATAATTTCTTCTCAAATAAGCCACAAACTAGGTTAATCTGTTGGTGCTAGTCAGAAAGATTTATTGTCAGAGCGTTGAAGAAATTTCTGCAGAGAGCATAAAGGTTAAGTAAAAAAAAAAAAAAAAAAAATTTTTTTGAAATCAGCCTTGCTCTTGCATTTTCTCTCAGCATGCAGGATCCAAGGAACCAACCATTCCAAAATGCTTCTGTCTTGAACAGCTGCAAGAAGAATTTAACTGTTACTGAAGAAGGTATTAACAGTATAAATGCTTCCAGCTGTTGCAGTTTACAACTTTAAGTAGTTTAACTTCACTTATTTTGAAGTAGGTCTGTTTATAGAGGGATAGCACATTAAGTATTTCAGGAATTTAGTATTTAGCCTTTGTTTTAACTTCTGTGTGACAAATTATATTTACTTTAACCTGACTTTTTTTTATATTTTCTGAATTCAGTTTTCCTGATCTTTTATATGTTTATATAGCAAAGAATTTAGTTCACTATCAACTTAGGTGCTACCTTCTTTATTTTCTACTTTGAACAGGTTTGGATTAACTGAAATTAGAAGCATCTTACGTTATTAGTTAACAGTACAAATTATGTGATCCAAATCCAATAAGAAATTTATTATAACTTGCAAAATTTTACTCACAGGTATTAAGGCTGGATGCTATAATACTTCAAACAAAATAAACTATTTCCTCCTTAGGTGTCCTTAAAGCGAAGCTCTGGGGAAAAACTTTACAATGTAATTGAAAAGTAACATTTTTATTAGATACTGCATCTACCATGCTAATTTTTGTAGACTAGAAGACTTCTCACACATTCCTTATGGACAGGACTGTATATCCAATGAGACATTGTGAGCCCTTGTGCTGAGCTGCCACAATTTATCATGAGAGATGACCCAAGAGGTAGCAAAGGCAGTGGCACTAAAGAAGTATGGACATTGTTCCATTTAAGCTGTTTCTGGTTTGGGGAAAAAAATGTGTTCTCTTTTAATGTTCAGGTTTTCAGTTGCAATTAGAACTTTATGAAGAAACCTGACATTCTCTGAAATAATTTTGCTGTTGAAATTCTGGCTTGACTTTCTTCAACAAGCCAACTGATAGGAACTTCTGTCTTTTCCTTCATTAAGAAGTCTTACAGCTCCTCTTTCAGTTAGTCATTTAAAGAATTTGATATCATGACGAAATATTCCACCCTTAGAAGAATTGCCCTAATAATTAATTATTCAGAATGTTTTATTTCTGTCATGTGCATCAAGTTTAAATTTATCAAGATTCAACTTCCTGGAATTGTTTCTTGGTATGCCCGTATCTCCTTCTTTAGGACTACATACTAAATATGTTCCTGTTATGCAGACAGTGATAGCCTATCAGTAACATTGTCTGTATTTATAATGTTAAACTGACTTTCTTCAGTCTGTCTAAAATGCTGATTTTCTTGTCAATTTTTATTGCAACTCTTTCTGAAGCTTTCTATTTAAATTAACGGTTTTTTTAAATAATTTTTTCATAGCACTCTGTCTTTATGCCAAGATTAGCAATGAAATTATTCTTAAGCTCTTTCATGCAGAGGATGAGTTTATTCTGTGTGTTATTAGCTTTTGAGGTCTATTTTATAGAGATTTTCTGTGGTTCCCTGCCAGTTTTTGTGTTTTTCTTTATTATTGCCTTAGGGCCAGAAAAAAATTGTGTAGATTCCCAAATCATACAATGAACTCAAATAGAAATAAGGCCTGTGATAATAAGGTATAAGTAACTGACACAAATATTGATAATGAGGTGTAAACAACTGACATAAAATATATTGATAATATGAGGTATCTGTTTCTCTATTCTCAAAACCTTTGTAGCATGGTGACCTTTTGAAAAATCATATGTACCCACATAGGTGCTGCGCTATCAGTGACAGCTGTGCATAGGGCTTTTCATTGGATGCTTACTTGAGTGGATGTAGATTTAAAATATTCTAATAATTCCAAAGAAATGTATGATTGTATGTGCAGATGCCAGAAGCAGCAGCTAGCTGAGTCACCTACTCATCTGTTGAATATTTTATGAGTAAACTGCCAGGTAAAAGAGGTAGCTGAAGTGTATCAGTAGGTGGCAGAAAAACACTAGTGTTGTAATGAAGAAAAATGTTGCTTTACCTGTGTAACCAGAACCTGACATCTCTGCCTTTATATTTTAAAGTTTTGATCTTCTTTCTCTTCTTTGAGCTGTAGATCCCTTGTCCAGACTTACATCTTGATGTTTTCTGTCTTGACAATAACCTTTTCCTATATTGCTGTATTACTGTTCTCCAGTTAGTTCAAAATCTGCCATCAGAGGGAACTTTTCAAGTGCTTTGATGCAAAGTAGACAGCTTCTCTTTCCAGGTGCTCAGGGAGGATTTAGAGCTGGTGAAATGAGAAGGTGTTGACACCACATGTGAGAACCCTTCATGTGATACAGGTGTTCCTCTCGGATACTGTAACTATAATTTGGAGTAGTTACTTTGCTGGTTTGTATGTTGGGTTTGTTTGGTTTTTTGTTTTGGTGGTGTTTTTTTATTTATTTACTAGATGTCATTTTTGTATCAATTTAAAAAGATGAACTTTGAGTTTAGGACTCTCAAGTCTTTGATCTGCAAAGCACCATCTTGCATCCAACAGTGTTTATTAGTTCAAAGTGCAATGCTGTATGAAGATGATGCATCTGACTTCCAAGGGCTTTGGAAATCATTCAACTGCATCAACACTGTGCTGCATCTTGAGCTGAGAAAACTGGCTAGATCCAAACTAGCATGTGAGGAAGCAGTTTCAGTGTCTATACCTGCAGCACCATTAGTTGTTACTTTTTCTATCTGCCAACAAATAGTTTTAATTTTATGTTTTCAATTCTGTCATCTTTACATTTTGATAGGACATGGTTTAAGTGTTGCAATGGCTACTCATATGAGAAAGAATTGTGTTGGCTAAGTTACAATTCTGTTCTCAGCTCCTCTGGAGAAATTGAAAGTAATATAAAATAAATAGAAAGTGTTCCTATAGTGTTCACAAAAGTCTGTAGGAGGTTTGGTTGTTATAAAAGCAGGGTGATGAGATTTTAAATTTTCAGAGTAATGATATTCTAGTGTCCAGTAGTACATATTATAACAACTGCAGTGGGTATTTATTGTTTGTGAGTACTCTTTGTGTCTTTTTATGCCTTAGAGCTGATGTGAAAACAGACCTCCACTTTTCACTGTGATTCCAAAATAGCCTTTTCCCAAAACTTTTTAAGGAAACACTTCTTTTGTCCATTTTGTGACTACAGTGAAAGGTGGGGTCATGTTTCCCTCATGCTGAGGAGAGCATGAAGGCCTGAAGGAGGAACTGAAATGAAGCTTGTCTGAGGAACACAGAGAGTTCAGTGAATAGAAGGTTCAGTCGCAGTACTTAAACTATTCAAGCTCCAGGCTTCTTCATTCAGCCATAGCTGATGCCTATCATGAGAATGTACACTGTAGGAAGTTTGGGAGAAAAGAGTGAATTAAGGGGTATTTGGAATGTACCTGTGTTTGCAATAAAATATTTCATTGGCTTGTTTACAGACTCCTTTTATTTAAATTACCTTTGTTAATTTGAATAGGATCATGGAAAGTGAATTGCAGAATACTGGAGGTCTTGGCATCATAGAATAGAATCGAGACCCTTAAGGACATTAAGTCCAACTGTAAAGCTAACACTATCAAGTTAATTTAATTTTACAAGTTCCTTAGATTTTAATGTTTTAATGCACATTCAAAGATTTCTGTTCCATTTCTCTGAAACTAGAAGACTAGCAAAAGACTGTTTCCCAAGATGATCTGTCACAGGATGTGTATTCCTGGGCAGAGTCTGCTACTGTTCTTTTCTTGGTGTCCTTTTCAGGATTTAGTGAGTAGAATCCTTTGAGGAAGATGTAAACAATTATTATTTCCTTTTATGTCATACGATATACTTTGAATCAAATGGATTTAGTACCTTAAATACCATCTCTTATACTACAATAAAGGGATTTTATGTAATACTGACCTATGCACAAAAATACATAGTTGTAGAGCATTTCATGTGACTATACCACAAATTTTACTTGGACACAGCTTCAATAAGGCACTTATTTCCTATAGAAGTGTGTGATGGACATAATTTTAAAGATAATACATTTTTAACTGTTGTTGCAACAATCAAACTTCAACTGTCATCCACTGAAAATAGTTAAAAATAGAATTTATATAATAGAAATTGAATATCAGGTTTTATTAATTAAGAATTGCAAAATAGGATGGATTAGTGTCTTGGAGCACACAATGCTATTTACCTATATGATTTTCCTCTGTAATTGGGCTTTGAAGTCACATATCAAAGTAACTGGCATGTTCTAGTTTATAGGACACTGAAGAGAAAGAGTTCTTCAAAGAGCATGTATTTTAAAAAGAAATGTAAAGCACAATTTCCAAACAGAAGAAATAATAATTTGTAGTTTCAACAATGAAGGAAGAAGAGTTTTCGTAATGAAATACATTAAAGGTGCTGAATCTGCCTCAAGAGCTAGTGGATGTTTATTCTAACTTAAGTAAGTATGAGTTTATTTTTTAGCATCCAATTAAAAAAAACCCCAGAACTTGTGAAATTGGTCTTGACTCTCAATTTAACACTGTAATTGATAACTTGCTTATGCTGGCTACAGAAGGTAATCCAGTAAAGTGTAATTTTTATCATAATTCCCATAGATGATTTTTAAATAAGATGGATTGTGCTTCATTCACTACTATTTATTATGTGCATGCTTTATTTACATATATTTTCTTTTTTGTAGTTCTTGTTTTCTTGACTTGTATCTTTAATACCCTATGGATCAAAAACAATGAATGAAAATTAGGTTGATATTTAGAGGACATAAGAAGTAAAAATTACATAATAAATAATAAATGTAAATGAGGTGGATTACTGAAACAATCTGGTTTAAGTTCATTTAAATTCTTGCAAAGTAATTATTTGCTTTACAGATGGGAAAAAAAGTAAAATCCTTAATTGCTAGCTAAATACACAGTGTATGATTTGCTGTTATAGTCAAACCTGTGTATGGAAATAAACATATAATAATGCAGTTCCAGGAGAGTTTTCAAGCTGAATTATGCAAATCCTAGCAACTCTTTCCTCAAAAAGCTCTACAGAAATTGCATGGGGCAGAGGAAGAAAGAGATTCTGTTAAAAACACAGTATTTTGTATCTAGGAGAGAAAGAGTGTTACAGAGAGCAGACAGAATTTCTGGTAAACAGTTTATTCCTTATGCATATAGTATTACATCAGTTTGGCTGTGTGAAATAGGGACAACATGCAGTACTCTTGTGTAAATACTTTATGTATTTTGGGGAAAAAAACATGGGTGTGTTCAGGAACGTCTGCTTTCAAAGCAATTCTTTAATTCAGTAAATGTTCATATTTTTATTTCTGTGCTAAGAAAAGCATATAGCATATAAATTGCTTAGCAGGATCAAATATACATCTGTTACATTGAAAATTTATTAAAATGTAACTTTTTTTATTGTATCAAGTCTAGGAAAGTCCTCTGCTTTCTGCATTTAGTTGGATCTGCTAAGTGGAAGGTGCAAGAAATCCTGTCATAGACACTCATTGACTAATTTGCATTAAGAGATATTGCTTCCTTACACAATTAGTATTTGGTTTAAACCTTGAATGATTTCATTAGCTACATAAATGCTTAATCTCTTCAAAATCCTCCTAAGCTCTTGCCCTCATTGAAAGCTGTGATAATTTGTTCTAGTTAATTCTGTATTTAAATACATTGCCTTTCAGTTCCACTAAATGTTCCTGGGTTTTCTTAATAACAGGGAGATGACAAGAACACAGATTTTACCCTGTCTGTCCTATTATTTTGCCCCCCTCTGCTGTTTGCTCTCGCTTGATTCTTCTTTAAGCAACACCACTTTCTTTTTCAGTTTGTCAGTGCAGTCACAGCAGTTGTATGTGAGGTAAAATTAGATAGTTGTGGAAGTTGGTGCCTTTAATCACGTTTTCCCAACATACAGTGCTATTTATGAGACAGCTGTAATTTGTGCTGTAATTATTCATTTTACATATGAAACACTTTGATCTATTCAGAGTTGTCCCTCACCCTGTCTCAAAGGAAAAGGAACAATTTGTAAAAAGGCCACAAAAAAAAGCACTGCTTTAAAATCTGTGTTATACAGTCTTACTGCAAGTATGTAAGAAAATAGCCTTTTTACTTTCTTTTCCTCTGGAAGCATACATCATTGCTGAATTGTGTAGATTATAGGAGGGAGAAGTGGGATTTGCCTAATGCTGGAAAAATTCTTTTGGAATTTCTTAACTGGGACTGTATTGCAAGGCAGTACATTACAAACAGTTCAACACATTTTTACCCCCCTAAAAATGTTGACTGCTTTGTCAATGGGGACAGTGTATGACCATGGAGTTAAATCAATGGGGAGATAAAAATGTTTTCTTGTTAAATATAAACCAGTGCATGTACTAAAGTAAGCATAAACACAAATATGTAAACAGGGAATGGCTTATGGAAACAAACAAAACAGGCTGCATTCTCAAAGTGAAAGTGGTGATGAAAGTGCTTCCAAGCTACTTTTGTATTCTCACAATCTAGTTGATCAAGGAAGTGGAAAAAATTCTTGATGTAGCCTTTGTGGTTTTTCCTAGGTGTAGTGCTGCATGCTTGCTACCTTTTTACCAGCTGGTCCTCCAAAGTCTTAGGAGGCTTTACAGGAAATTCTCAAAACAGACTTACAACGATCTCAGTGTTGAGGGAGGATCCCTTTGGAGCACACAATCTGAACGTAGGTATAGAAGCCTGGTAATGACTGGTAGAGAAACATGTTTCCCAGTAGGATCTTATCTTATTTTCACATCTGTCATTCAGCAGGCTTTTGGGTGCATGGCTACACACCCATTCCTTCATCTGTCAATGAGGATAGTCTTCTAGGTATTCATAATCTCTGTTAGAAGGGTATGGAATATCCAGGTCCTTAGAGATTGTCCTTACTGCGCCACAGTGAACAAGCACGAAGATAAGATACGAGCATGGAGTTATGATGCAAGTCCAAAAGCATGGAACTGCTCTTCAAAATACAGGCACTTTCTCTGGAAAGTCAGTCTCTGTGGCATTACTGAACAATTTTGCCATCTCTGAAGATCTGCAGTGGTGCCATCTGGAGTGCCATTTACCCTCCTGCAAATTCTACACATCTGAACATATTGCAACACTTAGCAAAACATTACGATTGCCAGTGTTTTAAAAATAAACAAACCAACTACAAAACTCTTTCTGTAAGTAACAGTTGATAGGTGATTGGAATGCAAGCGTGCATATAGTTGACCTCTGTACAAAAGGGTAAACCAGAACACCATTTGGCAAAGTCTGTCACAACTTTATGCTGACGGTAGGTGGATTCACAGTTTGCCCACTTCTTGTGCTGTGGAGTCCCATTAATAAATCTGTAGGTCAAACTGAAAGGAGGGTAAGTCTTTGAACTTCAGTGTTGGAACATCCATAGTCTGTGCCAGTGTGTCAATATACATACAATTTTCAGTTACTTCTATTGTCTGATTTTCTGTAAATTTCTGAGTAATGCTTTACATATCTTTGTTTTCTTAATATTGATAAGGATACCTGAAGGTGCATAGAAAAAGGTGTTTAAGCAGAAAATAATTCTTGGCAAGAGCTTGGTTACCAGATAAACTGATTGAGTCCATAAAGGCATTGCACATATACTAGAGCATCTTTTATATATGTTTTAACTATATGTTTTAACTAGGGAGCAGTTACTGATAAAGCTAGGTAACACTAGAGTATTTCATTTGGAAGGGACCTACATCATCTAGATAAGGAATGAAAACTAGGAATGAAGCTTTTTGGTTGCAAAATGCAGTGAGGTTATAGCACATCTTTTCAGTACCACAAGAAATAAGTGTATTATGTTGTTTCAGGAAGATTCTGTTATCTGCAGAATAAATTATAAATTGTCATTATAGTATCTGAAAATCTAGTAGTTAATGGCTGACTAGCATGAAAAAAAACCTGACAATATATAGCCTTAGAGTGGTCTTCTAAATGATGTATATAATATGGAAAATGCATACTTTGAGAGCTTTAGTGGGTTATTCTGTGGAATTAGGCTTCTTTTCCTTCTGCTGTTTCAGGAGAGTAAATTCAAATGTTCAAAGAAAAGCACATATTTCTAAATAGCTTTGGGGTGTATACAGCAGCTAATAGGTGTGATGAGTTAACTGACTTGCAGTGATGAATATGAAATTGTGTACTTAATCTTAGGTTTGCAGTTTTAACACCTGTAAGTCTTCCTTAAGCCTCCATTCTTCTCGTGGTAGGACTGGCAGCAGAAGCCCACATCTTTTGTTGCACTGAAAGTATTGAAATCTGGAGCTACCTTCCATATAGTTACTGTTTAATTATTTAGTTATAAGTTGGTTGGGGTTTTTGGTTTTATTTAATGTTTAGTAGCAAATGCTTTCCTTTGTCAGAATGCATGTCTTGTTTATTGAAGTTACAGACTTTTTTTTACGTAACACTACAGGGACAAAGCAAAATGTGTGATGTAAACTTCATGAATGCATGTGGCTTGTGCCACAACTTCTAAAATGTCATTGTAATGGGGACTAAAAATGTGTGTATTTTGATATTGCTGCTTTACTTGGTGTTTTAGAAAAATTGCTGTTGGCAACCTTGTAATAAAATAAGACTAACTGGGCACTCATGTTCAGTCAGATAAGGCCTTATCTACTCAAGAGACTTGGCTTTCTGTGAACATCCAGAATGTAGAGGTAATAATTTATTAAAGGAGGATGGCTATATTACTTTCTGGCTTGTATATTGTTAACAGCAGTATTACAGTTGCAGAAAGTCTTTATTTTTGATGATGTGTCAGTAAAACTAAAATGTTAACTTTAATTTTTAAGCTAAATTTGCAATGCAGGAAGAATGATAATATCATCATATTTAATGTAGATAATGAACCTGGGTCATGGCAAGCAGAGATGACAAGAAAAGCTTTATGTACAAACACAAAAAGCCTCAGACTTGCAATTTAAAATCTGAAGCAGAGACTTGTACTGAAATATTTAAGTGAAGTACTGAAATATTTAAGTGAAAAAGTAGCTGGCAGTCTTTGTAGTTGTTAGAGACTCATCAAGGTCAGGGGTAGTTCCTATTCTGTAATTACAGTAAAATAGATATAAAAACTTGAGATTTCAAAGAGACAGTCTAGACAAACTTGATATTTGCTGGCCTAAGGGTGAGGACAAAACTTTCCAGATCCAAAGTACAATGCAGTATATATGCCACCATTGTACTGGAACATTGCCCTTTTTCCTCAGTGGGACAGAGCAGAGCTTGCTCTCCTTCTGTTTCTAGGCCCTCTACAAGGGTTTTCACAACGAGTTTATTCCAAAATGGATTGCTGCAAGATAACAGATCTCAACTTCATTTTGTAATTTTTTTGGAGGAATTAAATTCTATGTAACCTACTGTAATTTTTGGAGCTCTATCCATAATTGCATAGCCTCATAACAAATGTGAAATGTGCACATTATTAGGAAGAACTAGAATTTCTTTTAGTAAGGAGCAGTTATCAGAAACTGTAAGCAACTACAACTACTTCTGCTAGGATGCATCACAATTTTACGTTGCCTTCAGCATGACTGAGTATTCACAACTATTGTAAATACCCTCATTGGCTGCAGCTCTTGACAAAAGGCTAGTCCTACATCTCCTATTGATTTCTACTATGAGATTCCCAGTATCACTGCTTTTTTTTTTTGTTTTTAATGAGAACAAGATGAATTTGCGCCCCTGATCTTGAACTACTACAGTTCTTTTGTTCTTGATTTCTCTGTTACAGATGTGCACTAGGCTTATTGTTGAGGTATACAATGTCTAGCATGTGCTGTGGGTGCAATTAGTTTTAAAGCCCCTTCCTGCATGATTTCCTTCCTGTTGGGTTTTGGGGTTTTTTTGTGTTTTGTTTTTAATTGTGAAGTCAGAGTGTTCCTGAAGCTTATTATAGTGTCACAAAGGGTGCAGAGGCAGAAGAAAATCCTTACCTCTTCAGCCCATACACAGCGATGATGCAAGACAGATTAGGGTCAGTTTACATGTTTTAACACACCCACCCCTGAAAGCATAACATGCAGTCAAGACTTCTTACTCAAAACTAGTTTTATTTTAAAAAATAAGTCGAATGCATAGCACTCACAAAGATTCCATTGGTTGGACATTTTGCATTTAGGAGCACCATTCTTATTTATGCTATAAAAACCACATTTTGGTTCTAACAGTAAGAACAGCGTATTTTTAAATACACTGATAAAGACTTTTTAAATAATATACTGCAACTGTTCAGTGTACATTTTCTCTGTAGACATTATGCAGCTGTAGTGTCAGAAAAAACTTAGACTAAATAATAAATTAAAAACAAACAGCATGTAGTGGATCTTTTTACAGTTGACCTAATGTCTTAAAATAGTCAAATAAAAAATACCCTATTAAATGTAAATTTGCAGTATTAACTAACTGAATACACCCCCACCCATTATAACTCCAGTGTTAAGTATTAGTTAAATTTTTAAATATCAAATGCCTATGGGATAAATTTACTAATACTCAAAAAAAAAAAAAAAAAAAAAAAGAAGAGCCTATACTGCTGTGTCACAAATAAAGATGACAAGTTAGCTGATTTAAAGATTTTACAGAAAAGATTGCTACAGGCATCTGCTGTTATTTCAAGTCGTGGTCTATTACAAGACTGTACATTCATAGCATCAGAGGTAGTTACAGCATTGAGGACTTGGATATAGCATTGCAACAAAATGAAACCCGGAGAAAGAAGTCCATTTCCCTCTTAAATGGGTAACAATGCTGAATAAAAAATATGGCATCTTATGAGGTGGTAGGTCTCTACTGAACTCTACTCTCAGACATGGGCAAATATGCATTAAAAGATGGAGAGAGGAGAGAAAAACAAAACCAAAAACACCACAACCAAACCAACTTGCACTTTATTTAAGAATTGACCCCACTATGCCTATTTCAAAGTTGATTCTGTAACATAAAGCAGAGGATCATCTCTTTCATTCACCCTCCTGACTTGCACATACATGCTACAAAAGCCCACCACAAAAATTGGGATTTATGCAAAAAAGCCCAAACAAACCAAAACAAACCAAGAGAAACAGGATTTCTTCTCCTCCACAATATATAGGTTTTTGTAGCATGTTATCATTCAGCCCAGGAAAGAATGAACACAGCTGTCTTCCCTCCACTCTGAACATTATGGTAAGGCCCTTCTTCTGTGATAAATATTGATAATGTTATCTTAATTGCCCCTGCTTTTCAAAACAGTCTCTGTAAGACTCACAATACTTCAGGGTCATTAGATGGTACACAATTTTAAGTGCTGCCACTAAGGCCAGAAGGTGGTAAAAGAACAAATAAAAAAAAGCCTCAAGTCCACAAACTATAAAGATATTTTAAAGTAGTAAGAATCCTGTCACCCATACCCCTCTCTCTCCCATATTCCACCACAGGAGAAAGTCAGGTATCTTCTTGTATTTAAAGAAAATTAAAAAAAATCCTCCATTAATATCACCATTTTCATCCACTAGTTGGATGAGTGAAGCTTTCTACCCTCTGACTATCCACTCCACAGGAGATAGTGTAATTCCATAAAGTTACATAATTAGCACCTTAATTGTGATAAAGCAGTTCACTCTGCAATATATTTTTGATCCACCCATTTAAAAGAGTAAATCTCTGCATTTTCTCCTAGAACTCCAAAATAGTAGAAGAAAAAGTTGCCTCACTATTACCTGAGAATTCTCCGCTATAAGCCTGAAAGTACATTTAACTGTACTTTTTTTGTATGAGTGATACTGTCAGTACAACTGGAGGATGCTCTCTGTTGATTAATAATACATGTGTGTTTGTGTATACACAGAGGAATCGCAGCCACTGTAGTAGTTCTGGTATAGTACAAGTTCAGCTGAAACTCTCTTTTCTTCAGTTACTCAGCAGCACACGGCTGGGCAGTAGCTTACATCTACATTCTGTGAATACTAACATATCCCTTTGGTACTCCTGCATATAGATGCCCTGAAGAAAAGTCACTCCACCTGCTATAGTCTCTTTCCTCTTTACCTTTCTCCCTTCAAGTTATACCCAATTAAGTGTACAAACCAGCAGCACAGAGTAATGAATAGAAAATTCCCTGAGTTAGTATGAGTTACTTTAAACTTCAAAAGGACAGGGAAAAGAAAAGAAGCAAAAATATAGTGTCTATCCTGTGAGGTACAAAACTTAAGAACTAGCCAAAATACCAGTTAATTCAAATGCCTTAGCCTAAAGCAAATATCCAACACATATGCTGAAAAAGGGGCAAGAGTATAGAGTTAGCCAGATGAGATTTGTTTCTTCCTGTGGTTCCCATGTATCTGGAGAAACCTGGCATTCAATGGATTCTGAAGTTTCAGTAAATTTAAACTGTTAATACTGTATGGTGGTATTACATAAATGTCTTCAAAATAATACTGCATATCTCCTTCATTAAAAGTCTGTAGTTAATCCACAGCTATTTTTGACTAGTATTTCAAAGATGTGCATTAGAAGCACTGAGTATTCCAAGTGCCAGAGTAAGAACTTATTACCCCCATGTATACACATTCTTTTTGGAGGGTGTCCTGTGTGCTTGTTGCAAGTCTGTATTTGACCTATGGTACTGCTTGCCAATCCCAGTTGCCTTTTTTCCTAGAAAGACACTCTTTTATTTTATTTGTTGCCCTCAAACTTATTTGAGGGTTAAGAAGAAAAAAAAAAACCAACAAACAACCCTACCCAAAACAATTCCCCTCAACACAACTCCCCACCCCAGACAAGCACAAAACCATTCTGTACTTATCACCTCTCAAAGCAGGGAGTAATACAGGAATATCGTCCATTCACTTGATAACTCCGGTTGTAGGAGACACTTATACATGGCTTCACTTCTAGCGGAGCAGCAAGTGACACTGCAGCACTAGTCTGTGCATGGCCTCGAGCCTGAACACTAGACTGTAAGGCAGCAGGGCAAGTCTGAAGTGGGTAAGATGCTGTGTGATTAGATGGTATCTGTTGACAGTTTTGCTGCTGTGATGTCTGATGGTGATACTGTAATGAAGACTGATGAGCTTGGAGATACTGTGGTATGTGCTGTTGAGCATTAGCCTGCTGGGGAGTTGGAGCTGGGGTCTGAAATACAGTGTGTTGGGCAGACTGAGCATGTTGTCCTTTTTGCTTGTTTGCTTCCTTCACATCATTATCATGCGCACTGAAACAAATTGAGAAGACAGAATACATGAAAATAGATATTAAAATAATTTAAACTCTTCTAGGTTAACATTTAAACTGAACAATTTTTACAGTGCTCCATCTGAAAGCTTCCAAAGCATAAAAGAAAGAGAAAAAATATTTTTAGCCTACCCTTTAAATCATCTGTGATTTTAAAATTTGTTTCTTTAGAATACACTTTCTTTTCAGCATTTCACTTCACTGCACAGCAATATAAAATGCAAATAAACAGCAAGTACAATACAAATAATACAGAAGTATCTAAAATTACCAGTGCAATATAATCTACTGGTACTGCAATAAAGTGCCAGATTACCAGAACCTGAAACTAAAACTTACTTGCTGCTTCTACCACATTTAAGCTGGGTAAGAGAACATAGGGTTTTTAAAGGCATTACATCAGAGGGTTCTTAAAGATGTACATTACAGTACTTAAATACCATATGTATACTAATATTATATTCTGTTCTGGGGAGTGGAAATGCCTTTATCTTCTTCTCACCTTTTTTCTAGCCCACTGAGCACACTTCAGTTAGACAGTTTAGCTCACATGAATTCCCTTTGATTTACACCTGTCTAAAATGTATTTAGCTGTACTCTTGCTCTTATGCTGAGGTTAATCAGGTGCCACCTACATACTTCAATCAGGCTTAAAATCATCTAGGGTTTTTTTGTACTAAACAGCGCAGATCTCTTGAAGACAGCTGGGGTTCAACCCCTCAATAGATTTCCTGAAAGACTGCTTTTTATGGTGCACTGCAAAGATGACTTAAATGCTTCACCTTTCTCACACCTCACAAATGTTCCACAGCAATACTGAAAATTCTACAATAGCACTCACATGCTTTAGGTACTATTCCTCTCATTACACACATTAACAAAGCAAAAACAGTGTCACATTTATAATGAATATGCATTTCTTCCAGATACAGCTGGTTCCTGTGCTTCTACAGAATACAACTGTGTTTAGATCTGGGCAAAAGAAAACTGCTTTCCTCTTACAGAAGTTATGTTGGGCATAGGTTTTGATCTTAAGGGTTAGAATAAAAGAACTTATTGTATAACAACCCTTCTCAGTAAGGTTCGCTTTGGCATTTGTCGGCATTTTTGTCTTATGTCAGCTGTATATCTCCACTGTAGTGCAGAAATGGATACAGCAACATTAAATAAAACCTCCTGTTCATTTCTTCTCCCCAGAGTTGGCCACTCAGTCTGCATAATCTGTTTGGAGCATCCCTCGAACTTCCAAGGGATAGAGACTTCAGAGTAAGTAGAAGCTCCTATGCCTTCAGTACTCTTCACTCTCTTTTTGCTCTCTGAGCAGACTACAGAGATTGGGAACAAGCTATTTAACAGATTCTCGAAGCATGCCAGAAGATGTTCAGTAGAAATGCAAGGCTGAGGTTTGTTTTTTGAAAGAACAGGAAAGAGGTTAGATCTGATAAGATTTTCTTTTTTGGAAAGAACAAAACAGTTATTACTTAACTATATTACCTAATACCTAAGTATTTTTAGAATAGAAAAACTGAAATTAAAAGAAGAAATTTACTCTGAGTGCTAACAGCCATTGAGCATAACAACAGATCCAGAAATGGGCTTAAAAAAAAAAAAAAGGCAAAAAAACCCCCTGCTGTTAACTTACATTAATAGTCGCTCAATACATGGCACTAGAAAATCCCAGGAGTATGCAGTAAGATGATGCAGTCGGGTAGGCCATGTTGGTGAGAGACGCAAGATAATCCTTGAAGAAGCTACACATGCAGTAGCAACTAAAGAAGGAGCATAATTTAAAAATGCATGATCTAGAAGAAAGGAAAAAGAAAGATGAATTAAAGTTGGACACTGTCTATCAATGCAACAGACGAGTCATGGCCTCGAATACATAACTCACCTTGCAGCGATACTTCCAGAAAGTAATCAGCATATTTTGCCATATATAACTTAGTCTTCTCTAAGCAAACCATTGGCCAGCCATCATGAAGATCAGTCTCATGGACAGCAATAGAAAGATAATAGTCGATGAAATGAGCAGCAGTTGGGAGGCACAAATTCCACTGAAATGTTTCTAGCAACAACAACTCCATATGAAGCAAATTCTGTTTTGTTAGTACCAAATTCATGTTAGTCATACAACCCAAGCTGTTCAGCTGTTCAAGTTTGGGAACGCTGTCTTCCTTTTCTTCAAATTTGCCTTCCGGTGAATAGAAAGAAGAGGAAAAAGAAGTAAGTTTCAGCACAAGCGAATACAAAACAGCTTGTATCTAATGTCTGCATTGGTCATATTTCAATTCAATGTCAAACAAGCTTGAGACTTTCCTGGAGATGCAAAGCTCAAATGGAAGATGTCATCAGAGACAAAAAGGGGTATATACTATAAAGAGCTGTCAAACACTGTGTAGGATATTGTGCAGTGCATACTTCCTGTTGGTTTTCCCACCCTGGCACACAGAAGTTGGTTGTGAAGTACTGCATAAGCAAGTTTTTGCCACCAAATTATTTTATATGTCCCCATCATCAATGAAATACCACAGTGATGTGACTTGGCATACACAACACCACAACATTTGGCTTTCATCACCCTCCCACCCCCACACACCCTTTTTGTTCCTAAAACTCATTAGAGTACAGCTAGAGCCCTAGCTAACATAGCTGCTTTTAATGCCTGTTATGGTAGGTATTGTTTTAGATTTGATAGCTGGTAAGCTGCTCCTGCCCTTCAAACAAGTGGATTTCAGCAATGTACAGCTGAAAACCCGCACTGCTATATACACTGTTTCAACTTTAATGCTGCTGGCAGCTTCAGCTTTCCTTGGACTTTTAACTTGTCAGGCCTGTATGGTTTTAGCCTGAAGCAAAATTGTGTATGTAGAAAACCCATTAATAAGAGAAACAAGTGTCATATTTCCATACAGTTTGCCATATGGTTGTGCTATTTCAATTTCATTGCAAATTCTTTCCATCTTACACTCTTTATTCAGTACTACATGATATGTTGTAAATGCACATTTTTAGGGGGTTTTGCAGGACTGAACATTTTTCTCCTCCCCCCAGCACTCAAGGTACTTATGCAGTATTTAATCCAATACCAGTCCCAGTCTGTTAGTTTTTGTTTCCCATACTCTAGTAATGACAGAAATAAAAGCTTCAGGAGTCACATCATAATTTCTCTTACTACTTCTGTAACCTTATCAGATACATCATGGTGTGATATGTCTAATATATTGCATCACTGATGAAACTGCTTGTTAAAGCCACACAGGGCAAAAGTTTAAAATGGCATTCAGGTTTGTACTTTCTGAAACAATTCATGTGCTGCTGCTTGGAAGAACAAGTACTCTCGGCTTTTGGAGCTCTACTTACAGCTTGTCATGAAAGATGGCAAAGATGATTTTCTTTTTTAAAGTTATAATTCTCTTCACAACATGAATTTCATTTGAAAGTCTGGCATTAGTTCAAAGCAAATCCATTTTCCTAAATGGATTACACTGGTTTCTGAGGCAAGGTTTTCATACTCAGCACCTCATCCTTTGCCAAGAAAAGATTGCTGGCTGGTGGCATCCAGTCAAAGTTTACCCCAAAAGAGTCTGAAATAACCCTTTTCCTGTTTAACTGTTCTGCTAAATGGCTGTATTGGTGGGAGACAGGGATGCAATGAAAGGAAGCAAAAATAGCCAACACCTCAGTGCTCTGGTTCTCTAGCAGAGACGACATGGAGCTATGATGCCATATATTTTATCTGAGAAAATTAAAACATTCAGGGAAACAGATCAGCAGAAACTGAACCAACAGTTAGCTCTGCTGCCAGGACCTGTTTATCTGAATCTACTGGTTTAAGAATAAATGCAGCAGGTATCCCAGCAAACTGTACCCATATTTCTTTGGGGACATCTAAAAGGGGCCCACAAATGTCAAAACATGGATACATACCACAAGAATCTAGCTGAGGTCAATATAAGCAGCAGTGCTCATAATGAGCATTTGTAATTAATTCTGTTTTCAGAGTACTGTACATTCACTTTCATATTTCACCAGTATTATATTTTGTATGTGACAATACAGGGTTTATGTTAGCCTTAGCTTGCTTAAACAACATTGCAATTTATGAAATCTGAAGTACTGCAGAACCATACATCACCATCAGCAGGGTGCAGTGCAGTCTACAGATGGTTTAATTTCTTTATCACAGTTATGCAAATTTCTTATTTCCAGCACTGGATCTACCCATTTTAAGAGGTCCTCAGAAAGACAGTCTTTCTATTCCTACAATACAGCTCTGAAAGTTCCCCTTAGAACAATTTGTTTCCAAGCATAAATATTTCATGTGAGTTTGTCTTTTTGTCCCATCAGTTTCAACAGGTGCCAAGAGAACTCAAAACAAGAGTCTAAAGAAAGGCTCTACCAATTGGGCCAAACTGATATACACTAATATGCCTCTCTTTTATAACCACTTTGTTTCCCCTATCTGCTATATCCCATCAAGACACACCTTGTATTTGGCAGCAGAACCTACATTGCTCTAGTTAAACTTTGGTGCTACATACTTACTTGCTAAAAGTAAACAGGAAAGAGCAACCACATGCAGCTGCTGTATAGATATGTCATAACGATCCATAAAGAGGTCCAACAGATATACAGCTAGATGTCGTGCAGCAGGACAAAGTCTGAACCGATTGCTCACAATGGCAATCAGATCTGCAAAGTATCTTCTCAGATGTAACTGGGGAGATTGTCCTTTGTAGGAGGGCAGCTTCAGCTCCTAGATGGACAGCAGCATGCAATTTTGTTAAAACCATTACTTAGTTTGAATTGGTATCAGATTAATATAGCTGATAGTCTCAAACTTTTAATGGAATTTTCAAATTTCTCCCCTCTTCCTTCTGTTCCCATCATTTCAGCATTTCTTTTCACAGAACAAAATTTGTTATATAACAGAAGAACTAAAAAATAATTTGGTTCTGCATAACATTAGTGTAATAATCTTAAATTTAACATCTTTCAATTGGGAAAATGGCTCAAGTGACTTTAGCTTTTACTATTTCTGTTGTATTATCTCTACTGCAGAGGCTGTACTTCCCAACAGGGAAACAGCAAGGGTATGTGAGTACTCCTCAGCTGCTTCAATGCAAAGTCCAATAGCTAACTCAACCCCCTCACACTACAGCTCAACTTGAGCAATCAGACTTTGTACTGAAGCATTTGCATGCTCCAATGCTACCAGATCTCTGCAGGTGCCTCCAGGAGAAGGGCACTAACAGGCAGCCGAAGGTAGCGATCTTAGGAAGAGGAATGGGGTGTGCAATTTGTCAACATTTCCTGCATGCATGTTTAAACCCTGAGTTAATCTGATCTGACTGATGCTGCACTGACGCTGACTACAGTGTGCTCTCGGGCGTTTAGTTAAGCATACATAAACCTCACACTGTCTCAGATTTGAGGCGGGGACCCCACAAAACAAAAGCCCTACCAACACCACAGATGAGAAAAATCTGTGACATTATCTATTTTGAATACAAAATATGGACTAGTAGAAAGAACATTCTTCCCTGCCTAGTACCTCCTCTTGTATACAGCAGAACAGCAGTGCTGTCCTTTGTTATTATTTTTAAAATTTTTATTAATAATAAATTTATGAGTTGGATTGTGCAGCCTACCTACGGTGTGTAAGTAGCATTTTGAGTACAATTACATTTCCAGTGCGATTGCCTGACAACATCCAGTTGGAATGGAGTCAGCCAAATTTTCAGTCTTAAGGTCAAAGTTCTGAAACATGCTACCGAAGTGAAGAAACCCCCTAAACCTAAGAACCCCCCCAAAACAACCCACAACAACCCTCCCATACCTATTAAGCTTTAGAATGCATCTTTCACAATGCTTTAGTTTAATAACAGTAACTTTGGTAGCACATAAATTATCCTGTCCTCCTGTCCCACCACCCCTACTTCAAGAAAGTCACACATGAAAGATAATCCACTCACCAAGTACTATCCGGCAGCAAAAGTGCATTTTTAGTAGGTTCAGCCACTGTAAACTGTTTTTCAGTTCTGGGCATAAGATGTATTTTCTTAAGAAAGCAGCCCCAAAGAGCGACTTTGAGTTAGCTGAAGTAACTTCAAAGCAGAATTACCTAAACCCTCTACGCTTTCTGCACCTAGTGTTTGTATGTTTGACTTTTGGAGATTTTTGTTCCAACAGCACCACAACGCCTTCCGCGGAGCTTAAACCTAGACCCACTTCCACATCCAGACAGAAAAATTAAGCATCCCGCGACCCCTGTGCTTTTTTAAATGCAAAAAAGAGTCCGGTCACTCACAGAAACTGTCAAGCCCGAGGACAAACAGCCTGAGCCTTAACTAAGGATAAAGCAAACTCCACCAAAGCCCGGCCGCCTCACTCTTTCCACGCCGCTACCAGCTGCGGAGCTGGCTCCGATTGTTAGAGCCTTCACAAAGGTACCGAGGCCGCCGCCGTCCCCCGCCGCCCGCCAAGCTCCCCCCTCAGACCCTCCTCCCCCACCGAATCACCGCCGCGCCGGGCTACCTTGTAGCGAAGCGCTTGGTGGATGTCGGCAGCCAGCTGTCCTGTCCACCACTGCGCCTCCAGCTCCATCGGCGGCGCGGCGGCCGGGGCCTGGGCAAAGGGGAGGAAGCGGCGCTCACTGAGCGCGGGGAACGGAACAGAACGGGATGGGACGGGCAACACCACCCTCGCCCCTTCCCCGCTCGCCCCCAGTTAACCGCGATCAGCTGCCGCCAGCGCTGCGGGGTGACCCCGTCCCCCCAGCCCAGCTGTCCGCCATGCAAGGCACAAGTGAGGCTCGTTAAGCCGCCCCCTCCTGCTGCGGCGCACGGCTGAGCAAAGGGGGCGCGGACCAGGCGGCGGCCCTAAGGGAGGATGGTCGCGCCCCAGCGAAGCTCGGCAGCACTTCCTCTGCTGAAGCCACCACTCACCCTACGCAGCGGCGGGGCTGACGGCCGCAGCGGGGCCAGGGCACCTGAGCGCGGCGCGGCGTCCCGAGGGCTCCCCCGCCATCACGCGGCGCCGCCTGCCTCGCCCATTGTTAAAGGGCCGAGCGGGCCGGCGTGTGTACAAAGCCCGGCAGCGCCTGCACGCGGCTGCCGGTCCGCCAATCGTTTGCTGCCTTACAGCACGGCCCGCCTGCTGGGCGCCAATCAGGGCGCCGCGCCCACGGGCCACGCTGAGTTCTGTGCTCCGCGGCCACGCACGGGGAGGCTTTGGGCCCGCGGAGCTGCCGTAGCCGTCCCTATGGTAAAGGTCCTGGAGGAGGAGCTGGGGTGGGCCTGTTCATCCAGAGGGGGTCGGAGCTGCGCAGGGACCCCAGTCAAGGACGAGCGGTGCGGGCTCTCTGGGCGTTCCCGCAGTGTGTGTGGGGAGAGCCGGGTAGCGGGATTGTCCGCTGCCAGAGCACGGTGGTGATTAGCCCTCGTAGCACCTGACAGCGCCTTTTACCTTTTTTCCTCTTTTTTTTTTTTTTTTTTTTTTTTTTTTTCTTTCCCCGTGGCTCTTTTGTGTTTCAGTTGTGAGGTTTTTACCACGTGGAGTGGTTGTGGTAAAAAGCGTCAGGAGGTGTAGCTCATTTGGCTCCTTTATACTTAAGACATGTTTTCCTTTCTGTGGAAAAGGACATACACCTCATGGGCTGTGAAAGCTACGAGGTTCAAGTATGAGACTATTTTGTGGGTGATCCCTTGTTTGTTGCTAGTTAAATTCCCAGGGGAAGGTTTGTAATAGCATACGTCCCACTTTTAAAAAGCCTGTGCTATTCACCTGAACTAAAGAGCCTCTGCATCCTGACAGTGATGCTAAACAGGAGCTCCCACCTGGGCTTCTGGCTGAGCAGTAGGTGCTGTGCACCTGTTTTGTGTTCAGAAAGCCTTTTTCTAGATGCTTTCCACCTGCTGGTAACCCCCTGCTGTGGAGATCTTGCAAAATAATACTTGGTGCTTTATAGTGGTTTGCATCTTTGAATTCCCGAATACCCAAACAACTAGCTAATAAGAATGTAAAACCTGGTACAATAAGCAATGCAAAGTAATGAAGAAGAAATGCTTTGGGTGCAGTTTATGTTGAGGGAGTGTGGGTTTTGTTTCTATCCATGTTCGGACATGATTTTTTTTTTCTTTTAATTAAGAAAATGGAAGCCAACTTTTTGACATAACCAGTTTAATGACTGTAGCCAGGGTTGTAAAAGCCTATTCCTTTAAACATGGATGTCTTAACTTTAGTGGGTAGTCCTATGGATTACAGTGCTCTGTTTCATCTGAGGAGGTGTACTCGTAGGTGGAAGCCATAGTTTTTGAGAACGTGCTTCTTGGGCAGTTTCCATTTATGGCAGTTTTTGTTATATAATAGTTTCTGCTGGGAAGGAGAGGAGAACAGGAAAAATTAGTATTTTTATGCATAATACGTAGTTGAGAAAACTTTTCCACAGTTTAGCTACCTGAGCTCTATGAACTATTGACAAAGCAGCATTTTGCTGTTTAATGGCTTTTTGTCTCATTTCTATACATTGCTTTATAGGCAAGTGTATGCTCAAGCTGGTTTTGATACTTACAGATACACTGTTTTAAAATGATTTATTCTTGAAGAAAGGTAACACCAAATTTTGTATTTCAAGGGTAAGATAAATCTCAAAAGCAGACTTCTGATGGAGACATTGTCATTCACGGAAACTTTATGGCCTTCAAAAATGTGTTGCCTGCTTGAAGAGGTGAAAGCTAATAAACAGTAACATGCCAAAAACCTGTTACAGTGGGCCCAAGCAGGGAAGTGGTGTTTCTGCTCTTATGTACTTGGAGAAAGTACTATTAGCATTGCTGCTTCCCACCAGAGCTATTTAACAATCATGTGCATTAGGCTGTTTCTAGACTGTTAAGTGGAGGAGGAAAAGAAAAAGTGTAGATACTTGCTGGCTTATTTCTCAGATGGGCTTGTCTGGCTTGGAGAGGAAGCATCATCCTTATCCTCATAAGGCTATGTACGCTGAGAGCTATTTCATTTTCATATAATAATTCAGAAAAACAATAATGCTGCAGTTACTTGACACACTATAAAGATGACTGAACTGTGGAACTGCCTATTTCAGATCCTTGTAACAAAGATCCTTCTTTGTATTCCTATTTCCACATTTCTATGCGCACATTGCAACCTATTTTAATTGAGCTGTTGATCTTGTGAAGTTACGTGTGTGTCTGTTTTTCATGCAATCAAAATACAGGTTTGGAAAAAGCCTCATCATCCTGCCCAAGGCCAGGATTGCTCCTGGCATGCATTTTTCTGATCTTGCCAACATCCAGAAAATCACCCTATTGAAAAAGCCAAAGCATTTCTGCACTGCCATGTTATCTGCAGGAAGCATACATTTCACTTTATGCCTGAGCATAAGAACAGTCTTGAAGTCTCTAAACTGAAGTTTATTTATTTCAGAGTTTGCAAGTTCACAGTTAAATGGGAATGGGAGTAGCACAATTGTAACAAGGTTAATGCATGTTCTTTGCATGTCTTATGATCAGTCCTGAAATATCCAGTGGTATTTCTTTTTAACCAGTGCAGATTTTATCTAGCTTTGATAGTCAAGGCTGTGTATTGTGCTTGAAGTATTCCTTAGTCCCCTGTCTATAAGTCAGGACAGAATCAAAACAAACTCCCTAAATCCTTGGAATAAACAGAGGATATTAAAGATTACTTTCAGGGGCAGTAGTTAGGCTTTCTTTAGCAAGAATCTGGAAGTGTGAAGTTTTCCACTTATGTGTAGCACATGGAACCTGAGAGAACAGAAAGCAGGACTAAATGTTAGGAAGCCTTTTGAAATGGGTATCATCTTTCTGTGAATGACCGTGAATCACCTAAGCAAATACATGTGTCTCAAGGGGGAAATGAAATTGGCTGCAAGAACTGCTGTCTGTGCTTTGAAAGGGTGCCAGATAGCAAGAAACACCATTATTTTTGGAACTGCACAAGAAAAATTATGACCCTGAATTACATCCAAAACAGGCTAGAATGTAACCTGTGAAATCTGGACTAAAATGCTTGTAACATTTTTGTGGAATCTTCTAAAGAGGATGCTGCCAAAATCTTACAATTTATGGACCTGTAATTCACAGGTTATAGTCCTAATACAGTTTCAGACATGGTGGGTGAGCTGACTTTTCTTTGTAGTTACTGGGAGGTTAGATTGTATCTCATGAGTTGATGCATATTTTTATGTGTTTTTTCCTACCCTAATTTTTTGGTGGTGGTTCTTGGCCTGTGGAAAAAGAAACATGGCTTTTAAAATACAAATGAAGAACTTGAAGGTAATTGCCAAGTATAGGGAATACTCTGATTTGAGAACTACTGTTTCTGTGCATTAGAAACCTTTTCCCCTTCCTAGTAACAAAGGATCCATTTCTGGTATATTGTTCTTAGTTTTAATGGTACATCAACCACAGAGTACAACAGATTCTAAAGACTGTCATGTTGATTTACTTTTATGCTTGCTGTCATAAGAGACATCTTTGAAGTTTGGATTTGTGTTGACTGGAAAAGTGAGAAGAATCAGTCACCTCAGCTACGTAAGCAAAGTCCAGGATAGAAACTGAATTCTGGGGTGACATGGCAATGAAAGAAATATTTAAATAATGTCTCAATCCTTATGTTAATTGTTCTTTTATTTATTGCTTCTTGCTTTTGTTTTGATGCTCTTTGGTCATTCTCTTATGAATAAAGTGATCTTTAAAAGGCATTTTTGAAGCACTGCATTTTTTGAGCTATAATGTAAAAGAATCATAGTTTTGTAGAACTGAGCATTATTAAAAGAAAAAAAAAAAAAAAATCCTCCAGACTTTGTTCTTGTGTTTCTTGGGGCTGAGAAAGTTAGCTCTGCTTTTGTTACTGTAGTTGTTGATCCTATTTTCAAACAAAGGCTGCATCTGATGACATTCGTAGCCGTAATATTTCAAGGGCATTTAATTAAAGGGAATGAATCATTCTGAAGTAAGGACTGTAACTGCTCAAAGGGCTCTTTTGCAGCATGGTGGTAGATGAAATGTTGCATGTCAGTAAAAAGAATTGTAACACTTCAGAAGCATTTGTGGGCAGTCTCCAACTGGAAGTACTCTAGGGTTGTATTTATAAATGCCAGTACTGAATGTTAAAGGTACTCGGTGGGTAAGGTTTTCAAAGATGTCTGGGGATTTGGATTCCCAGAATAGCTACTAAAATGTGATTATCAGATTTGAACTTTACTGGTAAATATCCTTTGGAACTGTTGACTTTAGTTGTTAATACAGCTATTGAGAGAGAAAAGATCTGAGAATGCTTTGGCTTGAATGATACATTTAACATGAAGCATTTTAACAAGCAATTTGTCTTTAAGTGTTTTCCCGTCATCTGGGAAGCTATTATAAAAATATGTGCCATGAATGTTTTATTTGGCATTAGAATAAATGTATATGGTTTTGATAATGTGTTAAGTGAAGGAAATGTCCATATACAAGGAATAGTGTTGGTGGATGTAATTTGTACTGAGTGGTTCTTGTTTTCTGTAAGTCACATTCTCTGTTTAGGAAATAACTTTGTCAGTAACGAAAATGACCAGAGGAATTTTGCGTCCGAGCATATGCACTTCCTGCTTGGAAGGCTTCAGCTCATTTGACTGAAATTTAGGAAAGGTTACTTGTCGTGCAGTTAGCTCAGGAATAGAGGGGTAGAGCAGTTAGTGATATGTTGTTCTTGTCAAACATGTTTTGATTTTAATTATATCCACAGAATTTAATAGAGTGAAGTTGCCTGTTCCTTTTCATTTTGAACTTAAGGTCCAGCAAAGATTATTTTTTTTTTTTTTTTTTTTTTTTTTTTTTTTTTTTTTTCTCCTATAACATCCAGGGCTGCCAAATTAGAAGCCAGCTCAGGCTGAGTACCACAAAGTTAATGCTTTTGTCTCCTAGTGTTTGCCAAGGAGGAGAACTGCATGCAGACGTGGGCTCACATCCACAGGGGAACTTGGCCTTTGCTATGCTTCTTGTTGAAGTACTTGACTAGTAGGTTTTCACCTCTGTAGCCAGGCACAAGTGGAAAACTTCACACTCCCAGTTTTTTGCCAGTGAGAACCCAACTGCTACTACTGAAAGTAACCATCAATATCCTCTGTCTGTTCAGAGGACTTACTGAGCTTGTTTCCAGTCTGTCCTGATTTACATGCACAAGGTTAAGGCAGGAATGCCTAAAGCACTGCCTTCCATTTAAGTAAGGGAAGGCTGCTATTAGGTACTTCTGGAGCTGTCTTTTTCTCTGGGCTGAACAAGCATATATCACTCAGCCTTTCTTCAAAGGGCAGGTGCTCCAGTCTCTAACCATCTTGGTGGCTATCTGATGAATTTGCTCCAGTTAGTCAATCTCTTTGTTGTACTGAGTGGAGGAAGGGGTCCCAAAGCTCAATGCAGCATTCTAGATATGGTAGTGCTAAGTAGAGGGTAATAATAACTTCTTTTGATTCTTTTGCTGTGGTACTGTTAATGTAGGCCAGATGCTGTTAGCTTTCTTCAGTGCTAGGGCATACTGTTGGCTCATGTTCACCTTGCTGCTGGGAACCTTCATCTTCCCTGTAGAGCTGGCTGGTCTATGTTGCACTTTCCTCCAGGATGTTTGGCAGGGTCACAGCATGGTTTACTCTGTGTCTATGAGGGGGGGAAAAACCAACAACAACAACAGTGACAACAAACAAACAATCAAAAAACCAACCCACAAAAAAACACACACAAAAAATCCCCCCAAAAAAACAAAACCACAAAACCAACACCAACAACAAAACAAAGCAAACAAAAAAACCCCAAACCCTAACAGCAAATACAAACTAATGAAACCAACCCAATGATAACAAAAGGGATAAATTTTAGCAGACTTGGGGCTGTGATAAATCCTGCCAAATCCCATGGGGTTTATGTGTGTTTCAAGTACTATGCTCCTTGGTCTGTTATTTAGGAGTGCTGTGACTTACTTGGTTGTGATGAGCTTGTGGTTTGGGGTGGCAATTATGTAGGAATAGTGTACCCCCATCTGATCATAGATCACAATGAGATCTGGGATCTGGTTCTGCAACAAAGTCTGATGGATGTGGCCAATTTTGCGTTTGATAACCAGAGTCCAAGAGCCTCATAATGGACACAGGAGCTCCTGTGTCTTGCTATTGCTGAAAGAACTTGAGATTTTTATGTGTCTGGGACACGTTTTACTGCCAGGCATGTGGTCTTGTGTTGAAGGAGCTTTTACTGCAAGGCATATGGTCATGTGTTGCAGGAGCTGTTTAACTATATCATGTCTGATCAGTGTATAGATGTACCTTTCTCAGGCTTTATGGAGAGATAGGCCTTCACTTCTGCTTCCTAGTATCTTATGCTGTTCAGTACATAATTATCTAGTCACAGCACATCTAGTTGAGATGTGTTAATAGACATGAGTCAGTGCTCTTTATTTTCACTCATTGCATTGTGACTCATTACACCCACTGTGCTATTAAAAATGCAGAAACATACCTCCAGTTGGATATCATTAAAAGCTCTGTGATGACGGGTTTAAAAAGTGTGCTAAATGAACAATCCAGTTGAAAGGATACCTGGATGAAAGGGTAAAATGAACCCAAACTGTTTGGTTTCACAGCTCGTTGCTAGTGGTACTCCCTCATGAGACATCCGTGTGGTGTGTCCCCCCCTTTTTTTATATTATGGTCTCTGTATGGGACTGTTTAACATGTATGCAGATCTGTATAAAAGCTGTGCCCTGAACAGGTAGTTAACACCTTGTAGGAGGAAGGGTTCAGTAGGAAGTATTTTTTCTGTTAAAATTAGTCATCACTTATTGTTCCTCTAACAAGAGGGAAAGAGACAGTATGAAGAGAGGTTCTCCTCTAGGAAGAAAAGGGCAGTCTCCACTACCACCCCTGCCACTGTGTGCCACTGTCGAGAGGAACTGGTGAGACATTGCTTTTTCTGCACCTTAACCAACCTCAGAATTCGAGTAAAAGTGCTGTCAAGAGTCAGTATGCATCAGTGACTGAGCTCTATTTAGTTGCTTTGCATACTGTATTGCTGTGATTGTGTGCACAATTTCTAATAAAGTTGTATGTTTGTTTTCCTGCCCCATTACTTTGAGGGCAATGTGTAAGAGCCATTTCTTTTGCACTGCTGGCAAAATGGAGTCACATTTGCTTAGCATTTTGTGTGAGAAACACTACATATGAAAAAACTGATAAAAATCTCAGTCTTATATTAGAGATATCAGTATGGTAAATAAACAGTATCTGTGAAACACTCATACATTACCATATTTTAAATTTGTACAAGATTCTCTTTGGCAAGAAAACAAACTAGCACTTCATGTTTCTACTCTCACTAATGGCCTCAGTCTTAAGAAATGCCAGCTTGTGTTTTTTGTTTAAGTGGTGGTCCAACAATTTCAAAACAGATGGCAAAAGTCAATCTTTGTGCTTGAGTCATTACTTTGCTTAGTATGTGACTGTGATTGGAGTAGGTACTGCTTGTAAGAAATAATTTGATTGATACTGCTGCATGTTTGTTTTGTGGAAGTTTGTTAGAGTTTGTAAACTACTCTTCACTTGAAAATGCTTGCATTCTTTTGAGTTTACCATCTGCAGTTTGCGTGTTACTGTGTTACTTAGCTATAAAAGCCAAGTGTTATTATTGTTGTTTCCTGGTTGATTTTTGTAAATAACCACCAGATTTTAATTGGAGTGGGCTGTCATCCTCTTTTGAGTTTTATGAACATAAACAGTGCCATTTAAAGTTATCCTGTTGCATGCATCAGTGTGCATGCTCCAAACTTGCTTTTATGTCTATGTGGTGCTGTAGGGGTGCAATAGCTCTGGACTGCAGCAGGTGAAGGGAAATGCTTCTCAGTAATGTTGGATGAATGTGTGGCTGCGGGTGATTGATCAGGGACGGGGGGCGTATGGTGGGATGGATTAGGAGGAGAACAGAAGCAGGTGATTAATAGGAGTGACCATGAACTGGTAAATCCTTAGAGACTGATGTCCTGAGCAGTGCTCAAACACTGATATGCTTGGTTGGGATCACTGTGGAAAAGTTGGCTCTTCAAACAACATCAGATGTTCATTGCTCGAGCAACATGTACATTAGATTACAGGGGCTAAATATGGATAAAAAAGCATGTCAGATTAGACAGACTTTTCCAGCAGTTAGGTTTTACTGCCTGACCATGTTTATTAAAGATTTCAGATAAGCATTTCCACAGTGATGATCTAGAAGTGAAATAGAAAAAAAAAAAACAAACCAAAACTGAAAAACAACCCCAGAACCCACCCACATTTTATTTAGATTTAAATTATTAATTTTGTTATGAAAATCAGAGGTATAATGCTGCAGACACAGAACCACTGATACTTGAACCAATTTGGGTTGTGGTTTAACAAAATAGTAAGTTAAACTTTCGGACTCCTACAAGGGGTTTAAAAATGTGTTGCTCCATAAATCAAAGCTTTGATCTGGCATAAAGTTTCTCTGATAGTTTGGCTTTGTTTAAAACACTTACTGGGTTATGCTTGTGCTGTTTATATCAACAACTGTCTCTTAGTGCTGCAGTTACTTTATAGTAATGATATATTTAGAACAGGAATCACCTGTTCTCTGACAGCCAACATAAAGCTTGCATAAATTTATAAAGCCAGGATAAGCTCTGCAGTTCATAGTCTTACTATTTTGATCACATCAAAATGTGATCTGTATAGATCACACACATATATATATATATCTCAAATTTCCACTGCTGGCTGATCCAACAGCACATAGGTGTGGTATTAGTGACTATGGAAGCCTGGTATTACTTATGGCTAAGAACATTTGCGTCCTCTGTGTTCCTGAGTTTCACTTCCTTGTTCTGCAAAAAAAGTTAGCTATGGCCCAAGTAACTGAGTGACAGTCACGCCATGCAATCACTGGATGCAATCAGGTAATCCTGCAAATCATCAAGATGCTTCCATTGAAATCAAACGAGTGACATGAGGTGAGGTGGCAGTCTTTGTCTTAAAAAGTACATAAGATTGAACAACTATTCAAGTAGTTACTGGAAACAAAAAGACGAAGGCTTTGATTTTTTTTACCATCAGTGAAAGAGATTGAAAGCTGAAATTACTTTTTAAAAGATGGAGTGACATCCTTCTTGCTCAACTTTATGGAACTGTGATACAGATTGACTGAATTCAGAGAAAAAAACACAGGAGAAGTAATAAAAGAATCTCCTGTTTTGCTTCTGAGTTCAGATTAGGTCATACTGAATATAATTTCATGGTGTTTCTCTAGAGGTTTGTGACTTCCCTAAGCTAAAATATATGTTTATGGCTGATTAATGGTCTGCAGTTAAATGAGGGCAAGCAGTGAAACATTCTGAGATTGCAGAACACAAAGTGAATTGACAGAGCTCTGCAATGTAGCTACAACATCCTTCTCACAAAAGGAGAAACATTTCAGTGTCCCCATCTTCTTTGACTGGGATTTTGCATTTCCCATGAAACTATTTCAGTCATGATCTAAAATTTAATAATAGCAATGTACATTTGTCTTAAGACACATTTTGGGCAGAGAAAATGAGAGAGAAAGCCAGCAACATATGATCAGAGAAATCTCTATGGATCTGTAATACTTCATGGATCATGAAGTAGAAAAAGTTGGGTACGTGGATGTAGGGGAAGTTACATGCAGTGCATGCATCTGTTTTAAACTATTTTCAACTTTGGCTTATTTGCAACATAAGTCTGTGTAAGTTTATAAAGATTAATTTTATATTGTCATGGAATCATCACTGTTTTATTTAACTGTATCATGAGGAGCAGTTAAATGAGCTGAGCAGTATTGCAGAAGAGCACAGTGTTTGTCATGCCTTCCTATTTTTAACTTCTTCCTGAAACAGGAATAAATGGCGTAATTTTAACCAGTATTTTCTTGTGAACACCTAAACTACTTACTTAACTAAGAGCCTGATATGGAGAGAAAATGTAAATTTGGAAAATGCGGTGTAACTTGGGTTACTTTTTGAAGTAATTTAGAAAGAGTTCTCAGGAGTAAGATTCCAGGGTAATTACTCATGTCTGTCAGGGGCCCGCCCTAGAAGCATTGCCTAATTTGACCTGCTTCCAACCAGCTGGGAAAGAGCCAGGTTGCTCAGTGGAATTAATAAAACATTCAAAGGTTGTATTAGCATGATTTAAGCATGTCATAAGCATATCATTACCAAGGCTTAATTGAGGGCTCCCCATAATCCAGATTTTAAAATCTGATGCTAGTTACTGCAACAGCTCGGTTCTGTTCCCACTGAAGTCAGTTGGAGTTTTGATACTGAGAAATTATTTTTCTTAAATTGTCAAAATCCGTACAGTCTTTACTGAATATTACTTTCAGTGCCACATGTACCAAAACCAGTTCTGGTAGCATTCTTGTTCCCAGCTGTAGGAATAGTTGTAATCTCAGTAAGTAGCTCCCTGTCTCACAGAACCTACTTACCTGAGATAAAAATGATATAATTGAGGAAAATAAATTCCTTCAGAAGCAGAAGACTCAATGGTTATGCATACCTGCTATTTTGGGGGTCTAGAGACTATATTAATTGCCTGAACAATCACTGAGCCTGTCTCATCTGGCATAAATATAGAAGCTCTTTTGGAAGCCCAAAGGACGCTGCTTGCCTCAGTATGGCTTGTGGCTTAGCGTGGCTTTAGTGCATCTTGTGTTCTCAGTGTGTTCCCAAATACAGTCACACTAAATGCCTGCAGGCTTTTTGCAATATGAAGCAAATGGATTTAGGAGAATGTCATATTCCTGGCTACTTTGAGGACCATTATTTAGGAAAAGCATAGATGTGGCCTGCTATGAGAACTGTTCTGATTTCTACTTGTGAAACCCTGGCTGAGAACGATGGAGGCACTGGACTGAAATTTGCTGAACTTGCCACTGCCCATTTCCTGATAATGTTTCTGTTTACAGAGCTGTCAAATCTGTACTGCCACTTGCCTTCTAATTCTCCAATAGTATCTAGTGATGTTGCTTCTTCAGACCCTCTTCCTAACTCTTTATGCATTGCTACAGGTTTATTCCTCCTAACAGAACCTCTTGAGGTGTGCATCTAGAAATACACTCTATTTCAAAGTCTAGTCATATACCCTTATATATTAAAATAAGGCATTGAATATTGTTAGCAAAAATAATCTGGGTAAGTGAGTATGTGCATGTAATAGTTTCAAATAAGTGAAGATGCTACATGTGGAAACCAAAATCACTCAGTCTTAGGGTAGTTTTGTAATGAGACTAAAGAGAGAGGAGCAAATAAAGGCAGGCTTTATTTCACAGCAGTTTGATGTTGACTGCCCACAGGCCCACAAATTGAACACAACATTTTTGTATGCTTCTAGGGATTTATGTTCCAAGACTCAGTCTGGAGTTGCTGAATAGGGAGCTATGACAGATAACAGGTCATTTGTGGTAACAGGCTCTTGATAATACAATGTGATTTGAAACTGCTTGCCCCAGTGTAAAAGAAAAGCCAGGTACCTTCTATGGCCTGTGAACAAAACCAGCAGAAAGCCTGTTTGGTTTGCTTGTGTGCAAAGCATTTTGAAGTACCTCACTTCAGACAGGGTTACAATATACACAGTGCTCTTTTAAAAGAAATGGAAATGATTAAGTATTCCCAAGTTAAAAGTAATTTAATCTCTGAGAATACATGGGAGTGCCTTAGATTCAGGATCATCTTCATATATAAGTGAATTCTTGAATCTTGTGTCATTCTAGTTACAGAACCTTCCTGACATTTGTGGGCATCTTAAGTGTGCCATTGTGATTAGTCACGTCAGCAAAAGGGAGCTGGAGAATTTTCTAATTTTTATGAATGTATCTATCAGATGCATTGGCTATCTGTAATCTTGATACTCCTTTATGTTGAGATTGTATCCTGTCTGATTCTTTTAATCCATGGAAGCCTGGGATACCTTAGCGAAGATAGCTTTTACAAATTGTCAGGATTATTTTGAAGTCTTGTTTGTTTGGGATTCTTCAAAGCAAATTGAAGGAAGGCAAGAATATACATTCGTTGCCACTACTCTGATATCCAGTACTAGCCAGAATACCCACAGCAGTTTTAATCTCCAAGCATTTTAAAGACATCTTTTTTCCTTACTGATAAATTATCATCTTCATTTCCTAGATAAAGTAAACCAAGGCAGAAAGTCGAGGCAGCTGCCTGAGACCAGGGAGACCTGGTACCGTATTCAGTGTTAGCACTTACAAATTTCAGGTTTGTATTTGTTGGGTTTTGTTGTTGGTTTGTTTTTTTTTTTTTAATGATGTGTGACTCAGATACCCACGAAATTAAAAATTGCTGACTCTTGGTCTTGGTGGTTTGGCCTCTCCCCAGATAATTGAGTGGGCTAGATGAGGATGACTGAATCATGTCTAGTCTGGCAGGAATGACTCTCTGAGAGCTGCCAGCATGTAACTGGAGAGGCTGTGGAATGCTCTGGAGACTAATGTGTCGGTCACATTAAAGCTTTTAAAGGTCACTTATCAGAGAGACTCCTTTGGAGTTGAGTGAGCCTGAGGCCATGGGGCAGATACTGAAAACTTGTATCTGCACTCTAGGCAAAGTGCAGGAGCCACCATACTAAACCAGGGAACCAAGGTAGAAAAAGAGGCTTTTTTGACAATCTATGTGCACAAATATTTTATTTTGTTAGCTAATTAATCACATCTTGGCTTGAGAAGGCTGGTATCACTGTAAACCTTGTTAGCAGCTGAACATGTATCCTGGAAAGTCTCATGTGATGCCCAGATTCATTGGGATCTAGTGAAGTACTGTAGTAAGAAACTAGTGGTGCTGATACCAATGACTCAGGTTTGGAGTGCTGCAGCCTGTGACTAAGTAGATGCACTCCCAGACAGATTGCCTCCACCTCTTGATGCACAATGCAAGGCACTGCTATCAGGTTTGTGACAGCTCTGGCTTCCAGGTTTGTATGTGTCCAATTTTTCTCTGTGCTCTTTGCCCTTTGCTCAGTTCCCCTGAAATGCAATGAAAAAATACTTTGCAACTCCCTTGGGTGCCCTGCTGATTTGAACCGCACAGTTCATCTAGTAACAGTAAGTGACAAGCTGGTGGCTTAGAGCTCCTCTGACTGTGTACACCTGCAGAGCAGAAAGCACATACATTTGTGTGTGTATGTGTGTGTGAAATTGGGTATACATGCTGTGAAATGCTGCCAATCAGCAGAGAGCAATCAGACAAAGAGCTTTTGTTGCTATTTCTTCTCTTGAGGAGCTTGTTGTGATCAGTATGTAATCACTGTGGGAAAGAAGCAGAAGATCTAATGTTCTTTTTATATATATATATATATATATATACGTGTGTATATATATATATGTATATATATTTTTTCGTTAGTAACAGTTGGATAGCTTTCCTGAGTGTAATTAAACTTCTGTTTGATAATAGAAAAAAAAAAAAACAAACCCACATTTCAAATGAGGATAATGTGAAGTTTTGTTTATTCACATGATAGTCCTCATTTAAGGGCTTTAAGTTTTCCCTTCAGTGCCTGAAAATGAAGACATGAATGCCGGAGGAGAGCAGGATGAATGTATGGAAAAAAAAAAAAAAAAAGAAGCTTGTCAAATACAAGCATTCTCACTTACCATATTGAAGTCTTTTGCGTCAGGGTTTAAGGAGCTGGAAATGAGGCAGAGCTGTGAGCCTATGGGTACATTAAGTTGGTGCAACTCGATGCATATTACAGCCTGGTAATTTCTAGTGGGTGAATCTCAGCCCGAGATCTGCTTGCATATGCGCTAGCATCTCAGAACTCATGCTCCTAGTTTGCCAGCTCGGGTGGGATGCCTAGGAACAGACTTGGTAACAGCGCTGCTTTTTTACCTCTAGAGGGACCACCAGGATCAGAGATGAAGCCCGCTACACAGCAATCAGCTGAGCCCATTTCTTTCTCTTCCTTACCTGCTCTGCCTGAAGACAGAGCGCTTGAGACTTTACCAGATCAGTAGTAATGAAAGAGTGAAAGGAGATGAGGGATGGGAAGCGAAGTTTTGACAGGAATGACACTGGCAGTGTCATGAGCCCATTCCTGCAAACACAAAGCTGCGTTCAGGGGATATCCTTCCCTGCAGGGCTCAGCTGTCCCCTGCGCTGTCCCCTCTTCTTCCTCCCTGTGCAAGAACAGTGTGGGCGGAGGACTGCACTAATGACTTAGGGTTATTATTTTCTATCATTTGGAGCTGTGGTTCAAAACACTTTGAGCCCCTGTTCCTCTCCAGTCTGACCTCTTCCACTGCAGTCAGGGCAGAATGGGCCCTCAGAAAATGGTGGGCTATGTGATGTCTGAACATCCCTGTAGCATTTTTGTCTCTTTGTCTCTGCATTAAAGCAGTTGTGCTGTGAATTTTATGCTCTGATCAGTAAGGGTAGAAAACTTACAGCTTTCAATAAAAAAGAGAAATCACTCCCTGGCTTCTTGTTCAGCATAAATCAAGGTGAACATGGTCTCTTTGTTACTGTATCTCCACACTAGTCTGAACTTGCTGTTCAGCATGACTACACTCTTCAAGCAAAATTCTGCACGTTTGCCTCCTACTCGTTGCCAAATGCATCTCCGTGATCTTTCTGATTATTTACTTTTGATAACTACTTACAGTAAAATGCTTTAACTGTATTTTCAGCTTATTGATCTTAAACATCTGTAAATGGAGAAAGAAAGCTTTAGGTACGCAAACATATATATATACATTTATCTATATTTGTATATACATAACATCCGTGTGAAAACAGTGTATAGAAAATTGAAAGGCTAGGTTGAATGGAATTTGTGACAAGCAGAGTCCTTCCTACTCAGCTGAGAGCTCTGGGTCGTGTTTGGATGACCATGCAATGCACATATTTAATTGAGTTGCTTGGTCCTGCATGTTGATGTATCTGTGTTCTACCTAAGATGACTTTGTTGTAGTAACTGATACCTGGGGAGTTGAAACTTTTTCTCTTCATGTGGAAAGCCTGGATAAGGCATCTTGACTGTTGTCTCCCTGTAGCAGACTGGGAAAGAGTGAGGAACACTGGAAAAAAATGAAAGAAAGCTTTTACAGTTTTACACCAGTTCTAAGGGACAAACTCTTGAAAGAACTGAATAAGAATGGTATTGTTATTAAGGTGTTAGACTGGTATGTTGATGGTTTGGGTTCATGTGTTAGCTTTGCAAGATGTAATTTACCTGACCATGGGTGGCTAATTTAATCTCTCTGAGGCTCAATTTCTCATCACTGCAATGAAAATAATACTTTTCTGCTCCCTACTTAGGCAGGCTTTTAAGGTACTGGTTGTCTAAAGCTTTGCAGAGCTCTGAGCACTGCTAAACCTTGAGCTGTTTTAACACCATGGGTATTGCTGTGCTTACTGGTCTGGTTTATGTGCTTCTGCTATGCCTCAGAAGGAGGAGAATGGAAAGGCATTCTTTTCAGGAGGAGAAGGTGACTTTATGGCATGTTTTTATTCCCATCTGCTCTCACTGGATGTCTAAGTTTGTACAGCAGCAGCCTAATGTAGCAAGCCTGCAGCTGCCTGCAGGGGACCAAATACCACTTGGTGGTTGCCAAATGGATAATCAGATACAAACCAGCTGTAAAATATGCCAGACCCATATTAAATTCAGGCGACTTCCCAGTCATAGATTTTGTTGTGCAAGTACAAAGACCAACAGGTTCACCAACATTTGTGGGTCAGGTTAATGAAGTTCGTGTCCTTTCACCAGCTTGACACCCATATCTGGGAAAACCTTCCCTTGGGGGTCTTTTAAGGGAATGGGCTATGTTTATCTGAGGCTTGATTGGACACTTCTCACCTTTTCTCCAGGGAAAAGGGGTGAAGAGGAAGAGAGGGGGCAGTTACATGAAGCAAGGGGATGGCTGTGGTTGCAGAAGAGAGTTGGCATCACTGCAGGTTTGCCTACTTTGAGGTTCCTATTTGAGCAATAAACTGAACCCTGACAGAACTGCATCCATATTGGCCACAGTGCCAGTCATTTTTAGGCACAGAACCCAGCAAGCAGTTTACAGTACTGAAGACCTGTTTCAAAGTGCTAACAGTGGTTATTCAGTGTTCGAGAAAACTAGGCTTATCTTTCCTTCTTTTTCTAATCACCTCATGTAACAGCCATTTTGGTTTTTATGTGGGCCTTAAATAATAATAAGGCAGGTTTGTCTCCTTTGCTTTTTTTGCTTGTTGGACTTCATTAGCTACCAGGATCATGAAGCACTTGCTTTTATTTAAGGAGAAGCTGGAGAAAATCCTGCTCAATGGTTATTTAGTGATGGTGGGAGGATTTCATGCAATCCTCTAAGAACAGGAGGCTTTAATCTGCAAACAACAGCCCACCAAGAGTGAAAATATAACATTTAGCTTTCTGTCTGTTTAGCATAATTCACTACAAGATTTAAAAAATTACACTTAAATAAAGACATGGAGAATTAAAGAAATTTGTCTGCTTTAGAAGTACAGAACAGTAGTTGTCTTGCAACAGGAAATGCATCTCAATCAGTGGGGATCATTTAGCCCAATTTTCTATGGGTTCAGTAACAGGAGGAAAAAGGCTGTGATGCTTAAGGAAAGCATAGTAGGAGCACAGGTAGTGAAAAGCAGAGGTTGTTGTGGTTTTTTTCTGATAGTGAACTCAAATTATAGAATGAAATACAAAGACTCTAGGAAGGCAAGGGCAGAGCTTCCTTGCACTTCAGAAAGTCTTAGTATTGAAGCATGCTGAAAGTTCCATTTGTAGCCCATTTTGTAGGGTGCTCATTTTTATTGCTTTTAACAAAAGGGTAATAATATTTCCACAGTTGTTTTCTTCCAGTGATTGGCTTTCGTATTGTTCCATACTGACTGCTTTCAATTCTTAGTTCCAATACAAGGTATGCTTCATGGCAAAATATTTTTAAGTGTTATGGTCTCTGTTCATCTGCAGATCCACGTCCTATGTGCAGGAGTAAATTGGTCTGCTGTCAGTTAATCTTTAATATCTCTACTGAATCTGAATCTACCCAGGGTAAAAGTTTGTTTGTTCCCTGCCAGTTGGGAGACAGCCTCCTCTTTCCCACTCCAACCTTGGCTCACTCAGACTGACAGATGCCTTTAAAAGGATCTGGAGAACAGTCCTTTCTTCTGGCAACACGGTTTGCAGTACTAAAATAAAAAGCAGGTTTCACAAAAGAATCTGTCCTATTTCATTTCTCTCCAAAACTATTCATTTGGACTGTAACACTGAATTGCCTGAAATAGTCTTGCAACTGCACTTACAGAAATGGCTGTTGTGTCATGGCATAGGTCTGTCCTTGACCATCTGGCTACCTGTGTATTACACATGGGGCAGAGAAATGTGTACTTTTCTCTGTAGAACTCCTGATATTTTCCAGTTGGCGTAGCTGCCTATCCAGTTAGCTGAGCACGGCTAGCAAGTTTCAAGCTAGCCAAAACTTTTTCTGACTTTTCTGAGGCCCTGCTGGTCTGTCCTGCTGTTTCCAAACTTGAGTGATACAACTCAGCTTTTCTTTGTGGCTGTGTGGTTGCAGTTACTTTCCAGCAAGCAATGACAATGATATCATGGAATGAGATTTGTTTTCCAGGAAACCTTTGAAATTGGTTAATTCGTGAAGTATTCAGCTCTCACTTTAATTTCTTCAGATCATGATGCCCAATGGACTTATTTTTGCAAGCATCTGTAGTCTTCCCCCTGCTAATTTATAAGAATAGGTCAAGGTTTTCTTTACTGAAAACTGCCTCATCCCTTCCCCACTCTACCTGTTTATTTTCCTACAGCTCACTTGTAGTCAGGTTACTGCAGGTTGTCACTCTTAGGAGAAGATAGTGGTGATGAAGATGGCTGTTGTTTTGATTGGTTGGTTTGTTTGGTTGTGGTTTTTTTTTTCTGGTGCTATCCTGTTCTTGCATCCTGTAGATACAGAGCAGCCAAGCACCAGGAAGCAGTTTCATGGCAACCATGTTCTTTTTCTGGACTTTTCTGAAGATTATGCAAAAAGAAAAGTAGCAGAAAAAATTGTAGACAGACAAGTGTAATGGCTTTGCTGTTCTGCAAGAGTATTCCTTGGGTATTTCGCCTGGTTTTAGTCTCTCAATCATATCCTGTTAAATAAAACAGTCTTTCACTTCTCCCACCTTTATCAAACCCTTGGAAAACCCCACAGACAGCAGTGCTGTCCATTTTCACATTGTTTCAGCTATTTCTAAACAAAGGGACATTACCCTCATTTAGCTGACAGCAATGAGGGTATCACAGCCAGCAGCTTCAGAAAGGTGTTGCAACTCTGTTGTTGGCAACACATCAAAATGGAATGGGTTTTAGGGATACCAAAATAACCTGTTCTACTGCCCAACAGAGTTGAAGTCTTCATTATCATGCACTGGATTTGTTATGTGCATTGCTGAACATGCAACTCATACAAGCTTTTACTTGTGTGAGTCAGCTTCTACACTCTTGGAAGCTTCTGCAGAATTAGGTTCTAAATCAGTTATATGCTCACAAGATGTGATTTCTCATTGCTGCTGCGAAGGAAAAACATGTAGGTATTTTTGATTGCTTTGAATTTTATTTGCTCTCATATTTAATGGTAGTCTTGTAATCTTTCAGGCAGCATGGCCAGACAATTATTTATTTTTTTATTTTTAATTTCCTTGTTATGAAACACTGCTTAGAGGTTAATTTTCCTGCAGCAGTTTCTGAACTCTAAAATGTCAACATCACTGCTCACAAAACTGCCTGTTTTATATTGATCTCACACCTTTAGCGATTCTGCTGCTCTGCTCTGGAAGCACAGAGATTAAGGAATCCTTAATGAATGCAGTTTTTTGCCATATCTCCTTATTTATTTATCTATTTATTTATTTTTAACAGTTCACTCAATTTTCCTGTACATTGAAATGCTTCTGGTTTCTGGTTTCTTTCTTTTCCAATTCATAGTACAAATATAAAGGTACCTGGAAACTTGGTTCCCCTATCCAGCATAAGAAAATCTGTTACTGCTGTGGAGAAGTCCCCCTATGTTACATGGGAGGAGGTCTCCCATTATTTATTTTTCTTCTAAGAAAGTTGCCTTTAGCTTTTTGGATGAGGAATGTGATGAACCTTCTACCCACAGGTTGTATTGCAGTTACTTTTTTTAACTTTCCAAAAGGATCCTTGCTCCCTCTGCCTCTGAAACTGGAAGCAACCTTGATCTCATTGCTCCAAGTCACATCAACACCTGCTGACCCATTTCTATTTTTCCTCTGCAGGGACATTACAAGAATTAGTGTACTTACCTCATCTGTTCCTTGGCTTCTGGTCAGAGAAATGTCCATCAGATATTTAGAGCTTATCTGAATGTTTCAAGTCTCAAACACCTGACGTATCTATTGTTGATATGCTGGGGTTTTTTTGTGTCTTCTTTTCCTTCTGCTCTTCCTGTCCCATCAAGTTCAAGAGAAGGAAGCAAGACTGATTTCTAGAGGATTTAGCTTGCAGACTGAGAAATGCAGTACAGACTGCTCCACAGTGAAGGAAAAACAGTTCTCACAGTTTTGAAACTGCCTAAGGGAAGTGGTAAATATCATTACCAGCCAACCTGCAGAGGTACAGTGGCTTTTCTCAGGGATTTGTAGGGCTGAGAGCTATCTGTCTGACACTGAACCACACTTGAAACTCATAAAAATCCACTGTTGTGAGCCAAATTCGTCTGTGGTAAACATATTTCTGTAATCCTGAGTTTCCACTGCCTTTCACCCTCTATAGTCATTAACACTGGTAATAAAAATGCATGCATCTACATCATATACTTGCTCTGGGATTGATTTAATCGAGTATGTCTATTATCCTTTTAAGTAAACGACTGCCTGATATTAGATTACATTATAGCTTGCTTGTTTTGCTTTTCACAAAAAGGAGAGAATTCAGGGGAAGTTACTGTAATTTCATGTCTGTTTTTGTCCAGTATGTAAAAATAGGCTGGGACTTAAAATTAGGCCCAGTGATTGTGGTGCTGAGATCTATAGCTATTAAAGGTACGTAAATGCTTTACATCCAGTAAAATTACTGGGTCACAGTCTAAAGCCCTCTGATAATATTTAATATTCAGACTTCAGGCACAGACACACCTTCACTTACTGCTGTTAACACATGTTTACTGCTCCTTTCCTCAAGGGTTTCATCTGCAGAGTGGAGGTGCCGGAACGCACCGACACAAATGAGTGTCAGTAGCTGGGTCTAGTGGTTCAGCCACAAGGACAGTAACCCCAGCAGGAGTGGGGACTTAAATGCTTGCAGTTAACTTTGCAAGAGGAGATCTCACTGTACTCCTGAGGCACATGCTTGCACTGTAAAATTTCACCCTAATTTTTAAATTTAGATTTTTGGAGAGATTTGTAAGTCATACTTCTATTTTGTTATTTATTCTTCGTAACAGAGAGGTGCCATGGGAACCTATGTCAAGTCACAGACAAGCATGCAGTTATGCTGGGTACTGTATAGATACAGGCTGAGAAGAAGATTTGAAAAGTTACAATACATTTAATATTTGGTTTGTTTGTCATTGATTTAAATTATGTAGTTACAAGTGCCTTAAATCTGTATAAGCCAGCTTTTCAAGGGAAAGGAAGCCTAAAATTTGCCCTTTCTCTTATACAAAGGTAATGAAGTCAATGCAAATACATTTTCCGTACAGGAAGCTATGTTTACTTGATATTTCCTGCTGACCCTGTTTTCACATTGTTTCTAGTGCTCTGTGCTTGTTTTCCATTTGTTGCTGGCAGACTCCCCACTTTACTTTGGTTCCTGGGTCAGCTTTTTTTCTTCTTTTTGTTATTTTTCTCTCTTTTTTTTTTTTCCCCTCTCTGTTTTTTTTAAACAATTACACTGAAAGCAATGGTCAAAACTTGAAAGTGAAATCATGTGTTGGTGGGTAAAAATACAAGTGAGCTATAGTCTGGCTGAGAAACTCCAGAGGTCCTGGATGACAAAGTAACTAGGATAAAGAGAGTGTTAATTGTAATTAAAAAGTCTGTTTTCCAGGCTTGAGGTCAGATCTGCTATCAGGGGACAACATCCAATTTCCATAATAAGTTCTAAAGGTAGCTGGGAACACATCTCCAAGGAGTAACATGGATGTCCGTTTTCCCCAATTATATCACAGTAAGTGGAGGCTAAGTGGGAATGACACCAAACCAATATGTTAGCTTTGACCTGTCCAAGAGTTGCACTTAGAATCATAAATTCCCACTGTACTGTCCATTCTCTTATTCTTTTGTGAAACATATCATGGCTCCTGTGAAAATGTTTGAGAATTTTTACCGTTTAGAGTTGTTAGGTGGTATTCCCAGTGCTAGAGAAACAAGAGTCAAGAAATGAGGCCAGAAACATAGGTCTGGGAAAGGAAAGTCATAGTCTGAGTGTCCTGTTGTCATCCTCTTTTCTCACAGTATCAGACATAGACCAATCACCACTGCTGTCACCCATTAACTATCACTCTTTGTTTCTCCTCTGACTTTTTAATTTATTCAGCAACAAATTTTCTACAAATATTTTTTCCCCCCTCTGTACTTATATACTCGTGAGGCATCTAACAACAAATACTGAAAAAAGAAATGAGATAACACAGTTTTGCTGGTTGATGTTCTGGGTGTGCTCACATCTTGAATACTGGATGAAATTCAGTTCTCCCATCTCAAAGAAGAACAGAGAATGGTGATAAAGATGGCCAAATATAGGGAATGGTTTGAATATTTAGAACAATTAAATAGACCATGATTTTTCTGCATAGACAAAAGACAGATAGGTGAAGAGTATGATAAAGTGGCACAGGAAAAGAACAGAAAATGATTGCTCACTGTGTCTTCTCATCCAACAGCTAGGTGACATCAAATAAAACTATCTGCCATTCAGAAGCAGTACATTCAGAACAGAGAGAAGGAGTAACTTTTTTCTATAACCCATAGGTTAAGCTGGGAATCATGATGTCATGTCAGCTGCAAAACCATAATCTAGTTTCAAACAGCACTTGGAAAAATCAATGGAATAAATGAGTTGTTAAGAGTTATAACATGCAAGGATACAACCATTAGCTGGTGGTAAACTACAGATCTTTAGACGCTGAGATTTTTTGTGGAGACATCTTGCTCTGGTCTGTGCTCTTCCCTGCAAATTTACTCAGTCAGTATTGGAGAAACTGAGTTGGGTGAACCTTTAATCTGACTCACTATTTCTGTTTCTATATCCTCATATTTTCAGTACAGCCTTTAATCAATTTTCTTTTTTACATCATCTCTGCCAGGGCTGTGTGTGCAGACAATAGTTTATGCTAAATGACTGGGTGCATTGGGAAGGTAAAGTGGATAAGCTGGAAAAACAACATACCAATGGCCCCAGAAAGCGCGTCAACCAGGGGGATGTTACAAGATTTGATAGTCAATATAGAACTGCCCGTGGAACAGGTGATTGAAAGGGACCAGATCCAGTGTTACCAGCCAGCAAGAGAAGTGTATTCCACCTCGTTACAGATGTCACTGTAGCTTGTGGGGAGAGCAATGTGATGTATGCCAACAAAACCAAACCCCCTCATTACTGCTGTGGAGTGGCTCAGGTACAAGCTTCATTGCCTCTCAAATGCCACAGTGGTGCTGGCAACAGCAGGACTTTGGGCTGCAGCTACCCTCACTCCACACCTGTAACATGAGTATGAGACACCACTGGCATTGCAGACAGGGAAAGGGGAAAGCAGTGGGCCAACCTAAGGCTAAACTTATAATGCAGTAACAGGAGTGAGGATCAGATGAAAGACGTGAACAGGGAGTGTGGGGAAGTCCCCATGGGTGAAAATTTTCAAAGACAGTGGCATGGATGTGCTGGCTGAGGCCAAAATTTTCAAGTAAGGATGTGAGGAAGGTGGAGGCCAGTGGGAAAAGAGTAAAACAGGGTGTGATGCTTATTTAGGGTGCTGGTGGGGAAGGCACATAAAATAAAGCAGACAGGGCTGTTGCAGAGTCTCTGTTGACCCAGCCCTGTGCCTGACCAATGCAGCCTAGAGCAGGATAGACCACCCATCCCAACAGGCTTGCTTTTTTTCCTGCAGGATTTCTGCCTCAATGCACAGGAAGAACAATGTTTACTTACTGAATAGCTATTCATTATGTTGTTTCTTTCTCATTGTTCTGCATGAAGCTTGTACCTATACCTTTTTCACTGCAGTCTAATTAGACCCCTTTTGAAAATACAAGTATGAATTTTCTCATGGGTGTGTAATGGTTACAAGGATACATCTCTTCATTAATACTTGTCTTCACAAAATTTCTTTGAAGTAAGTGCTGTTTCCCTCTTGCAGAAGTGGACCTAGGGTACAGGGAGAATAACATTGGAATTAGTGTTGGGTGCCCAATTTAAGAAAACTGGAAGGTAATTCTTCAGAGAATTCAGCATGATACTTCACTATGAATACTGACATTTGGTGTGGGATAGCAGATCCAACTGTTGTGTACTACTTCAGTGCATTGGGACTTTAAGTAGCTTTTACTCAAAAAATGAGGCACTGAAATTGTGAACAGATGTAAAATGGTGTTTCAGCATCCTTATCATCATACCAGGGGACTTCTAGAAAAGGCAGGCATAAAACTCATTTCTCCAGCATGTTCTTACTGTTCTCACTCTTGCTGTAATCCCCTGTCCTGTCCACTTTACGTTTCTTGGCTCACAGACAATGTTGCCCCTTAGTACACAGCCCAACTCAAATCCATAGTGAGTTCTCTGAAACTGGAGCAGGGGCTGCATATGCACAATGAAGTTAAATTAAGAGGTTCAGGCGCAATGTTATTTCTGTTATTCTTGAAGTTTTTGACTAAGTAACTCTTCTATAAACATGATTTCCCAGCTTCATTAAGAATTCCACGAGTGACTCTATCAGAGAGCAACATATTGACTCAGTTATGTCATCAGCTTGTAGTTTCAGTCTCATACACACTCTTCCCTATGTCTCAGACTTGCCCTTCTCATAATTTCTTCAGTTTTATTCACAATACATATTCCACTTGTCTCACCACACTCAGGTTCTTGTAAGTTTTAACTCTCTTCCCCATATTTCTCAATGTGGATTCCTTGTACCAAAATTTGTCTAGCCACAATGTCCCGTCACATAAACCATCTCTTCTGCCCATGACCTGAAGTTCTGCTTATGCATTCCTCACCAATTCCAAATTCTACTTTGTCTCTACCACCAGTAGCTCCTAACAAAATCTCCTTGGCAAGACAGTCCTTCCTGTTCTTTTGCATCTTTCTTGCCACACCCATTGTCCTGAGCTTGCTTCTTCCTTGATACCTACTTCTCTGATGCATTTACAGAACCTTTGTTTTCCACTCAACCTTCGTTTTACAATGTTAAACAAGATGTTCACCATTGAATAATAGTATCAGTGTAAGAGGAAACGTTACACTTCATCAGGAGCAAAATCAGACTGGGAACTAGAAGGCTTCTGGCTATCCATGGAATGAAATTTTGTAACAGTCTTTCAGAGAGAAGTGAAAAGAGGTATCCTTGACTATTTTCATCTGTAGCTTCAAGGAAGTTTTACCGTGCTCACGGATAACAGTATATTTGGAATTTTAGTTGTTCATTTCTAATAAATTCCTACTGAGCATATGTAAAAATAGACATTGCATAATTATGAATTGTTCGTTCCTAGAGGACTATTCATCAGGAAAGCAATAAGAGTATCCTTGATACAAAACCATGTCTCTGCCAAGTTGCTGCTTCAAACCAGATAAGAAAGAGATACTGCTCTTAAAAAAAGTGCCAATAAATACTTTTTTAATGTAAGGAAAATAGGAAAATAGTATTTTTTACTTTTTTTTTTTTTTTTCCTCCTTCATCTTGTCTTGTTCAGGCTTGCAGAATCACAGAACTGGCGAGGTTGGAAGGAACCCCTGGAGATTGTCTAGTCTGGCCTCCTTGTTTTGCTGAACTTCACGAGGTTCCTGCCTGTCCACTTCTTCAGCCTGTTGAGGTCTCTCTGAATGGCAGCATAACCATTTGGTGTATTGACCACTCCTCCCAGTTTGTATGGCTTGCAGACTTTCTGATGATGCACTTGGCCCCATCCCCGCCATCCAAGTCTTTAATGAAAAGGTTAAACAGTACTGGACCCTGTATTGACCCCTGGGGTCCAGCACTAGTGACTAGACTTCATGTCAGTCGTTGCAAGCCTCTGCACCTCTGAGCAGTTTAGTTTTCAAGCCACCTTATCTTCCATTTATCTAGTCCACACTTCATCAGTTTGTCAGTGAGGATGTTACAGAAGATGGTGTTGAAAGCCTTTCCTAAGGTAAACAACAGCCACACCATCATAGAAGGCCATCATAGAAGGCCATTGGGTTGTTCAGGCGTGTTTTCTACTGACTCTCAATCATCCTCTTGTCCATCACATGATTCAAATGGTTTTTGAGGATTATTTGCTTCATCGTCTTCCCAGAGACTGAGGTGAGGCTGACTGGCCTGCAGTTCCACAGATTCTCCTTTTTGCCCTTCTTAAAGATGTGTGACAGGAAACTCCCAGTTGCCATGACTTTTCAAAGATTATCAAAAATGGCCTCATAATGACTTCAGCAAGCTCCTTCAGCACTCAGAGGGTGCATCACATCAGGTCCCATGGACTGTATGTCCAGTTCGTTTAAATGTTCCCTAACTGATCCTCATTCCTGACTGACTTTTTTTGCAAGACATTAAGACAAAGACTGAAGCCTTCACATGAAACATAGTTTATCAAATTGCAATCAACTGAAATCTGGTGCTTTGGATGGAAGTTGGCTTGTAACAAGTGATGCTACCAGTATGTGACATGTGGATGTGTGCATGTGCATTACAGTGTTCCTAACCCATTAAAGATGGTACTCAGCCCATGTACCTTTAGCTATCTAATGGTTAAATATGTAATGAAGAAATAGTCATTCACATTCCCTCTATAGTTAACGAAGAAAGGCGGGCATCTCCACTTGACTCATTCCCCTTGTTTTGGATTAATCCTACTCTTGGTGTTCTTGGAAAAGGCAATTTAATATATTTTAATTCTATAATGTCTTTCAGGGTCAATTCTCCTCAATTAAATTTCAAGCATAAAGTACTTTTTGATTTTAATAAGAACAAGATTTCAGTATACATACATAATTTTTCTACCTGCTAAAATTATTCCTTGCATTGATCTCAGACAGGGTTTGGAATAAGGCACAAGTTCTTCCTGAGAGTTTCTCAGTCAGGTGTAGAACAAGGTGAAAAATTATGAATCTGAGAGCTGGAATAAGTGCTGTCACAACTCAACAGATAGTAGTTGCACCTTTCCTGACACAGACAATGTAGTGCCTACCAAATGTCAGAATTTGCTGTGAGCTAGATCATGGCAATGGGACACTGAAGAGCAGGGCCACCTAGAAGATGGACTAAAGTTTGATTTATCTGCTTGGATACAATTTACTGGGACTTCCACAACACTGCAGAAATATGAGCTTTTCCCATGTTCCTGCAGAGATCTTGTGTTTGTAGCTGTTCCCCAGGTCTCTCAGGAAGCAGTAGGAATGTGCCAGCATATTTCCCGTCTAGGAAGATGTGATGCTGAGTGCTGAACTTTGAGATAATATGTGCTTTCCTGCAGAGCTGATCCTTGCAAAATTTACCAGCAGTTCCAAGTAACCCAGGTGGTCCTGGCATAGATGAAAAATTGATGAGGCATGAGCTGTACCAACTGCAGAAAAGAATCCTATCAGACAGTGGACATAATTTCTTCCCTACTTTATCTTTTCTGGTATAGTATTTTCAGCTGTATTACATCTGCTGCATGCTTAGACAACCAACATGCTGGCTGAACTGACCAGCTGAAGTCTTACATGGTCCTACAAGATCCTTTATAGAGAGGACTTAAAATCAAATTATATAGGTGTTTAGCAGACAAATAAGCACCACCAGCAAGACTGCACTCAAGGGCATGTGAGTGTGTCTCCATGGCTCTGCTGGAAAATAATTTGGTTGTAAAATAATAGAACAATAAATAATGGTTTAACAACTTCACAGCAAATTAGCAGTTACTTGTCAAAAATCCCTCTTCACCCTCCCCCACAAGGCTAAATGGGTCATGGATTGTCACACAGAGGAATTTCAAAGAAATCTTTGCATGATCGATACTGCATGTTTCTTTCGGAGAGCCTACCTCTATACGATTGTGAACAAATAAACAAAGAAACAACCATACTGACTGAGGACCACAATAAAAACAAAATAATGCACATTTTACTTAAGCCTGCACATCACAGCTGTCTCATGACTTGATCATTCTGAAATAGGGCATTAGTTATTATACTATATTAGCTACTGTTCTAATTACTTGCAGAGAACTATTTTTTCTTTTCTATGGAATACAGAATATTTCGTATGATAATATGGTGCTGTTTTATCATCTGTGTTTTCAAATTACTTTCATGGTGATGTTTTAGGCATTTAATATTCTTTTTATTGCTACCTTATTTATGGAACCATGTCTGAACTATATATAATGGCAGTCATATGTGAATATGTGAGCACACCCGTCTTCTCACTGCTCTCCTTTCAGTGAACTGTGAGGTCTGAGAATTATAGGATTACGTGGGATTGCATCATTTTATCGCCAAAGTGAATAAAGACTGAGCCTTTCTTTGCTGTGTCCTGTGTTCATGCTTTGTTTTTTCCTTTTTTTTTTTTTTTTTTTTTTTCCTTAATAAATCATACAACAAATAGTGACAGAATAAAATTTAGGCTCAGTTTATGAAAATATCCTAATTCCATTAAAGGACTTCAGGATATACTTGACACGGGTAATTTCTTTGGTGATATAAAGTTACTGGCATAGGATCATTGGTGTTTGGGGTTAATGTGGCCAGAATGATACTTCGCCTTAGGAATTACCACCTCTTGGACTTGCCTTTTCCAGTTGCGTAGAACTGATCCCATATTAAAGAACTGCAGGTAGTCCATCATAGATGCAGCTAAGAGTCTGGCCCTATAAATCTAATCTTTCTAATCAGATAATCTGATGAAATGTCCTTGCTGGAAGTGCAGGAGAATGTTGGGTGGAAGGGAACAGCTGGAATCCTTATTAAACTGTAGTTGCCTTGTGTCTGCAATTATCTTCATTTATGATATAGCCAACAGTTGAACTGGATGTGTAGTGTGTAGGCCACCTTTTAACATCAGTTTAGCCCTGCCAGGAAAGAGAAGGGGGGTCATTAATCCTTGACTGTATTTATATGCATAGTACCCCACAATTGTAATGCAAGCCTGCTCACCATTATTCTTACATTGCTAATTGAGAGGAGTTCAGCAGACGTGTCTGGTATTCTCTGAGGTCCAGCTGGCATCCAGTTTCCAGCAGAGTTTGCTAGGAAACATGAAGGTCAAGTAACTTCCTCAAGGGTACACCATAAATGGCTCAGCTGGGATTAAGACCCGGATTGTCCTTGCTCCTAATCTTTTGCCTTATTAATCACTGTAGTCTCTTTCTGCAAATATCTAATGAGTTCGTATTTGTAGATTTACAAATGCAATGTTCTGGGCAAAGTCACTTAATTTGCGGGAGCAGATTTCGTGACAAGGAAAAGAATGAAATAGCATTCATTCTAAGCTAACTCATTACTTGAAATGATAAAAATAAGACTGGATTTTGCTTATGGGAGCTGTCACTTTAACAGCAATGTAGTACTTCTCTTCTTGATCTCCTATATTCTCAAAATTGCACATCTGGCCACTCCCCCTTGTCGACTCTCAATACAGATGCTACCGAGGAGCATATTTCCTGAACTTTTTGGAGTCTGTATTTACCTTTATTATAACTCAAAGAAATTGGCTGGCTGGCAACGCAGAAACAGTAATAAGGTTATCACATAGTTTATTTGTAAAACTCTCTGTGATGCAGATACTGCAGCATTTGGGTTTATAAAATTTTTATAATGTAGTTGTTTTACTCACCTCCTGTGTGGGATGGAGTACTCCATCTCTAAGAGGAAAATCAGCAACAGAGTTTTTAGTTAAGATGAGGAAACCCCCTGATTTTCTGTATCTCTAACTGAAAACCACAGTCAGTATTACAGAGTGTGAAACAGTTTATAGTGCCATCTGGTTTTAATTAAAGGCTTAGTTTCCCCAGTAGAAAGACACTTCATTAGAAACCAAAAAACATGTTCAGGCCAGCAGTCTGCTCTGTTTCTGTAAACAAGAATGGGTACAATGCAAAAGTCTGGAGAACTGCTTGGAAAGCCTCGTGGGGCACAGACATAAAATATTAACTAACACATATCCCATGGATTAAGAAGCCAGAAAAACAAAAGTCTTTATTTAGCCTGTTGTTAAACTACATCAACATAGTGTAACTGATCTCCTGCCATTAGGCAGTGAAATCCAAAACCATGGGGCACAATTAAAAGGCGACCTGGCACCTGGTGTCTCCAGTACACCTTCTGCAATCGCTAGAAAGAAACTATGTATCTTATCAAGGGATTGAGGATGCAGGGTTTTCCAGGGTAGGCTCCTACTTCAAAGTTAGCCCATTACCACATGGCCTGGACTCCTACATAAAGGGAGTTCTGTCTCCACTCTTGAGAAGTTACACTTGATATTAATTTTCTCAGCAAAAGTATCAAGGATTAATATGGAAGTGGGACTCACTTGCTGTGTGGTTATAAAATTAAAAGCAAAGACATAGTTGTGGGGCTATGCAGAGAATCTTCTGTTGTACTGCTGTCTTTGCCAGACCTGAAGTGCAGGACGGGATGTGCTAGCTAAAGATTCAACATGTAAGACACAATTTGAGAACTGTTGACTATATTAAACAAACAGATTATTAAATTTTCTAACATTAATGCTTTAAAATCCATCTGAAACCTTGTAAGGAGACAATTAAACATTAAAATTGGATAAAACTGGAGAGATTTCTGTCAATGTCTAACTTGATACCATGATGAGATTTTGTATCAGCTGTAGACTTTTTCAGAGCTATTTCTAGAAATCCAGATAAAATTCAGCATGTGGTGGTATAGCAAATGCACAAAAAATTGCAAAGGTATCTGAGTAAAAGAAAGGAGTTCAGTTTCCCATTATATTGAAGGTTGGTAGGGATTTTGTTAGGAGAGGTTTATCTGCAGTGACTGGAATGGGAGTTATGGTTCAAACAGGAGAGAGGAAACAAGTAATGTCCAATTCTACACAGGGATGCTTCCACAATTTCCACAGAATTCTACAGGAAGCAAACACACATACCTGAGTGTTGTTTACTTCTCCCATTGGATTTTGGTTTGAAGTGTATGTATGTATCCGAGATTAAAGTGGAGGAAGCCATGGCGATATTCATGAGAAAAATGTTGTATTAGAAATGTCACACAGTCCTTGAAGAAGAAACTCAAAAATTTCCTAACAGATATTGAAGAAAGTACAACGCTGCTGGTCTGTAGAGTAAGACAAAGAAAGATTTTAAGCTAATATAATAGCATTTGTTGCAGAAAAAAGTAGTTTTATAAAGAACGAATTCTTTCTGGACCCTCATGAGCATACACATTCACTCCACCTGATGCATAAACTGAGGCAGAGAGGTTAAATGATCTGACCTGAAGTGTGCAGGTACGGACATGTGCACCAAGGTGGTAAAAATTCACAAGAGGGCTCTACTGATAGATACTCATAACTATTAGAAATGCAAAATGAACAGAAGATACAGTGTTATGGAATATATAATGCCATGAATATTGTTATGGCACAGAACAACTTTCTGATTTAGAATATTTCAGTTTGTGTATTTGTACCTTCCAAAAGGGAAATCCACATTGCTAAAGAAAACAAGACCAGTGCTCAGGATGTATTTTGTAATGTTGCATCATAAATATCATATGTGCAATGATGTGTGGTTTCTAGTATGGTTGCAATCAACAGTAAAATCTTCCCCATTTTGAGAAAGGCTTGAGGATTGTCTTGTTTTCTCAGCATCTCTGTACATTTACAGATTATTGCAATTTGCTTTGATTCAAACTTGCTGGGTTTGCCGGTCTCTCTAGTCTCATCTGGGCAATTGTGTTCCAGCTCACTGTTCACATGTCGCTTCACTGCTAAAATAAAAACGGTGTTGCAGTCCTTCATCAGTACCTGCTGGTGAGGAAGCTGCTTGTGTCACACAACACATCCTGCTAGCTCAGCTGTCACTGAAAGCTGCAAAGTCAAGATGTCTCCCAAGGTCAGTCCAGGCATCTCTTAGTCATCTGGCCATAGCTAGCTTTCCAAATGGTAATGGCCTTATCTCTGAGTCAGCTGATTGGTGTAACCTCTCTTGATATATGGAAGATGGGATAGGATGCTCTAGGTGCCTTAACGCCTTTAAGTTGTGCTCTAGATTCTTGCTTTTGAATGTTGGATCTGATCCAATTTTCTGCTTTCTAGACCTTGCCCTCATTCTTCTTCCTAAGTGCTAGTTCCTGCCCTTGATCTGTTCAGCCTTAGATCCCAGCTCTTACTTGTTTCTTTTCCAGCCCTAGTTTCTGCTTTAAGTTAGCCCTCCCGACCTTGTTTGAGCTATGACTGCTCCTGATGCTGAAGACACTTGCAAATAGTGAGCCAAATTTGGTCTTCACTTAACCATGCAAGCTTCATTTTTCAGGAGGCTAAGATATACTCCAAGGACAGTGGCTTTAGTACTGTCTAATCAACTGATAGATACGTAGAAATTCTAGTTCTGGTACCAAGGCAAGCTACTCATGAAGGTGAATCTCATCTATCAGCAGATTGTTACTAATTGAGTAACATGGTAGAGCTGTACGTACTGCAATAAACTTTTTAAAAAATTTGTTTAGACATTTCTAAGAATGCTTCTTCCATCTGCAGCTTCCATGCCATAATAATAATAAAAGCACGTTAATTGTCTCTTACTCATTTCAAATAACGGGAAGGCAAGGAGATGCTTTCTCCACAAGTTTCCAAAAATTATTCAGTAACTTCCTGAGAATGTTTCCTCATTCATATGACAGACTCTTTTTATGCATGTGATGAGAAATTGTACTTGAAAAACCTGTGCTGAGAATAAGTGTATGTAGGATAGCCAGTTATAACAGGGCCTCTTAACTGGATGTGTCCATCAGGTGGGTGTATTATAATAATTAACAGAGGGAACTGATGAGCAGAGTCTATTTAGCAGAGCATCATCCAGCCAAAAGCAGATTCCAACAGAACTGTAGCAGAGGAGGTCAAATGCTGTTATTTTCCCAGCTTGCTCTTCTAGTGCACAGCAATCTGAAGTTTAGGGTCTTCTTGATTTAGAGATCGTACCTTTACGTTAATATTTATTTTTTTCTTCTGTGACTTCGTCTTATAGCTTTTCAAATTCATGTAAATTCTTGGTATCCTTCATTTCTTTCAAGAGTATGTTCCCTAATTTAAACCTTAATTGCAAATAGCACCACATTTACTTGTTTGATAACTTAATTTTATGTTTCTAATTCCTTTACTATAAGAAACGGAGAGCAGTCATCTTTTGCTCACTTCTTTCATATCACTTTTATTGTACCAGCTCTCAAGCTATCCCTTTTTATGAGAAGTCTAAGTTTCGTTATTCTTCTAATAAAGTCATTCCATGTGTTTGGGCTCCTTCTTTGTAACTCTCCTAGTTTTGTGATTGAGATAGGGAAGCCAGAACACATCTCTAGCAAGATTTTCTGTAGCAACACTGTGATGTTTATCGTTTTGTTCTCTACTCCTTTTCTACTGGTTCTTAACATTCTATGTGCTTTTACAGTTATTACTGGGCATACAGACACTGTTTGCATATCAACATCTATCATATCTCAAAGGTACTTTTCCTGTGTGCTGTTTGCCATTTTGAGGCCTGTCATTTTCTATATAAAATTACTATTACTTTTCATGATATTGTACTGAATTTCATCTACTAGTTTATTGCCCAGTTCTTCAGCATTGTGAACACTGTCTACAGCTCTTTGCAGAAAATTGTGACTTGAAAAGCTTACTATCATCATCAAACTTTGGCACGGTGCTATTTCGCCCTTCTGCACCATGCATATACTGAGCATTGCAGGCTTTAACAAAGAATTTTGTGGGACTTCCTGGTTTTTTTCCAAGAAATAAGCTTTACAAAATACTGTACAATAAATCTGTGTATTCCTGTATTCTATATTTGCTGGCATTTTTTTCTGAGTTTCTATCACCTTGCTCTGTATGGACATGAGTTACTAGTTAATAGGTCTTTGGTTCATCTCATAAATCCTGTAAAAAATTGGGGTGTCCCATATGTCACCTTCTATTCTTTTGGCACCAAATCAGTTTTAAGTGAAAAGTTACACTTCAGATGTAATCATGCAGCCATTTCTTTCTTTATTTCACAAGAACTCCTAGCTCTAGCTCTTTGCTCCTGTTCATTTTGTTGTTCTACAGCCTTTTCTACTGACACTTTGAGATAATTTAAGACAGCCTTTCACACATATTCCATACAGAAGAGTTCTAACGCAGAAACCTCCACAAGTCTGTTCTTACAGGTTTTCTCCTGTGGTTCAACCTCTGAGTGCTCATTTTATACCTTGCTCATGTATTGGTTGCGCAGATTTTCTGGAAGAGTTCCTGTTTCTGATATTTTTCTTGAGATGTGGGCTAAATCATTCCTTATTTATAGCAGATAAAATTCTGAATCACTTTATGGCTTTTAGTAACAGTAAGTAAAATTTAACCACACACATTTGTCTATTTCAGCATTTAATGCATTTATTATTAAGTATATTAAGTATAATGTTAAGTATATTATATATAATACATACAAGCATATATATAAATAAGTATATATTATATATACTTTATAAAATGTAATTAATTGAGATTTCTTTACTGGCTGGTTTGTAATGAGATTAAAAACCATATTCTTATGTACTGCTTGGCAGCTATAGCTACTGCTTAGTATCACCAAAACAGCTCAAGTGATTATCGGTTTTTCCAGAAGACAGCAAGTTCTGAACATGTTCATGAAAAGTATATAAAAAGAGATGTCTTCGTGGTACAACTGAGTGAGTAATATCACAGGCAGCAGAGGTTGGAGATTCATGAAGGAAGGAACCAGTGATTAAACATACTTAGATGAACGAAAATTAAGTTTAGGAATTGACAGACCTTATTTAGCCTTTGCAGGCAAACTGCCTAGGAGGGCAGTCTTTTAACTAAAAGTGAAAAAGAATTGAGATGCCTCTGCTATTTCTTTCAAGAATATCTGGTTCATAGGAGCTAGAAAAAATCAGTTGTGACACCAACAAAAAGCTTTACTGCTAGATGGTTGTTTCAAATTCTTGTAATGACCTTTAAATAATTTGTGTAATTTTACAGATAAACAACATAATATAAATGAAGGATTAAAACAAAACACATCTATTTTATCCTGTTCCATACCAGTTCACCTCTTTAAAGGTGCTAACTTAACCTTCTGTATTATTCTTCATCTACTGATATTCTTCATTTACTAATGTGTTCTTACATAAAAGCTTTTTGGTGGGCCCTTTTGAGTTCATTCTTCTAATCTATTATTTCCATATTGATCTGCTTACAAAAAGCTCCAAACTGTGCTAGCCACCAAAATAAATAACACATTGGCTAGGTAGACTTAATTTCTTTCAAAAAGTACAGCGTACTTCAAACAATGCTTAGGTGAATGAGCTGCTTCACGATCTTAAGAGAAATCCTATATTTCTTTCTCTGAGATAAAACATCAGTACAGTGTGAAAATAAGAAAACTGCCTTTTTAACCAGTTCCTCATACATTAGATTATTGGCTTTGATGATCAAGTATTTTGCTATGTATGGTTGCCTATACATCACTGTAAAGGTAAAATAAACACCTTAATTTTTACTCTCTGTTTTTAGTGTAAATAGCCCGGTTTTGTTTCATTAGTTAAAATAGTTGAAATGCATAATGGTAAGGCTTCCTTTTCACAATATATTATCTTATAAACATAGCAGTATTAATGCTGACACCTAATGGTATCCTTAATATCAGAACCACACCGAATTCTCGTTATGGCTTTACCTGCAAATCCACAGTGTGAAATAGCAAAAGAAGTCAGTAATTTTTCTTTGTGGATTTCATGGTGCCAATTAGTCTTGGAGCTATCTAAACCATAACTATTAAAATTGCAGGAATAAAAGTTCAAAAGAAGACATCTACACCATCGGTGACATCTACAGCATTGGTAACATCTGTAGAAACAGAAACTAGTATGTTAGATTGAACAAAGAATGGGACAGAACCAAGATTAAAGTTGTCATAGATCAAAAAACTGTTTGAGATTTGTCTATTTTCCCCACATGTATCAACAAATATGACTAGCTCATAAAAGAACTAACTGAAATAAGGTTTTCACTTTTAGCCAGGTATTTCCAATTTGTAATATAAATTGGAACATGCTAACAGTAATACTTCATAATTGTTTCTAACTCAGGAAGAAGCTCTTTCATGTCTGTGATTGAATTCAGTTATTTCAGATAAATTCATGAGCAACTTCACATTAAAAAGAAGTGTTTTTTTTTTTTAAAAAAAATTAAGAGTTCCTTAGCTTTATTCGATCACCTGTTCCTGGAATTTGTCTTAGCATTGACTTTCAAAAATTAAATTATCTTTAAATTTTTTTTCAGAGAATTTATGAGAAAATCCTCATGTCAGTTCCAATTTAGTATAGATTTATTTCCGATAGAAGTAATCTCTGACAGTCCAACAGATTATGCAATAAATTGATCCAATTCACCTTACTATCCATAAATAAGCTGGATATCTAACTGAAACCAGAGATGCAGTACCCCTTTTATTTGACAGACAAACATCTATTTGAGGAAAGCATTGAGTTTTCTATTTTAAAACATCATATATATAGAACTAATAGCAACAATAATGAAAATCAGATTATGAAGGCTATTTATTTGCTATTTAATTGCACTACCAGATTATAACACACTAACACTAATGACATATGTAATAGGAAGTCCTGTCATTGTTTGCTGTTTCAGATGCACAGAATAATATGATATAATGAGCACTGGGACAGTACAAGTACCTTTAAAGCTTCCAAAATACAACACAGCTTACATAGGTTTCTTGAGACAATAGCCAACACCCCAGGGGAGAAAAAAAAGTTACTGCAGATGTCAGAGCCATTTTTTGAGGTGAAAAGTAAGAAATGCTGTGGGATATTTCCTGTTTCACAGAATATAGACTTTCTTACACTTAAACATCTTTTTCACAGGATCTCAAACAGTAAAGTGGACCAAATTCAAATTATCTGAAAAAGAATGAAGGAAATAAGTCTTATGTGGATTCAGTCCTTGATGATTAAGAATGTGGGAATTTAAGAGTGATATGTACATATCGTGCCAATCCATATATATCATGTGTGATCTGTCTTTATGAAAAAGAATACAAAGATATTCAAGTCTTTATGAAAAAGAATACAAAGATATTCTAGTCCTCATGCAACATTCATTGATTCTGGAAGGAGTCTTGAAATAGAACAGTGTGTGATGTCATTTTAAAGAAATCATATTCTAATACTTAAAATATCTAAGTTGACACACATGTGCTTTGTCTCATTTCATGCCTGATGCCACATGTGGGTCAACTGCCAGCATCAGGATACTCAGAAAATGTGCACTCTCTCCAGTTCTGTGCACTCACTTCTGAATCACTTGAGAAGACTGGTCTTACTTGCATTTCCATGACGGCTTTTGGTTTAGTTTCTACTCGGAGGATGGTAGGATGGCAGGATGGCAGTTGTTGCATTCATTGGTCCTCTCTTCAGTGGCGGGTGTGTGGATTCAAAAAGATCTATGAGGCAGCAGAGTTCATAAGGGGTTCCTAGTACTGCAAAATGGGAAGATTGTAGGCTGTTAGACATTTTGGGGAGCATTTTTGTGGATGCTGGCTCTCATGACTGAAGAGCTGTTTAGTGAATTTTGGGAGAGGTTACTACACAGTATCAGCCTTTCTGGTGGGTTTGCACATTGTCATTTGTCATGGGATTGACACATTTTTTTACAAATCTTAATCCTAATACAAATTTATTGTTAGTATTGTATTTTGTCATCATCCTTTTGGATTTCTGCTATGCTACAAAGAATCTCAATGTATGTGATAAATTAGACATTAGCCTTTCTTCCTTCTCCTGGTGTTATCTCGCAGGTTTTCTTTTTCTCTGTTGTGCTTGACATCCATATGTGTTCTAAATTTGAATTATGAAATGGTAAAAAATACAGATAAAATATTTGTTTCTATCTTTATACACAAACTTATTGGGATGAATAGGTGACAATATGATGTAGATTTTAATTTCAGGTTAGGAACACCAGCATTCTAACACAAATCTGATACTATAGCTGCTTGTCAGACTGAAGATTTTCATGGCTAACTATTTTCTGTTATCTTTACTGACTTCAGGGCTGCAGCCAGATATGCCATTTCTCTTTTTTTTTCGTTCTTCAGTTGCAGTTAGTTTTCAGATTCTCCAAGTTTTCAGATTCTCCAAAACACTATGGGTATGTATGTACAATCTCTACTTCTGACCATTTACGAAAACATAATGAATTTGAAGCCAGGAGAATTTGAAGATTTGCGTGCAAACCAGTACATTTCTCTGCTTGCTTTTGGCACAGATGTTTTCATTTGGGTGTAACAAAACTATCAATGATATAATTCTTTCCCTGAAGATATTCTTTAGGGCCAAAAAATCCACCCCAAAATGACTCTTATTAAATTTCTTTTACAATGCAGGACACAAGAGAAGTAAGAGATGTCAGTTTGAACAAGGAATTAAAAATACGCTTGTGTTTAATGGATCCCTATGACAAGCACACACACTGAGAGACAGCAACAGTTCTCCTTGGTCTCAATTTAAACTGTGTAAAAAGTCTGGCTTTTAAACTTTGTTGCAACTTTAAGATGTAACAAGGTTTCTGGAAACCTTTTTCTGGAAAAAAAGTTAGCTGAATCAGTTAAATTGCTCACAAGTTAGTTTAAGCTTTTTCCTTTGGAAATGTAAATCTTTCTACTCTTTGCCTTTCATTATTGAATGCTATTTCATAAGTGGAGAGAGGCTTTCCTTTTCAATGATCTCTTCATTCACAGTTCCTCTTTACAGTCTATCTTGGTTATGGATGTTTGTCCCTAATTTTTGGCCATGGTACATTTGCATTTTTTATTTCTCATATGCCTTCATACTCTTTAGCAATCTTACTTTTGGTGATCTTCCACGTGCATTGAAACTTGGCACAAACGTGAAGAGCACACTACTACTAACAAGCATAGTTTATCCCTCCTCTAAGCAGAAATGATACTTGATGCTTTAACAATGCATTTAATTTGTAGTGATTTTCAGTTCTTGTTTTGTTGTTTTGAGCGTGTGAAGACACATGAACCAATGTAATCCATGTGAAATGTTCTGAATGCTTTAATCGCTGCCATCTTCCACAGATAACCCTGTATGTTGCCCTATGCAACTCATTAGCTTCAGGACCACAAACACCTAGGCGAGGACCTATGTTCTATGACGGGCAATCGGCTCTCCCTGACAGCGCCATTAATAGCCATTGGACCACAAGCACCGGCGGGGCGGTGGAGGCACAAACCCTTTGAAAGGTATCGACGGCGGATGCGGCGACGCTGTACCTATGGCCTTGCCATGTGGCCCCGGCCCGGCGGTAGGCTCTTCGCCGGGCAATAGGCTTTAGCCAGCGGCAGGCAGCGGGAGCCCCGGGGAAAACGGGTGCGGGAGGCCTCGGCCCGGCGTCGTGCCCTCTTCCCACCCGCAGCCCCGCGACCACATCCAAGTGGCGGAAGGAGGACGAGGAGAAAGAGGAAAAGGACATAGACAGCTGCGCAGTCTTCCGCGTACCGCCTCATCGCCTGTCCCTGGGCCGGCCCCGCCCTCCGGCCGGCCCCGCCCTCCTCCCACCGCGCGCGCTCTCCTGCCCTGGACCTCGTCGGCCCCCGTCCGTCTCCTCAGGTGAATGCATATCCCTCCGCCTCGGCCGCCCCTGCCGCTGGGGTGGCAGTCCCACAGTCCCCGGATGGAAGCAGTTATGGCCGCCAGCAGCGACTCGACGGCCTACCGCGAGGGGCGAGGTAACTGCCAAGCGGCGCCGGCTGGGGAAGGGGGATCTCCGCGGCGTGCGCGAGCGGGGGCCGGCGCGAGGTGCGGCCGAGAGGAGCCACCCGCGCCGGAGTAGGAAGTCGCCCCGTGATAGGGCTGAGCTGTTAAGTAGTCCGTGCCTCCCGCCTCCCAAGTTCGTGGGGCGGTTGGGGTCTGGCGGGGCGGCGGCCGGAGACGGCGGGCAGCGCCCGGTCGCGGCGAGGAGTGGGTGCCAGTGCCTCGTGGCCGGCGCTGGGCTGACTGTGGTGCTGTATTCCTCCGCCGGGCTACGCGCGGACGGGCGAGGTGTCGCGGCACCCCCGGGGCCCTGTGGGCGCCCCGCGGCGGGCGGTTGGGGGCAGCGGCAGCGCTGCCCGAGGAGCCGGGTGCACTATGCGGAGGAGCTGGGGAGGACAGGCGCCCCTCTCGCCCCCACCCTAAATTTTGGGGAGTGCCTGGTTCTGCCGGCGAGGTCGGCTGGAGCCCTCGACACCGCCCTGAGGCGGCGGCGGCAGCCCCGGGGGCTCCCCCGCCGTTTCGGCGTTACCGGCCGTTTCGCCTTTTGTCCCTGCGATTTCCTGCGTCCACATCCCGGGGGACGGGAGCACAGCCCGCTCTTAGCTCCGGCCCCTCTGCAAGCCCCGGCATCGCCTGTGGGACGCTCTTCGTTAGCGGCGGGGCCGGAAGCCCCCTTTGGGTAGCGGGCCAGCGCACTCGGCATCGCAGGTGTGGGCTGAGGAAGCGGCTGTCTGTAGGTAAGTTGTAGCAGTGGCCGTGAGTCACTGGAGCCTTGAGCTGCCGTTCTTGTAAACGGCAAGTTGTCTGTGTGGCATGGATGCCTGTGTTCGTTAGCTTTGAGAGTGATTTGGTACTTTGTTTTTACTTTATGTTTTATTTTTACAAAAGCAGCCTTTTGCTGCGTCAGATAGATTCTATCTGAGCGCCAGAAAGCACTGGCTCTGTGGGTTTCTGACAATCGAGTTCTGTAAGTTCCTGCATGTGTCCGTGGCTTTGTAGAGATGAAAACCACTCCAGATTTGCAGACACGTAGGATGGGACGAGCATGGATAATAATTTAGCATAGTTTGGTTTGGCTTGTTTGGGGTTTTCTTTTTTAGTAAAAATTAAATAAGTGTAGACAGTTTTTATAGAAATCTCCAAAATGCTGCCTGCCTGGGCATGTCTGTGGAATTAAATTTGTTTGTATGTTTTTGGGTTTTTTTCGCTTGTTCTGAATGGAAAAAAAAAAAATGAAGTAAAAGGTAACTAACTTAAGAGTGTCTTACTCCTGTCTATCATTTCTCACTAAAGTATATAGCAAAAACTTTTTCCTCTATGTGTACTTTTTTAAAACATATTGGATATACTGGAGCATTTTTTGGGGAAGAAAATTAAAGCTTAGAGCCTCAGGTGGTTACTTATGCTTGTGCTTAGTGTTTTGGTCTGCCTTTTGTGTTTTGTTTTTTTTGTTTGGTTGGTTTTTTTTTTTGAGTGTTAACTGTGGTGTATGCTTGTGTATTTCCAGGGTTTGTATTCACCGTGTCTGCTTTCTAATCTACTTACTCGTTTCAAATATTTATTTTAATGTAATATTCCATCTCCCAAATTTCTGCAGAACTTTCTAGAAAATTATAATTAGGTCTTTGCTATAGAAGTTATTACAATTTTTATTTAAGTGTTACTTTGAGTCCAAGTGCCATTTTGAGGTACCAGTTACTACTTTCTGTCTTGGTTTTATGTTATCATATGTTTATGCTTACCAGTTACGAATGCCTGAGATGTAGTGACAAAGCTAAGGTTAAAGTTGGAGTTTTCCAGTGATTTTTAATCCCATCCATTAATTTAGTCTCTGTATTGTTTTTGATGGTGTCCTTTGGGAGAGAACATAGCATGTATTTACAGTTTTTCTATCTTCAATGTATTAAAAATGTGCATACTATAAAAATGCAAAGGATTTATATTGTTCAGCTTATTATTTCCTTTTGTTTCCAGACCTTTTTTCAGTATTTCTCCCGACTGTGGCCTTTTCTGAGCCTTACATATTTACCTCTTCTGTGTATGTGGAAAAATGTTAAAAAGGCTGAAGAATTGAAGTCAAGTCTTTTCTTAATGTGTAAGTTTGGTTTCTTCTTTGATAATGTACATTTAAAGATTCCTATAATTTTTTTTTTTTTTCTAGATGGTTGTTTCTAGTAACTATTTTCGTTTTTGTGCTGCAGGTGCTTGTTGATAGTTGCAAGCTACCCAATAATAACAGATACAAATTGTAATTTGCGTGGTTAATTAGTTAAAGGAGATCTCTAGTCAGATTTGAATATACCCAACTGAGACTCTTTGCCAACCATAAATGTTTTAGTGAAATGTTGCCCAGTTGGACCACATTGGTGTCATGTTAAAAGTCTGAGGCTTGTTCACTCTAACACTTAATCCACTTCTGTTTTTTATAGTGTTAATCGCATACATATTTTAGGTTTCAGTATTTAACATTATGATGTTTTAACCTGAATGATAGGCAGCTACCATCAATTCTATGATTCTGTGATGTATTGCATCATGCAACCTGTAATATTCATGCGTTGCATCTGTATTAAAGAAGTTCTTCAAGCAAACAAGTTCTAGTCACTTACTCTTTTATGTGGGGATTCAGCTTGCTCCTGTTCAAATAAGGGATTTGCTATTGACAAGAGAAAGTATTACAATGTAGTACTCCTGGTGAAAATGGAATGTAACATAGAGTTGTGCCGTTCTGAAGTGTTTTAGTTTGGAAAGATTCCCAAGGAGTGAGTTTGTGCGTCTATGTGTCTGTGGTTTGTGGTGGTGTTGGTTTGTTTGCTTGCTTAGTTTTCTGGGGCCAGGGTTGAATGTCAGATGTCTTGCATGTCTCATAGCTGGAGCACACAGTTCATAGAATCATAGAATACTACATTGGAAGGGACCTTTGGAATCATGTGGTCCAACCTTTCTTGGCAAAGCATGATACAAACTAGATGGTCCAGCACCCTGTCCAGCTGAATCCAGTGCTGGAGAGTCCACCATTTTGCTGGAGGAGTTAACTGAATTGATTTGATATTGGCGTCTGTATAAAATGTCAAAGTCTGTTTTGACTTGTGCAGAAATGCCAATGTATTTTCCAAAGGAATGCAATAAAGCATAAAAAGAACATGCTTTTCTTGCTATGTGACACATGAACAAGGCCTTTTCAGTCTCCATTTTCTTTGTCAGGTATTTACATGTCTAGTGTTAGATACTTCCGTCTCATAGGACTATGTGAAAATATTTGGAAGACCTTAGTGGTGATGCTTATTGATGGCCTGGAGCTCTAGAAGCAGCTCTTGCATGTCATCACAATGAGGGAGAGGATGTGATCATTTTTTCAGTTTGAATGTGATTAGGATGATCTATATGAGTTCCAAGTCTGTGTTGCTTCAGGGTGGGCAGGAGAATAGTGGACAGAGAGCTGCTGATCAGATTTCAGCTAATACTTTACTAACTTGCTAGTAAAGGGGAAAGTGACACTGATTTCTACTATGGAAAAACTTTTTAGTATAAAGTGTTATGTAGCAGTGTAGAAAGAATTCTTCCTTCTCAGTGTCACCTTTCAAAATCCAAGTTATTTTCACTGCTATTCCATTTCTGTCGATTTTATGTTGATGTGGGAGTGTTGTTTAAGCATAGATTTGAGCTGCTATAAATTATTAGTGTAGCCTGTTATGGAAACACTGGCTTTAAGTCTGTAGCAAGACAATAATACTGACCATACTTACTTGAGCCTCTTAATCCATAGAGGAGTACTGTTGTCAGCCGTGGACTTATTCTGAAAAGATTAACCTATGCCCAGGAACATATGGTGAGAAACCAGTTAACTTGTATTTGGTTACCACCTCAGACTTGTGTGATACTAAAGGTAGGCATGTGAAAAATTCATTGTAGAGGAGCGTGGTGGGTTTTCTGGTGTTGATAATATCGCATTAGTGAAGTAGATATTTTGTCAGATTTTTTTTTTTCTTTTTAAGCACAATAGAATAGCAAACATGAGTAATAAAAATATCAACTCCTGCTGAATTTGGCTTGTTTTTAGTATTTCATCTAGGTTCAGTTAGTGATCCATGTCACAGAGGAGGTATAGTATTTATATTTGCTTGAGATCCTGAACAAGTAATAAATGCTAGCTTGATTTTTAAAAGGCAGCTCTTTTGATTTCTTAAGCTTACAGGCTGCCCTAGTGTGGGAGAAACCCCAAATTTGATGACTTACAACTTCAATGTTTTAATCTTTCAGTAGACGTTCTTTAAAGCTTGTTTTTTCAAGATTTATGTTTATTTTGTGGACACCTCTCCAAGCAACAAACCAATAAACAACCCCTCTCCAAATACAAACAAAGGTTACAGTGTAATGTCTCTTTTTTGCCTCATCCTTTTTTATCTCAAATGCTATTATAAAAATCAACAACTTCCAAGATTGGCATGTATTTGCTAATGAATTGTAATGGGCATTCTAATTGCATTAGTTTTAAAAGTAATACTTTGTTTTCTAATTTCAGGAGAATGAAATGGGGAAGCTCTAGAACCTTGAGAATAACTCGGCACAGTAGTCTTTTTTGCTGCAGGAACTAAGTCTAATCTCAAGAAATCTTTTAAAGAAAAGGAAAACCTAAAATCATGCCATCTGAAAAGGAACATTTTTTTTGTGATAAAAAGCAAATTATTTTGTTAAAACCTAATGCTGCGAAGAATTTTTCTACAGATACTACACTGGGAAAAACGGATCCTTTGAAAAAAAAGGATCATTTGGTGAATGATCCCTTAAGTATGGTAACTCAACCAGCAATTTTAGACGTCAGTGTTGCTTATGAACTAAAAAATGTGAAAATTGATTTACCCAAGGTGAACATTCCAAATGAAGTATTGCTGAAACATGAAGTTGATAGATTTAGAAGACTCTTTCAGTGTAAGCAGCAAACTGCAAGAAAGTCCCTAAGTCTAGAGAAAATAAACGTTAGCAATCCCAATTGTTCAGAGGGAAACCACTTGCAAAATAAACCAGAAGTGCCATTTGAAGAAGGATTGAAAACTGCAGCAAAAATACTGAATTTCACTTGTACGAAGTGCAAGGATAACATCAGATACAGCCCAAATGATCTGCAGAAACATTTTCAGCTGTTACACTATGGCGAGTTGCCTTTGTATCCTTGTGAGATGTGTAACTTCTCAGCCAATGACTTCCAGTCATTTAAACAGCATAGGCGCACCCATCGTAGCACTTTAGTAAAATGTGAGCTCTGTAATGATGAGCGTATGTACACTTTGTTGGATTTGACAAAACACTTCACATCAAAGCATTGTGCAAATGGTCACTTTCAATGTGAAAAATGTGGGTTTTCTACCCAGGATGTGGGCACATTTGTTCAGCACATTCATAGACATAATGAGATTCCATATACATGTGGAGAATGTCATCACATAAGCTTTACAAAAGAGGAGTTCCAGGAACATCATCTTGTTCATACCAGAATGTTTCCTTTTGGTTGTCAGTATTGCAGTTACAGGACACCTCGGAAAGATTATCTTTTAAAACACATCATAGCTTTGCACAGAGACCACTTGTATGCAAAAGAAAAACTGGAAAAGGAGAAATGTGAAAAAAGAATAGTGAAGACTCCAGAAGGACTGAAGCTTGTGTTAAGAAGGTATAAAATGGGAGCATCAAAAAAACCACTCTGGAGACGGAAAAAAATAAACAGTGAAAGTGACAAAATTGGAGAAAACAATGCACAAGTGCTAACAAGTGTGAATAAAATTCAAACAAAAGATGAGGAGCTGAACCAGCATGTGAGAAGTGTGGAAACAAATGAACAAAAAGATCAAATTATGTATACAGGAAAGCATAATTTCACAGATGGAATGCTCTCTGCTACTACTGCACAATATAATAAAGCAGATGATGGAACAAGTTATGGCCTGGGATTATTGAAAAATGCTGTTCATGGGCCAACAGTATTGATGGTAAAAAACAATAAAATATCTGTTCCAGCAAATTACAGTGCTAAATTTATGGGATTTAAAATGGTAGATGGAAAACAACATATTGTTATAAAGTTGTTACCTACGAGTAAGCAAAATGTACATTTGTTGGGTCAGAAAGCTGATCCTGTTAAAGATGGGTCTGCAACTCCTTTGCTACAGACTGCTGATCCGTGTGGCTTGTCTTCAGGTGCTATACCACGTGTAACTGATCAGTCAACCTTAAAGAACAATTCTCTTCACTCAGTAACCTCCCCTCCATTTTCTTGTTCTGCTTCTCATTCAGGAAAAACGAAAGTGGGAAAACAAAGTAACTCCTTGTTGTATGATAGGAGTGTTTCTCAAGCTGTAGCATCTTCTAATGTAGCTGTAGGAAAAGGTATGAATTATTTGCCAATGAAGCTGGGCTCAACTGTACCTCCATGTGGTGAGGTGACAAAAGGTGGAACTCGAAGTAATATCTCATGGGGAAGCTATAGTCCTCCAAATCACCCTCAGGTATTGCCACCCACTATTACAAATATGCTTCACTATGACCCTATGAAAATGCCCTTCTTTCCTAAACTGAAAATACAAAATGGTGGCCTGAATAGTAGTAATGGAACTAACAATCTCTATTATTCAAATTCAGTGGATTCTTCTAATGAAAGATTGCTGTCTTTTCACAACTATTCCAAAATGGACACTTCAGATGATCCATGTAGCATTTGGATGTCAGCAGAAGACAGGTACAAAGAATTTATATATAGCAAAACGCTTCCTTTTCAGAAGAGTAGAAGTAAATCTGCATCTTCATATTCAGAGTCAATGAAAGGCTTAAAACCAGAGAAAGCTTTATCAATCCAATCAAATATTAATAAAACTTATGGACACATAAACACTAAGAATAACTCTGTGTCTTCTAAAAGCCAGTCTAAATGTGTTGTTGACAGCGAGTGTTTTATGGAGAATGAGCATAATGGCCAGCAGTATTTGGATGCTAACAACTGTCAAGGCTTTGAGAACGTAGCTGAAAAATTCCAAGAAAATGCCTCTGATTGTGTTAACTCGGTCTTAATGCCTAAAATCACATCTGTTTTCTCATTGCAGAGTGAACAGGCAGCTAATTATTTATCGCCTGAAATAAACCAGTTACTTCAAGATGTGTTAAAAGTGAAAGCAACTACTCAGCAAGAATCCCACAGCAAATCAAATAACTGCATAAAACTTCATTCTGACAAGCTGCTTTCTGGTCATGAGACAGGGAATAAAACCTTTACGCATTTAAAAAGCTCTGCAACTTCATGTGTTTTTCAGAGGCCTCCTCCTAATGTAGACTTTAATTTATGTAAGAGAGAGTTGAACACAAGATGTAGCACAAATGAAGGTACACATTGTGGGAGAGAAAAACAGACACCCAGAACATCGTATGCTTCACAGGGAATGGATAAATTTTCCAGAACTCCAGGTGCTGGTACATTGCTAAAGACTCCTACAGATGCAATTGTAACACAGCAATTAGGAAAAGATAAAATACTGTCTACAACCCCAAATCCTCACAGCTTGTCACCGGTTCTTCAGGAAAAGAAGAAACCTCTTTTAGTTCAGTCCCCTTCATCAAGATTTTTTGTTCCTTTGCACCTTGCTAACCAGCCTGGACTACGGGTGGTTTCAGGAAAATCTCTTCCATCAACCAGTTTGTCAGATGGGCATGTGTCTAAAGGTGTTCCAGCATCTTTTGTTTTAAATAAGGGACCTGGAATGATTTTGACTTTTAGCAGGGCAATTGGAACGGTTGCAAATGTACCTAGTGATAGTTCTCAGGTTTTAGGGAGAGTTGCATCCGGAGAATATGGTAAAATAACCATGCCAGCTTCAAAAGTGGAGGGGAAAAATGACAGTTTCAGAAGCATAAGAAGCTCCTGTAATGGGAGAGCATGTAGTACAGCAAATGACTCATTGAGCAGCATGCCATTCAAAGGACCTCTTGTAATTACAGACTCATCGGAGTCGACTCTGAGAGGAATTTCTTCTGTGAAGGTGTTACCAGAACATCAGGATGCTGTCAGCTGTTCCTTGGAGTCAGTAAACCAAGAGGAAGTTAAACAGAAACAGCATGTTTATGCACTTTTGCCTGATGTACAGCAGGCAGTTCTTCTGAAATGTGTGACACCAAACAAGCCTGTAGTTCATAAACATAGTGTTTTTCAGGACAATGCTCATTATCAAAATTGTCAACCAAAGAAAACTGAAGCCATGCAACAAAAGCTTTTTCTGAAAATTAAGACTTCAGATACACTGGCTGGTACAACTCAGTCAGTTAGCAACTCAGTGCCCTCACTGCCGTTGGATAACTTGCAGTCCCTTACTCCTGCACTAGCACAGAAACAAACTAATCTTACTTCTAATGATGCCTTAATCTTACCAGGTAGGATAATGCCAGCAGATGCCTATTTGGCAAGCTGTAATCCAGCATGTTGTGTACCTCCTGTAGAACCTGTTTATTCTACTAAATCTGCAGGGACATGGTTGCAAGATGGTTCTATTGAGAGTACTGCTAACAACAGGAATAACTTTGGTAGTCAGAAGTCCGCATGGAGCACCCGAAACAGAACTGCAAGTGTAAAACCTCATTTAAAACAAACTGGGTCTAAAAGTTCCAAAACTGTGGGTGTGCAAAGAAAAAAGAATTTCAAACGAAAAAGTAAGGATAATTGCCCAGAACCGCCAAGAAAGAAAATAATGTTGCACAGAAAGCGTAAAGAAAAGAATCAAGCAGAAGTTATTAGTGAATCAGGTGTCCCTTACAAACTGAGGGCATCAAAAGAAACTGTGAGGACTTTGAAATTACTTCCTTTTAACTCTAAACAGCTTGTAAAATGCCCCCGGAGAAATCAGCCAGTTGTTGTGCTTAACCATCCTGATGCAGATGTTCCTGAAGTTGTAAATGTAATGAAAACCATTGCTAAATTTAAGGGACATGTTCTTAAGGTTTCATTGTCAAAAAGAACTATTGAAGCGCTTTTGCAGCCAGCTTTCTGCAATCCTTTGGACAGAACTACTGATGATCTTTCTCAAAAGAGGCACAGGACAATAAAACCTATTAGCCCTGTAAAAGAAAGGTTTGTCTTAAAATTGACACTGAAAAAGACTAGCAAAAACAATTACCAGATTGTAAAAACTACCTCTGATAATACCTTGAAAGCTAAGTTTAGCTGCTGGTTTTGTGGTAGAATATTTGACAATCAGGATAATTGGGTAGGACATGGACAGAGGCATTTGATGGAGGCTACTCGAGACTGGAATTCATTAATGTAATGATGACCAGTGAAGAAAATAAAATCTAAGTATCATACATTACAGATTTTTTAAAAGAGAATCAGCTGAACTAGGATACACAAGTAATTTTGTTTTGTATTTCAGTATTATAACTGAAGTTTAGAAAAGATGCAGAGTGCTTGTGTTTTAAAAGGAAGAGCAGATTCTCTGTTGCCATCAAGCTTTGAGACAGATCAAGGAGATTTGTGGTTTAGATAACTTGTAACTAACTGCAAATACAATTCCATAAAAATATATTATTTTTTGTTACTACTATCATGTCCTATATTTTTATTCTATAGAATTGAGTTTTCAGGGCTTTTATTCTGTATATATTAAAAAAACCCTAAACATGTAAATATTTTTATACCTTTCAGTTATTTGTTATAATTCTTGCACAGAAACTGCCCCTCCTGCCCTAGTTTTTCAGTTCTGTGCATGCACTACTAAAACCAATTTTTAAAATCTTTTCAACTACACACAGCTGTTATCCTGGGATTTTTGTTATTTTCACTTGTTAACTTTTGATCTTGCTTTTCAGGGATTGAACACTATTGTTAGCAAGTGCCTAAAAGATGTGAAGCAGTTTACATTATGTCAGTTGTGTAACCATAGGTCTATATAGGGCCATTTTCCCAATAGTTTCATTTAAACAAAGCCATATGTGAATGCTTTAAGCTATGCACATGACACTTGTACTCTTTCTGTGCAGTTTGTCTACTTTCTTAGTGAAGTATTTTTCATATAAATTAATAAAATGTTACGATTGTGGTAATATGGTGAGCCTGAGAATGGAATCATTTGAAAAGGTACAGTATATATATTCATAATGTATATGGTGTTTAAGAATGGTGAACATTCCTAATCTGTATTGACTCTGTCACTATTAAATTTGTTATAACTTGTGTTTACAGATTATGACTGTGAGCATTTATAGAAAATACTTTTGTACCATGTCTGCCACAAACTATAGGAAGCCCAGGATATGGTAAAGTGCAAAGCACCATTTTAGACCTGTAACTGCATTGCAGTTTTATTCTAGCTGGTTGTAATTTGTTCCCATAACGACTAAATAGTATTTTCTACTATTTAAATCTCTGAGGTTTAGGTTGTGTGCAAGCCTAGGGGTAGTTCCGTGTGACTGTTTCTACACGGTGAAAGTGAAGATTGACTTGCTACCAATGAAACAATTGGAAGTCTTCCATGGATGTCACAGGGATATCACCAATAACAGAATTTGACTTATGTTACATTTTAAAGGGTGTTACAATGAAAATGATTAAAAAAAAAAAATCTTCAGTATCTCCAGTACCTACCTATGTTTTTCTTTCTTGATGTGTCTGTTGGCAAGAAGATGCACGCTAGCCTTGTAGCTGGTGAGTTATGCATGGGAGCCAGCTGAAGTACCTGAGACAATCAAGGCAGCATAGTTTGGGTGAATTAATATGCAGTTGCTGTGTGTTCTATATCAAAATCAGATCATTTTGTGCTGTACAATGGGCTTGAGTTCTGACATTACTTTGGCTAGGAGCTTTGAAGAATACAGTGTAGTGTTGAGGAAGTGTGTTGGAATGAAACAGCAATAGGAAAGCACAAAATTTTTTTAAGCTTTTTGACTAGAGGGATCTATTTGTTGCCTCTAAATCCTGAAATTATTCTGGACATTGCCATTGTCTTCTTTGGCATAAATACCTGTGAAGTTTGTTGATAAAAACTACTTGATGCAACTACAGCAAAGATGACCAATTTTCGTTCAGTTTACTTAGCACTGAGGTGGAAGTTCTGTGTAGGACTAGGGGGTTTCTCTGTATTGGTGAATCATGAGAGTGACAGCTGTCACTGGAATTTTTTTCCCCTCCAGCTTGTTTTCCAATGAATTGGGTAACCTTAAACAATACTGTGAAAATGAACATTTTAAAGCTAGGAAATTTTGAAATAAGGTTGCTTTATATAATCTTAATTCATTGTCATGTGTCACTTTTCTGTGACCATCCATGTCATTCAGTGCAGAGAATTGTTGTTCCCTCCTGACCAGTGATTATTTTGTTTCCCCACCCTTCATTATGTCCTTGCATTATTTAGCACATACTGCTCAAGCACTGTTCTGAATATATAATACCTTTTTTCTTACGAGTTTTTCCAGAATGCTTTGTTTGAGATCCTAAGAGTTTGGCACGTAATACAGATCAGATTTCAAAGAATTTTAAGTGACACTTCAATGAAATTGAGATCACAATTAACGACCATCAGGAGAAAGTCTGGCTTAAGCAGTCTGACCAGCACTGCAGTGGTGGTACAGGGACAATATACAGTTCTTCAATGAAATGTTCAACTGCTTTAACAATATGGGGCTACTTTTTCACAGGCTGACTCCTGCAGTATTTGTTTGCACATTTCTCAGCATCTTTTATGAATGGGAAAGGTGTATCTTACAAAATACCATACAAACCAGTCTTTCATGACACAGCTATTATTTATCCCTGAAGTATCATGTGAACCAAGTGAAATACATAAATCCATATTGAAAAAGTCAATGATCATATGTTTAATGCTTGTGTTATGATGGATATATTTGATGTGACAAATCAAGTTTGCACATCTAAAGGCAACTTACTTGTGTTTTGAATGCTTGACTTTGCAACCATAACATTTTAAGATTGCTTGTAACATTGTGTGTATATCAAGATAAGAAAACCTTAACTTGATTATAGACCTTAACTTGGTTATCGTATTTTGGGACATACAGAAATAGGTGCAAGTGGAGAGTCAAAAAATGTTCATTTGTGCAGTATTCATGTGTTTGTGTAAAGTGGCCTTAAAGAGACCTGAAACCTAGTCCACTGTATATTCTTTGCAATATGTGTATTCATCAGTAAGTCATGGTTTCTCTTCCTGAGCAACTCCAGTGTTTTTAACAAAAAACTTGTGTTCAGTATTTGTTCCAGAGCTGTCGTCATGAGACATGTTTTTTTACATTTCCTAAGAATCTCTGCCTGCTGCTGGTGGTTTAGATTGAAGGAGGAATGTAGTTTTGTAACTTGCATGTCTGAACACTTGGTCTTTGGGAATGCAAGTTCTCACTCATTTCACTGAGTAACACTGTCAGGAATGATGTGCAGTATTCATTGTACTCTCCTTTCTGTATCAGGTAGGCAGGCAACACTCCTGCTCCTTTGTACATTGTAAATATGATAATTTGCGCTGTGTTCTCAGGCAAAAAATACACTTCATTTTAAAGCTAATTTTTTAGTTCTATTTCCCCTCCCTCCCCCATTCAGTTACTGACAATTATATGGAAGAGACATTAGCTGACAATATCAAAGAAATGTGGAAGAAGAGGTGGGTTGCTGTGTCTGTCAGAGGTCAGATTTGCTACCTGGTGGAAACACTGGACAGCATTAACTGGTGGCAGTTGCTGGCACTGCAACAGTTGTAAGATAAAGTTTCAGGTATAGTATTGCACTGAGTTACCATTTCCTAGATTCTGTGGTGGCTGCTGAATCAGTAGTGTTAGGATTTTTAATGCTTTCAACAATTCATTTTATATCCTTGCAAAATGCAAAATTAGCACTCGGGGATGGAGCATGCTGTGTTTAAAGTGGTAACTTGGTGCAGTCCTATACCTAAAGCTTGCTGAAGCCTTTCTCCAGCTTAAACTGTATTTCAGAATATGTCTACACCACAGTCTGGCCAAGCTATAAAAAAAAAAAATCTATCTTAGGTATGGAAAGCAGTGTAACTAGTCTGCTTCTTTTCTTCCTGTATAAAACTAAGTATAGTAAAATAGGTGATCACATACTGGTGGGCTTGGTGTCATCTGCCTGAGCTTTATTTTGTGTCTAGAATGTTCTCAGGATGAATGGATTATTTTGTGGAAGGTGGTGGTGCCTATCAAATCCTCTCCTTATTTTGTCAAAACTATGAGGTACCCCTTTAATGATGTAGAATGTTGCTAAAAAGAAGGGTTTGAGGATGAAAGTAGTTGAATGTGTATCTAGAGCATATTTGTAGATCAGCCACAAAGTTACACATGGTGCTGAGCACATAGTGCTATGGGGCAGGAGCAGCAGTGCTTTGAGTACAGAAAGGGCTCAGTATTGCTAATTACCTTAAATACCTGATACTTTGTCATATGGAAGTCTATAGGTACACTTGAGTTTCACTTTTTCATGCATTTTCCCCCCACAGCTCTAGAATGATGTTGATACTACACATTTAACTCTGAAAGCAGTGCTTGAAGAATCTAGACACTTTTGTGAGGAGCAGCATACAAAGGTTAACAATAAACAGTTCTGTTAAGAAAGTTTAAATACAATGCAGTATGTTTGTGAATAAGGTGAGGACTCAGCATGAATGCAATAAAAGGCTAAATATTGAGTGGCTGCTTTTTCATGGGAGTATTGTTTTCCACAGGAGTATTATTTTCCACTGTGAGTATTGCTGAGTTAGTAACCTAAAATGGCATTTCATGTAACTAAACAATATCAAGAGTACACATAGAGAAGTAAATTAACCTTGCAGAGACCAAGAACTTGTGTTAATTTTGAGGCCTTGACTTAGCAATCTTGATGGTCTAAACATTAGTACTAAAGTGTAGTATTAGTATAATACCAATTAATTCTAACTGAGCAATATACTAAATGTAGCATTTATATAGTACTGTGAGCAGCCTCTCATAGGCTTGTGTAAAGTCTGTATACATTGTTTCTGACTTGCCAGTGTCATTTGCTTCACGTCTGGGCTATTACCTGTGTTGTAGAGGGAAGAAACTGGGATGCAGCAAGGTAGGTAGCCATTTGCTGAACATTACCATCATATCAGTAAGCAGTTCTTTCTAGAAGACAGGTGCATTACATGTAGAAGTAACTAATCAAAACCACAAGGAAGCAGTGGCAGAATACAGCTACACCATAGTTCTAAGTGACTGGCTGAGACTTCTCAAGGCTTGGCTCAGTTTTGCCTTAAATGCCTTGCAGATAGTCTTAGAGAACACTGCCTAATCTGGAACAGAAGAAAGCAGGTGTCTTTGGATTATCAGTTTCAGAAAATACCTTTAAGACACATGAGTTTTCAGGTCCAGGAAAGTCAAACACCTCTAGAACTGACTAACAGTTGTTCTTACAAGTTTTTCATTGCTGCCATTTATATATTCAAATTTAATTTTCACCACTTTAGCCTTTGTGGAATTTTGTTTACAGTAATACAATAAGTAAACCACTGATAGAACAGGCTTGTGTGTCTGTAAACCCATTCTGCAAGAATTGGGTGGGTAGTTTGGTTTATCAACAACAGGTCACCAGCAGTAGGCAATCGGAAGACAAAAGCTTTGAGAGCTATTAAGCTAAATATATGTGCTAAAGCTGTAAAAAGTGATGTCTTCATAACAACAGAGCTTGCAAAGGAGCACATACTAATATAGATGTTAAAATAACAATGGTAGTAAAGTAATGCTTTCTTACTGGAAGAATGCTAAGAAATGTCAGCAATGCTCTCACTGACTTTACAATATTTTATTTAGACATTTGAAAATACAAACAAATATTAATGGAACATATTAAAGCTGAGAAAAAGGACAACACGTCCATCAATCTAAAACATTCAGACAGCTTTATTGCCACTAATCACTTGAAGTACAGTCCTACTTTCAGTTTGTACACAGTGGTACATTAGACTGAGTTGCTCTTCTGGGGCTGTGCACTTTACAAAGACATTGCTGAAAGCAGTGATCTGTGGTAAACACAATGAAGAGTAGATCACTGTGGATATTCTTACTTTTAAAGTGAAAACGTCCTAGATGAAATCTATCTTTAAATAGCAGTCAAAGGACCAGGCTGTGGTATGCAGTTGTTCACAGATGGAAATCACAGATGACAGCGTATCTGCTTTGGCTTCTTGTGTTAAATATGAGTGCTTTTCCGACAGAAGTGATGTGAGGTTGAACTTTATGAACTCCATCTCTTATGCAGTAGGTGATCTTAAAGAGTATTTCCATAATTTTTGATTTTCTTCTTTTAATACCCTATCCACATGTTTTGGGATGTTGAAGTAACTGATTAAAAGTCTTCATTTTAGCAGTTAAGTTTGGTTAAGAAACTCTTACAATGTGTTTCAGTTTTGTACAGTCTTTTGTGTTGTTTTGGCTGTCAATTAGAACCAAGGAGGTGTGCTGATGATTCTCTACTATTTCAGCAACACTGTCAAAGCGCTGGATAAAGAACACAAAAATTAATCAGTGCTGGCTTCCTTTAATGGTCTAATACTGGCAGTGATCCCTGCATCACTTTTTGCTTCTCCCAACACTGAAGAGTGGAGCTGTGACTGTTACCAAGTGAGATACTCTGCGTTTTAGTAAGAGCACTGATCCTGCTCTTACTAGTCCTGATTCTAGTAATAAACAGATTAAATTTGGACAACGGAAGATCATAAAATCATAGAATAGTTAGGGTTGGAAAGGACCTTAAGATCATCTAGTTCCAACCCTCCTGCCATGGGCAGGGACACCCCACACTAAACCATGTCATCCAAGGCCTCATCCAACCTGGCCTTGAACACCGCCAGGGACGGAGCATTCACAACTTCCCTGGGCAACCCATTTCAGTGCCTTTACTGGCTTCCATGCCAGTAAAGAATTTCTTCCTTATATCCAATCTAAACTTTCCCTGTTTAAGTTTGAACCCGTTACCTCTTGTCCTGTCACTACAGTCCCCGATGAATAGTCCCTCCCCAGCATCCTTGTAGGCCCCCTTCAGATACTGGAAGGCTGCTATGAGGTCTCCACGCAGCCTTCTCTTCTCTAGGCTGAACAGCCCCAACTTTGCTATCTCATCTCATGCTCCTTTCCGTTTGTGATTGCTACCTGCACTAACTGAAGCACAAAAGTTGTTACATGGCCTATTAAACTGACACAACTTTTAATTTACCTTAATATATACCAGGCTGCAAACTGTGACAGTTTGGAAGCTGTTTCTTCTGCTGTCCAGCTATCTCGTAGAGAAGGTAGTCTCCAGGAGTAATACGGTACAGCCAGCCATTAATGAGAACTTGTGTTGGTTATGCAGTTTTAATGTAAACTAATATCCAGAATGTGCTACATCTGTTGTTTTTCCTTTTGGTCTTTGATCAAATACAGATTTTGGACTTTCTTTCTCTTTTTCTCTGGAGGTAATTTTTTGACCACTTGTTGAAGGCCAGATGAGCTATTATTAATTCTGTAACCTCAAAAGCATTGCATGGGAGACAGATAATTAGGCCAAGGCAAGCCTACTGTCACATCCCTGAAAAGCCTACTCTGTGCAGCGATAACAGTTTTTTATTGGTATTTAGGTTCAGAGTTTCTGTTTTGCTGAATATGATAATAGCCAAACAGTGATTTTTGCACTAGAACTTGAGTTCTAGAGTGTTTTCTTTATGTGAAAATGGGATTAGAAGTACTAATTTTATAGATTTTTTTTTGTTGTTGTTTGTTTGGGTTTTTTTTTTTTTTTTTTTGAGTATGGCTCTTTTTCCTTCATGATTTTCCAAGAAACTTAACTAGAGTCTTAGGCAGAAGACTGTAAACAGCTGGAGAATTTATCTAGCCACTGCAGCTCTGGTTCTGACAACTTTTCAAAACAGTTCTATGAGTATGTTTTAAACTTGATCCTATTCTTATTACAGTATGCAGGAGCTGATGTTACACTGGTTTCTCTAGCTTGATAGATCAGTCATTATGTAGGGTATACTTTTATCTTGATATAAGAAGAACCGTCTTGGTCATAGTGTAATACAGTTAATCCTTGCTTATTAAAATTATATAACTGAAAAAAGTTTGGAACCACCCCTTCCCATCATCTCACCTCTTCACCACTTTTTTCTCTGCCCAGTGCATATTGTCTTGTTGATTCAATAAATCTTATAGGGATGTTGTATACTCTTCTGTTGTAAAACACCACCAGTGTGTATGGTTGCCGTGAATCCTGTCCAGAACTCTTTCTTATTAAAAAAGATCCATCCTAAAAAAAAGAGTAGTAAGTGTATTCAGCTTATTCTTTTTCAACACCTTCAGTTCGTTTTTAGCTTAACATTTTCATCTCTTAGTATTAAACCCTTTTCCCGCATCAGAAAAACTGTACAGCAGATGAGAAATAGAATGCATTCATGCTGTCCAAGAGTAGCTTACAAAGGTGTCATTTAAGAGTTAGCTTTTCTGCTACCTGGTTTCTCTCAATCATAGAAAGAATAAATGAAGATACAGTGGTAGGAGTGTGTTGGGGCCTACAGATCATTAGGAAATTAAGTTATTCAGTGGCAATAGGTAGGCAAGAAAGCAGTGAGAGGTGGAGATACTGTTTCTCCAGATCTGTAAAATGCATTCCGATAAAGTCTACACCTGCAGCTGAGACCATAGCCCAGTACTCACTAGCTAGCAGTAGCCTACACTGGTGATGCTCTGCCCCTTTATCCTGCTGTGTGGAGTTAGGCAAAAGTGGAAATGTACCTGATGCTGAGGATGCAACTCTGCATGTTACTATTCCCTTCTGTGACACTAGTTTTTGTACACAGAATAGTTGAGGCAACTCAAATTCTCCAAATACCTAAATGCATAGTGTTGCTCTTTCAAAATACATAGCAGCATCAACCTTTCAAAATAGTAGCTGATTTTACATGAGCCATTGGACAGTGGTGGAGACCATTTAAAAGTCAGAGGGCTTTGCCTTCATTAATGGATGCATGTGAGCTGTCACATCTTCAGCTTTCTAGTCTGTAACAGCTTTCTCTGCAGTGCACCAGTCCAAGTTACACTAATGCAGCTTTGTCTTGTGATGGAAACCATAGTTTGACTACAGTAATTTCATGCTTGACAGTATTTGCATGGCACAGTATTCTGACCTGTTCAGAATACATCTGGTGTTCTTAGAATATTTCTGGTTGCCTTTTAATTTTTTTTTATTTGAAGTTGGGTTGTTTTATTTTTTGTGGTGGTGGTGTTGTGTTTTTTCCCCCCCCATAAAATCCTATAAAGTGACCTACCTTGTTTGATCGGTACAATGCATCTTCTGCAGTTTTCCTATCACACGTAGCAGCATACCATGCTTTACTATGAACACCAGCATCCTAGAAGGAGAGAAACAGTGTTGTTTCATCTGTCAAAAATGATAATAAAGAATATAGCCTGCATGGGAGTTATTACGAAATAATGACAGCTGTGAAAAACTCAAATGCAGAACACAGAATTCTTAGAAAATTTTTACTGAGAGCTCACTGGTTTTGTTGGACAGAAAACAAATCTAGTGTGTCAAAGCAGTGGTAACAGATATGTGATAGAAGGCTGGTACTTGACAGACAAGAGAATGATACTTTAAGGAGAGCAGTCAGATTCAACTGGAGGATAGTTTGGTATTTTTAAAGCAGGAAGCTGTGCTAGTGTAATTTGAAGAGGGTATCCAGGAAATGTTGAGGAATAAATTGACCATTAACAATAAGTGCTGCTCAGCTGTGCGCTAGTCAGTGAAATGTCTAGATTTGGTAGGCATCTAAGCTTCGTGAATGAAGTTTCCTATGTACTTAATTCTCTTTGTGAACATGATCATGATTGCTTCCATTTGGATAACATGGAGGTTGGGTTAAGTACATCTTTTGCTCTTTTTGTTGTTGTTAAATAAGGACACCTGGATGGAGTCCTACAAGACAGAGGAATAATTAATTAATTTTCTCTATTAATACAGCAGTTCAGTTCCCAGTGCTTTTAACCGAGACGCAAGACACGGTTTCATTTCCAGTACTCTGTTGGATTGAATCTGTATATATCCTTATGTTTGAAATGGTGCTCTTATCTGAAGGCATAAAATCATGTTTACTGTGGAGAAGGATTACACCAGTAATAGAATACAATTGTGGGTTGTATTTTATATTGTATCTCCTGGGTGCTTCATTTCTGCATGTTATCCCCAGTGAACACCTCACCAATGTCATTCTTCTCTCCATGTCATTAAATGCTGGCAGTGTTCTGTGCAGTAAATGAACTTAACCTGGTCTTCTAGTGGAAAACGTAGAACAAAGGGCTTTATGGATGGGGAAGTACATGGTAGATACAAGGTAGAAAGACTGGCACCGTAAAAATAGGTGGATTCTGTTTAAAAAATGAAAGATCTCATAACACAGGAAGTGCAAAGATAAAAAACTGTGAAGAGGTGATGATAGGAGTTGGGAGTGAGTGGCAAGAGATGATAATTTGAGTAAGAGAAGTAGTGGTAGAAAACCTCAGGATTGAGTGGACGTTAGGGAACAGGAGTGGAGTTTAGGAGAAGGGAATGGGGGATTTTAGAGAAATACGAAAAGATACGCAAGGGAAGGACAGGATGAGTGATTAGAAGCAGCATATCCAAATGAATACTTCTGGGTATTAACTTTCCTGGTCATTTGAACAGTTTTGCTCCAACTCTATAGTAACAAGCTTAATAATAAAATTCATTGGTCCTTTCCAACCCTAACCATTCTATGATTCTATGAGCTTTGTCACCTCTGTACAAAACAGATTAAAAATGAAGTTGTTCATTTTGGTTGGGCTTGTCTAGCTGGCTTATCACTGCCCAAAAGGGAATGTCTTGGCTTCTCCCTTGTGCTCATTTTGTTGCTCATCTGATCCTACAATGAGATAACTCACTTTAGTAATCTCAATCTCACAGAAAAAAGAAATAATTATATCCTTTTTTTATTTATCTTGTTTTGTGTTTGACTGCCAGGTTGTTTTTTTGTCAATTTAATGAGTTTGCTCAGCCCATTGCAGGATCAGAGGAACATCAGAGAAGCCTATAACAGGGAAGGGAGTTTACAGTGAGGAAAGAGCAAAGACTCCATTTTGGGGGGCATTACACTAAATTCTTAAACTGGCTCAAGCCATAACAGGTAACTTTACTTTCAGAGTTCTTCCATGTATTTTTCTCCAGTCACACTATTCATTGGAAAAAAGATGAGAGGAACTGCAGGTACGCAGAGTACTGGCCACTATGAAAATGAGTCCAGTAAACCAACCCTTGTTCAACAGAACAAGGAATCAACTACCTCCAAACTTTTATTCTAGCATTATCTGTGGCTTATAATCTGGAAGCAGAGAGCTGCTGTTAAAGTTTGGATGGGAACCAAGCAAAAATAATGAACTTTACTGGTATGAATCATGTCTGCAATCACCAATATTGTGCAAGAATCTGCAGCAAATGATACCACTATATGTAATAGGTGGGAAAATGACACTAACAGTGAATATATTTTCTTTCCTTAAAAAAAAAAAACACAACAAAACCCCAACATCATCAACACCCCCCCCCCCACCCCCAGAAAACAACCAACCAAAAAAGGCCCCAAACAAAACAAAATGGATGTTTTAATAAGCTCTGGTTTTGCCCATGGCTGTTACATAAAAGCTGCAAATGTAATTGCTACAAGCTGTTTGTTTAGTGTCTGCTGGATTGTTTATTTGAAAGCAATTTTTATAATAAATATCCAGTATGATATACTGTTAAATTTTTTCCAGAACTTCAAGTCCTTTGTGTTCTTTATGTTGTATTATCTTTGTCATGTCAGGCTTTAGAACATGCAATGTTATTGGCTTCGTATAATAGGGCCTTTGTTTTGCACTTAACTATTTTTACCTTGTTTGTGACTACTAGGCTTATAAGAATGGCTTTCTGCATTTTGTAGTCTCCATCCAAAATTTAAGGAGAATAGCACTGAAATGAAAATAACTTTGCATTTGCTTAAATTATTCAAAGTTTCATGTTGCAATGAAACACAAAAAAGAATTGGTCGAAAAACTGACAGTTTTACTGACAGGAACAGAAAGGAGTAAGACTAAAACATATAAAGGGAGGCATCACAGTGTCCTCCGAGAGGAGCAGCAGTGACTTTCTTCTCAGTTCTTAAATCTTTGCTGACACCCCAAACCACAATAAATAGGGAAACGTTCATAAAAGTGATTCTACCCTCTGCATCCTGCTGTGTTGGGCTAATGAGCAGAGCATCCCTGTTTCCTTCTACAAATTTCTGGAATTTCTTAGCATATCACATCAGTACAGGCTAATGCTAATAGCTGCAGATGGCTTCATTGTGTCTGCATGGTGCATACTATCTTTTTTTCAGGACACAGTGTGTACAGCTATAAGTTAGAAAAAAGGCAATTAAAAAAACTCTCTACAACCATCTATATCAAAGACTAGATTTCCTTGTTGAAATCATGTTGAGGTATTACGAACTAGGGAGTCAGGAGGACCTGAAACTAAGAAGCTTTTCTAGCTTTTGTTTAAAGTGACTGGTAGAATGCCAAGGTTTGGTATAATGCTATCTACATCTTTTTCTACAGCTTGTTAAAACTCCTATGCTTTATGTTCTAAGCATTTTTTTTTGTATGAAAGTTAACATTCAGATTATTTGTGCTACAGAAAATCTTTACTGCAAAAGGGGACATGCATGTTCTCTACAAAAATAGAATGTTTTTTATTTAGAAAGGGGGTAGAAGTGAAAAACTGGAGTAAGGGGTAAGATTTCTGTAATGCAAATTTACTGATGTTATACCTGGTCTGCAGTACTTGAAATAGATGAAATGCTGCTGTGAGAGGGAGTACCCAGAGAATGGTTTGCAGCTTCTGGCACTTCTAGAAAAGAGAAGAACAACATGTGTAAGTTTTCAGTTATATTATGCTGTAAGAAATTGATTTGTTACTGAAAGATCTGGAAATGCCTGACCTTTGGTATGACTCAGGAAAGTTATCTACTGTAAATGGATGGGCCCTATATAAGTGCCTGGGACACTTTCCTGCACAAAAGAGGAGTCTTGCTTATAAAAGAGAGAAATGGTTTAGTTAATAATGGTTTGAGTAACAACGTGGTTAATAGCCAGAGCTAGACTTCAAATGCAAAATGCACCCCCCTCCACACCGCCCCCGAGTGAATCAGTGTAGCAATGGATAAAGAAAATACAGGAACACGATGCAAAAAGTACTCAGTCCAGTGTGAGTAGCTGTCATGTAAGTGAAGGTGTCAGGAGAATTTATCTAGCTCAGAGATATTTTTTCACTAATTTATTCCAATTGAAATGTTTCTACGTGTATGCAAGAAGTCTAGGTTGCTCAATGGAGAAACAGAACCAGTAGGAAAGATTTATGAAGCTTAAAATTATAATTGTTATAACAATGCACAGTAGAAAATACCTATTAGCGCAGAAATACAGACGTCAAAATGTTTAAGAAATCAGAAGGGAAATGGTTGAGTAGCATTGCATAATAACGATATGGTAGAAGTATGGGAAATAAGTATAGATAATTGTTTTCTGGTAAAAAAGAATCTTGGTCAAAGGTAGTATAGCTGTCTGCTATAGGTACTTGTGATCAGAGTTGGGTAAAGATCAGTATCATTATGCCAAAGAAGATAACTGTATAAAGCTGAGAGGCGACATTGTAAGGGGCAGTTTCAGCTCTCAATGAATAAATAATCATTTGAAGAAGGCTACTCAATATGAAGAATTTTGTTGTTTTTTTTCCTGTCAAATTTTGACTGAGGAGCTGCCAAAGCTACAGCTGAGAAGAATGTTGTATAAATAAAGAATTACCAGAAGTCAGATGGAATTAGACTTTACGAAAGGAAATTAATGGATAAGAGATTCCGTAGCTTTGTAGAAAGAGAAATTTGGCTGTCTGCAGAAAGAATTTTATAGATTTTAAAGACAATCTAGGTAACTAAACCAACAGTAGTTCTGGTACAGAAATGGAAACTTCCACAATCAAATTGGAAGCAAAACTCATATAGATTGGTACAGTTGAACTGGTGGGCCCAGATAATCCTTAGCACAAATTTTAAAACCTGGCACATAAAATTACAGAGCTGGCAACAATTATTTTAAATAGATTTCAAGTCAGGGTGGTACCATGTGATTAAAGCATACCAAACAATTGCTATACTTAAACTGGAAAAAGTGACCTGAGAAACTACAGGCCTTTTTATCCTACTCCACAGAACACAAAGCCCTAGGAAATAACTCAGGGGAAGAATATGAAGATTTGGAGGTAAAGGTAAGAGAAGAATCTGAAATTTAAAAATGTCATAGCTCTTTTGTAAAACAACAGAGTTCTACAAAGAGAATACTGTACTTACTCTACTTTAGTAGAGCATTCGATACTGTGCCATATTGCAAATAAGTATTGTTTTATTTAATTTATTATTTATTATTTAATAATATTTAAAATATTTATTTACACCTTGCATGGTGACAAGGAAGAAATGGCACGTTATGTTGAAGCAACATTACTGATAGGAACCAACTGTATATATGATGAAGTTGTTATTGGACCTGGCACAGAGTAAGAGTGTGTTAAGTAAGTTTACTAATCAGAGCATCATTTAGCACCAGATGACCTTAAGGAATAGTAAATACTGTAGGGTAAGAATTTATGCTACAAGTTAAAGCACATCTGTTGTGTCACAGAAACAGACAAATGTAAGAGCATCAGCCTATTGCATGAATATGAACCATTATACTTCCACACCATAGGAGATACAATTGCAACATAAATCAAGCAAACATTTCCAGGAAATGGGGAGAAGTAGTAGTAACAGCATGTACGTTTAAGCTACACCACATGCAGATTTCTAAATGCAATTCTCATAATCCATCTACAGTGTGAAAGATAGGTTCAGACTGAAGCATGTGCAGAAAAGGGCTGGTAGGAAGGTCAGGCAAATGTCTGTTAATGAGAGAGTAGAAAAATAAGAGATCTGATTTACAGTTATTTGCAAAGAGAGTTCATATACATATCACCTAATCTGTCTTTAACTGTAAACTGAAACAAAGTCCCTCTTTAAAAATATTACTTAACAGAAGAGCTTTGGCATTTGCAATTATAAAACTACCTTCTTCCCCACCCCATCCTCAGAAAGAAAGAATAAATTGCTGGATGCAATAATGATCTGTCTGGCTTCGAGGCAACAGAAGCCTGGAACAGCACAGAAATGTCATATTTAGGGTTCTTCTGTGGCAAGGAAGATTGATGGAATCTGTATTATTATGGGAACTGACCCAAACTGTCTTTGGTAGAAATTTCCAATGGTCACAAATAGGAATGAAGCACCCAATTTTCATCAGTTTATCCAATAACCCTGACATACTCCATTTTACTAGCTGAGCTAAGCCCTGGGATACTTGATCTCCTCTTTGTATGCCTTAGAGAGACAAATGTTAATTCCAAACTAATGAATATGCATGGTATTTTGAAATAATCTTAATTCAGAGATTAATTTGAAATTACAAGTTAATAAAATTTTAATTCAAAATCTAAATTATACTTACTTGGCAGAATTGAGGACTTTGGGAGCAAAGGCCTGAAATAAATTTGAAGAGATTACAGAAAGGTCTGAGGAGCTCTACCCAGTTCTGAAAACATTAAATTTGTGTATTTGAAGCATGCAGTGGTAGGATGTGTTCCATCTCACCCATCTGTTCATTGAGAAATAAGGGCCATATACAGGTATTAAAAAAAAAAAATCATATCCCACTAGTGACAATTAGGAATTTAAACATATGGTTTAAACCTCCATCACCTAATTAAAGGTTATATCCTCCCATGCTTTTTGGTGGTGTTTACAGTATTTTTGATGCATTTGCCATGTTTTATATTTGCTACTGTCAGGCTTCAAGAAACATGACTTTCAAAAAACAGCAGAAGGCTACAGAGAAAACAGTGCTTCCCTTTGAACTTCTCACAGCTGTGTTCAGACTGAGCAGTAGGAGCTGGTGCATTGAAATATTCAAAAGATGATGAAAAGAGATTTTACTTTTGGACACCACTTGGAAGAGGTGGAAGCAGAAGCTCTTGCCTGGAACCTCGTCGTCGTTCTGCTGCTGTGGGTTTTTCTGTAGTTTGGGAAAACGAATTGTAGAGTCAAGATTTCTTCAGAAATATATTGTCCCAGATAAGACAGTCCCAGTAGCTGAAAGAGGTTTTCTTTTATTACTATAACTTTTTGGGTTTTCCCTTACATGGCAGCTTGCCACCCTGCTGCTTGCTTTATTAACTAGTGGTATACCACCAAATTTCTAGGCAAATAGCTGCGCTGTGAATGCCTGCAGGAGCTCAGTGGGAAACGTGCCTTCCATGAGGCGAGCTGCGTGACACAGTGGAGGATGCTGGGGCAGGCTGGCTGCAAGAGCTCAGCCAGAGGAGGTGCAGCTGGCTGGCTGCATCTTACACAAGGCAGCTCCTGCTGAGCTTGTGCCTGGAGGAACTGCCGACTTGCACAGAGGCGAGATGCATTTTCTGCCTGTGCAAGGGACTGGCCTTTGCCAGGAGTTGGCTCTGTGTGAGGTGGTTCTGGCTGAATTTAGAATGATGTGCTCAAGCTTTGCCTACCTTTCCCCTATTTTAAGGGCTGCATGGCACATTGCTGGTCCATTATGTCCTACGTTACCCTGCTAGTAACCTCAACGGTTTTACTGTGACTGCTTTTAGAGAACAATGATATTCAGTGCAACTAAGGCTGGCCAGATCCAGTCTGAAACTGCTAAAACCAAACCTCCCTCAAAAACCTAGACTAAATTTAATGTGGTGGTGGTGGTTCATATTTTTAATAAAAAGAAAACGAAATTCTGATAAACAACCTTTTTCAGTAGCGGAGATAATTTACCTTCACTTGCAGTTAAGGTCTCTCTGGAAGGTAGACATGGTTTCTGCAATAAACCAGAAGAAAACCAAATATTTTAATATTTGGCATGTCACTCGTACAGCAAATGTTTATTTTTTTATACTTGATGTGAACTAGTTTACATTTAGAATTGACAGCATCCTGGAGGGATTAGGAGGTAGGGACATGGCCATTTTGTGAAGAGCCTCTAATTCTATGACCTTGAAGCTTGGGATTTTGTAAAGTAGATTTGGAAAGAATCCCAGTTTGTGTATATAAATAGATGGGCAGAATTAAATATCTAGAGATGCATGCCTTTTTTTCCAATGTAAGTTTATGGTGTAACAAATGGCTCATTCTTATCCCAAAATATAAAAAATGAAGTCTATCCCAAATACTTGAGATTCAAAATTATAGTATTTTAATCTTTGTCAAGCTATTTTGACAAATGTCTGAAAAAAAATTCTTTTGACTGAGAATTAAACTTTTTTTTTTTTTTAAGTTTTCAGTAAAAACTTGCCCAACTTTCCATTTCTTTTTTTTTTTTTCATCTTGAAACACTGATAATAAACTGTCAGTTTCAAAACATTTTTCAAATTAATTTCTTTGAAAGTTTCAGCCAGTTGTCTCACTTTCTCCCACAAGAGGTTTTGGGGTATTTTTCTAATGAAATACTTACTGAAAATACTCTGACAAATTCTAGTAAAATCCTGCATCTTTCTAGAGCTATCACTCTTACAGTAAATCCATGTTCCCCATATGCAGCCCTGTATATTTCAGGGAATACTTCTGAATGGTCTGTGTTCCCAGTTATTTCTCATTTTATTCAGTTCTTACACTGTTTTTATTGTTACATCCTAGAATACTGAATCCAAACATCCCTTTAATCAAAATGTTTTTCTACTTGAGTTTTCTCACTGCTGCAGTGTTCATATAACAGTACCCAAATATTTCCTTTCTTTATAGCTCACTTTCCCCTATTGTCTTTATGAATTTATGTCATACCCAAACTCATGATAAAATTAAGCTTTATAGTAAATTAAAAATCACCTGAAAAATTATTGTTTGATTACACAACTACAAGTCAACTTACTGGTGAATTTATTACATTAGAAGTTTTCTTTCTGCAGATTGAAGGAAAAAGAAAAAGAGTATGGTTACTTAGCAGATACATCAATTCTTTTAGTGAGTAAGCATCAGGTTCTTTGATTCCCAAGATATTTCTGGCCAAAATGGGATGCATCTCCCTACTGCATGGCTGTAGCACTTGGGGAATGTGGGGGAAAAAAAAGAATAATAAGGGTGCCAACTGTAATGTAGGTACTTATGATACCAGTACTTAAGATGACAACTTGGTTGGGGCAGAAGAGTTTTAATGAAAAACACACCTTCCCACATTTATAGGCATGCATGTGCTATTGCTGCACTGTGGGACTAAACTAAGCAAGCCAGCTAGCATCTGCCATCAGTGGCAGACAGTGAAGGACAATGCCACTGGCATAGAAATACTGTTCTTCCAGAGATAACAAAACTAATAGCTTGCCTTTACCTAGTCAGGGTATCTTTAATGAAAGGCAATAAAAATTACTCCTAAATTCTGACTGACATAGGCAAGGGGGGAAGTTAGCTCCTAATATACCTACTAACCCACCCCCATCAAAGAAGTATTTATTATTTTTTACTCACAGGCCCCTTGGCAACGGAGATGGAGCTGGTCCAGTGGGAAATCTGGATTCTTTTGTGTTATTAAAGCTATGATCTAGAGATGCAAATGACATATTTAGTATGCAATATCAGCTGCAACTGAACAGTGGATTTTCCTCACTGCCATTTCAGTGTTAATGTAATAAAAGTAAAAAAATATCCATTGGTTTAATTTTTGTCTTAACATGTTTTCACAGTCATTATACTTGAAAACAGTTCAGCAACATTTCTTGCTTATTGCTGACTGTTATGGATAAAATTTACACTGACACACTTTGCTACATGCTGTAATTAAGGTCACTAGTGACATATTGAAAATAAATCCCACTCATATTGCCATGTTTTCAGTGCAGAATACTTACTTTCATGACTATTGTTTGCTTCATGTTCCTGTAATGGAAAAATGGGTTAGATTTGGTAAGAAACTACTAAAAAGGGAATTATTAAATGGGAAGTGCATAAATAAATAATCTGGTCTTGGTAATCTGCAGTGATAGTTAAAGAAATATTTGCACAGAATATATATAATACCCAGAATACTTTTCAGTGGCTTTTATGACAACATTTGAAAAATTTTAGCAAACGTCAATCTAATTTTGAACATTCTAATAACCCTGAGATTGCCTGTAGTATTGAGAAAACTTTGCCCTGAAATTCACAGCAAGTCCTTTTGGTTCATGTTTCATGACTGGGCTGGAAAGCAGAAATTTTGCAGCAGATTTGGATATACTAAGAACGCATCTTCCACTGAATAAATGATACAGAGTAAACTTTTCACCATGCTAGAACCAAAGTGATCCAAACTCACTCCCTGCCTTCTTTTGAGATGCTTTCTTTTGACTCCCACTTCTTGTGTTTTACAGAATGGGACTCTCATTTGATAAGTACCTTTCAAAGAGGCACCAGTTATTAATCTGTCCATCTTCATCCACCAGGCTAATGGCTTTGCACTAATGTTGGTCACAAATGCATCCATTCTCTGGTTGGAGAGGTATAATCCATCATCCAACAGTTGAAAGAGTGAGATATAGAGAAATTTTTCTCCCAGTCAGCCCTGGCCTTTGAGAGAAACAAGGGTTACAGTTCTGTTAACATGATCATTGCTGGTTACTGTTGAGAATGGATTGAATGGGAACAGTTAACAGATGTTTTGGTTATTGTTTTGTCAGTATGCGTAGTCAGGGATGGAAAGGCATTGCACTGAAAAATGTTATGTTCATTGCCATGTTTTTGTTTAAAACTGTAAGGGCTGGCCATTTACACAACAAGCAAAGACCCAAAAATTTGTACTACACTGGGTAATTCCTTTCTAGGCTGACTCTTGTGCCAAACTGGGTAACTGCAAGTACCCAGGAGCTGAATACACCCACTGTGTGGATGAGTGTTTGTTTGGGAGATCCATCCTTAGTGCTGTAACTAACTCAGTCTGTGGCCCACGCAAAACAATAGTGTCTCTTGATTGTCTGCAAAGCTAAGATGATATCCATCTCAGAGGTAAGCTCTGAGAATGTTAATGGAGAGGTTTCAGCTGCAATATGGCACTCAAGTCTGTTCTGAAGCAGTATTCTTTTTTAGTGCTGATCAGAGAGTAGAACTTCTGTCCAACATTCTTCCTTCAGAAAGATCTCCTACCCCTCCCTCTCCTCGTTGTGATGTTGTGATGAGGTGGAAGGGAAACTAAAATGTGCTCTAGTTGTATGCACACCCCCATCCCCCCATATACTTGGTATAATTAGAAATTTAAGGACTGAAAGCAGACTATAAGGTGTTCTTATACCACTTACATTATGTCACCATAATGTCTAATGCTATGGTATGACCCCAATTTCCTGATTTTAAGTGTCCAATTTATCTATGTAGTTAGTGGTAGACTGTTTATTTCTTAAGGACAATTCATAGCATTGGGCTGGGACAGAGTTTTAGGCACATAGCTTTTGGCACAGATACTGATGAAGCTACTGTAACCCTGTCTCTTGGTAGTTAGCTCCTCATGCACACCTGCCCTTGTGGCACTACTATTAGTAGAGCTCTGGTGCAGAACAATTTATGGAATTAATCTGGCTGAAAAAAGAACCTTCTATGTGTTTGCTTTTGCCCGTTTGCTGTGGCTTAGCAAGTTTCCAAGGAGTCTGCTTCAGAAAACCTTTTCGCCAGCACAGTGGACAGACTGGGGACAAAAGGAGAGGAAGAAGAGGAATGACTCAAACACAACCTCAGGAGCCCAGATCTTGTCATTACTCCATGGACTGCATTTTCTACTGATACTGATGACTCAGACTACACATTCTAGAAGGATTTAATTTTCAGAAAGTATTAATCATTCATCATCCGAGAGGAATGTAGCTCAAAGAAGATGCTTCAGAGTGGGTAAAATCACCCACTGCTACTGAAAGTATGGTTCCTGGAGTTCAACTGGTGTTTTTTAGTACAAGAAATTACTTTTGTGGACTGAAACATACATCCCTTAAAATATTTGAAATTTGTCTTGGATCAGTACAGATATCCAATGCTTTTTAGTCCAAAAGATCAATACCCACAATTACAATATTGGATCAATCTGATATTCAGTCACCTGTTTCTGTTACTTAATCCAGATAATAAAAAGCATCCATCTATTTATATACATAAAACACAGAACAGCCTAAATTTAATACATTCTTTTAAAGTAGCACATTAATTACTCACTGGTTTTGGATGAAGATGATTTCTGGGAAGAGGCAACATATTTCTGGAAAATATATACAGTAAGTTAAGATGAGTAGGATTTACTTATTTAATTGCTTGGCTTAGATATATGTTTCAAGATCTTTAGAGGAGTTCCGCAGTGAATGGATTTAACTGCAGCTATCCACCACTGCAGTGGTTGTGGTGATGTTGTGCCCTTAGTGTGGAACTACTCTAGAAGAGCTTCGGTTCTGGACCTCAGGTCCCCTGCAACTGTGCACAGGACCTCAAACACTGTAACACACACAGTGTTCTGGATACCACCTGTTCTTCCTGGGGTATATGGCCTATTTTATAAAATGATGTTCTAGAGATGAGGCAGTGGTTATGAAGCAGCTCCCTATGCTTCTGAGGACTTCCGGAGTAAAATAGGCTGCATACTCAAGTTTCCTTTACCTCTTTTCCTTCAGAAGCTTGGAATATAAATTATTGATTTACTTTATCCAGTTTCTTTACAGGCAAACCTCTGCCCCATCCCCTGCAACACATTTCATTTGCAAGAGAGCAAAGATGGGTAATTGGACTTTAAACAGGTTTGCAGAGATATTTTATGCCTGCACTGGCTCCCTAAAGGGATATTCAAGAAGATGGAACCCATTTGGCAATCTGGCTTGAATACAGAATTTTGCAAGGAAATGAGAACTTTCAATTCTTTCCTTGTTCCTACATCCCTAGATATTTGTATGTCCTGACAATTGTCTGAGGACTACACCATAGAGAGGAAAAAATTTTGTTTCCTATTGATAGAAGCTGCTGTTGATTTACCTGGAAGTATCCAGCTTAGGTAACTCTCTGGTCGTGCTGTGCATGTGGGAGTGCTCCGTATTCTGAGCAGGCACTGATGGAAGTGGCTTAGCAAACCTAGTAAAATATGAATTAAGAAAGAAAATTATATGTATCAGCAGTGAATATTAAAGTAACCTCTTTTTCTCCTCCCCTTCCCCCTCAAAATTCTAAAAAGTACCTTTAAGAAGTATTTCTTTTTAATATGTGTTACTTTTGGGTTACTGAAATTAACACAGAAATAGATGATAATCTTTGTGTAGACAATCTAAAGAGAGAATTACTGTATCTTCTAGAGAGAATTATCAAACTTACAGTATCTAGATGAGAAAATCTGTTTTCTGACAAGTTTTAAATAATGCACAAACATTCACAGCAGTTAGGTTACCTGGTTACCGGTGGTGGTACTGGTTTTTCCTGTAAGAGAAAATGCACTGAAGTATTTGTTGCTTTCTGATTTCATAAAACACATCTTATGATTCTATTTATGTTATCTTGTATCTTATTTTCACATTGTGGTATAGGTCTCCACTAGAACTCTGGTAATCTGCACTAGGATGGGAGGTGCAAGAAGTCACCACCAGTAAATCTGTGAAGCCCTGATCCTGTGTTGGCCATATGTTATGTCAGTACTAGCAAGTAGGAAGAAAATGACTGTGTCAGAACTGTCATTGCTACTTTGCTGCAGTTCTGCTTCTGGAAAGCATTGCCTTAGGCTGCTGTTTCCCAGACTGGATCATTATCACACAGGACTGGGAAACTTCAGCCCTTTCCTATTTACTGTGTTCTGCAGACCTTCTGAATCGGTTTGCCAGCTTTTCTGTGAAGGAAGTGTCAGAAAGTTTTAAGTGGAGACAGAGATTAATTCCCGTTTTTTCCCCTTTGAAAGACTGACTTTTTATTTTTTTATTTATTTCTTTTTTACAGTCACATTTGTGCCCTGCCTGAGGGCAATGTGAGTCATAAACTATAGAAAGGCCTTACCTCTTCTTCAGGAACCTCGTAGACTTCTATAGGACAGAGAGGAAAAAAAATGTGTTCTTTGGTTAACAAAAGCACACTGCTTGTTACCAAAAAAAAAACCAAAAAAAACCAACAAAAACACCACCACCAGAATTTGTATCACTTCTTCTGCCTCTGGAAAAATAACTTGGAGAATCTGCTCAGAGCTTGATTTCGTCTCCAAAGCAGTCACCTGTGTATGAACATTCCCCCCACCCCACAACCTTTTTTTTTTTCTCCCTCTCCCCCAGCAAGGTGAATGCTTTTGTTTTGCAAAACTGGGACAGTTTGGAAAAGATGTGTTATCACACATGTGATAGCATTTAGCCTTTTCGTGACTCTGGGAGGAAGAGCTCAGGTGAATCTTAAATACAAGCTGGCTCATTTGCATGGCCAGCATCCATCCCTGAGCTGTCCCACATGTGTATTTTAATTCACAGATATCGAAAACGAAACCCACCAGCATCCTTATCTATGACCATTTTTTTCAACGAAAATTGAACCGTATTTCAACAATTCATGTCAGGCTTTACCGCTTTTATTTGGCTGAAAAGTATCCGAGTTCCCACCAGGGGGAGATGTTTTATTTTTTTACTAACATCGGTGAGGAGCCGGTTGTTGCTCGACTCTGATTTACAGAGGGGCTAAGATGGAAAAAGGCATTTTAAAATGTCTGAAAAGTAACTCACAAAATCTTAAGTCATTCAGAAAAAAACCTCCACTTGTGTAGTTTAGGACTTGAAAGCTAAGCACACTGCTAATGAATATACTGAGACTTTTAAAGAACTGTGTGATCAGGCTGTAAAGGTTACTTTCCAAGCAATTAAGGCGTGATGAGGATATGCAAACCAACCTGGAGTTAGCACAGCTAAGGAAGAAGGACGAAGTATATCTGCATGTACAAAAGGAAATATGATTCCCCTTGTTTGCTTCTGCTTTTGTTTCATTTTCCAAATAAATTGCTCTTTATAGAACATAAATGGGAACATTTATCACAGGACATGGAAAACATCAGCCTAGATAGTATTTCTTCAGGGTTGAATCTTGATATGGTTTTAAGGTATTGAGTCATGATTCCTACAGTGAAATGGGATTACTAACATACAGAGTCGTGTAACTGTCTTTGCTGTATTGATCCATTTGCGTTCCATTGCTAGAGCAAATGACTAAAAATAAATTACTTAGTGACAAATGACTTTTTCTAGCTTTATTCATGCTTAAAACAGATTTATCATTCAAGCTAGGCAAAACAACTACTAAAATACAGTCTTCAAAAAGGGCAAGAAGGAGGACTCGGGTAACTATAGACCGGTCAGCCTCACCTCCATCCCTGGGAAAGTGATGGAACACCTTATCCTTGATGCCATCTTAAGGCATGTCAAGGATAAGAGGGTTATGAGGGGCAGTCAACATGGCTTTACCAAGGGGAAGTCATGCTTGACCAACCTCCTAGCCTTTTATGAGGAAATAACATTGTGGATGGATGATGGCAGAGCGGTGGATGTGGTCTACCTTGACTTCAGCAAAGCATTTGACACAGTCTCCCGCAGCATCCTCATAGCTAAATTGAGGAAGTGTGGCCTGGATGATCAGGTAGTGAGATGGACTGTGAACTGGCTGAAGGAGAGAAGCCAGAGAGTTGTAGTCTATGGGGCGGAGTCCAGTTGGAGGCCTGTATCTAGTGGAGTGCCTCAAGGGTCAGTACTGGGACCAGTATTATTTAATATATTCATCAATGATTTAGATGAGGGAATTGAGTGTACTGTCAGCAAGTTTGCTGATGACACTAAGCTGGGAGGAGTGGCTGACACGCCAGAAGGCTGTGCTGCCATCCAGCGAGACCTGGACAGGCTGGAGAGTTGGGCAGGGAGAAACTTGATGAAATATAACAAGGGAAAGTGTAGAGTCCTGCATCTGGGCAGGAACAACCCCAGGTTCCAGTATAGGTTGGGGAACGACCTGTTAGAGAGTAGTGTAGGGGAGAGGGACCTGGGGGTCCTAGTGGACGGCAGGATGACCATGAGCCAACACTGTGCCCTTGTGGCCAAGAAGGCCAATGGCATCCTGGGGTGTATTAGAAGGGGGGTGGTCAGTAGGTCGAGAGGGGTCCTCCTTCCCCTCTACTCTGCCCTGGTGAGACCGCATCTGGAATATTGTGTCCAGTTCTGGGCCCCTCAGTTCAAGAAGGACAGGGACCTGCTGGAGAGAGTCCAGCGCAGGGCGACAAAGATGATTAAGGGAGTGGAGCATCTCCCTTATGAGGAAAGGCTGAGGGAGCTGGGTCTCTATAGTTTGGAGAAGAGGAGACTGCGGGGGGACCTTATTAGTGTATATAAATATATAAAGGGGGAGTGTCACGAGGATGGAGCCAGGCTCTTCTCAATGGCAAACAATGATAGGACAAGGGGTAATGGGTATAAACTGGAACACAAGAGGTTCCACTTAAACTTGAGAAGAAACTTCTTCTCAGTGAGGGTGACAGAACACTGGAACAGGCTGCCCAGGGAGGTTGTGGAGTCTCCTTCTCTGGAGACATTCAAAACCCGCCTGGACACATTCCTGTGTAACCTTATCTAGGTGTTCCTGCTGTGGCAGGGGGATTGGACTAGATGATCTTTTGAGGTCCCTTCCAATCTCTAACATACTGTGATACTGTGATACTGTGACACAGAAAAACCTAAAGGGGAACATATTTTTGTTTTACTGAAGATGTCATGGTTTGTGTTGTGAATACATCAAGTGTAATTTAATAATCCTGTCTCAGATTATTTTATTTTAACAGTGACACAAACTCCACATACCTTGCATATCAGAAGCAAGAGGCGGCTTTGGAGAAGTAGGGGGGGCTGGCTTTGTTGTCTTCATAAATGTGTTCACAGGAGCTAAAAAGATACTTTATTCATATACATATATACTTACGCATGTGTGTATAAATATGTATATATAAAAATACACATGTATTAAGAACTAACAATGTAACATTTATAAAATAAGAATAAATATTAAGTAGGTCCAAGTGACAGCCTTTTTGTGTGACCTTGAAAAAAATCAACTGAGGCAGAAAGCAGCTATCATTTTAAAAGGGAAACATTATTTAGTGTTCATGCCTTGCTGAATAGATATTGTCAGTATGACATTGCTGAATAGATATTACTGTCAGTAATGTCAGAGAGCAGGACTACACACTTGCTGTGTTTATTTTTCACCTTTGGTCTGTAGTAGTTTCACTCTCCAGCTGAATATACTTCAAATAGTGAGGTAAAAAAGTAATGAATCAAAGTCTGTCTTTATCTACTGAAAATCTGAAAATGCTTGTTCTCTTGAGGCAAACAGAGAATTTTGATGCTGTGGCTCCCTTGGATGAGGAGGGAGATCACATAACATGAAAACCTTCCTTGTTGTACAAGGGCTGGACTTTGAAACAGCTGAGCAAGAGAGGCAGGAATTAAACAGGGCTTCCAATAACATTAAAAATACATTTCCTTGGCTCTGTCATGGGCCAAAGGAGCCAAATGCCTTTTTTGCAGGCTGCATTCTCTTTAATAGCTGCACCTCCACTCTTTGAACCGTAGAAATAGACATTAATTTGACCCTGATCAATTTTTTCCACTGTTGTTCCTAACAAGGTGGTAACTATTAGCTTAAACGACTACAACTCACATTTTGTAGGTAGTGACTTGCTGCTTTCTGTGGGTTCAATATAGTTATCGTCGTCATTGTCCACTGGCACAATGTAATTATCCTATGAGAAATGCATGACAAAAATCTACCAGTTAAACCTCCATCGTATCAACAAACTGTTGGGATTGAAGCCCTGACAGCAGTTTACAATAGGTGCGATTTCACAGCAACTGCCATTTCAGGCATTTATCATCCTACATGGATGGGATTCCCCAAGACTGAAACCCCTTTACCAAAGTACTCAAATTCTAAACTACTGGGTAAAAACCCTCCCTTCCCTTTGGTCCTCTGGTAACCTCTGAGAGGTTGCTCTCTCCCCATTGCCTGCAGCTTGTTATGTCTAAAGAGCCTCCTTCATACTTGATATCCCCTAGATATGAATCTAGTATGAATTATAATTTGATATTCATGCTAGATATCCCCTAGGAATCAGTACGGTACTTGCAGGTCACTGTTTGTGATGTACAAAATTATTTGCACCCCAGAAGCTAAGAAAGAGACCAGGCCATGGCATTGCTGTGTAGTCTATCTTATGACTGGTGACATTTAAACTGTCAGAACAAGTGTATCTATAAACATTACCTCATCATCACTACATTCCTTAGGCTTTGGTGGTACTTTTGGTTTTGCAGCAGAAGATGGCAATGGTAGGGATGGCACAGATGGTTTCTTTGGTCTAGACACGGCTGGACTGGGTGTACTTGGGAGAGCTTTGCTGATGGGAGGGAGCTGTTGGTGACTGGTGCGATTGTCTTTTAATATGGAAGAAAACAACCATTTCAGTTAAAATTATGCATTAGCCTCTGGACTACCTTCTGTTACCTGCAAACAAGTCTTCACTGTGGCTGCAGATCAGGTCAAAAGGCAGACCTGAGCATGTGCTGGTCCTAATGTTGAGACTTGTGTGAAAAACAACTGTTACACAGCATGAAGAGTGGGACTGAAACACAAATTATGCCAGATCCTCTGGGGTGTCATTTTAAAAATTCCTCCCCTTCTCAAAGAACACGTAGGTTAAGTGCTGAAAAACTTTTATGTGTACATATGTGTCATTCTAGCACTTTGATGCCCCTGCCCATGGCAGGAGGGTTGGAACTAGATGATCTTAAGGTCCTTTCCAACCCTATATGATTCTATGATTATATTACCAGTAACAGTCTTGTATCATACCAAAAATGGAAGCAGGCATCACACCTATGTTTCTTTTCCCCATGGCTCAAATTTTCATCTAACTGAAGCTGAGTTTCGTTCACTTCAGTGCTATCTGCTCATGGTTGAAAAGAATAAAAACAGGAAAAAAAAAGAAAATCTTTATGATGAACTGATGTAAATACAATACTGATCCTGTCCTGTTTTTCTGGATATTTATCCTCCTCAGTACCAGTCTCAGAGGACAATATGAAGTGAATATTTAGGTTCCTTTGTCCTCTGTTTTACTGCTTTTGGAATAATGATCTGAGATACAGAAAACATCAAGAAGGGACCTGTCCAGTCTTATGTGCTTGATCTTCAATATGAATTACTACATTAAAATATGCAGATGAATCTGGAGCCAAGTCAGTGATACCTCCTACACTGCTGCCTGAATTCTGTAGTTAGAAGATGTCTAGAACACATTATATCAAAATTCTAAACATTGCTGCCAGCAATACCAGCTCTTGTTTAATTCTGTAATAACAAATTATACCCTTGAAAACTGAAGATCTGTCAGAATTAAAAGCAAACTCTTGAGAAAAGGACATTTAGTCCATTTGAGGCCAATTCTCTTCTGGTACTGATAAATACACAGTTATGAAGCTGACATAGCTGAATATTCTATAACTACCTGCATATTCACCCCTAGAAATAGGGAATGCAGACGGAATCTTCTTTTTCTCCTGCTCACTTGGAGGTGGCTCGTAGCTGTCATCAGGATTCTCTTCACTGGGGACTACATACATCTCAGAGTCAGAGTGGTCATCCGGATTTTCATAATCACTGTCCTAGAAAGACAGAACTTCCCATTTCTCTTCTCATCACATACTTACAGCCTCATAACAGTGTATGACGGATATTCTTGCAGGATTAATTAAAAGGACATGTTACACTCCCTTTTAGTGCTCGCTCTCTAAATAAATAGTCAATTCCGCCCGGCTTCCCTTCAGCTCCTCCCAGAACATTCCTCCTCCTGTGTCCTTGCTATCTCCAAGGACTCTTTTCACACCAAGAGCTCAGCCTTCAAAGTATGGACCAACAGCTCTTCTCCCTTCACAGAACAGTTTTTTCCTAGTTCCAGATGTGACTCTTGATGTGTCCTGTCACTTCTCCCTTTCCTAATTAAAAGGATACTCAGCATCTAACTTCCAAAGGAAACTAGCCACTTCAGGCTGATGGTTGTATCATTACATTATGCAGCTTATGACCATGACTTGCTTCCTTCTAATGTTCTCTAAAATCTTACCAGAAGTTCTTCATTTTTACGAAAAAGTGGCTTTTTCCTCCTCAGCCCTCCCACCCCTTCTCCCCAAAGTAGAAGATCTTATTAGTTTCTGAAATCATTATTTAGTTTGAGAAGTCCCTTAAACTGATGCCATGGGCTTACTTATGCCAAAAGCTTAGCATCCTTAGCTACCACTAACAGTGTTTCACAGTATACTTCCAAGTTGCATGTAAAAAAAATGGAGGTAGCTAAAAATCAGTGGCTGCATGTGAATAATGCTGATGTAAGAAATAACATTTCAGTAATATTAAGTTCAACCACAAGTAAATGAGTTAAAAATAAACTTTTATTATTATTGCTTGGCCTAACTTGTTGCTACAGTAACCTCCTACTGCCCCAAAATCTGTACTTACAAAATCATCTGACCATTGTTCCTCTTCATTGTCTGCATGTTCTAAACCAAACATCAGAGTTATTTAAGGAGATGGAATAGTGAACATAAAAGTTTATCGTTCTTTCAATCTATACTTATAACATTCAGTTAAAAAAGAATGGTCAAAATTTCTTAAACAGTTCAGGGCAATACACCTGGTTTGGATTTAACAGTAAATTAAATGCCTGTTTGCTTGTTTTTGTAAATTGTTTCAGAGCTGTTGGAAAAGCATTAGAAAATGGCAAACTGCACATGGTCTGAACAGCAGAGCATGTGCTTTACACAGAGCATTCTGCTAATGAATCTCATTTTTAAGTAGGAGTAACATTTGCTACGTAATGGAACTATTGGTGACCTCTGGGCCTTGCACTTTCTTGTTTCTTAGTTAAAGCTCCAAGACAGAACACTAATTAAAAGTATTTACGTTAAACATGGAACTATCTTCCAAACTCTGTTCTCTGCTTCAGTTTTTGTATCACCCTTTCCTTGACAAGACAGTAAAAATGGGCATGAACTAGCTTGTCAGAAATGCTGTATGATAAGCAAATACATAAGCAAACTCCACCTCTAAGATGATGATGATGATAATAATAATAACAAAAAAAAAAAAAATTAATGCAGTACTAGTTTATGTTAATACAACCTTACCTGCAGCATAATCCCTTCGTGGTAGACTTGGTGGTGGTTTTTTTTTTAGCCTGTAAGCAATAATTACATTTATGATATAAGTAACATTCAGTAGAAGGCAGCATTAGTCAGACACATAAAAAAAGCTGATAACAAAAGATACCTGCGGCTGAAGAAATATAGATTACCATCACAGATGCTTAGCAAATAGCTGAAGGAGAAAAGCTAGAAACATAAGAAATTAGAATCTAACCTGAGATTTTAATTTTTGTTTTCCTTAGAACATATTTTGAAGGAACAGCTTCCTTGACTACCCACCTTCCTCTTAATTTCCAGTGCAGAAACAGATAAGATAGAGAGCAAATATAAATGCATGTCTATCTGAAGATGAAAATCTGTTCAGGCTCACAGAGGCTTTGCTAAGATTATGGCATAAGAAAGTGATGCAGCACTCTCCCATTGTATTTTTATAACTGTCATTTTGCTTGCACTTTCTCAGGGCCAGATTCCGTTTCCACTTACTATTATTTTATGGCATTATGACCCTTTTGTGGTAAATGCTGTTATAATGACATTTGTAATACCAAGTGAATTGAAAAGATAGTTTGTATAAATACTGAAAGGATCTTTGTGGCTTTGATAAATATATATACATATATATACTTAGCAAACAGGAGACACTGAATTACAGTCAGTTGGCATTTATTTATGTAAAAAAAAAAAATTAAACTTGTGTTTGAACTCCAAATTTAAGGTGCATGTGTGACATCAGAGGCCTTCGCTTTTTGTAGCCATATAAAACATTAGCACAATTTACATTAAAATTATTCTTCAAAGTGACTTTTGAACATTGTCTGACAGCTTCCCTGCAGCACTGATGAGACCTCACCATGGACCTGAACCTTTGTCCACTGAATTGATGACTTCATTCATTCTTCTACCAGGTTCTAACAAATTCATTTGCAAAAATAAGCAAATTATTTATAAAAAAAAATTGTTTAGAAAGAACTGAAAATGTTTTCTTGTGATCTCCAAGAAACAGACACTCAGTATTTAGGTCCTGAGATGCTGCTTAAGTATCATTGTTCATGTACCAACGTAACTCAGGGTGGTGGCATGCTGGCACTAACACATCAATTGACAAACTTTCCACTTCTGTTTTGAGAAATACTTTGGCTACTTTTGAGCTGAATTAATAAAACTCTGTTGTTCAGATAGTCACACACACATAAATTGCATGTGCATGAATCAATGACTAAATGGTGCAGGCATTTTTAAAGCTCAAGACTCCCTTCCCCCCACCAATCTAGGCACATAAGTTTTGAAGTGCTTACCTGCTTTGTTCGTTACTAACAACACTAACAAATAGATAGCTGCCTCCTCCAAGTCTTAAGCTTCCTGCAGCATAACATAACTTAGTGTACAAACAGTAAATTAAAAAGCATTCTCCACAGCCCTGCAGTTACGTCCAGGTTAGCACAGGCATGTTAGAAAGAGAAATCCAGGGCCACTGCCAGGGCAGATCTCAGGTCTTGGGGAGGCTAGACCAAAATCTGCTCATGCGCTTTGCAGCATGGCTATCATGAGTTGTTCAGAGACAGTGAATAGCGAACTGAGGAAACAGTAAGTGGCTATCTGGGTCACAGTGTAAAGTATGTGGCTTTAGCCACACTTACATTTCCAAGCTGCTAAGCAGAAGACTTCAACACTTTGTCCCAGGCCCTGCAAATCCTGGCAATGGCCCCGACAGAAAATGTAAATATGTTATAATGAAAGCATATGAAGCACAGAACAGAGGTCTGTGTCTAAGAAGCCTATCATGCCATTGTGCAGCTCTGAAATAGCATACCGATCCCAAGTATCTTTCCCAGTTTTGCAAATTAAGGCCACTTGTTCATTTTGGAACCTGAATATCAATAGAAAAGAAATAATATTTCTGTCACAGAGCTGAAACAGTTCATAGCCACATCTGTATTTGCTAGAATCTCTTCAAATATATTCCTGATTCTAAAATTCAAATCCCCTTTAAAAAACATTTCTTACTGTACTGGTATGACTTACTGAGCACCACAACTGAAATATAGGCTATTCTGAAGTGAACTGGAGCTTTACTGTGCAAGAGTCAGAACTTTACCCAATGTGCAAACCACAGTGCTAGCACAAAAGACATAATCCCTATGCCAAGGAGTGGTTACCTAGCTATTTCAGATTTTGACATCCACATAGATGCTTAGAGAATAACAGTTGACTCCATCCTGTTCCCCTGAAGTTAATAAGAAAGGACTGAGAGAATCAAATGCCATCCAAATGAGCAAGTAATTTCCAAGTAAAATATTCTAGTGCTCCTCCACTCTAGTCTTAAGTTACAGGTAGTGAACTATTTCTATGATAGAATACAATCAAATATTTCAAGTTTCCAGCTATTTTAATGGGATTAGTATTTTTCTAAATTTTAATGCAAAATAAGTAATTTTCTGGAGATTTTGAAATATCCCTGAGAAATTTCAGCTCTAAAGGACTCCATAAAATTCAAGCACATTTTTGAGAGTATGTTTACAGGTTTTAAAAGTGACATAACACATCTTACTATGTACAGAGCAGAATACACTGTAAAGAAATTCATAATAAGTTTTAGGAAAGCCAACTATTTCAATGTAAAATACAATGTATTCCAAGATTCCTCTTCTATAGGATGCTGAGGCTGATCCAACAACATTTAGGCTACTAAAATACTAACTTATCTACTAATATATCTTTACTGAATCGAGTATTTATAGTTTCTATTAGTCCTGAGGTCACTAGATCATTGCACTTGTGATTGAAAGATAAATTGAACTTTGTAATAAACTTTTTCAGAGGTCCAAACAGGTGCAATCCAGATGACAGATAAAACTCATCCTGAGCTGTATTCTCATGACCTAGTGGAATAGTTTGTAACAGCTTTGGCAGTATCTGGCAATTATACAAAATAAAATTAATCTGAAGCTTTTAAAAAACCTCTGTCATTACTACTCTTTCAAAGATTTTCTTTACAATGTGCTGTGGCAGTGAATGGCATATAGCTGTGATTTATTTATCTTCACTTGGATAAAATATTGTTACCTTAATAAGAATCCTGGCACTCAAAGTATTCTATTCAGCTACACATTGAAATTCATGTTTCTTAAGAGCACAGTTAAAATTAGGTATTATACTTTTCCCTGGCTTCTTTTTCTGAATGTGGTACATCTTGATTTTAGTACTTTTCTCTCAGTGTTTGGTCCATAAAATACCACTTTTCCCTTTGCCAAGGGTTTTATCATGGATGTCTTCTAGTTGCAGCTATGCAGATAGAAGGGACAGTTAGTGATATAACTCCATTTTTCTGCCTGAAGTTATAAATGGTTTAGAAAAATGGACCAGACAACTCTGAAGTAAAAACTTACCCAACTAAAAAGCTGGATAAAGCAAATGAGATGTAGATGTTTGTATTTTTCAGGTCAGGTGGCAAATGTGATTTCAAGAAATGGACATATTTGGATTGTGTTCAGTTAGATAAATACCTGCAAGTGCATGATTTAAATTCTAGTTTCTTACTCAACACAGTAGGCCAGCATGTACCAAAAATTTAGGGTGATATTCTGACTTTGCTAAAAGTCCCACTGCATATACAGCGTTGACTTCAATACAGTTAGGATTCCAATGAATCAAGCCTAGAGACTTAAAGGTTATGAATGCTATGTCTGTATTTGCAGTGTGTTTCAAGCATAGGCAACTGTCCTACAGTATGAAACTTCAGATTTCTGTCTTACTTTCCTTCTGTATTATCAATACAGAAAAAAATGCCCCCAGCTCTCATTGTTTATACAACTTTGGCTATACTTATTTCCTCTACACCTGTGCAGATGTTCTCTTTGACATCATGATGTGCACAGCAGCTGGGATTCCAGTACTATAAACAGTTTTGCATGTGATTAAGAGCAAGCAGGTGAATGCCTTCCTGCACTGGGCAATATTTTTAGTGTCAGAAAAATTTCAGTCAGGACGAGGCATAAATAATAGGGACTTCTAAGCGATGAAGGAACAATCTGCAGTTTTCTGTTACCACCACTGTTCAGACTACTTTCTTTAGACTTACAAGACACACATGGATAGTAGACTTATCCCTCCCCACCTGCACATGAATTAAATTGGAGAGCAAGGCACCTGATCCAAGAACTTAGTTTTCTGCAACCAAGAGCCAATCCAGGTTTTAGAAGCGTTTTAAGAAATATTGGTGACAAGCCAGATGTATTTCATGAGTATTTGATCATTCTTTCAATTTCAGTAGCAGAAGCTTACAGTATACATCTGTGTGACAACTTGAGGTTTGGGATAAGCATGTACAATATTTGACTTCTCTAAAATTGTTTCTATTTATACTTAAGTTTGAACTTGAGTCAAAATGATGTTTTTCTGTCATACAGATGAATTCCAAATCTGTGCTACATAAAGCAAATTTTTTATACATTTTTTCCTGCTTCACTCATGTTTACATTGTTGACATTTAATAAAATAATCCTGTAACTGAAATGGAGGAAGTGATCAACTGGAAAACAGTATTTTTCAGAGAAAGCATCTAAAAATCGAAGAAAAAAAAAAAAAAACCAAACCAAAAGGCACATTCAGAGGAACACAGCCAGTTCTGAATCTGCAAAACTTGGCATCTCTTGTACATATCCTTATCAGTGTTGTCAACTCAGGCTTTTATTATAAGTTCTATTACGCGCTGGGCTCAACATCCGAGTTCTGAAGTCATGTGCAAATGTGAGAACTTTTTCTTCATTTTTTTAAAAAAGTTTCTGATCTTCATAACTGCAGAAGAGAGTAAGACGACCGAGATGAACCATACAAGTACCAGAAAGATAATTATATATGTATTTATTTTTTGTACATCTCAATTTGTATTCTTATATCTGGGGGAGCTGAAATGTGAGCTTTGAGCTGTGGTGATATTATGAGAGTTTTTATCAGCCTGCTCTTTTTTGTAGATTATTTTTTTTTTTTTAATCTTTAGAGAATCAAAGAATTGCAGTGTTATAGCAGCAATCTTGTATCTGACATTTAATGATGGCACCTCTGACCTTTCCAGCTTTAGCTACATCTAGTTCTTGTTATTTCTCCCTTGTCTGTCCTTCCTCTCTCACTCTCAGGAAAGGACACACAGTCACAGCAATACTGATTAATAGCAGAATTCAAGTCCAGGCAATTATGTGAGACAATGTGTTGCCTTAAATTATAAATTTCAGATGCTTCTATTGTTTCTGATATCTGCTTTCCCCTCTGAGGCATTTGAACTGGACCCACTGCAGCATTATTAACACTAACTACACTTAAAATACTACTGTGAAGTAGGAAGCCACATTTTATTAAAAAGCAACAACAAAAAAAATCCAAACCTCCCTCCTCTCCAAAACCCCACCAAAAGTACTGATGGCCCAGAAGGTCTTCCCTGTGAGCCGGTCCCAGGTGAAACTATGAGATTTTGCAGATGGATCTCTGACCACAGTGGTCTGTTTACATACATACAAAACCACACTTAGATTTAATTTATATTTAACACAGTGTGTAAGATGCAAGTAGTTGAAACAAGGTAATTTTAAGAGAAATTTTGCTTTTGTGGCTTGTGTGGAAATAACACGTACATATACCACATGACTATGATTTACTGCAAATTGCAGCAGTGCTAGAGTGAAAGAGAATGAGTAAAGGAAAAAAGTGATCTCAACATTATAATACATCAGGTGTCACCATCAGAGCCTGCTCAACGTTTGTGGACAGAAACACAGCTGTGATAAAGGGGCCGCAAAAGAGGGCTTGTAAACTCAGGTACTACTCCTGCATAGCGAATGGGAGAACCAGGTGATTGCTGCTGCTTCTAGAAGCGTGTCCCTCTCCTCTGACAAGGATAGGGGCTACCCCACCAACACCAGCCTGCCTGGACTGGCAGCAGGGGCAATAGCTGAGCCAGCACGGCTTTCCAGAGCTCCTGCATAGCCAAGCCAGGCAGGGCCCTACTGCTTTTCCTACCAACCTACTGGTCACTTTGTATATACCTAGAATTAGCTCTTAAAATAGTATGATTTCTTTGCCTTGAACTGAGCCCAATCATGGTCACTCTTAAAGAGCAATTTTAGACAGTATTTGTTTGTGCCTTTTATGTACTACAGCTCTATTTCTGGAATTTAACATGGTGAGCCTAAAAACACTGCAGATACTATGTACTAATTAACTTTCAAAGTACTCAGTACTTTTGTCCTCAATGACCCACGTAAAGACAGACATCAGAATGACAAAATAGCATCCAAATCGAAGTTCAATGCAAATGAGCTATTACATTAAGAAAAAGTGTACTAAATAGCTAATTGGTTTAAATAGATGTTTGACTGGAAACAGTGAATAGTGTATTCACTTGACAAGCATGCAGAATTACTGGAATTTCTTTCCATGTATAAATACACATGAATATTTTATGATACTCATATGCACGTGACATCAATATTCACGCTGTTCAGCACTTTTTACTGGAATAAGGATATTAGGTAATGCTGGGTTTTGTTTTATGGGACTGAAACACAGGAGGACTTAGCATTTTTATGGGAATTCTAACTATGATGTCCAACCAGTTTGTTCAAGGTGGAGCTCAAATGAGTTTAGTTGCAGCAGGTAGCCTCAGCAGTGACCTGAGGAGAAAGGCACACACCCAAACAACAAGTGATCATTCCCAAAGAATAAATATGCGTTTTACTCAAATGCTGTTTTTCAGGGCTACTAACACAACCTTCCAGTTGAGGCCAGTTCTGCACCTACTTTGTGAAAATCTTAATAATGACAATCCTGTATGTTGCAGTCTGGACTGAAGCTCTTCACATATGCTGAGCTACGTTCCCCCAGAATAACATGGTCCCATCGCTAAAGCACTATACACTATGCTAGCAATCTGAACTTCCTCTAGCAAACTGGGATTGGCATTTCAAAACTTACTTTTTGAACTTGTTTATTATCCCACTTTCATTTTTCTTCATGTCATGCACCATCTTCTGAAGCTTTCTGTAAGACAGTAAAGAAAGCAAGCATTAAAATTAGCATGTGGTTGAACACTCATTTATACAAATTAAGATAAATATGCTGAATATATATGTTCAGTAAGTAGTTTAGTTGCTAAATTCTTTCTGTATGAAGTTTTCCTCCCTTTTTAACAGAGCTCCTTGGCATGATTTGTGTTATCCTTCTTAATACAATTAAGCACTGTTTAAACAATCGAGTAAGTGCATCAAGAAATAACATCATTGCCTGAATTAATAGTTTAGCATATTTCACAGCTATACTGGGAATACCCTCTGATTTCTCACTGTACATGAGTCATTTTATCAGTAGACAGTTTACCTCATTCTCACAGTGTTTGTAGTTATAATAGGAGGGAGGAACTGCTACATTACCAGGCCCAGGCCATCTGAGAAACCGTTAAGAGTATCTGTAACTCTGCGCTGTAAAAATTCACTATCTCAGGATTCCAGCTACATGAACTGATATCTGGAATCACAGATTGTTTTCATTCATCACCTGCACTGACCTCATTAATTTTTTACTTGTAATCAAGGCAGTGAATCTCATTTTTCACTCAGTAAGTATAATTTAGAATCCCACCTCCCTTTTCATTTAAAAACCCACACCACTAAAATCATGTCAATGTCAGGAACACAGACATAACTTTCTGCAAAAGACTGATTTTACATTGAAACATGTTGGAAGCTGGGTCATACTAGAAACTGCCACAGAATGAATACTTTTTTTAGGTTTTTTTTCACACAGGACATGTTCTTCCTGTTCACCCAAACTAATAATTTTTTATTAGACCCGAGGTGAAGATTTTATCACAACCAGTAAAAGAAAGCAATAATTTTCTTCAAAAAGGGTTTAAAAGAATTTTTGCTATACATTCTTCATAACAAGTTGTCTATGTCATTCCACATTTTAGTCTTGACTACCTCATCTCTGATGCACAATCAGCCTACCAAAAGACTTGGAAGCTTGGCTTACAAAGAGAAGTACAAGCATCAAAGTATTCTTTCTCTTTTGTAAAGCTTTCTTTAAAGTTGAAACCTTATTATTCATTCAGAAGGCTGAGTAATGCATAGAGCTGTGCTAAAAAAAAAAAAAAAAAAAAAAAAAGCTATCTTGCAGCTTCATCATTAGTAATTACGGTTGTCTCTTAAAAAAAGTAAAATAGCTTTTTCAAAGGAAATGGGAATTAGATAGGAATTAGCTAAACAAAACTGGGAAATAACTGAACTAATGTGATTATCTGTCTGCAGTCCCTGGTTCAGGCTGAATAGACATGTAGCCAACAAAGGCATCAGGCAGCAGTTGAGTATTATGCTGAAAGGAACCTTCCTACCTCTGCTACTGATTTGAGAGCAATTGTGGTAGTTAGTCACAATTAATCCCACTTTATGAGATTTACTTAAAAAGAACAGTTAAATAACTGAGTACTTGTAAGTTTTTGGAGTCCTAAAATAAATAATAAAGCTTAATTTTTATTAACAGAACAAACTGCTCCTTTCATTATATTGGCTGGAATTGAAAGATATTCCACATTTTCAGCAGGCCTGTAATACAACATGGAATATCCTGCTCTGACAGGCTATGTCAAAAGTCTGATATTTAAAGACTATTCCTAGAGCCTAAATCTTTGCCCAATTTTACTTAAAAAACCCAATTCAACCTATTCTAAGTTGTCAACTCACAAAAATCAAATAATAAGTGACAAATAACTCACAAACACATCTTTAGCTCAAAACCCCCACTACTAATTTACAGCAAAAGGATATAGTGTTACCTGCTAATATTGGGGAAAAAAAGTAAATTACTTATAGGTATCAGAAACAGCTGCATAGCAAAATGTTTTGAGATTTCCTGCAACAATGCACTACATCTATAAGAATACCTTGGATTATTATTTACACTAAACAGACACATTTAATCTGCAAATCTGGGGTGAAGAACTCAGAACTACTTGTTTTCCACAGGGCTTGGTTGTTTGGGTTTGGTTTTTTTTTTTCCCACTAAATACATTCAACTTCTGGTTATGCTTGAAACATCACAAATAGCCACTTTCTGCAGTTTGCTCTTTCTGTCTCGTACTCCAGTTGGCACCTGGCAGTGTCTATAAATGCAAAATAATGAGGAATGAAAAGAATAAGAGGAGGTTTAAATGGTTTAGTTCTAGTTCGTGGAGAATGGTTGTCTGCAAGTGTTTGTGTCCTTTTCAGAAAAGCTTGCCAGCCTTTAATTAGAAAAGCATGCAAGCATAAGTTATTTTTCTTCCTGTGTTTGTTACAGATAGGACCCAAGGTGTTTGATTTTTCACGTGACTGATTTTAGATTTTCACTTTGGTCTCTAAGAAAATCCACACACACACACAAATAAAATCCACCCCAAAATTTATAACTACAAGTACCCAGAACAGTTTTCATTTCATCATATTTAGGTGAATTGATCAGACTATCATGGGTGTCCTCTATGCACTGAATAAGGCTATAGTCTAAAAGAACATTTTTATATGTATTTCTATTGAAAAAAAAAAAAAAAAGGCATTTAAATTAAAGGTAATTGCACATCCTGCTGGACTGAAATCAAAACATTCTCATTTTTGCATAATCAGATTTCCTAAAAGTCTCTGCCTTGTATTTCTCATTCTGTTTCTAGAGCCATTTAATTTTCTAATTACACGTTGCGATAAATTAGGGAGTACCTAACATGTGTTTGTGTGAATTTTTTCAATTTTTAAAGTTATGTAGCTCTTGTAGGAGTTGCTAGAATACTTAGTTTGTTATCCTCTGGACAACTTCACTTGTATCATGCCTGTGAGAGTAAGCAGATAATCAGGGCACTTTATAGTTGTAAGTGCAGGAAGTCATCATGAATGGATGATCTCCAGTTCAAGTGGAATCTCCTTTGACCCATGAAGTTGAACAAGCTGCAAAACCAGTCTGTGCAGTTAGCCAGAGGCTGAGATTTCTTGAGGTGCCAGCTGGTACAGCAGACTGCAACTGACAAGTTTTACAAACAGCTGTCTGACTTGTGATTTCAGACAGTGGAAAAGAGGAGAGGCAGACAGCAAAGCCTATAGCAAAAGGATTCTCCAAATCTTTAGGGTCTCAAACCCGAGGCCAAAGGCCATTCCAGAGAAATGAGGAAAGTGAAGCACAGCAGGAAATTTACTTACTTAACACTTTGCCTGGATCTGCATATCTGATTAGCTCTCAGATACTTTTCTTAAGACAATGCTCCAAGGAAAGAGGTTCATTGTGGGAGGAATTTATCCCAGCAGCAGAGCTGAGAGTATCTGGGAAATGGAGGCTACCGTGGCCCAATGCAGACATCCCTTGCTTCAGATACATAACCACAACCTGTATTTTTTTTTCCACAACACATCTGAGTCAGGACCTCATTTACCAACTAACGTTTATTCTCTAGCTCTCTTGGGATGAATAGATACTAGAAATATTCAATGACCTCAATTGGCTAGTATCGTAAATGAAAATAATAAGTAATGCTAGTTTTACCGTGCATTATATGTAATTAATGATAATTAAGAGGTCAAACTTAAGAGTTGTTTCTTAACTACAAGCGCTAACTTCATTCAGCTTGGTTGAGAGCTTTTTCTATAAAATCACACTTGCAGATAAAGGTCTGGTATGTGTCACTGTTGATCTTTGAAAGCACGTTTCAGCAATAGATAGCTATTCTGAGACCCAGTTTAATTGTGACATGTATACACTGAATGGACTGTTTTATCAGGAACTAACTGCACACAGAACAGATTTTCAGACTTCTGCAGATGAGCAATTCAGAAGTCTTTACTCTAGGGGCTTCTAAAAACTCTCAGGTTTCTAACAAATACATTAGAAATTCTGTGTCTTGGAGGGAATCACAAAAAAGGACTCTCCAATGACTCTTAAAAGGAAGCACTTTTTCGCCCTGTGTTGCTGTTTTTCATATCTTACCAATTTTGACCTCCAGCAATTCAGGACCATCAGATGTACTGACAAAGGGATCACTAGCTGTGATACATATGTAAACACAGCTGGAAAAGTTTACCATTGCAAATATAAGATACCCTGAAAGAATGATTTGCTGTGTCACAAAATACCTAGCTGTGCTCAAGGACTGGCAGAGCTGCCCTGAGATAAAACAAAATGAAACAAAACCACCTTCTCTTTGATCTGGTCACAGCTCAGCATATGAGGAATGTATGTCAAGTGAAAGGCAATGGGTGGGCCTGGCCTCTGACACATCCCCACTTTCAAACATTAGCTGGAAGCTTTTGCCTCTTCTGCATAGAAGCTATCCCACAAAAGCTTTCCAAAGTCAAAATAATAATTAAAAAAAAAAAAAAAAAAGAAAAAAAAAAGAGAGAGAAATATAAGTAACACAAAGAATAATGTGTAGTAAGCTTTCAACTCAGATCTGAGATGAAGTACAGAATTCCCAGACTTGAGAAATAGGAGTCTGTCTTAATTTCAGACAGATCTGTGTAATAAGGAATTCTCCCACAATTTAGGCAATTTTTTGAGAAATCATATTTATCAGTATTATAAATCTGTGAAGACATTTACAAATATATATTATGTACATATGTATAGTATGGCTCAGAGCAGTCAGCATGAATGGCTCCTCAGTGGCCATGGCATTTCCCTGTTCTTGGGAACAGAGAGGGATCCCTGGTGTGCATGAACTGCTTGGTTCACTTCCTTGTGTGCAACGAATCCAGTACATTGGACCTTCAGGACACGCACTGATTGTCAGTATTTTAACTGTGCATCTGCCTATGTCACTTCGTGAGTGACAGCCCATAGCAAGTAATACCCCTGTGCTCTAGGAATATCTTACATGGTCTGGGGTGGGAATAACTGGGCACAGTTGTTTCAGTGCATCTGGCTGTGAGCACAGCTGTGTGTGCTTGCAGCTGGGAGTGGTCCTGATAATGTTTTTGGAAACAGGGCTGACTGCAGCGTCAGTAGGGAGTGGTGGCAAAACAAAAACCAGTTTCAAATGAATCACAGGAAGTTTTGGGTATTACAAGTATACTTATTTCTGTTTATCTGGAGGATCAGAATTATACCTTCAGTTTCTGGTGCTTACAGGGATGTCTGAATTATCTGGTTTGCCTCTTGGAAAATCTCCATCTGTACCCACAGACCTGCTTCTTTGGTTAAAAAGGGGCAGAATTTTGAATAGCATATATTCAGACAGGTATGCAAGGGGAGCTTTGTAAGCAATATTGATACATTGAGTACTAAGTGACCTGCATATTCCTTCTCCTCATTCTAACATCAGTTAGGTCTTTAACTGATGAATTGGTTTCATAATAGTAATAATAATAATAATAATAAATCACACTGTAAATCAGTCAGTTTGCACCCCAGTTTTAGTTCTTACACCTTTTGGGGTACATCTGTTTCTTACTTGATAGGGTACCCTACAGTTCTGTCTTTAGAAAGTCCCATTTTCTGAAAATCATTACTACCTGCATTCAGTTAGACTGTAGGTAGGTGTACCCCTCATTCTTCTCTTGAGAAGAGCAGCATAACAAATGATGTAAAAACAAGAAGTAGGTATTTCTTGGTTTTCAGGCAAATTCAAATGCTTACCATTGGAAACTTTGAATGGATTTAGTAAGTGCAAATTTAGACTTAAAACAAAAACAATCCCCCAAGACCCCATCTACTTCAGCTACGAAGTTTTACAGAAAATAACCACAAAAAAAGAAAACAGAAAGCAAGGCAGTGTATACTGGAATTTGAAGAATAAAAGCTAAGTTTCTAGAATAAAAAAACAAAATTAAAGAGTAGAAAATTAAAAATTAGTACAGCTACCTCTGTTATTTAAACCCCCCCCACATTAAAACACGAAACTAAAGAAGGAACAGCACGCCTAGCCCCCTCCTTTACTGTTTCTCACAACACAATAATTCCACCACCTGGTCTTTATTTTGTGTTTCTATTAGCCTTCAGTTTTATATACAGGTGTGCAGGTGACCAAATTAAGAAAGTGATTGTTTCTGGACAAAGGGGAAGACTCCTGCTTGGTGGGGTAGGGGGTGGACAGATGGACATGGTCAGGCCTGGTCACTTAGAATAGGATTTGTGAAAGTACCACGTGAGATTCTGAAAAGCCTGAAGCCCTTTGAACTATCTTTTCAAACCAAACTAATGAACAGGGAAAGACTACCTTTCTTACAACTGGCTTCTATTAACATAGTGCTCCTGACACAATCTTTGTGGAAGAAAACTGATCTCAGTGAACTGGGTGAGTGTCTTCATAAGATGTATTTTCATATTACTTGCCAATTTTGTTTTATATAATTAATTGGGTTGCTTCAGATGCACAACTCCATCCCCTTCTATTCTGCCTTCCTTGTAATTGCTCAGTAGAAAGGAAAAGGATGTTCCCAAATATAGAAAGCATCTAATTCCTCTTGTTAGGCCTCCTTCATGTGCTTCAAATCTCCATATGCATGCATGCACCCTTATACCATATGCTATCTGAAACAACAAGAGTGGAATTCCTTTGCAAGGAAATGCAGGCTGGCATCAGCTGGCTGGGTTGAAGCTAGTGTTTTCAATGGCTGTTACATGGGTATGATGCATAAAGACACAGCTGAATTCTTGAGGTGCAGTCAGATAAACTGCTTCAGTTGCTGCTGGTCTAAGATAGAGGTTACTGCCCGCCATCCACTCTGGGGGCTTTTCACAGCTCAGCCCCTGCAATGCCTTTTGTGGCTGGAGAGGAAGAAGTCTGGAGCTGGAGGTGGTAACCTGTGACACCAAATCATCAGTTCAAGGCACCAAGCCTTTGATCTTTATCTGTAAAGCTATCTCAAAGCTCTGAATAAAAGTTGAAAGAGGTTTGCTTATGGAGAAAAGTCAGTTACAGACACCTATCTGAGAGGAAGAAGGAGCAATAAATTGTCTTCTGCTGTGTTCATGAGATGCACAAGAGGAAATGACTATAAATAGTTTAGCTGTGTTTGAGTAACATCCTATTCTGCTCGCTTTTCAATCATCCACTGTTTTGTCAAAAGGCAAACCCCATAATTAGAGCAGGTGTGTGTTTACATGCTATACACAGAAAGGCAGAAAGGTTAAATATTGGCTTTTAAATATAAATAAAGGCTAAATATTGCACTATTCATCTTCATGTGCCCTCTATGAAATCTTCACAAAGAAGCTGTTAATCTCTCTTGTAGTAGCAAGCACTAACACAAACTGAGTAAATGAAAATATGTAGCATGTAAAGGCATAATACATCTTTGACACAAATCAGTCCTAAGATGAAATTAAATAGTGTAATTACTTTGAGGTGACTGTGAATTCTGTGTTGAAATAAAAAACCTATGCAGATTTACTGGTGGGACTGAGACAACTGGGACAAGATAAGACCATGCTCCCCACTCCCACCCTCCACCCCCCCGAAGCTACACTCACAAAGCCTACTCCATTTTTCTGAAACATTTGCAAGTAGCAGAAGGAAGCTAAATGCATTAAGTTACTCTAAAATGAAGTTCCCATTAACACTAACTGAGCGCTGTACCTCCCCAGAGGACTAGTACCCTACAGCCTGGTAGGTGAAGTTTGAGAGCATAAAGAGGTTTTTATATTTCACCAGAAAGAGGAAGCACAAAACCAGGATTTGGTATGGACCCAGAAAATTACCACCTGTCAATGGTAACATTAATTACAGCCACAATTCTACAAGCATTTTTGAAAGGCGAGATAACATTTCTGTCATTTCTGCAGGCATGTAGATTTAGACTACTACAGCGACATGGAGGACATGAAAATGAATGAAAATGTAAGAAAACTGAGTGAATTGAACACAGAAAAATAAAGGCTTAACTTTGATTTGGTGTTCCAACAGAGTGAGTTCCTCTGTTTTTCCTTCTTTTTCACCTCTTCCACGAATTTCAAATCTGCCATTTTAGTTTTGATTACCAATTGAAAGACATCTAGAAAGTCTAACTACATAAAGGGCTTGACCAAGATTTAGCCAGATGTTTAAGCATGTGTCCAACTACCTTCAAGTTAGGCAAGTACTTAGATTTTGTGTTAAGGTCTTGCTAACGTGGGCACATAAGAGCTGACACAAGATGAATGAATTTAATTCATGATCTGAGTGAAGTGTTCATCAGTGTCTTTGTGTCATTTAAGATTGCTAGTAAAATACATTCCTAATGCGATTCTAATTCAGTAAGTTTATAGACTGTGGAAGGATAATAAAAATGGTGTGCTTTTTCAGTGGGCTGGAAAACTTCATGGACTCATTAGTTTGATGGCAAGGTGCTGTGTGCACTACAGAAAAGAAGAGGCTTTTCTAAACAGCCTCTTAACTCTTCTCCCTAAACCAGAAGTGCATTTATATGTATAATGGTCTGCGTTTGCTCTACCAAATAGTGTTCTGACCGCCAAATAAAACAGGGCAGAGCTTCTTAATATTCCATTAAACTTTGAACACCCCCTTAGCCTAGTCCTAGAGACAGAATAACCGCAGATATCTTAATGCTGCCCAGTATTCACAAGTCACTAAGACTGGTTCCAAGACAGGAGTATTCATGTATATAGTTGGTCAATGAGAAATTGAACATGAGCTGGCAGTGTGCGCTCATGTTTATGGCCCAGTACTTCCTTTTCCATTCTCTGATAAGACTTTTCCCTCTCCCAGGCAGTTCATCCACAGGAATGCCTGAGTTGGAGGGAGACAGTAACTTTCTCTTGTTCCTCTTAAAGCATAACTTTTTTTTTTTTTTTACTTTTTTTCTCGCCCATTGGCAACTGAAGCGTAGCAACTGATTTCCTGTCTGTATTGTTCCTAAGGTCATATACTTAAAGCAACAATTGTGGTTGTTGTATTTTATGCCTTTAGCATTATTATTATTATACTGAATGCTTTTAGCATTAAACCCCCTTTAGCTGAAGTGATTTATACCACCTCACCAGAATCCAAATGATAGGAGTGCAGGATAATGGATACATTTTTAACACATCTGATGAAGACCAACAAACACTGCTGTAATTGGGCTGAAAGTGTTTTTGCTCAGGCTTACAGAAGCATTGTATTCACCATAGGTGTGGGGTGGTGCTGGCAGGGATCTAATAGAGGCTCTTAATGGATCTGTTTGCTTGTTTGTGTAGGGTTTTTTTTTAAATTTTGTACCGAAGTCTATCAAATTTTGTCTGAACTTTGGAGAAGTATTTTAGTCCCCAGGGTTATACAGTCACTGTAATGGAGCCCACATTGTCTGTCACTGAAATGGGAAATTCTGTTCTTTTCTGCCCTCTGTGCTTACCCAGCTATGATGAATCATGGAACTTCCAGCTGGGAAACTAACTTCTTTTTTCTTTTGCCAATTTAGATTGCAGCAGGATGGGATCTAGCTTCATCACGTGATCATGGGAACCAGGGTGAGCCAGGGTGAGGGTGGAGATAGGTGGCAGGGAGAGCAGGGCATTGGGAAGGTGGAAGAAAGGGACCTACTCTTTTGGCAGCAGCTCAGACTTATCCCAAGTTAAATTAACCACGTAACTACAGTTCCAGTGACACTTAGCTGCCTATGTGCTTCTTGCAGAGATGCCTACAGCATTTATATTTTAAGACATGAAGGAATCATTTAGCCATATAATGTAGCCTCTTGTATGAATAGCCTACTTCACCTAGTCGCCCTTGCATTAGGCTTGAAAAATATATACTCATGTTTTTCATATTATTACCTCAAGATACATTATTTTAATTCATTCTAAAGTATTTACTGTGTAGTATATAATGTATGTTGAGGTCATAAACCTGTAGCATTGCACATCTGCTTTGCTTACATCTGGAAAATTAACTTGTCCAGAATATATATACTAACAGATTAGGATAAAGATTCTAAGAGAATTTCCAAGCTTTTTACCCCTCAAGTCGTTTGCTATAGCTGTCACGATCCAAACTTATTTACACAGTATGTAAAGTCCTTTTACAGTCTACCAAAAAATCTAAGATGGTTCCCTACAGCAAAATGAGCAAATACTGTCACTTTCAGCCACTGTTTTCCATCAGTTTTCCAATTCTTTTGACTGCTGAGCACATAAAACCAGCAACATTTGCTTCTTAAATATTTGCTTATCTATCATCTTGTAACATGCTTTAGGGTACTTAGGCTATAGAAGATGTTATATAAACTAAAATCAGTCCTCTGATGCAGCAATCATTTTTAAAACCACATAAAACATAAGAAAAAAAAATACCAGCAGATGTGTTCTTTCTTTTCTAATGATCAGGGATATATAAATCATCCGCAATAGGCGATTTAGCCATCTGAAGATGCATTTCCATTAAATACAAAGAGAGCAGGTCACAGATTTTCCTTACTGCAGTGTGCATACAGCAATGTGCTACAATGGAGAAGCACAGTTGAATCCTGTACTACACTGGTCCAACAAACTAAAAGGAAACATTCAAAATTTTTAAATGTCAACATTTTCAGTTAATGTAACATTGTGAATGGTAAGTAAAAATGATCTAAACTCTAAAAGCTGTCATTTTTTCAGTTTCTCTTCTGCAGATAATTGAAGTCTTATATTTTCCTCTAGGTTTGGTCACAATGCTGGAACTGCCGGCAATGTTGAAACTTGAGATTTCACTCATCATTTAAGAAAAAAAAAAGCAAAACTAATGGAATTCTTAGGACATTTTAAAATGTTCCAATTTTATCTTCTATGGCCTGTTATGAATGTGAAGATGGTTAGTCAGGATTTTTGATCAGGATAAACAGTTTTGCAAAACTAAATTCACCAAAAGCAGAACTAAAACTTTATTACATTACTCTTGATTAATTTTTTCAACTGTTGACTTACATAAGCTTTGCTTCCAAAGACAGCCCAGAGAGATAATCAAATAGCAGAGGAATTTTCCAAAGTAAGACACTGAAACCAATCCTTATTTTCAAGTAAAGAGGTATTTATAGCAATTTCTGCCAATGCGGGAACACTTTTTCCTCCCTCTCGATAACATACTTTTGCCTTCCAACACTGTTACAGCTGACAAAAGCCATAACAGTGTGAAGGGCTTTTCTGCAACATTTTATGATTGTCATATTTGCTTTCCAAAAGAAAAGCATCTATCACATTATAATGTAGTGTGCAGTACGTGTGCAGGTTTTGACTGACTCTGTAACATACAAACCTATTTTGTTCTGGTATCAACATATCACTGGGTACCTGCAATGTCATATTATGATTTAATATCTAGCATTCTGCACGGCTGTATGTGGTATAGTTTTAAACTAATGGTGAAAAAAGGTTATGTCCAGTTTGCTGGAATATTTTATGTCTTTCATGGCCATGAGTATTAATTTATTGGTTTATTTGCTTGGCTATTGATCACTTATTATTTCACTTCATAAAAAAAAAAGAAAAAGCAGGTCTTTAGATCCACTCTATATTATTATCTTTTGCTGAAAAACTGACAGTCACAGGCCTAAAATGATGTCATTTGAGATTATATAGTTGGCAAATGCTCCTATTGTGGACAGTTATTTTGACAAAGCTACAATGTCATTAGAAGACCTAATTTTATTTGGAAGAGTATGCCCCTTATATGGGGCTGGTGGAATAAACTATGCCAGTGACTGAACAATTTTACCAGCACAAGTAGAATGAAATTGTAGGTACTGCATAAGTGTAGCTTATCTTTGATCAGACTATACTCTTATACTACCAACATACAGAAATTTAACCAGGGATTTTCACCACAGTTTCAACATTAGACTTCAGTATTTTGTCTACATTGCCATATTTTCATTTAAAACATAGATCACAGTCACACACACACATTTTTATATAGGCAGCATTGGCAATTTAGGTTAAAAAAGCCAACAAAAACTAAAAAAAAAAAAAAAAGCTAGTGGGTTTGTGTTGGGTTTTTTTTTTTAATTCTTCCCTTCTTTTTTCCTAGGGCAGCTTGGACATTGGTAGAGGCAGGATGACGTAGCTGGAAAGAATGATGATAAGCAAGAAAAAGAAATAAACTTTAAAAGGACTGTTAGAATGAAATGCTTGCGCAGAGAGAAAGGAAAAAAAAAGAGAACAAATATCGATGGGGTGGAGGCTATGCTATGCTGAAGCAAGGTCAGAGAGAAACAACAGGAGGAGTTGGCTAGAGAAGTCACACTGGGGGTGAAAGGCGGTTTTACAGTGGTGTTTGGGGAAGTTTGCATTTCGTATCTCATTCCATTCCAAAGTCCAGAGGTGAGAGAGATTAATGAACTGTTTAAGCTGACAGAAAGCTAGAGAAAATAAAGATTATACAGCTTTATCATTTAATCAAAATCCCATGCTTTTTATGGCAAACTGGACCTAACAATCCTACAGAAAGAACGTCCATTTTTACTCACCAGCACGGCAAACATAACTGGCAGCCTTTCCCCATCATGCCTGTGAAAACCAACTTTAAAGACTGCATGCCATTGGCACTGATTTCATGTGACCTTACATTCAGTCTGCATTTTGTTGGGCTAAAATGTAGCCACAAAAGCTGCTGTTGCGACAAAGAGTTACTGCACAGTGGAAAGTTGACAGGAGAAACTGGAAGCTGAGAGAGAAGGCTGCTGGAGGTAGCGGTGGGTGGTGTCGCAGAAGACCCTCATGGCTGTCAATGTCCTGTGGAGGCAGATTAGACTTTTGCTAGAAGGAGAACAGAGCAGGTAGAAGAGCAGAATTAAGGGGGCCATGACTTGTGAAGAAGAGGTAGCAACCAGAAGGAGCTGGTCTGGAAAAATCTTGTATGCAGAACAGTTCTGATTTGGGTCTTTAGGCTACTGAGCAGTGTTCAAGTAACTGGGCATTTGATTAGCCTTTCCTCTGAAGTCTATATAACTAAAAAGGGGAAGAGATGTTAAAGTTGGATGTGAACTTTGGTGCCCAGTTGTGTCATAGGGAGCGTTCTCTAGCTTACTTTGAAACTCCAGTTCCTTTCCTGCTTATTTTTGTTCTTTTGTCTTGTTCAAGTCCCTTGATACAATAAATGATGTTAAAATCTCACTTGAAAAAAGATTCAGTTTCTATGTTTGCTTGCTACAATTAACTATTAATAGGGATTAGTAAAACTACTGTAATACTAATATAATACTGTGAATTTTCTCACAGTGCAAGACTAATGCTCAGTTATTCCCCATTCATTTTCTCTAAATTAAACATTCCCTATGCTAAAACATCCTATACATAGAAGATGTCAATTTACAGTTAAATATAATTTGATTCCCAAATGAATTCATTTTCTGTTAATACACTTTCAAGAGGAAATGGTACCAGAAAATCTGCTAAAGACCTAGCAGTTATAGTCAAGCCCTTTGTCAGTAGAAAATTAGTGAAGACCATAACTATCTTCAAATTTGATTGACAACTAACAGGTATTCAGGCCTTAAAGAAACTCCTCTTAATTTTAATAGAATTAGGACTTAACCCTCCTATTTAGCAAGGGATGTTAAAACAAAACATTGCAAATAAACTGTCACACTTGTCCAACCTGAGCAAAAAAAGTCAGTTGCTTTTTTCCCCCACTTTTTATTTGGGAGTTAAGGTTGGAAACAGTGATTTTAATAGTCTGGGTTATTTTTGGGGTGAAGGGAGAGAGAAGGAAGAACTACGGCAAATTAATGAAGCCATCTGAAATGAACATGAAACTGTCCTCTTGAGCAAGTCTGTTTGCAGTGTGGAAAGTTGTTGGCTGCATGACCTTGGGCAAGTGAAAACGTGTGGTAGACTTCTGCTTCATGCCATGGTTTGCTCATCACAGTAGTGGTGATAGTAATGATGCCTTTGAAATGAGATGCTGTAACAGAGTAGTATATAGTAGCTAGAAATTATTTAAAGACCAAGAATTATAGGCTCGTAGTCCAAGAGGCTGAACTGCAAACATTTAATGCTGATTCTTTTGAGTTGCTAACTTCCTGTTTCTGCTGAAATCAATGCACATGAGAGCCTGCCATGGCAGCATGGCTATTGCTCATGTATTCACTCCACACTTTAGAAAACCATTCAAAAGACTGAATTACTTGCATGCATCACAAATTAACTGAATTACTTGCATGCATCACAAATTAATTTCTTATGATAAATAAACAACCTTTGGAATTCAATTTTTCCTGACTGTATGGAAGCAATTAGAACACACAATGTACTCTAAGGAAAACTTTTATAATACTGTGCATACCTTATAACAAACACTATATGAAAATAATACTAGAATTCCAAGAAGTTCCAACATTCCTATCTAACTGATGTTAATTGAGTAAACAAATTGAGACTTAACTGCAGTAAACATCCATACCACAACATGGTAGCTAAAGGGGCGCATAAAAACACTTAACAGTTCTTATTGCAATAACAAACAAACAGAATATGTTAAGAATTCAGATCTGATGTAAGACTTGCTAATGCAACAAAAAGCTAGATCTGGTAGGCTCAAATATAACCATGGAGTACAGATGAGTGTAGCAAAACCACATAATATCTAGTTTTTCAGGTCTACACTTAAAAAAATCAAAAGCTCTGCGCTCAGACACTGACTCAAGAGCAGTGCTACTTTAATTTTTGCTGCTACAAAGCAGAAATTTTAAGAAAGCTGTCTTTAGAAAAAAATGTGAACTATAATTACACCAATTGAAACTATACTTGGTAGGAGTTATTGCTTGGCATTGCATCTTAGCATATGGAGGAAGGTAGGTTTTTAATGCAGCCATTTTGTTTGTATAACATTCAAGACAAACTCTGAGCCATCTAGGTATCTTCCATGCAGACAGGAGGCTACATTAGGAAGTCAGCTGCACTGTCAACAAGTCATGTAGCACAAGGGGGCATTCAGCTGTTTCAAAGAAGAAGAAAAGGCTGCCACCATGTTATGCTGATTTCTTCCTATATTTGCACATCTCTCCTAAATGTATGCTATGAATATGTACTCACAAACAGTTGTGCCTTAAGTTTTTTAAAGCCCGATGCTGTAATAAGACTGTGTAGCCAAACACTCAGGTTTCTGTCTAAGGAGGCGTTTCGACATGCTCAAATAGAAGCATATATGCATTTCCACCTTGCGTAGTGAGAACAGTCACATTTAAGAAATGCGTGCTCATATGTTTCTTGTACAACTAGGGTGAATTGGCCTTGAGGAAGAGAGAAAAAGTAGCTTTTAATACTTCAAGGTAATAGAGAAAAGCAGAGCTACCTCCTCCTCTCCCTCATTTTACAACAATATTAAAACCTCAGACAAAATGAAGTCTGTCAGCCAATGTAAAGATGCAGCAAAGGTGTGATGGCTGCCTTTCTGGTTTAGAGCTTCTGAATCAGTTCACAAGTTTTGGACCATTATAACCCTCACATGTAGATCATCTTCTGTATACTTGAAAGTAATCCTGCTTTAATAATTTGCAAAGGCACAGAAGATGCAGCTACAATTTTATCGCAGCAGAAAGTGTTTTATTTCTTTATGCACCAGTAACAGTAACTGTAGCATCAAGCTCTCCACCATATCACTCAGCTTATTATCTTGAGATAGACAGTTCAGACCAACCTTAAACACTATTTTAGATAGACTATTTAAGGTGGTAAATTGCAGACAGTGAGGAAATCCTCTGTGTTCTTCCCCCTGTCCATTGAGCCTTCCACAGAGTTCTTTTATGGGCTGTAGGATGCAGTCTACTAGGGTTTTAGTAGGTGTGCCTGGCTAAGGAATATGATATGAGGGTCACTGCAGCTCTTCAGGTATCCCCCCCATTCCCTGCCAGTATTTCAACAGAATGGAAAGAGTAGATATCACAAAATGCCATTCCATCAGAATAAGCTTTACAAGGGATTATTCTGATTTGCATGAAGGCTTCTGGGGAGAGGGAGAGAGACTTGAGAATAGCTTATCAATTTGTATCAAGTACTTAAGTATGAGGGGTTTTTAGGATTTTTTTTTTTTTTTTTCAGTATTTCATTCTTATTTTCCAGCAGAAGATGATGTTTGGATGCTGCTTCAGTCCGAAACAAGGCTTATTTTAACTATTCAGGAAAAAAAATCACCACAATGAAAGAGCCCTGAGGTGCCAATTTCAGGAGCACACCAATCAAGTCACACTAAAAATACTTCAGTAATGGTCAGCTTCTGCTTTTTTCCTCTCAAACTCTGTATTTAACATTGTTCTCCTTCACTTAGGAACATTTCCCATTTTCCCGTTTTCCAGTTCCTTCTATTCCACCAGTTCTTTCGAAGATTAGAAAATATTATGCAACTTAACTGCAAAATCCATCTTCACAGGCCACTCTGATTAAACCATCAAGCAATTAATTAAATTTTTCTAATTTGCATGAGGCTCATACATCTTAGTCAGCCAAAGACTATCTTCTTACAGCTTTGAAGATAGATACTTTAAAAATATTCACCTTTTCCCCGCAGATGAAGCGGACACAGAGTTTGCTTTGAAAGCCGTGTCCGATTAATGGCTCCAGACCTGTATTTACCTTCCACGCTTCCCTATACCACCCTAGCGACCAGAAGTAACTCCGTTTTACTCTAAGACTTCTACCAACTTCCTCGTGCCTCTGAGCCTCCCTATCCCCCCTACCCCTGGTGCAGAACAAGGTTCCCCATCACCCCCCGGCCCCCCATCCAGCTCCAAGCCCCCGCTCGCTACTCATGGAAGAGACCAAGGTTGACCGAACCCTACCTGAGCTTCTCCCCGGCCGGCACAGTCAGCTTGTTGAGCTTGTCCATGCCCCGCGCTACGCCGGCACTCGCCGGGACACACTGTATCGCCCCAACCAGGCACCTGCCGACGCGGCCGCCCCCTCTGCCGGGCTCGATTCGGCTCCCTCCTACCGCCGTGCTGGGGCGCGGCGGAAACTTGCCCGATTACTGCCTCGGCTGGGTTAAATCGCGACCGCCGTCGTACCGGGCTGTTGAAGCCTCTTCCCGTCCTACCCGCAGGCGCTGATAGACGAGGGACCCTGTCCTCGGGGCTCCCAGGCCAGCCCCTCCCGGCCCCGACGCCCGCCCCCTGTCCGGCGGCGCGCACAGGTGGCCGCGGTAGCGGGAGCCAAGGTGGAGTCTTTGGAAATGGGAACGCGAGGGTTCTCTATTCCGCCCCTCCCTCTAGACCTGTTGGAGTGCCTTAGGGAAGCGCTGTCTCGGTCTCAGGGAAAGGTGTGCCGGCCGCTCGGCTGCCCTGGTTGTGCACCGGGTTGTGTTTAGCTCAGCTTCAGTGGGCTGTGGCAGGGCCGGCTAACATCCTCCTAGCAGCGCCTCCAGCCCCAGGTGACTTTGCAGGCTGTAGGTGACAATGCAGGCTTCCCTCTCCTACTCTACGCTTCCTGGTGAAGATGTGCGACAGGTAGGAACATGCTGCCGTGGGAACTTCTCCCTTCCCAGAAGCTCTCTAGCAGAGCTAGAGAAAGCCATCCTGTTACCCCCATCTTTCTGAATATAGCTGTAAGAGGAAAAAAGTTTCCTCACCTTTAAACTGTTAAACTTTAAACTTCTAAACTTTAAACCTTTAAGGCAGGAGTAAATGATGGTCCTCCAAGGACACTGGACCAGGCTGTTCTCACCCAAAATATAGGCAGCTGATCTGTGTTTTATGGCTCTGGTATTTCAGAGTCTTGGGATTGTTTTGCTTAATCTTGGGCTCAGCCCTATTTTTTTCCTTTTTAAATCATGAGCTTTATAGGCAACTGGTTGATTTTTAGGGGCAATGTAAGCAGATATTAATGTTTAGTCTTTATCCTGAAGTACTGATTAATTTGGATTCTGCACCTTTAGTGGATGAGTCTTGTCACTTTCTTTCTGTATCTTTGGCCTGTCTGTAGCTTAGTTTATAAGCAAAAGTGCTCTAGGTAGGAAACCTATTGTTTTATTTAAGAATGTACCTCTGTGTCATGTTAATATGTTCTGTTAAGTACAATATCTTTTCAGCACACCCAAAGTTATTTCTTAGGGAGATTCTCATTGCCACTTAGGCTAGATTTTCACATGGATATGCCTCCTCCGAAGGTTGTACTGACTATTTTTCTTGTGAAAATCTAACAGTAAACCAAACTTTCCTGGTTAGTGTGGATGGCTATGGGGTAACAGCCTGCCACAAGAGTTGTGTCTTTGATGACAGTATTGCTTGGACCTTGGCATGGCTGACAGTTTTGGTCTCTGAGCTTTCAGCATGGAAGTCACTCAGTATCTGCATACAGTATTTCTCTAGGGAAAGCCTATAGTGAAAAAATTGCCCTTTTTGGGGTACCTTATGAAGTTTGTGGGCTTTAAGGAGTAATGTAATTTTGCTTGTATAGTCTTTCTGCTATACCTAAACCATGTATCAGAATATGGGATTTGCTCGGAGGGCTCATGAAGTAATTCGTTCTATATAGCAACCTGCTCACTGACTGTTGCAGAAATTCCAGACGGCTTCCGTTTGAGATCTTCGGAGGCAGCCTGTCATTTGCACTGCCATGCTGGTTTTGCCTGATTTCTTCCTAACCCAACAGTTTACAGGTTTAGTTTTAATGCTCTGCAGTGCCCAGTGGGGAGGGCTTTCACTCCTATCTTTGTAGTGCTGTCACCTCGCTGCTCCCAGGAAGGGGCTGCTGCTGATGCCTTGTGCTCAGGGCTTGATTTGATTCGGTGCACAGATGTTTGTTAGGGTGCAGCATGGGGTGGGAGGAATAGGATGTGTGACTGCTTAGACCGGTACTGCTGCCAAGAAGTTACTCCTAAGAAAGTCTCCATTGCACAAGAATTGCTCATGAGAATTTGTGGCACTTGCTGTGGGGCCTGTCCACTGGTCATACTTCAGCCTGCTTGCTTCTGCCATGCACACACATGGCCCAGTACACAGTCCTGCTTCGCTTTAATATCTATAAACAGTTTGTAGCAAAAACCCCCACCAACCCCTATCCTACTACTCCATCAGGGCTTGTTTTCACTTGTCTGGAAAGAAGTACAGGCAAAGGAGGTAAATGCTTGTCCTCACAGCCCTGGCATATCTTGCCTTCCTTTATATCCACATGTAGCAAGACGTACTGACAGTGGGGGTTTTTCTTGGGGAGAAAGTAGTCCTGGCCTAGAATTAGCAGAGGTTGCTAGTAGCAGGGGATGTGGCCTAGACAGTCTTTCTTTACTCATTCAGAACATGGGCAAAGAATAAATTAGGCCTTTTCCCCCCAGAGAGCATATACAGGACCCAGTGTCCCACCGTTATCTTAAACCCAAGGCATTTGAGAGAGTAATTTCTCCTGGCTGCCTTGGAATATGATGTTCCTAGGAAACCAATGGAGAGTCAAGTGCAAGCAAAGTCCTGAAATTAAGAGAAGGAAGCCATTGTCTCCCAAATGCCAAACAAAGCCTTTCTAGTTACAGTGAAATTCCTCTTTTTCCCCATTTAAAATATGTATGTGCATAAAAATCATCTGGATCTAATCTGGATCTGAGTGTAACCTCACCAGAACATTACTACAGCCTGCTTAGCTATTTCTGGTTTGCCACCAAATCGGTCTGTCTGACCATCTGCCACAGTGTTGAGAAAACTTGGATCAACAAGATTGGAAAACCACTAGAGAAAAACCTTATATAAAAAGAAACATGTCCAAGCCCCTCCACACAGCCCTCTGCCTCTTCTTTTGCCCAGATGGTGGTTTCAGAGTCCAAACTTCTGGTCCTGCCTGTGGTTTTTGTATGGTCCGTACTGAGAGGAACAAACCACCACATGCAGCTGGCGAGAAGGTCCCTGCAGACCTGCACCAGGGGTGGGACAGGTGAGTGGCAGCAGTTCCTCCATCCCTCCAGCGTTACTCATCACCCCAAAATTATGCCTCTGTAGATCCTGTGAGGTAAGGTCTTACTAATCCCCTCTTGAGGAAATACCCTGCCTTCCTCTCTAGGAACCCTGGGAGCCTGGAGGCAGCGGCAGGTTTGAGCTGTGCAGCAAACATAATGTCATGCTATTTTTGTAATTGTTGCCTCAGCAACTGTCCCTTTTTGACCTAATGTGTTCGTTTGGAGAATGCTGAAGAGGAACTGTGATTTGTTTTACCATGTGGGTGACATCTTGACCATAGTGATGGTTAACGCAAAACCCTCCTCCCCAGCCATGGGTGCTGGTCTTGGTAGAGGAGATTTGTTTTCAGGAGTGCCTGTGCCACCTCCATGGTCCCTGGCACATCTGAGACACAATGGTCACTGGCTGGGAAATGCTGCTTCCCACTGAGACATGGCCTGACAGCCTGAACCAGCCTGAGGGACAGGTCCCCGGGGGTGTGGGGTATAGTGGTGTCCTGGGAGAATATATCTTGGTGTCTTAAATAAGGTTTTTTGCAGAGGTGCTCCCACCTGGGAAAATCACTTGGAAGACCACTCTGCAATGGTCTTCTGGAGCATCATCATTCAAGACCTTTACCTAACTGGTGTTTTCTATCTAATGTTTTAAGAACCACATTCACACAGACTCTGCTGTTTTTGTGATAGCCACCAAGTTTTCCTATATATGGCTACAAGAGAAACAGGATAAATTCCTGGTACCATTACCTTACACAGGTAATGCAGGATTTGCCAGTAAATTCCCTTGGCAAGATGGTTATCAGAATATGCATGCTTTCTTATTTTTCTTTTTGATGCTCAAAATGTCATTGAAATTTTGGAAGAGACCTTCTAAATGCTTGGACAGATTTCCTAAATGCCACTGACTATTGCAACATTATTTCCTCATCACCACAAGTGTTGTGGCTTAGTCTGGGTTTGTCTCTCTAATCCTCAACCAATATGACTGTGTAATTCTCTATTTATTCTCATAACTAAAAAAGATTTTTAAAAGCAACTTTTTTATGTTGTATGTTCAGAAAATAAAATTATTTTTTACCCCCTCTGCTATTTTCTGCTGTTTACTTCCCACCAGATCATTCCTTGTACATGCTACCTCACTCTGGTGGCATGTTCCGTTTTCTATTTAAGAGCTGTGAGGCCATCGAGGCATAGTCAAAACTCGGTGGAACAAACTGTGTCCGAGACTGTGAGTATTCTACCTTCATTTGGTCAAAATTTGCTGTGAATTCCCAGATATTTCCTGTTTATTCAGGGCTCCAGTTTTCTGTACCCTGTTGTTCAGATAATTTATAGCTTGACTTTCCCTCTCTTAAGTAAACCAAAAACTCCTGTAGCACAGACACAGGGGATCGGAAGACTTGTCTGAAACATTTTGGTCATTGGTAAGTGTGGTACCTAGATCAGAACAAGCATCTTGATACAGAGCAAATTGTAGAGAAATCTTTAGGCAAAATCCAGAGTTTGATTGCTATCACTGACATGGCTGGTGGTTTCTCCCTTGACACTTTTGATGACTTCTTTTTGTGATTTCCACTAAAATTAATGCTCTCTAGTTTCATAGCTTCCAGTACATGGCTTGTATGATGATTTTAGGTTTGTCAGGGATTCCTGCTCAAGCTACTAATATTCATATTACAATGTTAATATATATCAGATATCAGCTGTATGTATCTTTATTTTAAATTCATAAGATTAGATACTAACACATTTTTATGGAGACTGCTCATGCCATTGTCTTAATCTGGATTAGAGATTGTGACTATGTTAAGTCTAGGGAACCTAAGGGCCTGTTTAAAAACTCTTTTGGAGTTCCTGATCTGGGTTGGCAGCTGAAGCCACATCCTGACTGCAAAGCAGGGTGAGGTTCAGTGACGCAACCACATTTGCCCATAGCCTCTTCTGCATGATAAGAAACTCTAGGAATGTGTTCCAGGCCGGAGCTGTGGCACACAGGACAGATGGGCAATCAAGCCGCAGGAGTGAGTGTGAAAAGTCCAAGCCAGTGCACAGGTACAGCCTTGGCTCTCAGTTGCCCTTTGTGAACTTCTAGGATTTCACATAATTGAAATAAAGAGCAGATATTTGTAAACTGTATCATGTGGCATAAAAATTTAACAATGAGAAGGTGAAGAAAAAGAAATTTTGCAGATTTCTGCAATAGATTAGTTTAAAATATCAATTTGCACTAAATCTTTTTAATGTTTATTTATTTTTAATGCTTTGAGGAGACAGTGCTGCATCAGATGATCTCACTGAACTATGCATGACTATTTCAAGAAGAAGCCTATTTTATACAGAATACATTAATGCTCATAGATTCAGTCTAGTGCGTTCAATGTATATAAAACACCTGAGAAATATGGTTTGAAGTAAGCAATTGGTTTGATAATGAGGTTTCAATTTTATTCATAACCTGACCATATAAGACTTACTTTTTCTCTCAGTCATGCTAGAAAACCTGTTTCTTAACCCCTTCTCAATTAGCAAAATTTTGTCTCCAACATTAATAGAGAAGGTTGTGCCAAAAGTTTTTTCTTAGAACTACTCAGAAGTCAAGGATGCAACTGTTCTGCATAGGGAAGAATTCTTCAAGTGGATTTTATGTACAACCTCTCTTGCCAAGTGGATAGCGTATTTTTTTTCATTTTGACTTCCCCACTTTTGGGGAGTGTGGGGAAGCACAGGATGTTGCAGGTTTTACTCTACGGGACAACTTTGTGAGCTTTTGCTTGGCTTTTCCTTGAAGAAAAAAGGGCAGCAATGTAGGCTTTCCTGAGCAATATGCAAAACTATTGAAAATTCACTTCAAAATATCTGTCTGATTTTACTTGAGGTCTTAGTGTTTCATCTTGATCAGAGGTCCTTCTCCCTGCCTATATTTACATGCTGTTTTAAATCTCTCTCAGCCTCTGATAATTGCTTCTAAGAGTAGTTCTGGTGTCCTCAACATAAAAAGGACATGGAACTGTTGGAACAAGTGCAGAGGAGGGCCACGAGGATGATCAGGGGACTGGAGCACCTCCCGTATGAGGACAAGCTGAGAAAGTTGGGGCTGTTCAGCCTGGAGAAGAGAAGGAATAGCAGCCTCCCAGTATCAGAAGGGGGCCTACAAGGATGCTGGGGAGGGACTATTCATCAGGGACTGTAGTGACAGGACAAGGGGTAAAGGGTTCAAACTTAAACAGGGGAAGTTTAGATTGGATATAAGGAAGAAATTATTTACTGTGAGGGTGGTGAGGCACTGGAATGGGTTGCCCAGGGAAGTTGTGAATGCTCCATCCTTGGCAGTGTTCAAGGCCAGGTTGGATGGCATGGTTTAGTGTGGGGTGTCCCTGCCTATGGCAGGGGGGTTGGAACTGGATGATCTCAAGGTCCTTTCCAACCCTAACTATTCTATGATTCTGTGATTCTATTTAAAGGATTTTTATTTAAAATTTGTGTCTAAGGCTTGTGCTCTGACTTCATGCTACTACTGGGATAGCACTAAAGGTAAGAACTCCAACCATGGAAGCAGGGTAATGTGAATGTAAATGTAGTTGGTCAGTAACAGGAATTTGGCTTGATCAGTCTGTGTTCACCTGGAAGTCAGTAAATGATTGTTACAGTTCTGTTTTTTGAGGCTATGGAAATGTAGTGAAAATAGCCCAGATGGATACCACCTACATCTGAATTGGAAAACAGCCCGAATTTGAACCACCTGAATCACAACTGCAAACTGTAGCCATGTTGGAGACTTAAATTTTTCCTAAAGCCTGCTATTCTAAAGTATTTTGTATGTATTTGATCTCTTCTGCTTTCAGAATGTCTGTAGGAAGACATGCCAGCAATATGCTGTGCAGATGAAGAGCAGAGAGGAAATGGAGAATTAGCAGTAGACTGTCACATGCTGCTTGAGAGGATTTTGTGCTTGATCATATGGGTCTGAATGCAAATTTGCAGGGCTTGGTAACAGGCCAAAAGAGCACTCAAACTGTTGTTTAAAACTATGCCAATTTAGACATAGTTTTGTTTCCCCTTGAGTTCCATTTTGGCTGATAACACTGCCTACTTAACTTACCATTCAGTGTCCCATGGCTGCTATTCAGAAACCATGAGGTTATGGAACATGATTTGTCAAGACATTATCTGTATTTACTACTTACGAATGGCTATAAACAGGGGAAACACTGCTGCTTCATGTTTAAAATAAGGAATCTCTCTTTTTTCCAAGCATTGCTCTCAGACTCTCATTAGCTAGTCTATTTAAATGGATTTTTTCAATTTCAGGATGCATAGAAGCTGTTTTAAACTAGAAAACACTACTTTTACAGGAAAAATTACATGTGGGCATTTACTTGTGTCTTAGCAGATGAGAGGGAGTTACTTCTCTGTCCTAAGTACTTTTAAATAATACTGATTTTCAGTTTTAGTCTCCTCACTGTGAGTCAAATGGTTCAGTGCCACAGTATTAATTTTGGAAGTTTCCTAGCAACTGCCCTAGAAATCTTAAAGCCTTAATCTGTTATCACTTTGGACACTAAATGGCATGTTAAAAGTTTTTCATCCAGCACTAGTAGTAAGAGATGCATTTGAAAATTCAATTCAATTTAATTGTTAGGGATTTAGGTTTGTCTATAGGCTCACTGGAGGAAATCGGCTGTATGTATAGGCATGTACTGTGGGGTAGGCAAAGATGTGAAAACAGTAAATTTAATAGGATTTTCTCATGCAGGGGCTTCTGAGCAAATTCATTTTAGCACCTGCTGAGAAAATGTGTTTTATTTCTCTGGGGACAAACCCACTACGTAAAAAGCTGCACTTCTGCTTTTCAGTTTTACTGTCATCTGTTCCACATGCACACAGAAACACAAAATTTGCTCCTTCAGACAGATTAATTATTTAATGTTAAACTGAAAGTGTTTGAGGTCAGATTGCCTTGGAGACAATGATCTGTGCTGGTGCCAGCCAACAGCTACAGTGAATCTGAAGAGTGGTGCTGCTGCTCGGTCTGCAAATAGCCCCTTCCAGCAATCAGGAGTGACTGGAACAAAGATACTCATAGCTGGCCAGCTTTAATCTAGCTCTGATCCTTACCATGGCAGGAGGGTGTAGGGGCACAGGCTTCTTTGCAGACTGGCAAGCCTCTCTTGTTTCTGACTTTTCTCCAGGGCTTGTACACCCTGCTCTCCTGCCTCCTGCTGCAACTGGATTAAACCTTGGACAAATTTGTTTCTCTCTGTCCTCCTGTCTGGGGTGTGGATTTACCCTGGAGAGTACCCAAGGAGCCTTAGTGGGAGTGCTTAGCAGAGTGGGTTATTTAGCCCTGGAACTGAGAATGAGACTTGCATGGGGCAGAGGACTGGGAAGAAGTGTTTTGTGTCCTTCTCTTCTGCATGTGCCAACTGAGCATCAGTCAAAATTTAGACATTGATAGTGAATGGTCTAAATATTGTTTTGTCCCTCATAAAATCACAGTGTATACACTCACACAAACAAAAGATTGTAGTGTTTTCAAAATTCAAAATGAAAAGGATGTTTTAAAATGAGGTTACTTCTGTATAATGCTGATACTGTTTAGACATATCATGATGTCTTCAATACTTGGAAAATGCTGAAAACCCAATAGTTTTTAAACCTCTTCTTTCCTGTCTTGCACTGGCCTGTAATACATACAGCCAAGATGCAGTACATACAGCCAAGTTGTTTGTTTGTATGTATGTATGTGTTGGTGCATCTTTTCTCTGGTACAATTTGGTAATCTGCACTGCTTCACTGACCACAATAATTGCTGTCTGAGCATTTTCCTGTTCCTGCTTAGGAACAGGAAAAATACTTTTGTCTGTAGTCTTTTTTGTTTTCATATGTTTCCATCTTCTAAACACTGCTTTCTTCTGTTTCTTGGATAACTGGAATTGCCTAACACTATGGTCTGGGAACAGAAATATCACCAAAGTCCTTCTCACCCACAAGTATAGTGCATTTGAAATATCACCCTGAAAAAAAGACAGTGAAGTGATCAATGAGATGGGGGACTTTCTAAATAGAGAAATTATCATCTTATTAATTAATAAAGTAGAAAACTACTATTTGAAATAATAAGATAACATTTTATGACCAAAGATAAAGAGTTTAATGGAATACTCTCTTTTGTGGAGAAAAATTACTCAGATTTGTAACTATAGCCATGAATTTTTTCTGTTATCTAGCACTGCAAATTTTTTTAATTGTTGCAAAGAATATATTTACACGGTAACTTTAATTGCATGAAGACAGCAAAAATGTAGCTGATGAACAGGAGTGTGACAATGTATCAGTGGATTATTTTTTTGTATATATCCTACTTCAAAGCATTTATTGCTGTAATACAGCATTTAAAAGAGGTACTTCATAAGTTTGTAATCATAAAAGTCTGCGTCTTTCTACTCCCAGAATATACTGAAAAAAATTCTACATTTAGTATCAAACATTGGGTTTCAGAATAACTATTTCTACTTTTTTTCTGTCATCCTTTCAGATTTAAAATATAAAGGGAACTAGGGAGAAGTGAAAGAAGAAGGAAAATTTGATAGAAATCTACATGTAAATAAATGCATATATGTGAAATTTGAATATTTATTGTATTGCAGTAGTACAAAGCAATCTGCTTTATAAAGTATTATCCCTTTTCATTGGACATTGCTATAATAAAGAACAAGAAGAAGGTCACTGCATTGAGGAAATCACAATCTAAAATATTTGGGATTAAAGTTTTTGATGGTTAGTTTAGAAATTATATGCATAGATGATAGTCTTATGAGATTTTAATTTCTGAAAACTAGTAGATTTTTACCAGCATCTACAGGATGGACTTGGACTTGGGTACTTAAACCTTCTCTGTGTCACAGAGATCTGCCTGGGGTTCTGATTACTTTCGTGCTTAAGCCTTCCTCGAGGTCGGCTAACTTTCATAATCGTGTTCACAGGAGAATTTCCCCTTTTATGAAAAAGACTCCTCAAAGTATCATGAGCCTCTAAAGAAATTAGAGATTGCTATTATTATTCTTATTCCTGGTGGAACTGACACCGCCAACCCTTTCCTGAATCAAAGTTCACGGAGTAAATTTATTTAAGTGTGGTACCTTGGAGTGTTTTATCAGCTCAGCGAGTGATGTACTGTTCATATGTGTGCAGATGGAAGCACCTACTCACACCCATTTGCTTGCATTTATCTTCTTTAAGGCATCTGATGCAGGCTGATGTTACAAACATCACATGAATTAGACCTTTGATCTGACCCAGGCTTGCTTTACTTTAAGCCACCCAATACTCAATAATATTGGAATAGAAAGAAATGGCATAATAAAGAAACAAAATTTTGGGCTTAGTATAGAATAAATTTTCTCTTAGTATAGAATAAATAAAATAGAATAAATGCCCAGGTATCTGTTGGAATTAAGACATGGGCCTGAGTTTCAAAACATTCTTGATACATTTGTTGTGAATGAGCAACACTTCAAATCTACACAGAAAGTGGGGCTTTCCCAGAAACTGCTGGTCTACTCTGTAGACTCTGCAAGATACATTGTAAGTATAGATATATACTGATATGTTGGTTTTTATTTAGGCTGGTTCTGGACCATTTACATCTCTAATCCTGAAGAACTTATTCCCATTATTCATTGTGATTAACAGAGGATATGATACCATATTCACTTTGATGATGGTAGAGAAGTGTTGCTGGAAAGACATCATCTGTAAGGCTCTTGTCTGTGATCTAAATTAGCTATATTTGCTATTTATTTGTCAGTGTTTTCTTAGAGCTGCCTGCTAATGGAGGTATATCACACGTTTAGTGCTGCTTTTAGTTACAAGGCAAAATTGTCGAAATTTTGGTTTTATCTGTAATTTTCAGTAAATCCCTGGAAAAATATTACATAGCAGAGGATACCTGTAAGACTGTACATATGAATCACATTTCTATTTCTTTAAAAAGAGAAAATAATGACAGGTAGTATTTGCCTTTGAATTTTTTTACAGGGTATATTTAAATCTGCTTGTGGGCTACATGTGGACAAAAAACATCTAGTTGTGAATAATGTCTTAAACATTGTTTGTACCAGTGATACAAAAGGAATATAGCTGGTAGTTCATGCTGACATTTCAAGCAATACAAACAGTTCTTTCCTGTCTGTCATCTTGAACTGTAATATTTATTCATTAAAGCAAGAGCATGTGTATGCCTTATATTCCTGTGTATTTCTTCAGAATTTTATTGCTTGAGCCAGCAGAATGAGATAAGGAAGATATATACTGATAAAGGTAATTAATTGTATCAGCCAGATCAGCGATTTAGAAAAGGATCTGATTACTTTTATGAACTGTATCATAAGGCAAATGAACTGAAATGGTAATGTATTTTTAAGTTATTGTCTGTATTCTGAGAGCTCTGTAAAATACTAAGCCGTGAAACTGGGCAGTGAGGAACTAAATAGGAGAAATGACAGAGCTGTGGTAGCAGGTGTCTGAGGAAATTGAAGTGCCAGAATTGTGAAGAAGAAACTGAGACTTCATGCTCTGTCAAGGATATCATTGGAGAGTACCTGAAATGTGCAATGGCAGTGGGTAGAAGACAATGGAAAATAGGAGAACCAGTATAAGAACTGTAAAATACATAACCTCCTTTTTTCCCCCCAGAACTCTTGACTACTGGGGACAGGAGAATGTCAGGCATGAGTTGTGGAAGAATAAAATAAACTATTATTTAAACCAGACCAGGCAATACTGTTCCATCAGAATTTTTAGCTGCAGTCTTAGCCCTGACCAAGACAGATTTGGCCAGGAGACTGAACAGCCTCCCTACTCTGGAGAATGTCCTTTCATCCCTCTGTATGAAGAGAGGGACTCTTCATCAGGGACTGTAGGGGTAGGAAAGGGATAATGGGTTCAAACTTAAACAGGGAAATTCAGGTTAGATATAAGGAAGAAGTTCTTTACTGTGAGGGTGGTGAGGCACTGGAATGGGTTGCCCAAAGAAGTGATAAATGCTCCATCCCTGGCAGTGTTCAAGGCCAGGTTGGACAGAGTCTTGGATGACGTGGTTTAGTGTGAGGTGTCCCTGCCCATGGGTGGGGGGCTGGAACTAGATGATCTTAAGGTCCTTTCCAACCCTAACTATTCTATGATTCTATGATTTATTTGCATACTTAATGCAATTTCTGCGTTTAGGCCAAGTCTTTGAAATGCATATTTTTTTTCCATGTTTATGAATTCTATAGGTTGTCACCTGGAGCTGTACAGGCTGTTGGGTTTCAGGTCTTGAATTCTGCTGCATAAAGGGATGCTGTGGCATTCCTACCAACTGTACTTCATCTTTTGCCAGGCCAGCTGTGCTGAACAGCCTCTCCTGAAGCTGTTTCAAGTGGCTGGTTGTTACAGCACCAACTGTCTGGCTTGCAGCTGCAACAGGCCTTCCTGCCACAGTCCCTTAAGTTCTTGCAGCTCAACTTCTCTACTGTCCTTGTCTAGCTGACCCCATTTTTAAGCACTGCAGTTTTCATGGCTGAGTATCTTACGTTAACCATTTACCTGTTCTCTCATCATTTCTGAATTGAAGAAAGTCTGAATGAAAGGGTTTAATACTTTCCTTCAGTATCTTAGAAATACTGCATCTGCCGTCACAGCACAAATGTATGAACTAATGAATGAAGCTCTGCATGCTTATACAAAAGTAAAATAAGGTTATGTTTTTCACTCGTTTTCACAGAAACTAGTCTAAAGGGAGAAGAATGAAATGTCTGTGCTGCAGAGAACATTAATGTGTGTCGATAACAAGCTGTAAATTAAATATTGTATTCCTTTAAAAAACTGAGAGGACTCCAATTTGGAGATTTGGAACAAAATGAGCCAGGACATTTGCTCTGTTTTGTGCCCAGTGTGTACCTGAGCTGGGGCACATATGGAATTCTGCTAAAATGAGATTATAAATTAATAGTCCTTCACACTTGATTGCTTGAATGAGCCAGAAGTTATTTTCTTGTGAGTTGGAGTCCCAGGTGCAGCTCTTTCTGACTACCAAATATGATTTTATAAAAGGGAAGAAAGACCAGTGAATTAAAACTACAACAACCTCTTCTCTGTGGTCTCAGTACAGCCATGTAATAAAGAAAAGGAAAGCACATCAACTGACAGGGTGAAAGAAGAAGATTCTGTCCATATATATAATGATGGTGATGAACCAGTTTGTGATTTTGGGCTACAGCTTCCATTTCTGGTTCTCCTTGTGGCTTTGTGCACTAACATCAGCTGGTCTGTGATTTAAAAAGATGACTTGTTTGATTTTTGGTACCAACTTGAGATGCTGTGCAACTCATATTCTATTACTATTTAGGCTGCTCTAGAGTCATACTAACAAAGATAAATATTTCTACTTTCACTAAAACTTAATGAGGTGAAGCTACTGCAGACCTGGCTCTCTCTACAGCTGGACCAGCATATGCTTTTTTTCTCAGAGGCTGATCTACTCTTTCTCTTCAAAGAGAGTTAAAAGATATCTAGTATTATTTAACACTAGTTTGTTACACTTATCAAAAGTGTCAGTGATTTATCTTGCTTAACATCTCTAAAAATGAGCATAGTGTTTCCAATATTAAAGAAACACTTCTATAATTATACTGTTAACTCACCCCCAAGTGCCATTCTGTAGATGCCTAAACATAGTAGGGTACCATGAAAGGAAACTGGGCAAGACTGAATAATTTGAAAATTTTCTAGTTTAGAAGTTGTTCTGAACAGGCTCTAGAACAGGGTGTGGTGGAAAATCCTGGGGGTGAAGAAGAGGAGGAGGATGCTCTGGAGATGGTTCAGGCTTGTTCTGATTTATATATTATATATACAGACATAAACCAGCTAAAATTGCAACTCTGTGTGCCTCTCTGTATTTTCCTAACTGGGATAGGGAGGGTAGGGAAGATACTCAGACAACTTGGAAACTGGTTTCCATCACAAGTGTTGGTAAGAAAAATAGAGATTTCTTCTGATATCTTCATATCCTATCAGTTCTTTTGATGTCTAGATAATATCAATTGGTATTTCACTGTTTAAGAGTGGGATTATATTCAGTAAGAAGAGATGGGAGAAAGGACAAAATTATTTTTTATTATTGGAGTTTGTGGGTGTAATATTCATTAAAATGGAAAAAACCCTCTGACAATGTATCTGTAACCCTGAGTTGCCCTTCAACTGAACATGTTGCTAGCTTGAATGGCTTCTATATTGGGTTTGCTTTTCATCCCACCTAGAACACCATTAATGTAACTCCACCCTGCATCTCCATGTCCAGTTTTGAATGATAGTTTGTTTGAAAATGCCTTCTGTGTGGTTGCAGTTGTAGGAGAATATGATGTACAGAAATAGTTTCTACTTTGTACTATATTCTTTATGCATTATTGTCGATACAAAAATGCATAAAATACAAGTTCGCTGTTTCTCTATGGAGTTGCATTAAATGTTATTTGACATAAATAGTGGACAGCATATTTTGCCAAATAGAATATAATAATTTTTTTGGCAAATCCCAAAAATATGACAAAGCTTGATAAAATTAGTACTAAGGAATGCCCAGTTACAGATTTATAGTATTGGAATGTGTATGTCTGTATTCACCTGACTAGGTAGTTTTTTTGACACAAAGCTGAGATGGGAGAAATGCTAACATACTGTGATACTGTAAGAAGGACAGGGATCTGCTGGAGAGAGTCCAGCGCAGGGCAACTAAGATGATTAAGGGAGTGGAGCATCTCCCTTATGAGGAAAGGCTGAGGGAGCTGGGTCTCTATAGTTTGGAGAAGAGGAGACTGCGGGGGGACCTTATTAGTGTATATAAATATATAAAGGGGGAGTGTCATGAGGATGGAGCCAGGCTCTTCTCAGTGGCAAACAATGATAGGACAAGGGGTAATGGGTATAAACTGGAACACAAGAGGTTCCACTTAAACTTGAGAAGAAACTTCTTCTCAGTGAGGGTGACGGAACACTGGAACAGGCTGCCCAGGGAGGTTGTGGAGTCTCCTTCTCTGGAGACATTCAAAACCCGCCTGGACACATTCCTGTGTAACCTTATCTAGGTGTTCCTGCTGTGGCAGGGGGATTGGACTAGATGATCTTTTGAGGTCCCTTCCAATCTCTAACATACTGTGATACTGTGATGCTGTGATACTATGATTAAACTGTGGTCTCAGGTTCAGATCCACGTGGTGTATGGTGATGCTACAAGGCTTCTAAAGCTGTGATCTTTCCATTCTTTCATTGTTAAGCTTTCACAAAACATTTCAATATAGAATACCAGTTTGGCCTGGCTTTAGATCCAAGATAGCATGGTGAACAGTTACAAGAGCAGAAATGATCTTCCTAAAAGATCTTGGAACACAGTATGCTCCTGAGCTGTGAAGGATTTTCCTCCTCAAGTAACTGGTATCATTGCAAAAGTCTCAATTGCTTATGGCAGAAGGAAATAAAACTGCCATAATGCAAGTGTCTGTTGCCCCCTTTCTGCTGCAGGGGTGTAATAATCTATTACTATAAAAGAAAGCAAGATGGTGTTGCTTTGCTGAGCAAATATTTTCTAGATCCTCCTGTAAACAGGAGACTATCCAGAATTAATTCCAATCAGCAGGCAGTGGCTGCCTCTGTAAATGTTTGATGCCTGAGTAGACTTTTGTTATAGCCTTTCTATGCTAAAAATGGGTATATAATATATAAAATATTATTTAAAGTCAAATGCAGGTTGGTGGGTTTCTTTTTATCTCCTTTGGAGGGTATATAACTACCAAGGAAGTGCCCTGTATTACGTTTTTATGACATTAGAGTGCTTATGTACTGGAAACCTCTTCAGGTCTCTTTTAGGTATCATTTTAATTGGGTCACCGCTGTATGAAGAGGTATCTGTCTTTTGAATTTGCAGCCCTGGCCTTTTCCAGTATTCGGAATAAGTGGAAATTTTTAAAATGGCATTTAAGCTACAGCAAAAACTAAGGAAAGCAAGGAACTAAATCTACACACTTAGACATAAAACTTTCAACCTGATTCAGCACTGGTATTTGAAAGATATAGGGTAATTAAAAATCCATTATAGTATATCCCAAGGAGAGGGGAAAACCATTCCTGCTTACTAAGTGTTGGGATAGCAGTCACCTATCACCTTTGCTTTTTCAGCTTGGAGCTTTCTCTGGCGTGGGGCAAGTCCAAAGGCAAATTGTGACTAGATTTCTGTACTGCTGTACTTGCTTAAAGAGACAGTAAAAGCTCTTTGTCTTTGTTGTTTCTTAAGGAAACAGTGTAATTGTCATAGAAATCTCATTGGGTTTATTATTTTTTTATTAGGATTTGTCTTTGGTTAGGCAACACTGAAATAAAAATACAGGAGCAGGAAATCAAAATATTTCAAAGTGAAACTGAAAGTATAATGTTGCGCACCCTACATTTATTAACTAAGAATAAATTTAATAATAATGACTATAGAATCCTGCCTCCAAACAGGATTAGAAAATTTCTACATATGTAATTTGAATGTCATTGTAGCCTGTTAGAATTTTACTGATTTATTTCTTGACTCCACTTTTATTTTATTCTTAATTTTAGTTATTGTTGTAATGTTTATGCCTTCAATTATCCTGGTTTTTTAATGAGAATTGAAAACGTAACAGCAGAAAACGCATTATGTATGCAAGTGTTTGAGACAAAGCTTCTTGCTAGAATCACAGGCAGTGAGTTAAAATGCATTGACGTGTCTGACTAAACTGTGGAGAAAAGATGGATGTAAATCTCTGTCATGAGTAGAGTACAATTCATTTTATCAGCAGAGGCCTGTTCACCCTTTGAACCATTACTCTCTTTAGTTGCCTGCAAGCCTGGAGTGGTCCCTGACAACACAAGAGGTCTGTTCGGCAGCTGCAGTGATGGTAGTATTGGTCACTGCTTGGCCAGAAATATCTGCAGTATTCAGATGTCCCCAGTGCATGTATCTCCTGTAGCCCTGTGGCATTACAGCTGGGGAATGGGAACTCAGGAAGCAAGTTACGGCTTCCACTTGTAGTGCAGTTGTACAGTTTTCCTTACTGTTTTAAGACATCCAAATTCCTGATGCTTTTCCATTATAGCACCCCAGTGAGATAGGGAAATACTATTATTTTCACATTGCTGGTGGGAAAGAAAGCAGGGAATGCTAAAATAATATCACTGAGTTTACTTAGCCAAAGTAAGGTCTCAAATCCACATTTATGAAATCCAGGTTTAGTGATTATTGGACACTATTGCTTCAAAACACTGTGCCTTATGAAAACTCCCCTACTCAGCTACAAAGGTGTTCGGAGGAGATCCACGCCTTTGCATCTGGTGTGTGAAGAACTTGTCCATGGATTTAAATTCTGATAGCTGTGAAAAAGCTAAAAAGTTAATTTTCCACATTAGGTTGTTTGAGAATTTATCCCTATGTCTCAGGAAAAGACATCTGCTTTGCTTGCAAGGCAAGGATGATAAATTTCCATTGAGAGTTATTAAAAATTGTGAACAAATAAAAAAAAATATTAGAAACTAATCTAGAAATCAATCTTAATTAGAACACTTGATTTATGAATAGCAAACTTTTCTGCATATACTATAAAATCCTGGTAAAATAAACTAGTAACATTTTTCACAGCAGTGAAAATTGGTAGATGTTTATTTCAAGAAAAGGAGACCAAATGCTGCCCACACCATAATTAAGCAAAGTTTATAATTATGTGTTCCTTATCATAGCTCACTTATTATCTAGGATCTTCCATAACTACGTGTTGTTATACACAAATGGTAAACTCAAGGCTTGACATCTCATGCCTGATTTGCAGGTGAAGATTTCTCATTTACTTAGCAATCCAGCACATCCAGAACAGACTTCTGAATTTGCACATGTGACAGAGAGCACTGATTTTGATGAAAGATTTCAGTCCTGATTTTGCAAAACAGTCCCTAGAGCTCATGAGCTGAGAACAGAATTTATTCTGAGTTTGATCTGGGGTGAATTTCTAATCACATTAGCTATAAAGAAGGCCTTTTAATTTCATGGTCCCTGGGAGAGTGAAACTTGAGTAAGCTGAAAGCATTGTGAAACAACTTCTGGTAAACATCTGGTGTAGATAGCGTTGGACTATCTACACTGAGGTGACTGAGCTGTAATTATACTTCTTTCTTAAGATGTGCTTCCAAAGATGGCTGCTCATAATTGACATATAGCTTATATGCCAGTTTTGCTGAATACAGATAGGAATACCAATCTTATTTGCACTGCTTCTTAAAATGTTAAGTAGAGATAGCAAGACAGGCTGTTTGGAAAGCACTTAAGTTCCAGTATTACGAAATACCTGTGGTATGAGGTTGATTCTGCTATCTGTGCACTCTTAAAGAGTTCTACTCAATGTAGGTCGTGTTCTACATAGTGCTCTTCCTGGAATGTATTTTAACACTGAGTAAGTGAGTCCATAACTGTAGTTTGTGATATGTTTGAGACTTCTCCAATGGGAAGTATCTGGAAAGTGCTGTTGTACAGCCATTCTTGACAGTAAACTGGTTCAGTGTTTTGGATGAACCTAGGCTGTCAGGATGAGAGTATATCAACTGAGTCTGCAGTGTGGAGTGAAAAATACAAGTGGTGCTTCTGCAGGAGGAAGGGCTTTAAGCAAAGCTTAAGATTTCAACATGATGTCAGGACTGTTGAAAACATACAAACCTGTGAGAGCAGTCTGTTGCACAACCCTGGCAGCCACATTCCAAGAGGGTTTGGATTAGCTGTCCCTTTTGAAATCAGCACCTCTCTTCTGTTATTGTTTTTGGAAGTGGGGAAGGAAATCTTTCATTATTGCATTTCAAGGATAAGATAGGACACTAGCAGACATTGCACCTTGATAATTTCACCACTATATTCAGTAGCTTCTCAGAAGCAATCTGGGTAGACCTGTGGCTTAATGTGTTGATGGGAAGTAGTTTAGAGCAGGTTGTCATTAGGCTGCCAAAGTCAATATTAACTTTGAAATAACAGAACTAAACCAAAAGTAGTTACGAAGAGTTTATTTCAGAGTATCAAAACAGAATTGCTATGATAAGCTCTTCTCAGAGAAAACATTTTGTCTTTTTGCCCCTGTAATCTTTTCCCCCTTAAAGAACAGGTACAGGATTGACTACAGGGAAAAGAACCTTCCATTGAGTTAGCAGAGGTATTTGGTGCAGAAGTCAGGAAAACATATCCATATCTCCTGGTACAACTGTGATGGGATTTCTTAGCAGAATATAGAATAACTGCATGTTTTGGTTCACCGAGCATTTATAGCCTTCTAGACTCAAAATCTTTCTTAAGTAAAAGAACAGCAAGTGTTGTGCTAGTGAGAACTCGAATGGGAAAGGCAAGGAGCTTTTGATGGTGACATGTCAAGGGACCTTCTGTCTAATGAAGTCTTATAAAGAAACTTCACAACAGGCAGAGACTTGAAGCACCGGCCACTGCCAGGAGAAACTCAGGATTTTGGTCTCACCTTGTATGGTAATTACTACTTTTTTGTTTATCTGTCTATAGTGTTTTGGTCCATTGGGGATTATCTGCTGTATGAACACCTTGAACAGGCCTGTTCATCTGACTTAGGTGGATCAATGTAGACTTTTTCCAGTTAAAACATGCAAACTATTTGAGTGCTAGAAACTCAGGCAATTTTTGCAATAACAAGTAGTAAGATGTGAGAGCAACAGATTTTAGACTGAAAGTTGATGCTAGGGATATGACATTTATGCTGTGCATTTAAGAAGTTTTATTATATTCATGTATACCATAGGAACAGAGGTCACACCCTTGCTTAACTTCATATTCATACTCTATATCTTTTCTCTAAAAATGTCCCATTAGTCTTAATTGCTTTGCAAGAACGTCCTTTGATATTTTCCTTACTTATCTATTAAAACAAACTCAAAACAGTTTTTTGAATCCCACTCTATTGGTAAGAAACTGGAGGAACTTGGAAGCATTTTTACCCATTAAAATCCTATTCTTATATCTATATAAATAAATATAAAACTTTCCCAGCTAGGAGCCACCCTTTCCTCCCCCCCCCCAAAAAAAAAAAAAACAAAAAACACCTCACCACCACCAACTACATGGAAATAATAACAACCATTATGTGAAGCAGGGCAATTCACTTCCTACTGAACCGAACTCTTGGTGGTTTCATTGGCTCATAGATAAAACTCCCAAGCATTATTTCTGTGCAGTAACACAGGATAAATAATATACCTGAACATTAAGGATATCCTTCTAAATTAACTTGATTTGTCACCAATTACATGAAGGAGTTTTGTAACTGTTATACCTGTATTTGCTTATTCAGTATTCTATTTAAATTGCATTTAAACTACTTTCAATATAGCACTTGGTTAATTTGATCACTTAAATTGATCCCTAAGCAGCAGATGATCTTCTGAAAATTTGGCCTTATACAGTATACAAGCAAAGAGCTTTTGTATTCTGTAAGAAGTTGAACTTGTACTTTTCCCTACTATAAAGGTTGTCCCTGTCTCTTTTGAGGAAAACTATCACACAGCAACTGATGCAGAAGAGACTTTTTTGTCAGCTGATCTGAACCAGAGTCATTGTGAACCTTCTATGATCCTAAACCTGAGGAAGTTATACCCACATCAGTTAATGCCCTTTACATAAGCAGGTTTCAATTCTCATTTTCCTTATTTATTAACAGAGAAACTGTCAGAGTACAATAGAGTATTAGTCATTTAATGGGGAACCAGAAAATAATGAGAAACTTACGGCTGGTGCATTATTTTGAACCGGCTCAGCTCATAATCTGATATATTCTGAAAAGAGAGAAAATAGGTTTCGTATTTTAAATCTATACAATCAAGACCAATTAAGTGAATTTCATGATATTTTTAATAGGGAACTAATCAAAGACCTAAAAAATAGTTTTTAGTTTTGAGGCTACATGGTTGTCTCATCTTGGTTAATGTTTAACTTTTTATTACTGGCCTGTTGTAACCTTTCTGGAAAGCTGGTAGCTTCATTGTTGAACTGGAATTTAACAGGGCATGGGGCTGATTAAATTACACTGGTTAATGAATCATTCAAAAAAGTGATAAGCAAGCCATTTTACATGGTCTCTTTCCAGCTCCACCACAGAATTTCTTTGGGATTTTTTACTGAAGTCAGCAGACCAGTATAACAATGGGTGAGTGGAAGATTACTTTAACAATGGTTTGGAGACTATTAACTCCCAGTTAGGTTTGTGTAGCTCCATATACCTTTCATTCAGCATGCCAAAGTCCATGCATCACACTAAAGCAGTAGGAGTACTTCCAAGCTAGTGCGCAGCTTGCAGCTGAACTTCTTATTTCACAGTTTTAAGCTAGTCTAATGTATTTTCCTTTAGTGCAAAATTTCCAGCAAAATCTCTGGATTGTACTCAGAACAAGTGTGTGATTGCATGGTTTCAATCCAGAAACCTGCTAATACTGCAATGCCCTCTTTCTCAGCATAGATTTCAACAGGAGATAGGGCAGGCTGAAAACACATCCATTTAATCGATACAATTCTAACCCTCCTTCTGGTTTTGACAGGAAGAGGAAATTAATTTGCCTTTTTCCCCAACAAAACTTCCTAAGCACACCTATAATAGATGTGAAACCTCTGAAACAAATACTTTCCAGTGATTTCAGTGGTACTGAGTTCATGTTAATATGACTGATGTTTGGCCAGCCCTAGCTGTTTTTCCCCCAGCTATCAGACCCATTCCAAACTGTTTTGCCTTCTCTCTCACCACCTCATCAGCATGATAGATGAGTTTTTTATAAGGTATACAAAAGGAGACACTAATAACAAGCCTATGAGACAAGGAGATCAAGTGGAGTACATGTAAGATCTCAGAGAAAGCAGATTTCGTTGGTCTGTATTGAAATTCAAATGAATCTCTGCATACTTTGTTACATTTGTTGGGAAAATATTCCATTTCAGACAGTAGAGTACCCCCTACATTTAATACTTAGCCTGTAATTATACTGTAACAAAAGCAGCTGCATATCTTCATTCAGTGGGTATAGTAATTAGCAGGTGATTGAGCAGATCTAGAAATCACCAAATTCCTGAGGAAATCTAAAACTATATTGAACTGTCTGGTTGACATAGGCCATCTGGGCTGTTCAGATTTTGTCAACTGTAATGGTGACTCACCAAAAATGCCCCTGCAGATCAATGACCAGAAATATTAGGGCCATTTCCTCCCCTGTTTCTGCACCTTCTAAGTAAGAGGAGGAGGCACTTAAGCTCCTTGTAAGGATTCGACTCTTATTTGTTGCTTTTTCTTTGCAAAATAGAATATTGAAACCTTAACTAGCCTGTATTAGGGTTGCTGAGGTATAATTGCTTGATGATTGCAGCCAAATAGCTTGTGTAATTCTCTCTGCCCTTCAAGCTGATGTTTGCCGGAATGTTCTGCTTAAGCAGCACTCTGCCGTAAGCAGCTATTTCCACACAGGCAAGTGCTGTGTTGTATGGTCAGATCAAGCACTTTTTAAAATAGGAATTGAGCTTGGTAGAGGAGGAAGCTAAGGATCTAAGCACTTCCTGTACTTGTGATGTTTTACAGAGAGAGTTTTAATTTGATTCTTTCTTTTCTTTTTTTTTTTTTTTAAATCTCTAAAACTGCCTTCAGTAAAGGGATTAAGCTACGAGCCTCCCTGAAGTTCAAGGAGATTGGCATCTATGGGTCCAGCTGAAAGCTGTCCTTCCTTATTTTTATGGTTTTTTTTTTTTTTTTTTTTTTGTTTTCCTTTTATTTTTCTTTCCAGTAAATTGAGCCATTGATTGCAACTAAGAGTTGCTGTTGCATTCTAGCAACAAAATTCTGGCCTAAGAAAAGAATACGGAAATATCTTGCAAACTCAGCACTTTCAAAATTACATGGCAGCTTCTGTAACATGACTAATTTTTCCAGGTTTTAATTGTCCATTGCTCCTGTTGTTGCTTTTGATGTATGTTGTTAGTGATTCATATTGGTGTGAATGGAATATATTGCAAATTAATATGCATGATAAAGAAGAAGTTACAGGGTTTTTTTTTTCTGAAGGGATTTGAGCTGCCAAATACGCAATGGGGAACTAAGGGAACATATTGGATTTCTTGGGTTTTTGTTTTTCTTTATATTTACAGTTTCAGGTTAGTGTGATTTAGAAAGCATATAAAAATTATGTTCTCTTCAAACCTGCTATTGATTTTTTCTTTTCTACTGGCCGTTTCATTCACCTGACATCAGCGTTTTCAGTAGCTTACTTAGCTCAGTAGCTAAGTGTAATCAAAACTCCTAGCTTGCAGATCAAGCCAACCACCTTTGTTCTGCAGATAGCATCATGGAAGGGAAGAAATGCTGCAGTAGTGCAAATGTTTGAGGTGCGTCTCTTGATCCTTTACTCGCAGAAGCATGTCTTGGATCTGAGCCTATCCTGCTGTAGCTGCTTGCCAACACTGATGCTAACAAAGGGGAAGCCTTATATCAAAAGCAAAGAGAAGCCAAATTTCTGTACGATCTGGAGCTGCAGACCTGTAAGTACGTTTTATGCACTTTTGTCTGGAAAAGTTTAGACTGACTCATGCATGTGGACTTCACACGGTGAACTGACATGTCTGAGGTGCTCTAGTTATGTGCACGTGCTTCACAAGTGGCCGGCACGTGTGCATGCGGCTTACATGGCCTTAGCTGGGTGGGATTTATGGCATCTTGCAGACCTGGGGACATACAGAGGATGACTGGCAGGTTGATAAGGGATAATAAGCATGCAAGTGACTCCTGGTTTGAGAAAACAGTAAATGTGGTAGGAAGGTCAAGAGAATTTGGCTCTGACGTGGGATAAAATGTTCTAACACATTGTGAAACGTATATGACACGTTCACCTGCCCCAGTCTTAGCACTCCTCTAAGGAAGGTTTCTATATCATAAACATGGCTGTCAGAAGGCATGGGTTTTGGCCATACACATTTGCTTTAGAGATTTTTTTTTGTTGTGTTTTCACAGTTCCTAGCTGAGGTTGTGCTAAGGGATATTTTTAACAGTTACTGCCTCAAAAAAGATTTCATATGTCTTTGAAGAAGGCTGTTGGTACAGTTGCTCATATAATACAGTCTTTTCGGCCATATTTTGAAGTTCACAGAACACATCTCTTTCCTCTTCCTTACTTTTCAGCCCTTTCTTGTAGGTAAGCACCTGTATAAGATGGTTATAGCTGCCAGGTGCAAATAATACCCTAAGCAATCCAGGAAAGCTGTGAAGGATCAGTAGGGGCTTGAAGAGGCCAAATTTTGGTGTGAATGAGGATGAGAGGATTCATTTGAATTTACGATAAATATACTGTGTTGCTAGGTAAGCTGTCAATATCTAGGCAGTAAAGCTGCATGTAAGGTGACAGGATTGTTATTACTTTACAATAATGGTGAGTTACAGCCTGTAGCATGGCCAGTTCTGAGAATTGACCAGTTTGGAGATGCTTGCTGTGAAATGAGTTTGTTGCCTTTTTGTGTGTGTGTGTGTGTATATTTGAATATAATTTTGTGTAATGATTTTGGTTTCCCTTCTAATTTTCTTTCTTTTCCTTTTTCCTTTTTTTTTTGGGGGGGGGGGGAGGGGGAGGTTAGCAGAATAAAGACCCAAATTTACTTGATATAAAACAATTTAAAAGTTGTTATGTCAAAATAAATGCATAATAGAAAAGCTCTGTATTCAGTATGACCAAGTTTGTTAAGACCTGTTATGTTTATGGAACCTCTTTGGTATTGACAAAAAAACCTGCAGGAAGCCAGGATTAGGAGGAATCTACAGCTACATTTTTCACTTCCAAAAGACAGAAATTTGGAGAGTAAATAAGAATGATCTACATTTAGGCAGTCGATAGGAATAAAAATCTGAAAAATCATAGAATTGTAATAAGCCATGTTAATGATATCTCTTATTAACTGGCATAGTAGACTGTATTTAGGAGAAGATACAGCATTTCTTAGTAAAAATGTCCTTACGGAATATAAAAATATCTTTGTGGAATAAGAATAAGATCTCAATGATGGCCTCTAGAAATACAATGTGAGCTATAGACTTGTGGTATCTGGCAGATACTGCCAGGGCATCTCAGACTGAGTAAATAATGGAATTAATGCATAGAGGAAAACTTTATGTACTTTTTCTTTGGATAAAGGAGAACTCTGCCCCATAGGGTTTGGAAAAAAGCGCAGGTGACAAGAAGGTAAATAATGTGTGCAATCCTTAAAATTAAAAGTTGGCACAGAAAGAATGGAATAAAAAAGAAATATGTTTCTATTGTGAGCAGAGAGTACTTTTTTTAGGATATTTATCCATTTTGAAGTGTATCAAACTGACATCTAGTGGTAGCAAGAGCACTTTTTGTGCAAAGTGGTTTTATAGTGAGACCAGTTTACATAGCAGATTAACAGGTTATAACTGCATTATATATTAGATTTTTGATTCTCTGTACTTTACCCTAACTCAAATCCAATTTCTTTGTTTTACAGAGCATTTTAATTGCATCTTTCTCCTTTTACTAATATCTGATTGATATAATTCAAGGTGGTGGTGTCTGTCCATCTTTACAAATGCATGGACTCCTGCTAAAGAAGTGTCATTCTGATGAATAGTTTCATTAGAGAGGAAAAGGTTGGAAGGAGCATTAGGAATAAAATATTCCCATCCAGAAAGCTGAGGATAAGGGTTAAAGAATCTCTGCAGGGTCACCAATGAAATTGTTCAGCAGTGAATTTTAGACCTGTTATGAATAAACAGGAGAAGTCAGGCTTCAGAGCTGTGATGCATGTCTCAGGTGTGGCATTACTCACAAGTGTAAGCTTCTCTGGGAGAGGAGGCAGGACTTTATGACCAAAACTGAAATCTCATGTGACCTGAGGCAAGGTGTGTGGGATCTGAATCAACAGAGCATACAGGCATGTACTTCAGTCATTCCTTCCCAGTGAAAGCAAGAATTTGCTGGAGTCTGTGCTTAACTGTTTTTTTTAGTCATGGTTGGTATCTCATTTCTCATCCATGCTATTATTCAAATAGTATTTTAAAAAATATTTTTCTTACCTATATTCTTCCACATTTGTTCTAGCTTATTCTGGTTTCAGTGTCTTTGAAGAAAAAGCCCTTGCTAAAATTCTGCCTGATAACTACCCCAATGAGACTTTAATTTAGCTTTGCCTCCAGTACCATTACATACACAATAGGTTAATTGCTAATAAAGAGGAGAAAAAGAACAAAGCTGCTAAAAAAAGAAATATTATTTAAAAATTATTTTGAAATAATGGTTTAGGGGTGCCGTATCTATGGTCAAAGGATGCAACTTAAAATGAACATAGAAAAATTTAAAAGCACCATTCAAATCTGTATTCCAGATAATAAATGAATGAGATCAGCAACAGCAGCATGGGTGAAGACAGAGGCAAATCTGAAGGAAGAAGGAAAGGAAATATGCTTCAATGAAAGTGTAATTAAGAGTGGGGGAAAAAAAAAAATCATCAGTTTATTTTTTTTTTTTCAGGGTTGGCAGTTTGTGGTGGGAATTGTCAAACTATATTGGCCATTTTTTGCTTGTAAATGTTTATTTTACAGTCTTCTTGGTTCATAATACCTGTTTGAAATATCTCAGAGGTAACAAATGTTGGTAGAATAATTCTAATGAAACATAGCTCTCTGCAGTTTCAAGGCTGAGGTGAATCATAATATGCTGCCTCTGTCATTCTGTCTCTGTTACTTTCAAAACATGGTGAATCATACTTGTTGAACATAAATGTTGATATTCTGCAATGAAACTAAAGTCGTAGTAACAGAAGTGGTATAAGAAACAGCTGCTGTCATTTCAGATAGGTGAGCCTACTGCTTTAACCTGGAAGCAGAGATGAGCAGGAATCCTGTTTGATGCAGACCTGCTCTGTAAGGAGAAGATTATTTGTTAGGAGTTGCATCAGCCAGAACTGGATGATACAGTTTTATCTAACCTGAAGCTGGTAATCCAGAGCAGGTGCTTAACACTTCTAATATACTTCTGACCTTTTGAGTCTGAATGTGGGAGCAGTTGCAATGACACGAGGCCAATTGTTATGTGCAGAGTCACTCTGGCTTTGCATTCACTGGGGCTTTTCCTTACTGCTTAGACCGCAAAGCTTTTCCAGAGTAGTGAAAGCATTAAGGATAAGTCATGCTAGTAATGCCAGAATTGTTGATATAAATATCAATAAGACCTCACAAAGTACAAATGAATTTGTGTTGGTAGGAAGGGGAATACATGTAGGAAATGCTTGTTGTAGATAGAACTGTGGGGATGAGATTCTTTGTCAGCCATCAGGAAGTGCTGCTGGTATTTGTCCTCAGACATGGTTTAATTAAACAAAACTGCTTGTCTGATGTGTTACTAAGAGCTGTGTTCATGTTACAGGGGGTTGAAATCTAGATGTCTATCATGCTGGAAGGAACAGTAGAGTATTTTATGTTTTTTAGGATAGTTAAGTTTATTTTAGTACTGTTGATGGAGATCTGTTTGTTGTGTTGAGTGAAAAACAGTATTTTAATGAAAGATTTTATTACGTTTGTACTACATTGTACTACTGTATGGTTTTGCCAGAACTCCAAGGCTGAGGAGCCTGTGCTGCATATTCTTCCACATTTATTTAACTGCTGAGATGTCAGAAACTTTTCTTTTTAAAGAAAGATCTTTTCCTGCAGTAGTAGCTCAGTGAGTCCTTGTGGTTTATCTTGAGGAAGCTGCCTTTTGCAATAGTGCACACATTTAAGGTTAACCAGTTTTTGCTTTGAAAGAGCTCCAATACAAGATTAAACTAGTTGATCTTTTGTTCTCATATACGCTATGAGTGGGTTTGCCTATGATTTATTTGTTTATGACGTAGGATGTCCAGCCCATTCTATACCCCAGGAACTGCTCTTTCACTCTTGGCTATCCAAGACTTTTTTCGAACATGTTGTATTCAATCTTGAATGCTGAAAGAATGGTCCCTTGCTTGAAAGCTGTCTGTAGAAATAGTCTTGATTGAAGACAGTGAGTGTCCCGATTAGTCTTAGGCTAACCTGATGAAGAGATAAGAGGTTTCCAGGGTTCTTTCAAAAACTATATTGTCTTTCTCAATAACAGTGTAATGATCTATGAGCTGAGCTCTATGTTTTCATGTCGTTGCAAGGACATTTACTGGAACACAGAAAATAAAACCACTTCCCATATTTTTATAGTAATGCACTGCTATGTGCTTAGGCAAATTAAAATGTGTTTTAGTGTTTGAAAAAGGAAGCAAGCCACCATAGACAGAAATAATAACTATGACTACTAGAAATTTAGCCTCAGCAAAAACTAGCAGAGCCTGCTGATGATGTGGGCTGCAAGATTAGGAAGTCTTATTTCTTTTTTTGAGAAAATAGAATTCGGAAGAGCCAGCTGAAAGTCTTCTAGCAGAACCATCTATCTCTAAAAATGCTTCAGCAATTAAAACATTGTTTTGCAGGACTGCTTTCACTTCATCAATGATTAAGAGTCTATAAAACATTTTGGCAAAGTTTAATCAATTTATTTTGATGTTTTTAATATAAAGTAAAAAGACCCAAATGAGGCATGTTGGTGCTACTGCTTTAGTGGTTCCGAAGCATTTTATTTTTACTTTTGTGGGAAACTTGCAACTATTCGTTCTGATTCAGAACAAAGGGCAATATTGAAGTGTCAGAAGTTCCATTTTTGGCCACATTGATGAGTTAATAGCTTGGAAAATATTTCTAGTCTGTAGTCAAGATACCAGTGACCCTAGATAGCCAAGAAACAGGACATTCTGCAGAAGTGTCCTCTGCATGGGGCTCTGCTGGAAGCAAAACTGATGCTTTAGGAACTGGCCTTTCCCCAGGACTCAGCCCAAGGTGGGAATGCACTATGCTGTTGACCAGTTTTGGACCCAGTTTAATAGTGACATCTAAAAGGATTTACTCTGTCAGCTGCTTCTAATAACCTTGCCCTTTGAGAGGGCTCAACCATGTCTGCTGCCAGCTGCTTCTTCTAGCTACCTGAATCCTTTCCCAATAACTGCATGCAGGTGAATTGGGTCAAGTGGTGCCCTTCTGCGTCTAGCTTATTAAAACAAGCTGTTGTGAAAACAAAGAGTTCCTTGGCCATGTGGTTGTGTGCAGTTTCTTTCTAGCTCATCTTCTCCTACAAAATCTGTTTTTCTACCTGGTATTTCCTTAAGTGAGCAGACCTCTCCACCATGGATGGTCTTCCAGGCTCTTACTGAGGTGAGAGAACGGGGGCTCCTCCAGGATCCTCTCTACCTCTTATAGCATCTCTTGCCTCTAGATAACCTAAGCAAGTTTTATGGTAATTACCTTGTATCTTATTTCTAAGGGGGGGTGTTTGATAAGACACAGCTAACAGGGAGCCCTTCTGGTGCTCACTTTCTGATGCCAGCAGGTGTCACCAGGCAGAGCTTGGGGGAAGGAGCATGAGGCACCTGAACATCACAGTGGTTGCAGCTACTAAAAGGGCCATTCCTGCTCTTTCCCTTCTCCCTCCACTCCTGCTTTGGAAGAGTCTCTCCCATTCCTGTGCTTCTCTGAGGCTTTTGTGAATTGAACCATCTGTAAATTAAACTAGGGAGTTCCATTGAACCAAGGGTAGCTTCTGTTGAGAAAGAGAGGGATGGGAGGAAGGAAATTATTGGTGAGGAGACCCAGCCCCATCCCTGGCAGCATCTTTTTCAGCTGTCTGGGTTTCTGTGAAATCTTGTACTGAAGCTGTATTCCACAGCTGCTTTAAACCTCCTGGAAAGGTATATTCTCTGGGCACTGTGACTCCTCTACCTTCTCCTTGCTGTCACCAGCAGTTTTATGAGAAGCTGAGATTAGGGATGAGGTATGTCTGAAAAATTACCACACTAAAAAAACCCTGAAGTTTTGATGTTAATAGAACCTTGATGCACTGTCTTTGTGCCCAAATGATAGCCAGTGCTAGCAAGAGTGTGTCTAATGGGAACATGGAAGGGGGAACATTTCCCCTTTGCCCAGATATGAAATGGTCCCTTCAGTTAATGTAATTTTCTTATGGGGGGAGCAGAGGGATGCAAGAATTAAAATGATATTGGTGGTGGTATTTTCAGTATTTGAATATTGACTTAGGAAGTAATTAGTAGGAAGATTATTGTCTTGGCATGATGGAAGAGGCCGCCTCTGTGGACGATGCTCTGTGCACTGCATTGAAAAACAAAAGTCCTCTCTATTTCCTGCGAATAAAGTTTCCGTCCTCCTCTCATGAGGGAGGCTGAAAATGACAACAGGAAATAGTACAGCAGGAATCAATTCTCAGGTCACTAATAGCTGAGTCTAGCAAGGACCCTTGTTACTTGGGCAAAGTAACCATACTCCTAGTTAAATGCTGCTGTCCAGGACAAATAATTGAATACAGAGGCTCCACAGGTCTCTCAGGCTGTTGGGAGCAATGAAATCAATCTTGGAGAATCCCAGAAAATGAGGGACTTCAGGCCTTCAGCTGTTTCCTGCTGGCCAGGAGCCTGGGAACTGTGCAGAAGTGCTCCCTGCTGACACTTCCTGCAGAAGCAGCTGCTTTCTGCTTTCCTGCATCTGAACAAAACCAATAATTATAACAAGGGCTGGGAAACAGCTGAGCCTGAAAAGACTGTACAGAAGGGGTGTGAGAATTGTTTCTCCTCTCCGAACAGATACTATGGCAGAAGCACAGTATTAGCAATCTTAAAACTGCAACAGCAGTCTTAAAACTAAAGCCTATATATGAGAGTATTCTTTAAATATTAAGAAAGATCATATGCATAATTATAAGCACATTAAATTTCATCACAGGAATGAGAAGTCGCTAATCTTAATGTTAAGAATAAATGCCCTTGCAGAATTAGAAAACAAATGTGACTTTGTACATGCTCGGCAGCTCCAAATGCTCTAATAGCTGGCCACCTTCTATTTGGAAATAAACCTCATTCATAAGCTCCTTGCACATTTACATTGAAGTAACAATATTGTATGCCCACGCAGAAATCTGCTGAGCTACTTAACTTTGAAAGTATCCCCTGGATAGTGGGATAGATTTGCTATACCTTCCTTGATATTGCTCTATATTTTTGAAGTAGTGCTTTAGTTCCACGGTTCAGCTTCATTTTAATAACAACAGTGGTTGTAGCTACCTGGTGTAGATACTCTTTATAAAGTCACAAAAGTGTGGTGCATGTATAACTGTAGGCATCTTGAAAATGAGTAGCTGATTACCTTGAATCATGTTAGCTCAGCTACAGTAAGCAACAACACTAATAGCAGGTAATCACTGAGTTCATCAGCAAGAGCATGGCTGCTGCCTTTCAGTGGCCAGAATAACTTTCTGAAGAGATAGACTTTAAGGTGTTGTCAGATCACTACAAATAGGAGAAGGAGCACCATATACAGCTATAGTGATTTAGGTAAACAGCAGTGTTACCAAGCTTCAATACAATGAAGATGCATTACTGTAAAACACACATGCTAGATCTAAGTTGTTTTAGGAACTCGGCTTTCATGACTGTTTCATGTTGAAGAGACCAGTTGCTGATACTGCTGACTGAAACAGAAGAAGCTATTACAGCCACCAGAGAAAGGCACATGTAGTTGCTTATGTCAGTAGATGTCTCCATTCAAAGCATAAACCTCATCTATGTTGGGGCCACAGCATGGTAAGTGTGGATGAGGACTTCCAGGAAGGGGTGGGAGATGTGTAGCATGGATTGTTAACCTCTCTTCTACTTTGTGATGCTATGTAGAGCGCTGCTTAGTGGTTTACGGCTGGGGCAGCCCCGAATCTTGAGAGCCACCTCTTAATGGGGCAAAGACAAAGACTAATAGAGTATTAATCAACGTTTACCAGTGACACAAAGAGCTCCAGAAATTTTCTTGGTAAGTACTTGGCTACAAAGAGGTTAAAGATATTTGATATAAACTTCTGCTTTAATTGTTCCAATTTGGAAATTTGAAAGACAGCCTGTAAATGTAACACTCCCTCCACCCCACACCAACATCCCCTGCCTTCTGGGATGTCATTAGATCTGTTAGTGTGCTTAAATGGTTTAATTAAAATCTTTTCTGGTCCAGTGCAATAAACAATATCTTCTGTCAGTGCAACATGTCTGATGTTAATGACGCTTCTGGATGATAGATTGTTGTGGGGATAGCTACAAAGGTAAAGAGTAACTTAATTTGAGAGATTTGATTTCCTTTTACTTTAGCTATCATGAGCTGAACAGATAATGCCAGTTAGAAAGAAGCAAAGGAAAATGTGCTTTGAAAGTTTTCATCTCCTTTGTTCTTATATGGAAATTTAACAGTATAGTGACCCATTTGTCAAGTGATGCATATTGATCTACTGCATGTTGCATTTCAGTAGGAAAAAGGAGATCTAGTTTTGTATACAGGACTTTCATTAGGTTAAATAAAGTTGCTAGTGTTTGTGTGCATGTGTATTTCTCTGCAGAAAATCAGTACATAAATGAATACAGTATTTCTGGTTTTCCTACTTCTGTATTGCTGCTTGGTTTTTATACTCAGGTGCTCATTTATTTGAATTTCATGCTGGATCTGAGTACTTATTCAAGGTCCTGGGGCACACAGTTTGTACCTCATTCTTTTCCCTATCAGCACTGTGAATCTTCAAGTGTGTACATATCAGTCCTTTAACACTTGGCATTAGCCAGTGAAGTCCATATCTATATGGGAAGTTCTCAAATCTTCTAAATATTCACACTGTATAATCCTGCTCTTAGTATGTTCTGCATTAATTTTATAGCATTAGATACTGTTCAGGAATGGATATGAAATAGACTTCCTTTTGGATCCTTAAGTGATCGGAGTTATTTGTGAATAGGCAATTAAAAACCAGGTTATAGAAATGATGCCAAGTGTCACTGAAACTACTGTTCCACTATATAAAAGCATACATTAACTTCTTTCAGAAATACCTGTTTCTATCATTTTCTTGAATCTAAATTACAGTATTTAGCACATGTGGTTCTTGCAGTGAAAGCAGTAGTAGAGTATATAGTTAAAATGTCTAAAAAGAAGTATCTTTGTTCAAGCCTTTCAACTCAATGACCCAACATGTTGTTGACAACCAAGGTTAAATGTTTACAAGAAATCCTAAATTTCCACTGAGATACAGACACTGTTTCCTTTCCTGGCAGTTCATGAAACATTCACATCTGAATTTCAATCCAATACCATCTGACCATTTTGGAGTAGTTTATCTTTAAATTTCTAAGCAAGTTTGTGAGGAGTTTAGAGTGGGAGGAGGAAGGAAAAGCAGCATATTTTCTTTGAGAAAAGTTAAGCTTTGAAAGCTGCTGAAAGTTTTGGAACATTAAAAGACAAGCCAGCTGAGATACATTAATGGGCAAAGAGCAAGAGAAGAGGTCAAAACCGTACATGCAAATATGCTTTCACATCCTAGTAATTTCAAAAGGTTCACATGGCTTCAAAAATCAGCTCATTCCAGGGATGCAATATACATTTGCAGCCAGTTCTAATGTTAGTCTGTCATTATAATGGTATCTGAAAGCCAGTGATATTTATTCTAGCACAAAAGAGATGAATACATTATTTTTAAATTAGTCTTCCAACCCTAATTGCCTTGTGTGTGTGAATAGTTTCTTTTTAGGAAAAAGTCACTGTTGGCTGACACTTTCTCTCCCTTTCTCACCCTCCAACCATTGACTAACACTGAAATTTAACTTACTGTGAATATTTCCATTTTTGCTTACATGCCATTTAAAATGTTTAATCAACATTTTAAACCAATTTGTACTGCAGAGTGACTGTCATGTACTATTATCTACATGCAGAAGCAAACTAGAAATTGAATGAACATTGAGCACTAATATAAAAATATTATGCTGCTCTCTGAATGATCGAAAGTGTGAAAGTTAAGAGGCAATAATGGACAATGATCATATATAACAGCCATCCTTACACCGGGACATACACTTGTAAAACAGAAAGAGAACACAAAGAGAAAAACATTTGATTTTTTTATGGGTCAATTAAATAATATAAAATGCTGATAAATTTTGCATATGTATTAGAAACTAATCCGCCTCTGTATTAAAAGGTTCATAAGGAGTTCCATATGAATGTGAGTCCAGTCCTAATTTTATTGACCACAAGCAAAATAAAGTAACTTTAATGGATAAAATCAGTCAATTTTTATTACATATTTTTTCTTCATATTTCAATAAATACAGTAAGTACTATTTTTCAGCATGGCTTTCCACATTCACTTTAGTGACTAACGCTGTACTGACAATGGTCATATCATTTCAATTACAGGATACAACCACTTGTAGCTATTTCTGGTGCAATAAAACATAAAAATGTAAAAAACCGTCTCTCCTTAATAAATTAAGATGGTCATAAAATGGGTGTTGTTGCTAAATCTATAGTTTATCTTCACTTATTTTTCTTATTATTAGAGAGGAAGGAAGAAGAGGTTTTAAACTTCAGACATGCAGACTTAGAAAATAAATCCATTTAGAAATTTTTCCTTATAAGTTAATAACCCATAATAACGTGCCCCTCCTACAGAAACCTAAACGAAAGTATTATATTTCTACTCCAGAAAAATAAAGCATTAAGTAATAAAAGTTCATTTTCATTTACTTAAGTAGTCTCTCATTCTACTGATTTTGCCTGACTGTAATTACCGTGCCATGGTCCTTTCCAACCCTAACTATTCTATGGTTCTGTATAATACACCTGCGTAGTATGACCAGATGCCTTCTAAAGTACTTAAAAGTATTATTTGTTTCTAAACATCTTTTTTGTACTGCACCGCTTGCCAAGTAAAGATCCTGACATTTCCTGTTTTAACATGTTTGTAAAATTAATATTCCTTCCCACTATTATCTGTTTGTGAAAGAGTGAATCTACAGCTCATTCACATGTGTATGTGAGCACACACATTTTCATATGATGGATGCTGGGATAGTTGTTGACCTTTTGACTGATGGCCATGCTTATATGGAGCGTCTGTGGATCTGGGTATCATTTAGCATGACAAAAGTGACTCTATTTGGCTTTAGTTGATTAAAATTCATGAATATGTGAATTCATTAAATTATGAATATGTGAAGCTCAACAAAGGCAAAATCATATTCAAGAAATTCTTGGCCTTGGAACCATATTTCATGTTATGTTGTAGAAATCCAGCTATTGTCTACAAATGTCAGACTATACCCATTTTATCTGTGCTGCCCAAATGGATATTTCTCCTGTTTGGAACCAATGTGGTGGTTTGTGGCAGGATGAAAAATACAAAAAGCATAAAAAAAAGAAATCTCTTATGACCTAACTGTTGAGTTCCTCAGTTTCTTATGTTCCTGAATTTATTCATGAGCAGAGCCACAAAAATCCTTCAAGACCCAACAAAAAAATGTGGTGTTACACTGTAAAGTTCAAGAATACTTAATTGGACAGGGAAAAGGAAGAAACAATAACACCGTAAATAATGCATGGTACAGTTCTAAAAAAGACTGAAATTTTGTTGGTAGAGGACTTTCTGTTGGGAAAGTTCATGTGCTATGACCAAGTATAACCCAAGGCCTTGGGGATGATACCCTCATTCTTACAGATTTTATTTTTGGTTTTCTTCCTATTGCCTCTTTAAAATTCAGTGTTCTGTTTGTACAGATATGTTTCAGATACTCCATGAGCCATCTGAATCAAAATAATTCAGTTAAGAGGCTGAGTTTTAAGTTTTTTTATTTGCTCCAGTGAGGAGTCTCCTTCACTGAAAACATGATGCTGGTACATACAGACTTCTCTCTAATCTGCTTTTTATATACTACAGGATCCAGACAATCTAATGCACAAGTGAAACATTTAATTTCCTCCCTCACAGCAAAATAGGGATTCAGGGCAAATGTCAACATTTTCCTTGGATAGTTCTGAACAAGCAAAATAAGTTGTCAGCTATAAATATCGAATGAACATGTAACTTAGTGTCTATTTTTTAATAATAAAAAAAATTTGTACAACATATATAGTTATTTGTTTTTATCTTGTCATACATTCAGATGGTTAAGCACCCTGCCTACTCATATTATGCTGATCAGATGTTTTAGTATACTGGCACTTTTAAATAAATTTAATGGAAAATCAAGTTTTTACTCTATCAGGCATGAGAAATCAATCCTGGGCACTTGTAAGTTTCTAATAGCTCTCAATCTTATTTTTTTCAAGGACTGCGTTGCAATAAATGCAGACAATAAGACTTTTAAAAAATATAGATTACATTCAAGTGGCAAGGGCCAAAGTAGTTAAACTGTTAAGCGAAGTAGCCCAGCTGCACAGGAACAGTGGAGACAATAAAAAGAAATGCACAGGACAAAATGAAAACATTCTACAGCAGGTCTCAAGAATATTAATTACTAATGTAAAATACCTTTAATAGGAATTTTGTGCCTATTTGTTTATTAACATTTAATGGTGACTCAAATACAGCACCCTGCAAATAAAAGCTGTGTTTCTGCATTTGCCACACTAATGTGAATTGTGGACAGATTTTACCCTTTGGAATTTCAGAGGCCTAAAATACATGAAATGACTAAAATTCTTAACTCTTCTAAGCACTGGTTTTGTGGGACCTCTGGGATTTCTAATTTCTTTCCAGCATGCCTCCTTCTCAGGACAGTGTGTGATGTGGTTTTCCAGCAATGCAACACAAACTTCCAAGCCAGATTCCTTAATCCTAAATTCTTGGCTTATACATAGGATTGGCACCAGGAAAACTCCCTAATGAAGAATCTCTGCAATTGCATTTGTTTGTTGTAGTGGATTTTTTTTTTTATTTTGTTTTTTTCTTTGATTTTTTTTTTTGTGTGGTTTTGTTGTTGTTGTTGTGGGTTTTTTATTTATTTTTTCTTTTTATTTTTTTCCTTAATGTGGTCAAATTCTATGAGTTTCTAGATATGGGAAGATTGATAAATATTTAATAGCATCCACTGAGCTATTCTAGGAATGGCTGCCAGCTTTCATTACTCTTCACAGTATGTTAACTGACAGATTGTGCAAGCCATCTGCTGATAATTTTAAATTAAAGGCAATACTACATTTAAATTTAGCAGTCACTACATTTGTAGCAATCTATAGGTTTGCTGTTCCTGTTTTGTTTGCTCTCCCTCTGGGTCCCCCAGCAGCATGCTTATTCAGAGCAGAGGGCATCATGTAAAAGAAACAGGATGGCTTCATTTTACTAAGGGAAACCTGACACTTAGTAAGTTGGTCTTTGTCTGCTTCTGGGTTTCTTGTTTCTATAAATTTGCATTGGAGACTTAATGGATTTTCATCTTAGCTGTGTTAAGCCTTTTAATACAGCCGTAACAGCTCAGTCAGCATTAGCAAAATGCACTCAGGTTATTGTGGGTTATATCTAGCTCTTAAGTTACAGCATTGTCTATATGAAAATCTACCAGCAGAACTGTCCTGGCATAATCATCCTCATGTAACACCGTTGTGGATGTCTTGTTGGGAATAACTGTGTACTTCTGTGCTTCAGTTCATGTCACTTTACATTTGATAGCTTTATAGTAGCAGTATCCAGACAGGTTTAGAAGTTGTTTCAACAAAGTGTACTTCTCTGCTTTTTTTTTGGAAATCAAAGTTACTTTATTTTTTAATAATTATTTTTAGTCATCTTTCATTTCTGCCATCAGGACTCTAATTAGTTATACATTGATTTCATCAGCTTGAAATGTATCTCCTTGGACATTTATCTTATTTTGTCCCTAGCATCACCCACTGGCCCAAGTATAACTGGGACCTTTCCAGATTCCCTCTGTTTGCAATAGAAACTTACGCTAAGACCAGCTATATTTAATGTAACCCTGTATTTACATAGAAAGTTAACGAAATCCTCCCTTTCTGAACCTGGAGGAAATAAAACAACTTCAAACTTCAGACTCCTCCTGGCCTGTTCCCAAGGAGCCCTTTCTCTCTGCTATATTGTCTTACTCACAGGATTTCCTTGTTTTCAGTGGAATTGTATATATTCACCTTTCCAAACCAGCAGACTCTTAAGAGTTGTCCTTTTCTTAAAAAACTCCTTTACAACATTGATTTTTAACCTCATTCATGCTTTTTCATGAGAATCAATAATATTCCGCTAGTTTTAGTCTTTGCTGCAGAAAGATGTATTTTCCCAAAAACTTCCATAAATATCTTCTAGGCTAAGAGCGCTATGGCTCACATCATCAACAGGACAGTTAAATCAGTGTGGAATTCCTGGTTCAATTACGTTTGGGTTGTTTCTACTTTGAATTTACTGTCAACTTCTTTTCATTTTCATAATGTTAAGGAATAATAGAGTTATGAGTTTATTCTGGTCAGTGAGGACCAGACATGTATGACCTATTGTCTTCTCTGCTGCATTTTTGACATGATTACTAAAACCAGTACTACACAGGGTAACTCTATGGCCATTATAAATTCATGTTGTATGAGTAAATTTTCTTATAAATCAAAATCTATAATAATAAAAAATTCCTGAAAAAGAAACTGGACCCAAAATTGAATGTAAATTTTTTACTGTTTCTCTCATTATATTAAATATGTGAGATGTCTTGTAGATATGAGACCAACAAAATCAAACGGACTTAGGGTTTCCTTTTCTGTGGACAAACTGTTACTGCCTGATTAATTTTCAGCTTTGCTTCCATGTCTTTTTACTTGCAATTCTTAATGTGATACACCCTTTCATGGAACCAGCATAGGCTCTGTTGTTGATAAAATGGCTTGTACACAGAACTGCTGTGCATGTACAACAGGAGCCAAAGAGGTATGTGTGGGGTTTTTTGTTTGTTTTTTGTTTTTTTTTTTTTTTTTTCCCTTTTTTAATTTAATCTTTTTCAGTTATTTTGGGTACATGGGAAGCCGTTTTTACAGAAGAAAATGCTACTTGCAAATTGATTAGTGTTCCCACCCTTTCTTATTCTGTGAAAACAGTCTTTAATTTTTAGAAGACAAGTGCTCCTGCAAAGCTTGCGTTGCTGAGCTTTGTTCTCTTCCACTCTGCCAGAAAGGTAGAGTACCCATTTTATAAATGTGGCCTTGTCTAAATCTGACTCTCTGGGAAATTCTCACTGATTGTTCCAGTTTAGTTCTTTGTTAATAGAAAAGCACAATGTATGACTTCATCAAATGCCCTACAACCCACAGTCAGCTGATATTTTTTAACTGCTATGTATCTTGAGTGACAGCCAGGCAAACACAGATGAAACTGGCTATAATTGTCTAGTTTGGTAACTTTGCATTGCTAGAGCTGGGGCTATCAGTATGTAATGACACATTTGGTCCACTCTTACGTATGTGTATATATGTATAAGTAATTTTAATATCAAAACTATATATTGGGAGAAGAGAAAACTTGCTGTCTTCTCTGTTTGAGATATTTTGCTGACTTCCTGTGGGACTTGGTCACCAAAACTTATAATTACTTCATTAAATAATCTTTATGTAACTTACAATATATAGCCCTGTATTTGAAACAGCTAATATGAAAGCAGAAGGACTAAATAGTGACAATTTAGAGACTCTAGAAGATTTCTGGGATGGTTAACAGCTAATATTTAACAACGGGAGAGGGATTATAGTTTCTGGCTTGGTTTTAAAAAAGTGACTGATTTTAGGCATTAGTGTTGTGAAGTTCTAACTTGCACACTTGTAAAAAATCATGATTTTTCAGGAAGAAAGAGTACAAAACAACCCAAAATGAAGATTCTTCAAATCAAAAATTGTGTTTAAAGAGGGGGTGCATTTATATAACTAGGATTTTTGAATAAAGCAAAAACTAGGGAGGAAGTTAAAAATTGGAAAGCCTGTGACTGTGTGGAGTTTTCTTATTTTTCAGACTAAGGCTTACGAAGTCAGCATTGGAAACTATGACACAATGGCATAAAATTTTCCACAACTTTTCACATTCTTTTTCATGCTCCTTGAATTTGAAAGGTCCACAAAACTTCAAGGATATTTTTAATAATATTTAAAATTATTAGTAAACTTTATGAATAAAGAATTCTCCATCAAAATATATTCCTTTAACCTATATTTAATGTAATTATGACTAATTTGACATTTAGAATTTGATTGGATTGTTGTGTGCCAGAGCTTAAAGATTAGAAAACAGACAAGCACTTCCCATCATTTGCAGCTACTGCATTAAACAAATTTATGTTCAAATGATTTCTGGCAGCACCATTTGGAATATGAATAGAAATGTTCTTCTGTTACAGAAAAAATTAGGGGGCTGCTCCTGCAATGAATACTTTTGCACTGGCTTTGGATTTCTTACTACAGGATTACACTGCTAGATCATGACATTAGACTGTTTTATTAAATTGCTTTTGAGATATTTGAAAAATTTTAGCAGGAAATTAATTCAGAATGATTGGATACATATTCAGTTTCTAAGCTAACGTTCATGGAAATCTGGTGATAATGATATTTGACTTTGCATCTTAGTCTCATTTTCTTTTGAGTGTTTACTAATATTAATATATTTTGAAGTTAATAAATTGATCACTAAAATCACTTTTCTTATGTGTCGATAATGATGCATAACTTCACAGTGCCTGGATTTCAGAAACATCCACATTCAGTAACCTGTCTTCATATTTATCTTTTGGTGTTTTTTGAAGAATAAGGATAAATTTGCAAATTTTGCTTTTACTTTACAGATGATGGTGAAGATACAAGAATATGTAATGCCCCTGTGCCTTACTACTTAATTGAAGATGACTGATAAGCAGCAGATATATGAAGCTGTGAGATATCTCCCTTTTAGCCCTGGTCTCTTTAAGGTCACTCTTTGATTCTAGTTACTTTATATGTTTAACAACATTTGCCTCTTTTCTATGGTATGTTCTTACCATTTTCCTCTTTTTAAAATGACTCTAAGTACATGTGATTCTGCTTTTAGAAACAGTTTCCTATTTGGGTAGAAACAGCAAGAAAAAGAACCAAACCCCTCCGTACTTGATGGCTCATGATGTTCAGGGTGATCTAGGAAACTCTTGCTAGCTGTCCATTTGCTGGTAGCCCCTCTGCATTGCTCTGCAAGAACTGCTAGGGGATAAAGATTGCACTTCTCTGCCCTTTGTTACATTTTCTACCCTCTATTTCAATGCTTTGCGTACATCTCCCCTGAGGAGAAACTTTTCAGTTTCCACCTGCACTGAGAAACTTTCTTTTTAAGCAGTTTTAACAGTGTTTTAAAAGTCTGTATAGACCAGACTTTTAAAAGTCTGTAAAGAGCACTTGCTACAGGGATAGGTGCTAACATCACTTGTCTTTGCACAAAAGAGTTCAAGCTCATAAGGTGCCTGCTTCTTAACACTACTTAGGGTCTTCATCAAGAAAGTGAACCAGAGCCTGTAGAAATACCTGGAAATCAAGGTGTTTCTGAAAAAATAGCTTTCATACGTGTGGAGACCTCATAGCAGCCTTCCAGTATCTGAAGGAGGCCTACAAGGATGCTGGAGAGGGACTATTCATTAGGGACTGTAGTGGTAGGAAAAGGGGTAATGGGTTCAAACTTAAGCAGGGGAAGTTTAGATTGGATATAAGGAGGAAGCTCTTTACTGTGAGGGTGGTGAGGCACTGGAATGGGTTGCCCAGGGAAGTTGTGAATCCTCCATCCCTGGCAGTGTTCAAGGTCAGGCTGGAGAGAGCCTTGGGTCACGTGGCTTAGTGTGAGGTGTCCCTATCCGTGGCAGGGGGTTGGAACTAGATGATTTTAAGGTCCTTTCCAACCCTAACTATTCCATGATTCTATGATTCTATGTTTGAGCCCACTCAGCTGCTTCTGATGGAGAACCTCTACAGCTGAGAAGGATGGAAATGAGGAAAGCCCATTGGACTGCAAATCAATGAGAAGTGTCAACAGGAGAAATTTCCTTTCATAGAATCATGGGCAGGGGTATCTCACCCTAAATCGTGCCACCCAAGACTCTGTCCAACTCTGTCATGAACGGTAAGACTTGACTGAGGAGAAAAGAGAAGGAGGACCCTGGCTAAAAGCCAAGCAGAAGCAGAGCACCAGGTGTTGGAGGCAAGAATGTGTAAAGTAGAGGGAGGAAAGTGGGTCTCAGCCCTGGCAGAGTGTGCTGGGAAGAGTGTGGTATGTATCAGCTGGTAGATAATGTGAATAGGAGAAAAGAATGTCAGAGGAGTAGAAACAGTGCAAAAAGGCAATTAAATTAATGCATTTACATGGTCTACTAATGTTTTGCAGCTGAAAATGCGTATTTCTGTAATATCACTTTCCCTGGAACTCCTCCATGCCCCCTGTTCCTCCCTCACCAACCTCCCTCCTCTTCTGGAAACTCAAGGCATTCTTGGTCTGCATTTTATTTGTGAAACTAAGTGTACAGGATGGATGGATGGATGGCAGGCAGATCAGATTGAACAAAACCTGGTGCTGGTTAGCTCCTTCTTAACAGATATCCAAGCAGCCCAAAATAATTTTAGTCTGTCCTTCGACCGATTCCCCTACCTCATGCTGCTAAAATACAACTGGCAGTATTGGGAAACACTCTCTTAGCTGAAAGTGGGGAAGTGATTAAGGTCTTGTGGGACTCTGCAGCACTAACATAGCAACACAGGAGCCTCTAGACATGGTGTGTTCTGTCATTGTGGTCACTAGAGAAAGCAAATGTGGTTCCTGTCCTTTCCCATCTGCTGCTTCTGCATTGCAGGGATGGGAAGGAGCATCCAAGTGAGACGACGGTTGCTTTATCTCGGTACAGTGCTGACATAAATGGATGTTAAAGTACAGCCTCAGTGAATTGAACCTGGCAGGCTCTGGCAGTGTTTTGCACTGGCAGGGAGGTATGAATCTCCCACAGGAAGACAAGGTTCCATTCTTTAAATATTATTCAAAAATCGCCAATAGTGTATTGGTGAAGAAAATGGGTCTGGTTTTCTCCACGGCATCCATATTCCAGACGTGCGATTCAAAACACATTTTGAAATAGCAAGAAAAGAGGAGAAATGCACAAAAGTTGTTCAGAATCAATGTCTGACTATTTTGCTATGTTCAATAATTCTTTAATTCTGCCTACAAATCTAATAAGAAAGTCTACATTTTTCAGTTCTGAAGTTTAAGTCAAAAGTCACTGGCTTTTTACATCTTTTTCAATCTGTCTGGGAATTAAACACAATTAAAAAAAACATCATACAAGTAAGCTACTCTTAGAGGGAGCTGAAAAGCAGAGTACAGTGTAGCAAGTTCAGACATTAGAAAGCAAGAGAGACTGTAATATTCTCTGTGCAATGCAGCTGTGGCTAAATGCTGATTCACACATTAGGACTCAGTTAGAACCATTCAGATGTGACCTGCGTATTGAATAAGTATCACAAGTATAGTACTATTGCTAAAAAATGAAATTGCACAGTGCACTTCAGATCTAATATACCACATCTCTGCATTTTTAGATTCTACAGATATTATAGAAGAGCTATTACTTCTAAATTTTTATAAAATGCCTGTAATTTTGTTTCCTATAAAAGATCAGTTTGATACTCAGTATGTTTATGAAGCAGAATATAATATTGCTATAAAAGCAATTGTCTTTTAGCCACTCAAAGGCAAGAAATATTCAAAGAAGTTTCTATATAAATGTTGATTACTCTATTTCTATTCTGAAACCAGTAAAAATTGATTTAAGATATTGTGGCCACCTTATCACAGATCGTGTGGATACAGTGCCTGCATGAGTCGACTTTGAACATTTTAAACTTCAAAAAGACATTAGTATTGATAAATCCAGCCGATTCACTTTCAAATAAAATGCAATTTGCATTTGACACAAAGGATGGGTTGTGCAGGAAAGGCTCCTAAGAAGTTTTGTGTTAGTGATGTGGTGAGCTCTAGCATAGTTACTTCGTGCAGCATTTCTCCAACTTTCGACAACATTCTTTCTATGGAAAAATAAAAAAGATGAGTGTCCTTACTGAAACCACACAGCAAACAGAGACACATCTGATGTTCTGGTGGTTATGTCCTGTGGTAAATGTGCAGCACGTTGGTGGCATGTGTTGCTTTCCAGGTAATGTTCCATCCAGTGAGGCCCCACCAGTTGGCCATCATGCTGCCTGCCCAGAGAAGTGTTGCCTCTCTGGATTTTGGCATGTCTCACTAATACAAAAAGCCTGTGCTGCACATGATTAAGGTATCAGTGCCATGGCAGAGGTTTGGGCAGGCTGGAGAAGTTTTACAGTAAGAAGAGCTTGTCTGAGAATTGTGAAGGGCTACTGGGTGGCATTGATTTGGCTCCACTCAGGCTGTCCTCTCAGCCCTTACGGGCACTCTTACATGTTTTCCATCCATGGGTACTGCTGCAGAAAGCAGGTTTTCTGACCCTGCAAAGGTAAAACAGAAAACTGTGCCTCTGACTTTGTGAAAATTTCACTACTTTGGCATGGAAGACACCACCGAATTGCTTCTTCTTTATGTGCCAGACTAGAAGGAATTTTCTGTCCAGTGATACATGACAGATACCAGTGATACAAAAACAGATCTGCATCTAAATATCCATCTAACATTGGGTAGACACATAGAAATGCTGTGCAGGTACACATGTGCATAGTGTCTCTGTGCACACTTGTGTACGTGCAAGCTTGTATTTGGTTTTCAAAAATAATTAATGTGTGAAGGTAAACCTGCCAGTCCTATTGAGTAGATCGCATCAGGCTTGCTCAAGGGTTTTGTTTTATGGCTTGTGTTGTTTAGTGGGTTTTTTTTGGGGGGAGGGGGGTGGCGGGGGGAAGGCTGTTTTATTTTTCTGTTGTTCACTGCTGTCTAGTGATAGATGGGTAGCTTTTCCCCAGTGTGTAGTGAAATAAATCACATGCCCCTTATAACTGGATGATAAACTGAGGTGCAAAACCTAAGGTTCTTGCCAAGGATAACAAACAGACATAATAAGAGAATCAGGATTTTTGAATTTTGGATTTCCAGACATTTTTATACAAAACAGTTGATCTACTTAAGGTATCGTGCTTTAAATGGCGTAGACAGAAACTCAGATTTTCTGAGTGGAAGTGTGTATCTTAGCCATCTGGTTACTCTCTCATGTATTGTTAAGGTGGATCTACTAAGGGCGTTCTTTTGAAATTATACACCTCCTAACAGTGAAGGAACTTTTCACTCTTGGAATAGTATAGGTTTCTTGTATACTACGCTAGGAGCTTGGAATAAAAAATCTGGAATATTGACTGAATTACTTACAAGTTAATATACATGTTCTCCTGTACATAGAACAGTATCTTGTAGTTTCTCAAATATTGCTGTTAATGATAGCATAATATAGGTTCTTGAATCATTATTTTTTCAGTATTTTCGTAATTAATTCTGTTTCAAGCATACAGATTTATCATATTGGCAATGCTAGTGAAAAAATCAATTAAAGAACACATGAAAGCTGTAAGAAGGTTGCTACCATGTACGAGACCTGTCTCACTTTTTCTACAATGCCATCAAAATGGATGCTGCTCATTGCATCACACATACACTGACATGTTTTCTGCAGCACAAAATAATCTTTAAAGATGTGTTAAAGAGAATGCATACTAGCAGAACATACGAGCAGATGCTTTCATTTTTAATCATATTGCTTTTGTATCACAGACCATCACCAGAGACCATCCATTCATTGTTCCCCTTGCTTTTTTCACTTGTGTTTTGATTAGGTTACCACTCATATCTGAAAATATTTGTCAGATTCTTTTACACTGCTGCTGTGTAGATTTACTTTCAGCAGGCACAAGAAGTCAACACATTCACTCAGCTTTAATTTCACTCCCCAGCAATGGGGATTACAGCACCTTTAGCAATTCAATGTATAGTGTGTGAACAGGACAGGAATCAATCTGTATTTGGCCTTGTTAGCCCTACTATGCTAGCATGAACTGTTAGTAAAACCCAGTTTTAGTCTGTGACCATGCAGTTTTAAACAAAGTGAACCTGCATTCACCTGAGTAGCTGTGATCTAATGAATTGCTTTGTAGAATTGAAGCCCTTGTTAATGTAATCAGCAAATATAACTCCTGATACATCCAGGAAACAGTTTTGTTGAGCCAAGCAAGCATGATTTCTCTGCAGTGCATAAATATAACAATTATTTTACCTTTCAAATAGATCTTGAAGGTATTTTACTTCAGCACCTACGCAAATGGAATTAGTAGTAGAGGACTCTCCCCAGTTCATTATTCTATTCCTCTATTCTAATTAGTTGCAATCAGTTAACCACACTCTCATGCAAAAAATTCTTCAAAGGTCAACACAGGAAGTTATCAGATTTTTTTTTTTTAAGACATTTTTCCTGGTATCTGTAAACTTTTATTGTAAAATTCATGTAGAATTCTGTACTAGTAAATGTTCTTAATCATGCAAGCTTTATGAAAAAGCTATTACATAAACAATGGCTTTAAAAAAAATATATTTTCTTTAAAAAGCCCTGAATCCCTCTAAGTCATACTTCATGAGACATTCCCTGCTATAGCTGTGTGCTAATGGCTGATTCCATATATCTACACACTCTGATGGGGCTGGCTGGGTTTCTGTTGTGTAGGGGCGTTCCTCTAGTCAGAGATGTAAATCAACCCACTAAAGTGGAAAATCAGAGCAACTGATGAAGTCTGTATGAGGAAGAAAAATGTTATATTATATCTTGGAACTGTAAGAAACACAAGCCTCATGCTGAAACATGCTTGAATGATAGCTCTTCTGAAATAATTGCTTACCAAGAAATGAGATCCATTCATGCCCAGTTTTTCTACAACCACAGCAGATTCAGGCATTCCAAACTGAGGTGAGAAAAAGTAGAATTATTACAAAAGTCTAAAACTTGACATTTGTAAACAAACTAATTAATATTTCCATGCTCAAATACTTGAGGTTGTGGAAATTTTGATACTATTTGACATGGATAATTAGAAAGAGTATTGGACAGAATAACTATAATTATTAGAAATAGGTAGTGACTCACACATCAGAGATAAGATGCAATGTTACTGCTTTCTTAACAGGAAAGATTACAGGGGATCAGGGCTGATGGTATCATGAATGGAGTAGACAACATGGAATTATGAAGCAGCAAATGTAACTCAAATGGAACAATGAGCCCAACAGAAATACACTGTGGAACTTTAACTGCTATGGAATAAGAGAAGGCCAGCATTAAAAACAGGTTAAAATGTAGCTTGTGACAAAAGTCCATCAACAGCTGTGTAGTCAATTCAGGAAGTGGTTATATCACTGACTGCTGGAAAATTAAGGCTATCTAAGAGAAAGGTCTGTTACACGCTTGTTTACCAACCTCTGTATGCTCTGGCTGGTGGCTTGGTTTCAGCACCAGATGTTTGGGCTAAGTGTGTCTTGCAATTCCCGTGATAGATAGGCATTGCTAAAAATAATTCAGGTTCAGAAACAGGATTTCTTTTCTGTAACACGGTTGTGGTGTTTTTTTTTTTAGGAAAGTTGATGTTGATTTTAAATTAAAGTGAAACAGGAATGTCTGGAAGTAGTATCTCTTTATGGCAGAAGCTTAATAGTAATTTGGAAAAAAGTGGACACACTGGATTTCCTTTATTTAAAAGTACTAAGGAATGGAGCAGGGCTGAAGATGTCCCAACAATCTCATTGCATGTTAGATAGTTTAGCCTGGCTTTTCAAAGAAATTACAATGTTATGCATGGAAAGGGGAGATTTAGATTAGACATTAGCTAGAAATTTTTTGATTCGAGGGTGGTGAGACACTGGGGCACATTGCTCAGAGAAATTGTGGATGTGCCATCCCTGACAGCATTCAAGGCCAGACTGGATGGGGTTGTGAATACCCTTTGGACACCCTTTGGGGGGTTGGAACTAGACAATCTTTAAGGCCCCTTCCAGCCTAAACCACTCTATGATTCTGTGAAAGTGGTGAAAAAATTACAACTCTATTATTTAAAAATGTACTGCATTTGAAATGAGTTTTAGTATTTGTAATGCTTAGCAGTAAATTTCTGTAGCAGTAATTACCAACTTGGACACTAACACAGAAATATTAGTGAAAATAAATTCTTCCCATTTAAATATTTCTATGTGGCTTTTCTAATATTATTCTTTATTTCTACAATACTTTAAACTGATCACACTTAAAAACATTCAAAGTATATTTTATTTACTTTTTTGATATGAAAATTTCATATTCAAAATTTCAGATAATTTGTTTGGCCTATAAGCTAATATGCTTGAGTTTATAAATTGTTCTTTTGTATGAGTAGGAGAGTGTTGCTCATTTGCAATACAGATTAGATCACAATTCAGAGGAGAGGGTTACTGTGGGTGTTAGACCAATGGTTGGTTGTGGGATGTGTTAATTTGCCATCAGTTGCACTGATGCTGGTGGAGAGGAAAAGAATCAATGTAATGCACACTTTCTGCTCTTGGCTGTTGCCCATCTATTTCTGGTTATTTGCTTTATCTCCAATTATTGGCTCTGATGGTTTGCTTTTGTGTTTTGTCTTATGCTGTTAATCAAGCATGTAACCTTTGTGTAAAGTAATATTAGATTTTTACTGTTTTTGTTTTATGTTGTTAGGTTGTCAGACAAGCAGATGTGTCTCTACTGTGTTTAGTGATGACCACAGAACCTTTCATTTTCTTATGAATAGATTAACTCCACAGCATTAAGATCAGTGCTGAGAACAGGGACTAGACTACATGTCAAACAGAGGAAGCAGATAAACTCTGAATGCAACATGGAATATCTCAGTGTAATTGTAATTATAGCATAGAAGCAAGATAACAGGGAAATACATGCGCATGGCTAACAGGTTTCCATTATAATGTTCACTTACTTTTGAGGAAAAAAGTAAAAATGATTTGATTATTTTTTTAGTAGTGAAGTTGTTAATTTTATGCAAATGCCTTTCATGAGGCTGGAAATGGCTAGTTAATAACTTTTGTAGTTATGACACACAAAAATCTGTCTTGGAAACATCATTAAGACAAAGTTCAGGACATGCTAAAATTGCACTGCACATATGCCTTGTACATGTATCTTATGGCACCAACCTCAGTATACCTGTTCTAGAAGACCCAGCCTCAATCACAGCACAGAGAAGCTGATGTGACTTTCCTGAACTGCCCTTTGATATATTGTGTTCTGTTTAGTGCTCACTGCTTGTCTGCTATCTTGTATACCTGTACGGTACAGTATTCAAACCTTCTTTGAATTCAGAATCATATTTTTCTTTGTTCTGAGCTGTTCCACAGCACCCATTTTATTGTCCAATTGCTTCAGAAACATTAAGTAACTATTTTTTCCTTTTTTTCTTTTTTTTTTTAAACTGTTTTTTTGTGAGATGAAAACTATTAGTAAGGGGGATTGAGGGGCATGATAAATAAAACTCATATAGTATCCAGTGGTTTTGTATGCCTAATTATAGTTATTTAGGATCTGTGAGCTATACATGTATATTTGCATATTCAGTATTTTAGCATTTTTATCTTCTGAGCAGAGCTGCCACTGTGGTTGCAAATCTCACCTGTCACCACTTCTGCAAATCGGAGCCTGAAATTTCAAGTCAAGCTCTCGGAATTATCATGTGTTTTCTGGCTGACTTTCATGGCTTCAGGTTAAAATGCTGGGGTGCTGACAGAATCTGATGTTTCAAGGCAAAATTAATCAATGTTACCATGAATTCATTCTCTTTTTCAGCAAGCACTGGCTTTGCACACCTTACAATTTCTGTAATGGTCCAGAGTACTGCCCAAACATACCAGTTTCTCTGCATTGAAAGAGGAAGGCTTTTGCAAATGGAAAAGGTAGTACATGAAGAAGCAATTACAGACTATCATGATATGTACGTAAAAGAGAGCAAATTCAGGTTACAGAGGTAATCCCAGTTCTGGCACATTTGAGTGCTTGTTTCTGCAACCTTAACAGCATTATTTTAGGGTTCATGCACATGTATGGCCAGTCTTGGAGCACAGGAAATCTAGCACAGCTCCCGGCATGTTGGCTGGCTGTGGAAATGATGGTAGTGTCTGGTGCTGAGGCCCTCTGGAGAGCTGGTAGCAGGAACGGAACAGCTCTGTACATGGTGGCTGCAGGCAAATGGCTGCTGCTTCATAGTGCTACTCTTTGATATGCAAGTACTTAATGTTGGTTATACTGTAGCAATTAGATCACTTAGCTGCTTTAATCAGTGCTGTGAATGTAAGCATAGGCTTTACCAGTTTTTTTATCAGGTTGAAAGATTCTCTCTTAACAAGTATGAAACCTGTAGTTATGGTGTGTCTGCTGAAATTTCCATGGAACTCTATGAGTTGTTGAACAATTGTTATTAATTTTCTGCCTTGTATTCGGCTGTAGAATTGCACGATACTTTAAAATCATTATATCTTCTGTTAATTAGTCTGATTTCCTTTAAGCTGAAAGGCTTTGAGCTAATTAATCCTCTGAGTAGCTGTTCACAGTAATAAGTTCACAGTTTAGCTGATACATTATCATTATGGTATGAATTAATTCCACGGAACAGATCAGCTTTCTCAGTGTGGGGATAGTGACTCACCTGTGATACATCTGGATTGTAAAACTCTGGGGTTTGTTTGTTTGTTGGTTGGTTTTGTTTTTTTTTTCTTTTTTTTTTTTTTAAATTTGTACATGAACAAGCATTTGTATTTATGCACAAGGCAAAATGGAGAAATAAAAATATATCATGGACATTTTAAACTTTGGCTTACTTTTACATGGCTACAAATGGGAATCTTGTAGAAACGCTTCATTATACTGCATTATTTTCCTTGATAAAGATTGTATGCTCCTTCAATTGAAAAGGATGAGAAATCTTAATGACAAATTTTCACTGTTGGTGTAAAGCAGTTAATGGATCAGTGCTACATTTAGAAGTAGGATGAACACAAGACAGATAAATCCTATATATAAAATTGTATAGAGAAATTTGCATTAAAAATCCCCAAACCAAACAAAACACAAAAAGGAATGTAAAATGAGACCACATATCAAAATGAATGGAGTTTATTGTTTAAGTTATTTACAGGTAGAAGTCTAAAACCTGGGTCATAGAATTCAGTACTTACAAGGGAAAAATCTGATATCAAAAAAAGGATGTATCATAGAGGATCTATTTTATGTATCTTGGAGGAGATTATCCAAGTAGTGAAAGGATGACTATTTTGTGCAATTCAGATTATTTTATATATGCTAAAAATGACACTGCAGAACTAGGGAATGAACAAACAGACAAAGGAATGATTTAACCCCCTCCCCCCCCCCAAAAAAAAAAAAACAAACGACCACCACCACCAAAACCAACAAAACACCACCAACAAAAAAATCTCAAGAACCTTAAATTTAAACAATATCTTTCAACTACTGTTGGTGTATATGCATTGGAAAGAAAAGATGAACGGTAGATTCTTATTGACAAACTGTAAATTCTAAAGCGATATTCAAATATAAAATCTAGACCCACTTTCAGTGAAACATTTATCCTTTCCCAGCAGGAAATAAATTGGGGCATGAAATACCTTTTCTATTATAAGAAATTTCCCTGTAAGTGAACATTTTTATATGATGTGCCATGTAGAAGATTTTAGCTAGCAGCTTCTATTATGAATTAGATTTGTATAAAAAACAGGAGAGCACCAAGAAACACATAAAATTAATAAGTTCTTGGGGATGACAATTGCTGACTAATCTGTTTTCAGTACTTTAGAATATCTGTGCTAGTTTTCGGATAAGATACCTGTTTTTCAAAGATAAATCCGGTGAGAGCTTCTGCTAGCTGGACTGGGCTGTCTAAAGTGTTACCTATACATTCGGTACCTGTCTTAGGAGATCTGCAACTTGAAAAGCCGTCCAGTTCTCAAATTCCTCTTGAGATGGTAGTTTTGTGGCCATTTTTGCTATCCAGTGAGAAAGACTTGATCTATGAGTAACACTGAACTGTTGCTTCACTGGTTTTTACTGAGCTGTTTTAGAAACCCTAGGAGGAAGTCCTTTTTGCAACTTTTTTCCTGTTTGCTCACTTAAAGCGAACGCCTATAAAAGGTGATTTAGGAAGTACCAATATTCTTCTGTGACTCTTTCCAGTATAAGGAAACTATAAATTATTATATCAATATATGCAAATATCTGTCATTACTGAAATTAGTTAAATTCTGATGAAAATTGGTTATAAAATATTTCTGCCATCACCATCTTAGAGGTTTAAATATGGCTACTATTTTCCATATCTATTCAAAACCAATTAGTAATAGCTGTCTCTCACCTAACCTGAACTCCTTGATCCAGCTGCTTGGATTTGCCTTCAGATTGTATTTGTTTTGCTTGTGGGTTTTGACATATTGTACAGTGGTGTTTAGACATTAAAAACAGAGCTCAGTTGCAGAAATTTTACTTCCATATTGTCACATCAAGTAATCTCATTCTTTATTCCCATCATTATAATTACTGCTAAAGAACAAGTTCTCAATAAACTCATTCCAGTGGTACATTAGCTTTTCAAAAGGTAGGGCTAACATAAAGTGCTTGTACAGAGTCAGACCACAAGCTCATCCAGCTCAGCATCTTATTTTCTGACTGTGGTCAGAAGTGAGCTACCTAGAAAGCTGTATAGAAACAGGGCCAGCATGTAAGAATTCCATAGTATTCTCCCAGCTGACAACCATTTTGAACTCAAGGACTTGCTGGTTTGGGTGTAGTTTCTGCATATGCTGCATGCATACATATGGTATATGCTACACCAATGATTCCTAATTTGGATTCATTCCTGTTGTCCTTTAGGGAGGGAGATGTGCAATGGTATGGGCAGGCACAGCCAGGAATCACTCCTGGGCTGCAGGAGGAGGAAGACAAATGCTTTTATTGGAGGCTGAGGTTAAGATGGAGTAAAGAGGGACAAGAGCAGATGAGGCTTAGGATGGGAACTTATGTCTTTTCCTACCCCTGTCCCTCCAGCCATCTCCTCTGAGCTGCATGCTTGCCCCGCTCACGGCCCTTCTCTGCCTCTTCAGCTTTAACACAGAATGAAGTTTGAGAGAAGCAGCATATGCAATTCTTAAATTGGAGAAGTGGGCAGGGTACATCTTCTAAAATGGAGCAGGGGGAAATGCTTGAGACATATTGCTTTATAGAATAGGCAATAAAATTGCAAAGATGCAGCTGCAGCTGCAGCTGCTGAAACAAACCCAGATTATTTTACTCGGCAGTTCTGAGTCACCACAACAGGACAAATATGAAAGATTCCATAAAAGGCTGGAGACAAAGGAATGTTATATTCTGCTTTCCAATTACTCTTCCTGTTTTATTTCCCAGTGCAAAATGGATTTGGGGCACATGTTCAAAGATTAAGGTGTATTTCAGCTGAGTTGAAATGTCTCATATGCTGTCCTTCAAATTTTTTTGCGTGCTTTTTTTGCTGTTAGAGTGACTGAAAGGTCAATTGTTGCCAGTGAATACTCTTAACTATTTGCTATCTTGTGACTTTGCAGAACATTGAATCTGGCAAAACTCAACTCCTGGAATTTCAGAAATGCAGACTTGAGATAGAAGCTCTCGCAACTGAAACTTGGCTGCCTCAGAATAATCTCTAAGTTCCTCGTGGCACACTATAAGAAAAATGATGTTGAATTCCGTAGTGTTTCATAGTGGTTAATGTTTCATAGTATTGGTTCTGAGTTGTTCCAAGGGGGGGGGGGAGGGGTAACATCTCCCTGGATGACAGGAGGGAGTGATACTCTTTTACTGTGTGCAAGGACCAGTAGAAAGAGGTGCAAGTATTCCTCAATAAATTTTGTTTGCCTAGTTTGAGAGCAGGAGTATTTGTGTCAGCTTATACACCAGGGTCTTCATGTATGGTGGAGGTGGGAAGCAGCTGGGTGGGAGATACATCAGTTGTAGGTTTAATGGCTGCAGTGGGGAAGCAACAAAATAACAGATGACATCAGGTGCGAAACATGAATAAGGTGAAGCACAGCAAAGCTGTTCTTTATGCAGTGCAGGCTGGGTTTGGTTACCGAGTAGGTGTAAGCAGTTCAGAACATCTCAAAGGCCAATTAAAAATAATGTGCTAAGGATTTTGCAATTCAGTGCATGCTGCCAGCAGTACCTGCTCCTCCTCTTCCTGCGATTGCCCATTAGGCCACTATCATTTGCAGAAATACTGGTATGCCAGGAGCTGCTCCTTACTGCCTGCTGCCCTCCACTGTCACATTCCTACGCTGCCTGGTAGTCTGCAGTGTGAGCTGAAGCTCTGCCTTGCCAGCTCACCCACCTCCTGCGCCCAGGCCTCTCTCTTCCCCACCTGGCTTATCTTTGATTGCTCTGCCCCAGCACTAACTTCTGTCTAATTCTCCTATCATCGCCTGTGCTGACATTGCCTTAATTTGTATTCTGGCTTGCAAGGAGAGTGTTCTCAAGGGGCCAGTGCTTATGGAATTCACCTCTTCACTGAGTGAGACAGAGATCTATTTGGAAAGGTTATATTCAGTTTTGTGCTCCCAAAGGGGCTGTAACAGAAGTGGTTGAGCCACAGGGACTGTAGCTCGCAAGAAATATTTTGCCATTTGTGTTTTCGATTAAAAATGATGACAACAACAACAAAACCCAGCAGGTATGTGGGGAGGCTCATCTGAAATCCTGTAGCTAGTCTCTTGAAGCTGATGTTGATCAATGCTGTGGTTTTCTTTCCTTAAGTGTGTGCAACAAAAATGGAGAAAATTATCATGCACTTACACTTGCTTTCCACTACCCTCAAGGGGATTATTTCCAGAATTGTTGGCTAGAAGGACCCTGGATTTGATTACCAATTCTAGTTATTTACCTCATACTTCTAGTTACTCTGTGAAGTATATCACTTTCATGCAATCCAAGTAAATATGTGCACTTGAACACATGTTGGCTGTGGGCAAAGCCTTGAGCAAAATATTGAGGCTTCAAGTCCACAGGCCACAGATTTTTTTCTTCAAATGTCCAGGTGCCTACACGTAACTTTCAGGCAGATTGTAGAGATTTGAATAACAACAAGCACTAACCCTGGGCAGATCATGCTCATTTGCTGCTGAATATTCCCTGGAGCATCTTGATCTGGCATGGGTACTGGCAGAGTCAAAAATGTGTTTGGGTACATGTGCAGAGTGTAATGTGTCATTTTAAACTTATACTAACTGGACATATTAATATTTTCATCCGTACTGTTTACAGTTTCACTTCTCAAGAAAAGGACTGAAATCTGATTCTGTACATTGAGAAATTTAATTTTTTTTTCTGGAGCCCTAAGTAAAAATGATATCTAGTACATGAGAACTACCAGATTTCAGAATCGTAGTTCTTGTGTGCATTTTATACACCACATAATTTGACCTGAACAGAAATTCACTCTCATGCATAACTTATATATAAAGCAGAGTTAACACATCTTTACAATATATATCTCATTGATTTTATCTTTGTTTTTGTACTTTCTAAAACATGCAAGCCACATAAAAGCCATGTTTTTACAGGCTACAGCTTCTTGGAGTTTCATAAAGTAAGTTCTCAGTTTGTGATTTCATCGAAACAGTTAATAAGCAGTATAAAACCTGATTCCTAGATCATACCACTGGCATCTCTTGCTAAACACTAAATACACCTATATATTTTCATGAACATAAGCGCTAAATGTGTTAAATTTATTTCCAAATTTTCAAAATCAAGTTCTGCTTTGCAAAAACCTATAGCAGCTGCAAGCAACTTATTTTACTGGATGTAACACTGGAATACTGCTCTTGGGGAAAATATACTTGAACAAAATAACTCAGTGAAGCGTTACTGTATATAAAATATGAATCATTGTCACTGTCTTTTTTGCCCATTTTATAAAAAAATAATGAAAGCAACATGACTTACCATATACTCATCTTTCTTCTCCCAGGCACGCGAGTTGGAGTTGATTCCAAATAAGTCAAAGGAGCAGTTTCTCATGTCTGTTCTTCCTCCTTAAACTGTCCCATATGTATTTTGTTGTTGTTAGCGTGATTGACAGGCTTGGCATTCATAGTGGGTGGGAGAAAAACATTCTTAAAGTAAAAAGCTAGAATAATATCATAGTCTGAATAAGTCTAAGGAGAATGTCAGAAAACGAAGGCTTACTTACAGCTCTCTGTCTAGAAGTTTGATAAAGTTTTGCTAATTGGTTACGTCTTTATTTTTTCCTTTTTTTTTTTTTTTCATTTAACAGGAAATAAAAATAACACAATCAACAGAAATCTGGTCTGGAAGGGACCTCAGGAGATCTAGGCAGGGCTTCAGCAGAGAGGCAGGATCAAATACAACTAGATCAAAATGGCTCAGTTTTGGAAACTAGTTTGGTAACCTGTTTTTCCTACTGGGGAAACAGGTTCACCATGTCCATGGGTGGCACAGCAGGAGAAAGAACTCTAATATCTGTGCTCTGCTGCTGGAGGGTGCAAGAGAAAGTGTCTGTTTATAAGGATAATTGCTGTCTAAGCTCCAGATAGGCTGGACCTGGACATCTCTTCCCTGAAGAAGCAAACCAAATTTCATTAGCATTTGTCCATATATAGAGATTTAGGAAATTCTTGTTCAGTCTTTTCATTCTCAGCACACTCCAGTTTGGCTCCATCTTAACTGAAAAATAGGGTGGCCAAACCGATCTCAGTATGCTGTTCTTTGTCCTGCAGTAGCCACTTCTGTCTCAACAATATTCCCATGTACTTTTGAAGTATTCTTTCCGTTCAACATCCATGTTGCTAACAAAATGAATATGAGTAAGGCCAAAACAAATCCCAATGGAACCCTACTTGAAAGATGCATTGAGTATGAAAGTGATTTGCAGATATTTTCTCAATGTGAATCAGATGATCATTTAAAATGTATGGTACTTCGATCACATTTCTCTAGTTTGTGTGCAATAATTTTTATATGGGACCCCATCAAAAGCCTTAGTGATAATACATATTTTGTGTACCTTATCTACTAGTTTGCTATCGTATTGAAGAAGGAAATGAGACTGGTTTGACACAGTTTGTTCGTGATGAGTCAGTTTTTCCTGCAGTATTAAAGAAACAATTTATAAGTATACTGAGGCCCAACATTTGTAGTGTATTTGTCAGAATTGAAGTTGGGCTGACTGTTCAGTAGTTCACTGGCCTCCTTCACCCCTGTGGTGGGTTGATCCTGACTGGATGCTAGGTGTCCATCAGAGCCGCTCTATCACTCCTCCTCCACAAATGGATAGGGGAGAGAAAATATAATGAAAGGCTTGTGGGTTGAGATAAGGACAGGGAGATCACTCACCAATTACTGTCACAGGCAAAACAGACTTGACTCAAGGAAATTAGTTCCATTTCATGCCAATCAAATTAGAGCAAGATAATGAGAAACAAATCCAAATCTTAAAATACTTTCTCCTCACCCCTCACATCTTCCCGGGCTTAACTTTACTCCCAGTTTCTTTACTTCCTTCCCCCTCAATGGTGCAGGGAGATGGGGACTAGGTGGTGTTAGTTCTTCTGTCATTGTCTCTGCTGTTCCTTTCTCCTCAGGGGACGACTGCAGCGTGGGGTTCCTCCCATGGGAGACAGTTCTCCATGAACTTCTCCAATGTGAGTCCTTCCCACAGGCTGCAGTTCTTCACAAGCTGCTCCAATATGAGTCCCTTCCACGGGTCACAAGTCCTGCAGCAAACCTGCTCCATCATGGGCTGCTCTTTCCATGGGGCCACAGGTACTGCCAGGAGCCTGCTTCAGCATGGGCTGCCCATGGGGTCACAGCTCGAGTCTGGGCTCCTTCATGGGCTGCAGATGGGTGGATGCCCGACCATGGACCTCCATGGGCTGCAGGGGCACAGCCTGCCTCACCATGGTCTGCACCATGGGCTGCAGGGGAATCTCTGCTCCAGTGCCTGCAGCACCTCCTCCCCCTGCTTCTTCACTGATCCTGGTGTCTGCAGGGCTGCTTCTCTCACATATTTTCACTCCTCTGTCTGGCTGCTATTGCGCAGTTTCCCCCACTCCCACTTCTTAAATATGTGATCCCAGAGGTGCTACCACTGATGGTCTCAGCTTTGGCAAGTGGTGGGTCCATCTTAGAGCTGGCTGGCACTGACTCTATTGGACATGGGGGAAGCTTTTAGCAAATTCTCACAGAAGCCACCCTCATAGCCCCTTGACACACAAACCCAATACAGCCCCTCACCCTAAAAGATGGATGTTTGCCCATCTTTAGTTATTGTCACTTTAGTGACCTACATTATGTGCTGAATTCATACTGCTCAGAGTTCAAGAAAAATGCTTTGGCTAGTTCTATACATAATCTGTATCAAGAATTTCATTATACCATTCTTATTTAAATTTCTAACCCAGCTTAATATCGGTAATAAGTATTCTGATCCTGCTGTGCCTGCTATCAAAATTAAGCATCTGGTTGCAATCTTTTCCGGCGAAGACTAATTAAATACTTCCATTTACTCTCATATTTGTTATATATTCTTTTTTTTTTTTTTTTTTCTGTCAAAGTGTGGATCTTTAATTCCCTCCTGGTTTTCTCTTACTAATATTTCAGGAGCCACAATGACTTCGGTGGACTTTGGATGAACCTATGAGTGAGGAAAGTGTCACAGTCTTTTTGTATGATGCCACAGGTAAGTGCTTACACTGACAAAATTCTTACAAAAATGTTTCTGCAGAGAGTAATTGTGTACTTAAGATAGTTGAGTTTAATTGCAGTCTGCCATGTACTTTTATAATTTAGTTTTCAACATTTGTTTTTTGGAAGTTCTTGTTGAAATTCTAGAAGTTATGCAGCAAGAAGATGTTCAGAATCACTTCTTTGTATACAGCAGTGCTGTGTTGCTTAAAATGGACATCTGTTCTTACAATAATAAAACTGCAATGTCAAATCCATACCAACTTTTGTAATGGTGTGACCTATCTCAGAGCTTGATTTGAAACATGTCAGACTCAACAAAATTTTCCTGGTTTTGCAAGAATAGTAGGAATTAATAGCTGTACATGATTCCATATGACAACATACACTGCAGTGCTTGCAAAATATACTATTGTTTTCTGAGTTCTAGTTGCATAGGGTTTTTTTTTCTGCTATATCGTCCGGTTGCATGAGGCATGAAAATGGAATTCAAGAGTCTTGGGTTCCCTTTATGACTGAAGTAGATTTTTATTTATTTATTTAAAAAAATAGTGATTTAGATAAGTAAGTCAATTAGGGAGTTCTTCAGAGGCCAAAGGGAAATCTGCCTACATCAGTACTTCATGGATCTTTGCAAATCTTATTTTCTGTCCTGGTGTTTTCCTCCCCTTGTAGCAGAGAAAATCATAGGAAGCCTTAATATATCAATGACAGCCCAAATGTTATGAAAGCTTTCATGTTATAAAAGGATAAAATGAGCATATGAGTTTTGTAGATGTCTGTTGCTCTGGTTTTGGTGTGGGTTTTTTGTTTTGGTTTTTCTTTTTTTTTTTTTGATGTATACGTCATGTTGTTTCAGATGAATTTTAATTGTTGCCAAACGCTAGGTTTTCTGTTTTGCTTGGTTTGTCACAGAGGGTGGGTACATGGCATAAAAACTATTCTTAGGGACAGTTGCTTTTTGTTGTCACTCAGCCTTCTAAAATCTTTTTATATGTTTGCTAGTTTGACCTTCTCTTTGAATCTAGCAACAGACACTGCCAGAGAGATTTTCCCACATCTAACCATGCATCAAAAATGTACTTATTCTCACAGGTATTTGTTTGTAACCTAAATTTTGCACCTACTTTTCTTTATCTTTTCAAAAATTCATGTTTTTAACTAGTACAATAAAATACAACAGTAATAAAACCCCAACCTGCTACAAAAGTGACATTGTTCATTAGAAATTCTCTTTGATTTGTGATACTCTTCGCAAGGACTCAGTATTCTTTGCAGTTTAACTGAGCTACTTTTTGATTTTTATTCTTTTGAACACCTTGGCAAAACTTGCTGTCTGTTTCTTTTGATTCAGATACTAGCTTGAATAGTTTGCATTTACATTTTATATAGTTTCTTTATAGAAATTCTCCTTTGAAATTCATCTGTGTGTTGACTATTCTGATAAAATATAGGAAAACGTGTATGAACAGGTTTCTGCCTGGCAACATTCATATGCATTAAAATCTAGTGAGTAAATTTCAAAACAGAAAACCAATATTATTTCAGTGTCTCACCTTATAATTTAAATAATCATAGAATCATAGAATAGTTAGGGTTGGAAAGGACCTTGAGATCATCTAGTTCCAACCCCCCTGCCATGGGCAGGGACACCTCACACTAAACCGTATCACCCAAGGCCTCATCCAACCTGGCCTTGAACACTGCCAAGGATGGAGCACTCACAACCTCCCTGGGCAACCCATTCCAGTGCCTCACCACCCTCTCAGTAAAGAACTTCTTCCTCTTATATCCAATCTAAACTTCCCCTGTTTAAGTTTGAACCTGTTACCCCTTGTCCTGTCACTACAGTCCCTGATGAAGAGCCCCTCCCCAGCATCCTTGTAGGCCCCCTTCAGATACTGGAAGGCTGCTATGAGGTCTCCATGCAGCCTTCTCTTCTCCAGGCTGAACAGCCCCAACTTTCTCAGCCTGTCTTCATACGGGAGGTGCTCCAGTCCCCTAATCATCCTCGTGGCCCTCCTCTGCACTTGTTCCAACAGTTCCATCTCCTTTTTATGTTGAGGACACCAGAACTGCACACAATACTCCAAGTGAGGTCTCACGAGAGCAGAGTAGAGGGGCAGGATCACCTCCTTCGACCTGCTGGTCACGCTCCTTTTGATGCAGCCCGGGATACAGTTGGCTTTCTGGGCTGCGAGCGCACACTTTATCGGCTCATGTTCATTTTTTCATTGACCAACACCCCCAAGTCCTTCTTCGCAGGGCTGCTCTGAATCTCTTCTCTGTCCAACCTGTAGCTGTGCCTGGGATTGCTCCGACCCAGGTGTAGGACCTTGCACTTGTCATGGTTAAACTTTATAAGGTTGGCATCAGCCCACCTCACAAGTGTGTCAAGGTCCCTCTGGATGGCATCCCTTCCCTCCGGCGTATCAACCGAACCACACAGCTTGGTGTCATCAGCAAACTTGCTGAAGGCGCCCTCAATCCCACTGTCCATGTCACTGACAAAGATGTTGAACAAGACCGGTCCCAACACCGATCCCTGAGGGACACCACTCGTTACCGGTCTCCAGCCGGACCTTGAGCCATTGACCACAACTCTTTGCGGGCGGCCATCCAGCCAGTTCTTTATCCACCGCGTGGTCCACCCATCAAATTGATGTCTCTCCAATTTAGAGACAAGGATGTCATGTGGGACAGTGTCAAAGGCTTTGCACAAGTCCAGATAGATGACGTCAACTGCTCTGCCCCTGTCCATCAGTTCCGTAGCCCCATCATAGAAGGCCACCAAATTGGTCAGGCAGGATTTCCCCTTAGTGAAGCCATGCTGGCTGTCACCAAGCACCTTGTTGTTTTTCATGTGCCTTAGCATGTCTTCCAGGAGAATCTGCTCCAAGAGTTTGCCAGGCACAGAGGTGAGACTGACTGGTCTGTAATTCCCCGGGTCATCCATTTTCCCCTTCTTGAAAATGGGGGTTCTATTTCCCTTTTTCCAGTTGTCGGGAACTTCACCTGACTGCCATGATTTTTCAAATATGATGGACAGTGGCTTAGCAACTTCATCCGCCAGCTCCTTCAGGACCCGCGGATGGATGTTGTCAGGTCCCATGGACTTGTGTACGTTTAGGTTTTTAAGATGGTCTTGAACCAGATCCTCTCCTACAGTGGGCGTAGGGTCCTCATTCTCACAGTTCCTGCGTTCGCCTTCCAAGACTTGGGTGGTGCAGTCAGAGCCTTTGCCAGTGAAGATAGAGGCAAAGAAGTCATTAAGAACCTCAGCCTTCTCCAAATCCTGGGTAGCCAGTTCTCCAGATATCTTCTGAAGGGGGCCTATGTTGTCCCTAGTCTGTCTTTTACTCGCTACGTACCTATAGACTCCCTTCCTATTATCCTTAACATCCCTAGCCAAGTTCAATTCTAACTGGGCCTTAGCCTTCCTCGCCTGGTCCCTAGCTTCCCGGACAACATCCCTATATTCTTCCCAGGCTGCCTGTCCCTGCTTCCACCTTCTATAAGCCTCTTTTTTCCTTTGAATTTTCCTGAGCAGCTCCTTATCCATCCAAGGAGGTCTCCTGGCCCTCTTGCTGCACTTCCTTCTAGTTGGGATACAACACTCCTGAGCTTGGAGCAGGTGATTCTTCAATAACAACCAGCAGTCTTGGGACCCCCTGCCCTCTAGGGCTGTGTCCCATGGAACCTTACTAAGCAGGCTCCTGAAGAGGCCAAAGTCTGCTCTCTTGAAGTCCAGGGCAGTGAGCTTGCTGCATGCTCTTCTCACTGTCCTGAGGATCTCAAATTCGACCATCTCGTGGTCACTGCAACCAAGGCTGCCCTGGAGCGTCACATTTCTAACCAGCCCTTCCCTGTTGGTGAACACGAGGTCAAGCATGGCACCTCTCCTTGTCGGCTCCTCTATTACTTGCAGAAGGAAGTTGTCTTCCACACAATCGAGGAACCTCCTGGATTGCTTGTGCCGGGCCGTACCATCACTCCAGCAGATGTCAGGGTGGTTGAAGTCTCCCATAAGAACAAGGGCCTGTGAGCTTGAGGCTGTTCTTATCTGCCTATAGAGCACTTCATCCACAGATTCCTCTTGATCAGGTGGTCTGTAACAGATCCCCACAGTAATGTTCCCCATCGCTGTTCTCCATTTAACTCTGACCCACAAACTCTCTGTCGACTGCTCACCCGTCCCCAGACAGAGTTCCATACTCTCCAGCCTATCCCTAACATAAATAGCAACTCCCCCTCCCCACCTGCCAGGCCTGTCTTTTCTATAGAGCCTGTAACCTTCCATTCCAACACTCCAGTCGTAGGAGCCATCCTACCATGTTTCTGTGTTGCCTACTATATCATACTCCTGTAGTCGTGCACACATCTCTAATTCCTCTTGTTTGTTTAATAATATTCCTAGGCAGCTTGAATTTGAAAAGCTGTGGTTGCTGCTTGTTTTAAATTATTTTGTTTATGTTCTTTTGATGGATTTTGTTAGTATAATGAATTCTTAGTTAAACACTATAGATTTCTTTGAGGTTTGCACATTGATATGTGTAAAAGGTCTTTCACCATGCACATAACTCTTGATATGAGATAAATGGAAAAATGTCAAATTGATACTTCAACTCCCAGTGGGCATACTAAAGCATCATTGACCATTTTACAGTGGGAGATCTCAACATAAGCTGCCCCTGTAGGTGTTGGAATCTGCCATGAAGTTACCCTAAGGACCAGAGTGGTGGGGTTTTTTTTGCTGCATCTGCTTCCCAGGTCCAGAGTTCTCTGTCATTGAAATGAATTTGGCCAACTCCAGCTAAATGTAGTTAGAGAAAATTCCAAATGATGTTTCTAAGAAATCTGCTTTATTATGACTTCCAAAAGAAAGCTAGAATTAAATAAAACTGCACAAAGCTGTGCATTTATTTCAAGTGTCATGTATATGCGTCATGTTTCTTTGAAGTATAGGCACAGAGGTATGTCTCCATTCCCCACTTGCCCCGTACTTCCACTGTGCTCTTTTACAGCCCTCGTAACCTTTGGAACAGCCTTTGATATTACAGTTCAACCAGGTACCAAGAAGCACTTATGCTAATTTCCACAATGAACTATTACTACTCAAGTTCACTGAGATAGTGGCTTGAACCAGAAAACTTCAGTCACAACAGACATCAGAGCCATAACTGAGGTATTTATGGTTAGGATGCATTGTTAACAGGATATGTAAAATATATAATGAGAAACAGTTGCATCTGTTTTTAAGAGGTATTTCTTTCTGCTTAACATACAGGTTTGGAGAAGAAGGATAGCTATTTCTCCCATGCTCTTCCTGAGCTGGGAAACTTAGAAATATGAAAGCAATAGTGAAGCACTAATGTACCCCTGTTATAGTATCATCAGTATTAGAATGTTTGCATAGTATATAGTGTATACAATGCATATATACTTTATATTATAGTGCTATAACTAGTACTACTGACACACACGTTTCATTCAGAAAAATGTATCAGGTGAATTGACAAAGGTCATAGCCTGAGTTCTTCTATTTACTTAGAACGATTGAGATAAAACTGGACAGGGAAAACAACTGGATGGGGAAACAGGACACTGCAAAATGTAAGATTTTTCTGTAGCACAGCAAAAAGTCTGAGAGAAACTGTGGTCAATTGTCATATGAAAGAGGGAAGATCTGGGAACAGAATCAGATACAGTTGTTTGGACAATGTGTTTATTGTTTTTTGTCATAAGGACAGCAGATGGAAGGAAGCAAAAATTGATGGTTTTGGGGAGCCCAAATAGTTGAGAGGAACCTTTTATTCACTATTCAATAGGAATTGGGTGGATCATGTGTGTCAGCTGGCCAGTATCCAGATATTGTTTCAGCCAAAAACAAGCAGACCTCCTGACTTACAGTCAACAGAGCCCCGAAGATGAAGTTAGAAAAAGGAACTTCTGAGTTTGTTTAGATAAAGACATGAGAAAGGAGGAATTAAAAAGGGGAAGGGGGATTAGAAAATGGATAGAGAAATTGAAGGCATTGATAAAGGGGATGGGGTGTAGAAGTGGAAGGGTACAAAAATAAAATGAGAAAGAAGGTAATGGGGAGAAGACAAGCTGTATAACTAGAGAATATTTCTCAAGGTTTTTAGACTCATAAATAGAGCTTTTACATGTCTTGTGTCCTTAGCCTGCTGTCATAGATAAAATTTTATGAGCAAAGTTTATTTGACAGTCAACAGAGAGCACATATGATAAAATCTCAATAAATAAGAAAGACCTTAAGAGTTAAGAGATCTATACGTTTGTTTTTATTTTTTTATTCTGACTGCAGTATTTGTGGAGAACTCAAAAGTATATTTCAAGAAATACTGTGTTTATGATAATAAATTGTAAATGGAAGAGCTATCAAGAAAAAGAAGACAAAGTACTTTTAAATTTTCTCATTTGAGTCACAAAACTGAAACTGAGTAATTTCATAACCTTTTATTCTAGCTCCTTTGTTTATCATTAGGTAATGGTAATGTCATCAAACTTGTCTATCAGCATGATACTATGTGAATTAGATCTAGGTAGAACAAGCTTATAATAACAAGAAAGGTATGGAAGGAACAAGGATTCAGTGTCAAATTCTTCAAACACCAAATCTGGAGGATTCTTCTATGGATATATGCTGCATACAGTCAGAATTTATTATGGTTATGTTAAATCATTTTCCATTTTTCCTGTTAACTAGATTTTGCTTTTGTCAACCTTTCTTCTATAGCTTTAGCATCTCCAGTTCATTTGTCATAGAGACTCTCAAGAAAAGCTGTGATTATTCTCACATGTATGTTCTTTGCGCAGTGCCAAAGTTGGCTGTTGCAGTATGAATTGGTGACAGTACAGAGTTATTTCAGTTGTTATTCTTCTCTTCTCTCTTCCAAAGGCAGAAGCCATGCTAATTATGTTTATTTCCAAAGAAATATATATTGCCTATTTGAAAAATGCTGGGGCTTCTAAATACAATTAGGTAAAGAGTGAATAAAGACATGGGATGTACCAAAGGGCAGTTTTGTGGTACCATTTGGAATTAGTGGGAATGAGGGTAGTAGCTAACTGCTGTTTGTGTATGTTTTGCATGATAAAAAGTGCCATTAAAGTATATCTCAAGATTTTTGCTGTTTCTAAAGAATATGCTGGGGAATGCTGGGCTCAATATCCATGCATGTTGCAACTAAATGGAGAAAACTCCAGTAATAGCTGCTCTCGTGTCGTAAGCATTCCTCTTATAAGCTTTTAAAGGATGTAGATATGAGGTGTTCAGCATGCATCTATCTACTGATATTGTTATAAATATTATATTTCTGACCTTCAGATTTTCCCTCTTGATCTCTGGTTAAATGATACACTTGCCAGTTTGACACTGCTGACATTCTGTCTGCTTGGGTTAACATTGTTATACCATGATTCCTTGTGATCCCATTGTCATGGGAATGATATATCTCAAATGATGAATGTACTTTGAAGCAATGTAGGAAATAAATGCACTGGCTAAGCTTTATTTACAGCAAGACTTTCTGGTGCAAAATGCCTTCTTCAGTTTCCAGTATAATTGATTTATGTAATGTTGATGTATTTAGGAACACTGCTCTTTTATTAGATGAGGTAAAGGATGAGCTACTACTCAGGTGGAGACTATCTCAATTATGGTTTTAGTCAGATCCTCCCCTGCTTTTGATTTCCCATGCGCTTCATTACTGGGCTTGCAAGACAATAAACTGAACAGCAGTGGAAATAGGAGCCTCCTGTTTTCCATCAGTGGTGAATGGTGGTGTTGGAGCAAGTCCAGAGGAGGATCACGAGGATGATCAGGGAGCTGGAGCACCTCCCGTATGAAGACAGGCTGAGAAAGCTGGGGCTGTTCAGCCTGGAGAAGAGAAGGTTTCATGGAGACCTCATAGCAGTCTTCCAGTATCTGAAGGGGGCCTACAAGGATGCTGGGGAGGGACTCTTCATCAGGGACTGTAGTGACAGGACAAGGGGTAACGGGTTCAAACTTAAACAGGGGAAGTTTAGATTGGATATAAGAGGAAGAAGTTCTTTACTGTAAGGGTGGTGAGGCACTGGAATGGGTTGCCCAAGGAAGTTATGAATGCTCCATCCCTGGTGGTGTTCAAGGCCAGGTTGGACAAAGCCTTGAGTGACATGGTTTAGTGTGAGGTGTCCCTGCCCATGGCAGGAGGGTTGGAATTAGATGATCTTAAGGTCCTTTCCAACCCTAACTCTTCTATATGATTCTATGATTGTCTGGGTCAGAAGTTACAAATCAGATGATGCAGTGATGACTTCAGTCAGCTGTACCTCAGTTCATAACCGAAGCACTTAACATTCTGCATGTGTGACTGGCACATGTGAATGCAAAAACTATGGGAGAATACTCTGGCCCTGATATATCTTTTGACAAAATGAAAAGGCACAGCGTATAGCTTATAGCTCGTTACAGATTATGTCATTGTGAAATTGTTTATAACTGTAGTTTGTCTCTTCTCTTTCCTGTTGACTCAGGTGGCTGACCTTAGTTTAGTTTGGTTTACAGGCATGGAAATGGTTTTATCATTTAAAGTTAACATGCCATCACAAAGTGTGCTGGAGGCATTCTGATCCAGTGTCCCTATCACATCAGAGATGATGCCATCAGTGTTGCTTACCCTGCTAGCTCAGCTTTTGAATTTCTACTGACAGTTTACAAGTGCTTACATCAGCTCATAGAGCCATGTTTTTGTTTTTAAAGAAAGCTCAATCACATATAAAGGACAATAGCTACCAAGTAGTTTTGAGATTTATGTCTGAAAAGCCACACAATCACTTACTCATTACTTTCTTTCCTTACTGGGAATATAATTTTTTTCCCCATAACTTTATCTAGCAAGGCTTGATAAATAAATGCAGGTTTGAGCAATGCTTTGATTGAGGGATAGGAAGACTGCAGTGCTGAAAACTATTTTGCATAAAGAAGGAGTCAATAGAGATTCTGCTCTGGATGGACTGAACTCAGGGAATACTATAAATAATTTTTTTCATTTTCTTTCTTATTCTCACAATAAATGAATTGCACTCAGCCTTCTTACCTCTTGCTGTCTCTCTCACAGCATGCAAACCCCCTGTGAGTCAACACTCTGTAAGAGCAGAACAACAGGAGAGCAAGGCCAGAAAAAACACAATATTTTTGTGGGGGTTTTCTTAGGTTAGTCTCCTTCAGATTTCTTATCTGTATCTGAGGAAACTTGAGAGCAAACATACTTGTTTCTCAAGTATCAAGTGCCAAGAAACAAAAGTAGGTTGAAATGGACTCCTACACAACCCTGGTTATAGATTTCTGAGAGGGCACGGTATATCCTAGGAGGCATGTGGTGGCCAGCTTTGGCTGGCTCTCTTAAAGACTCCCTGCTACTGACAGAAAGCTGTCTGAAGAAAAAGACTCCTCATTTTGACGTAAGGCAATATATTAATAAGGATTACCTTTCTCCTTCCTTTTTTTTCTCTAAATTTCTGTCATTTTGTCTGCCTTGAGATTGCAAACTGTCTGTGGGAGTTGGGGATTGTCCCTCTTTTGAAAGATTAGAAACATCTGAACAATAAGGTGATTTTATTGTGGAAAAGCTGCTTTCTTTCTTTGTTCACCCTGTCTGAAAGGCACAGCCTTTGTATTTACGGCATTTAATACTCTAACACAAACGTCCTTGCCTGTACTACCTATAGCTAGTAAGAAAATACTCTTACAATTAGTTTTGGCTATTAACTTCAATTTTAGAAACTCTTACAAGTATTTCTGTGCAACCTCATATAGAAGAATTCTAGAGCATCTGTCCTACAAAAGCAGACTCTGTCCAAACAATCCATCTCAGAGCAAAGTTGAAATGTAGCATTTCATATAAACTTTCAGTGATGTTTGATATCTTCCTAACAGTAGAAGAGTTTAGGAGAAAAGTTGACAGGAATAACTCTCCCTGCTTCAGAAGGTAGCCACCTTCTTTAAGACCTACTTGTAAAATTTCTGCATAACAGAAAAATTTATTTTGTGGGTATGACTTTGGAAACTTGGAAAGCGAAACCAAGTGAGCTTCTTGAATAGAGCTGACCCCCCCACTATTTGATTCTTGTGCATCCTTTAATGTGCTTGTACACAATGGATCTTTAGATTCTCTCTTTGCTTCCAGAGGAGATTAAAATAGTAATGGGAACTATTTATTGAGTGTTATGAGGGAATGTCAGTATTGAGGCTTATTTTTTGGTGAGGGGATATTAGTAGGTTTTTGTCTAATTCCTCAGTGGACTGCATCTGTTGGGCTGTTCGCACACTTTGAGTGTTCTAATAAATCTTCTAAATACATATTTTCTTTTATCATTCACTCTCACAAAATATAATGCAGAAAATTGTTAATCTGATTATTTTGTTTAGAGATTTAAATTGCAAATCCATCACAGATAAACCCCATCATTTTTCTAAACTGAGTAAGCAAAGATAAAAGCACTATCAGAAAGGATGCCTTTCAGCAAACTTATCAAAATGACCCCAGAACTATTCATTTAAAGTTCAGGGAGAAGAACTTGAATCATAGAAAGTGCTGTTTATTTTCAGAGAGGATCTTAATCCTCGTGTACTTTGCTTAACATTACAGGATCTTCTGTAAGAAGTTAGCATTTGCCTTTATTTGAAGCTACCAACCGAATTCTGAAGACTTTGCAAGAGAGCAGAGCACTTTGCTGGACTGATACAGCACAAAGGTGGTGAAATTGCATTGCTGTTAATGAATGTTTTTCAGAAAGTTTTGCGAAAGTGAGTTGGAAGTAAAAAGAAGTGAAGGGATTGGTAACTACATTTCACTGGTTAAATAACTTTTCAGATAAGGATATCAACATAGTTTCTGCAGTTGCAGACATCTGTTATCACAGATTTATTGAACAAAACAGTTTCTAAGATGAGTTGCAATGCTATAGGCTTCACTTAACTTTAATGATATATATATAAAGTGTGTGTATGAGATTCTAACACTTAATCAAGAGGCACGCAGAGCATTACAATACCATGTTGTAACAGACCATAAGGGGGCGTACTTAAATACATTGAACTGTTAGAGCTTCGGCTTAGAGACTGAAAGCAGGAGTTTTAATGCAAGGCGGTTGCTGAATGTAGGTAATCAACTCTTGTTGACAATGAAAATCAATTTCCTAAAGGATGACTTTGTCAGATCTTTAGACTCAAAATAATCAAGCCACACCATGTGCATATAAAATCAAATGCTTTACTGAACCAGAACCAGTAAAATTAATTTTAAAAAATGGAGTGGCATTTTTTGGTCACTTGGAGTGTGATAGTTTCTTCATATATTTAATTGGATGGTTAATTTATTAAGTGTAAAATTTTGAATATTTACACATACAAAATTACACTTTCATTTCCCCCCTATATTTATGCAGTAAACATAGATTCTGTTTGTAATTTTTCCATAGAGAGTTGGTGCACTTCTTTTATGTTGATGTTGTTTACTAAGAGACCTTTTATTGTTACTGCTGTAACAGAGATAGGAATCTAGCCCATAGTAGACATTCATGCAGGAGACACTTGCAGCTGTCAGATAGTTGGCAGCTCATTGGCTTGTTTTGAGATCTGAGGATAAAAACCAGTGCAGATTAATGTCAAGATACAGGATTGTATTATTTTTGCTAACTGACACTTAGCATCGAAGGGGCTTAACTTGATAACTGACTGTTAGTTTATCCTAGCAAATTCTATGTGGAAGACAGCAGTAGAGTAATGCCACACTTTCGAAGGAAAATATCATAGAATCATAACGTGGAATGGTTTGGGTCCATCTGGTTCAAAACTCTCAAACTCCCTGCCATGGGCAGAGTCACCTTCCACTAGACCAAGTTGATGAAAGTGCCATCCAACCTGGCCTTGAACATTTCCAGAGATGGGGCATTCACAACTTCTCTGGGAAAACTGTTCCAATTTGCCTTTTATTTGGGAATTTTCACGTTCTTCGCAAGTGCTACTCATATAATTTAAGCAAGTCATAATTACCAAAGTTAGATGGAATTTGTAAGTTTCCCGTATTTGTCAGCAGTGGAAATATAACAAATACAATGTCAGAACTTTGCTCTGTCCAGGTGTGCAACAGATTCTCACTGTACCTGCATGAATGAAATATTGTGGCAACTCTGGAAGATATTTTTAAAATCTGCTCTTTATTGCAACAAGCATATGAAAAAAAATATTATAGTGCTCAATTTCACCTTCTCATTTGTCTGCCTAGGTGAATATTCCCAAGGTATATACATCATCTTGTAAATAGAAAATATATTCGGTTATGCCAAATTCTGGCTTTGATACACTTCTGGTGAATAGATATTTGCAGATTATATCATTTTAGGACTTAAAGTTTGTTCAGTTTGAAATGAGGTCTTAAGTGAAGGCTTTATTTGAAGATGATATACAGCCGTTGATTGTAAGCCTAATGGATTTTCTCTCTGCTTTGGATTGATTAAACAGTGATTTCTAAGTTAGAGAATTGGGAATAAGTGATATTGAACACAGACATTCCATGTACATTTTCATGCTTCAGTAAGTCAAGTTCAAAGAAGTGTGTCAACAGTATATTGGAAAAGATACCTTAATCTCAATTGAACTATCTCAGAAAATGGCCAAAGTCTGGAGAAAAATTTGTCTTAACAATGAGCAAAAGAGAGTTGTTGCATTTTTGAAAGTATTATTGTTTCTTGCTAGTGCGTTTGTGTTTAGGGGAAACGGAGTGTGTTCTCAGTCAGGGGCAGTAGTTCATATTCCTTTCTCAGGTGAACTATTTGAGCATTTGACATTTCTTCCCTTTCCCACCAAACCTAGTGATCATGAAAATGTTGGAACTTACCTGAGCTGTTCTTAGCACAGAATTGTCCTTATGTAGGATCATCATCCCCTTGTGCTGAAGTAGTTAATCCAAATAATTCACTGAGCAATTCTTTCTCCATTTTAGTTCACTGTTCATACATTTGCTGGACAAAATATTGCTAGACCTAATGCTGGAATCTGCCTTAAAAAAAAAAATAAATAAAATTTTTTTTGCTTGATTTATTTCCACCTTATGGGCAGCATGACTTGGCTTGCAAGCTTAAATTAAAAACTATGAGATTAGTTCCAGAAGAATGTACATCTAGAACAAATCTCATGAACAAAGGAATTAAACATATATGGATATTACTGTCACGAAAATAAGGGTCAAACAAGTAATCAGACTAGAATTAAATTAAGTGTCAAAAAGCATGGACTATGTTCAGGAGCTATGCAAAATATTATGGTATAATATTCTTGCCTGGATAGTATAGTAATAAATAGTTGGATGGAAAGAAAATGTGCCCCAGATTAAACATACCCCTTCAATCTCTGAATCCCGCAGGAAAAAACTGCTGTCTGGAATCTTTGGTGATATAGAACCGCTATATCCAATAAAGTAGTACCGACTGAATCATAAGTGTTTTCAACTTCAAGCATTTGGCCTACTCAACACAGACAATATGTTTTTAACATTCATAGAAGTGAAATGTGCATACATGTATGTGCACACCAGTATGCAGGCACAAAATACATTTTTCTGCACCACTTGCAGAGTAAAAGGCACAGCTCTTCTCTAGCTCTTACTGAATTTTTGTTTACCTGCTTACAGTTCTGAAAATCTTAAATGAATCCCTTATTTAAACACAAGATTTTGCCATCTATTTGATTTAGTTATACTAGCTGAAGCAGAAATAATTCAGAAGACGGCCTTAAACCAGAAATGAAAATGGAAACTACTCAGTGTAGAAGTCACAGTACTCATCTTAGTCTTCTTTTTCACAAAAACATCAGAGATTCATAAATTCATAGGCATTAAGGTGGCAAGTGACTAACAATCATCATAGTGTGACCTTTTGCATTACAGAAATTATTATTTATGTAAATAAATTCTTGCTTTATATCCTATGGCTGTAGTTGAACTAAAACATATAGTTCATAAAAAGTTTCCAGTTTTTGAAAATTTGCCACAATCTGGCTGCACAGAAATTGACAAAGGTGAATGGATCACTTCTGCCATGTATTACTGGTGAGAGCTTGAATTTATCAAGATAGCTGCATATAACTCCCTATTGGTCTAAATATATCTGAGTCTAAGGATATCCCATTATGGCTTGTCTTGATGCACCAAAATATGACTATTAAAAATCAAGATCATAGTTAAAAAAATGGTTGCAACAATAGCATATGTTTAAAAAAAAACAAACCAAAACCATCCCCTACCACAAACATTTTTCAGTGCTGTTATGAAATCTAACAAAAGCCAGAGATCCAACATATGGAACCGTTTATTCCAAGTTTCCTGTTGCTTTTGTCCATTTAAGATTTGATGTTTATGAAACTTGAGATAAGTCAATTGATGTCAGCAGGAGAGTGAGGTGCCTTCTTTTTTCTTCTCATTTAAAAATGGTATTTTAAATTAAAAATAGCCCTAAGATTGAAAAATGTAATACAGAATTAGGAAAACAAGTGTTCTGAAATTGCTTTATGTTGCCTAGCTTCATATCAAATGAAAAACATTGTTCGACCTAAACTGAATGTGGATATTTTTGGATAATTAATAGAAGGAGTTTCATTTTCAGTTGAAAGAACAATTTCAATCACAGAGAAACATTTTCGTTTCATTTCATGGAAAATGTTATGCCTTTTCTAGTGAAAGAAATGTTTCTTTCAACAATTGTCCAGCAAATGAACTGAAAAAGCTTTCTTTACCTGCTTGCATTCCTACACCACATTTGTTCTTCTGCATTTATTATAAGACACTTACCAACTTGCCATATTAAGCCAGCTGAGAAAGTTGGGGCTGTTCAGCCTGGAGAAGAGAAGGCTGCGTGGAGGCCTCATAGCAGCCTTCCAGTATCTGAAGGGGACCTACAAGGGGGCTGGGGAGGGACTCTTCATTAGGTGCTGTAGCAATAGGACAAGGGGTAGTTTAGGTTAGATATAAGGAAGAAGTTCTTTACTGTGAGGGTGGTCAGGCACTGAATGCTCCATCCCTGGCCAGTGTTCAAGGCCAGGTTGGATGGAGTCTTGGGTGACATGGTTTATTGTGAGGTGTCCCTGCCCATGGCAGGGGCATTGGAACTAGATGATCTTAAGGTTCTTTCAAACCCTAACTATTCTATGATTCTATGAACCTGAATAATTTGCCCAAGAATTATATTTAAGTTGGGGCCTAATAGGGTCACTTTACAGGATGAAAAAAAGGGTTAGAGTGAGATTAAACAGAAAAGAGGTGCAAAAGCTCAGCCAAGAGCTCTGCAGAGGGAAATTATTTCCTGTATGACCACAAAACCAAGCCAGGTGGCTTCTTCTAAGTCAGGTCTGACTCCAGTCTGTCAGATGCTGTTAGCCCAAACACAGCTGTTACCTCCCCACATATAACACACTTACACAAACAGGAAAGCTTCATAATTTGCATAGGAATTAATTAGCCATAAACCCTTTTGGCAGTGTGGATAAATAATCCCAGTAATCCCGACCCCTGCTACCCTAATATTGTACACATGCCCAGAATTGCTAGCCCAGCAATCCTTTTAGATATAGGCCATGGGATCCTATTGAATTAAACTCTTAACTCTACTGGACTCTGAACTCTAAAGATTTAACCTGTTCATTAATGTTGGAAAATTAGTCTTTTCAGCCAAATGCCAAGCACAGTTTTCAGACCCTTGCTCTCATCTGTGCTCAATCAATAGTCTCATTTCTAGACTTAGTCTAAAACATAGGCAAATGTGCTCTGTTTCCCAAAACTTCATAATTATCCTGACCTGATTATTGATATGGATATATTGCATCACTCATAATAAATTAAGGCTGCTGGCCCAGCACTAGACTAAATCTAGTCTAGTGACCCCTTTGATACTGATATCTAAGTATACATTATCTGAACTTGTTGAGATCTGAACCCTAGCCCTTATCCCAAGTTTAGGCATTCTTATCACAGCTGCCCTAAATCCAAGATTATCCTTGCTGCCCTTGATTGTAGCAAAATTGTACACCTCTTCTGGCTAAGTACAAACTCAACTTAAACCCTAATATATATTTCTGAACCTACCAAAACCCTTTTCTATTCTCTTTTTTCTCTTTCAGCTTTAGACATAACCTTTATCCAAAACATCATTCAATTCTGTTCAGCCTGGAGAAGAGAAGGCTGCATGGAGACCTCACAGCAGCCTTCCGGTATCTGAAGGGGGCCTACAAGGATGCTGGGGAGGGACTCTTCATTAGGGACTGTAGTGACAGGACAAGGGGTAACGGGTTCAAACTTAAACAGGGGAAGTTTAGATTGGATATAAGGAAGAAATTCTTTACTGAGAGGGTGGTGAGGCACTGGAATGGGTTGCCCAGGGAGGTTGTGAATGCTCCACCCCTGGCAGTGTTCAAGGCCAGGCTGGAGAGAGCCTTGGGTCACGTGGCTTAGTGTGAGGTGTCCCTGCCCATGGCAGGGGGGTTGGAACTAGATGATCTTAAGGTCCTTTCCAACCCTAACTATTCTATGATTCTATGAAAAGCACGCACTAAATTTGGTCTCAGTATAGTCCTAACTTTATCTTATCAGATCCTGCAGAAGCCAGTGCCATTGAGTTCAGGTTGACACTACTTTGGTCATGCCCATACATTTACAGTGGGAACAAAAGCAGTTCCTCAGTTCAAGATCTGTATACAGATGGGCTGAAATTTATGTTTGAGGCACAGAGTTAAGACAGTATCTCAAAAGATTATGAGGCCAGGTACTTATATCTGGGGAAAACAGGATTGCTTCCTAATAATTTGCAACATAGGCTTTCTTAAACATCTAGGTGTTAAGCTAGTGGTATTTGAGTCCTAGGACTGCTCTGGAAAAATGTGTTTTCACTGCTGAAAAAGATTGAAAAACAGTGATCTAAGCGGAAGGTGAATGAGTTTGGAGCTTCTAGTCACCTGTGAAAATAAAAAACCTCAAGAGCGCTGAGTATGCCACGTAAATATACATATGTGCCTATTTTGAAATGTGAGGAATAGGGAGGTTATCAATTACTCTTCAGGCATATTCAACATGAATTAGCATGAAAAGTGATATATAACTGCTCAGGTGTATACAGTTTGTTATAATTCTGAAGCAATCTGAAAGTTGAGCATTTTTAATGTATCCATTTAAAAGGATGCCTGTAAAATGTGCCTTCTTGGGAAAGAAGGCAACAATGCAGACTGTTTCTCATTGCTGCAATGAGAAAATATTCCCAAATTTAACAAGAAAAGAAAACCTGAGCAACCACTGTATTGCTATATGTTTTCTTTTTTGCTCTGGAGATAACTGAGGAAGCTGTATATCCTTTTCTGAAAGGTAAGTCATAAAGCAACTGTCTCTATCATATTGATTATGCGCCCTCTCAGCTGGTTCTTCTAACCTCAAATGGCTCAGGCTTTGCAAGAACAAGGTTTTTTAAGTTTTCATTCATGGTTTACAGAGTCAGGTGCAGCAATTGACTTCTTTTGGCTCAGATATTGCAGGGGGGCTGAGTTGTAAGTTTTCATGTCAAATGCCCAGTATTGGGTTGTGAGGGACAAGGTAGTAACAAATAGTAACTCCATCTGTTATATGTACTACATATTTGAAGTAGTTTATTTCTACAAATTTAATGTGTTGTTATTTTCCTAATAATATTTACTCAATGAATCTGCTAAATTGCTGTGCTAAGTAATGTAAAATAGCCTTGAGAGCATCTTACAAAAACAAACACATATGGTAGGACTGAATATGACTGAAGAGATACTGCCAGTACTTTTTCTTTCCCTAATAGTCCTTTAAACCACTTGTCCTCAGTTTCTGGCCCTCATCTTCACCCTTCTACGTTATACTGCTGTTTGTTTACACTGGTATTTGTGCTGTAGCTTGCTTGTGGTAGCACACCTGTGGAAGTAGCATGAGGTGATCTTGTGTGGTGGCTTGCTGTGGAGCAGCAGGGAGTGCGTGCTATGGCTTTGTACCTCACCACAATGACTGGTGGGGTTTGTGTTTTGTTGTCTGTTGGTTTTGACCAGTAAGTAGTGAAGAGAATATGTATAAATGGTTGCTAAAATTAGAGTGTTTGCCCCAACAATTACTACATCTAACTGTTTAGAACCGTAACTTTAATACTTTGGCAAAATGATTTTCTATGCATACATACATAATTTGCAGTTAAATGCAAATGCTCTAAAGATATTTTGGATACCTTTCAACTTTTATTTGACAATGTCTACCAGAGAATAGCTATTTAGGGTATTTGTTAATCGCCTGTATCATATGCCCTCGATATATACCTACTTCCTTGCCATCATCAAATCTTCTCTACTCAGATACCGCTCTCCTGGACAGAGCCATCTTTTTCCACTCACTGTAATAAAGTAAAGAATATAATTATCTAATATTCTCTCCTTCAAATATAATTTTTTTTACTCCCTCATGGAAACATCTATTCTTACAGTCTGATTTAGGTAGCTCCTTTAACCTTCCCCTATCAGTTTTCATCAAGAAATATTTACGTTTGGTTTCCTTCACGATGTTGTATGCAACCAGAACAGTAAGGGCTGTTGCAAAGTTTGTCTGAACTTTTTTTTTGAGCCCTGTAAACTGAGCACAATCACCCAAAGTCATGTACTCCCTGCTACCCCACCCTCTTCCCATCTTGATTCTTCAACACCTGTACAATGAGCAGGAAAGGATCTAAAAGACGTTTTAACCCATATAAGCTATATACCAGTGAAATAAGTAACCAGCAAGCCACTGAGTCTGCATAAAAGGAAAGACACACACTACGTATAATTAATTGTAACAGAGAATTTTCTGGATTTATCAGTATACAAAAATATACATGGATTTTCACTCTGCAGGTTGTGCAATATGACACATTTTGCACTTGATTAGATGCCTACAGAAGTTAATGGGCTAACTGACCAAATTTTCTGTAGATTCAAACCCACACTATTAGTAAAATGTATTTTTATCAATGTTAACTGCATGGTTTAGTGATTATGACACTTACATATGCAACTTATAATTCTTTAGTAAATTCTGTGTATATAGTTTCTATATTGCATCCCATTTTGCTTACATAAGCTTTTTCTTCTATGAAACGTGAGACACCTTGTATTACTTTCCCATACATTTAAAAACATGACTACATCTTACATGATTATTTTAATCTTAGTACTTCACTACTATAGAAGTCTATTATATTCACTACTGTAAGTCCGCTTCTCTGCAGACCTTTTCTTCTCAATACAGTTTTGATATGCATTCGGTATATGCCTGTGTTGTTATACCCGTGGCTTCTTCATTCTTTGAAGTTTATTGTGCTGGGCATGTTTTGTTGAGGTGTCCAATACCTCATGTTATGTTCAGGTGTTCTGTGTGATGAGTCGGCACAGCACAGACTGGTGAGTAAGATTTTTTTCCTTAGTGCTTCATGTAAGTAAATCAGTGGTCTGGCCTAAGTACCAAAAATCTACAGAAGATTTTCTCCAGCTCCTCCTACCTGACTTATTTGCTTTGGACAGTGAAAGCCTGGTGATAGATTGGTATCACTTCCATGGTGCTTGAATCAAGCTTGTATATGAGCAGCCTACAATAGCTGGAAATGAGCTGGTTGGGTTTTGAAAACACATATGTAGTAATTTTGTCAAAATAATTCTTCTTGGCTATATGATAACTTTGGCATCTACTGGTACCTGCCCTCCATAACCATTAGTACAGCCCCAGGATTTAGGCCTTCCTTTCCTCTAACTTGGCATGATTCTACATTTTTGTAATTCCACATATTACAATACAGATAAACAAAATAGAGGCTAAATCTGTCTATGTATCATGCTTGTATTCATGACATCTTGAATTCTAGTGCATTGTAAACATCATAATGATATGCTGACAACAAAACTATGATATTGAATTGTCTCCTTAATAACATCACATGGTGCAAAGTGACTAAATTAAAATATCTTTGAATTATAAACAGTGTGCATTTTTAGTAAATTTTTGAGTAAATTGTTTAACAAAACGGCATTCAAAATATATTCACCTGCTTTATAACCTTCCTGCAGTCATGCTTCATAATATATGATAGTAATTAGGTGGGCATGGGAATAGAAAATCAGGATATAAGATCCCTTAGTGGAAGAAAAACATTGAAGCTTTCTGAAAGAAAGTTCTCCAGGACCTTGTAATCTTCTGACTCATTTAACTATTGAATTACCAGCTCAATCTATAGTTATGTGATAGTATGTTGACTCTGACTATTCACGTAGCATAAAATTAGCTTTAATTTCGTAAAACTGAATCTTCTCTGCAGCAATAAACATGGAAAAGAGGAGTAAAGCTCATAATACAAGTATTTCAATTAGGTGGGATTATATTGTCTCTTTAAATAGTATAAAAATGTGTCAAAGCTTGTGATCGAATTTCCTAATAAGCAGGTGTGCATCATAAAATAATGGCATGAGATTTACACATGTGATTTAAGTAGACAGAAAGGTGTCTCTGAGGGCTGTCTTCTCAAAAATATCTAGGGACAGTGTGGTTTTCTTATAAACAATGATCAACATATGTTCACAACTAAGTGAGTATGCAATGCTACACTGGGACAGGGCTTGTGGGGGCTATTGCAACTTTGAATTGACTTAGTAGTTTTGAGCTTTCTGCAAGATAAATCAAATGAAGCAAACTTTGACAGAGCCTGAAAAAGCAATTGCCAGTGGCTTTGAGAAGTAAATTTTCATGCGGTTGAAAAAAATTAGCTTTCATTATAGAGAAAGGTAGAGCTATCAAATCCACACTTCAAAATAATGTTTTTTAAATTTAAGTATTTTCTGATATTCTAGGCAGCTGCCAAATTATAGACGAACTCAGTAAGACACAGAAAGGATGCTTTTGTGGAAACTGTGTCAACAGTGGCTTTGGATTAAAAAAATCCATCTGGATAAAGCAAACTCTTTCCTGTTATGAATTAATTGCCCAGCTAGGCTACTTCTGCTGTAATTAGTTCTGCATTAGTGGAACTCAGAACCTCAATAAATCAAAAAGGTGATAATTCTGCTCCATCCCATTCTGTTTTTTAGCTTCCTTCAGCTCAGATTTCTAGAATAAAAAAGGCTTCTAATTGATTTTTCCTTCGCCTGCAAAATTCACAACATGTCACTCAGATGAACATCTGTTTTGTTTTCACTCTTGAGACAGCAAGAAGATATGTGTAATCCTCATCAGCAATTCTTTCAGCTTCTCTGAGACTGGCTCTGACTTTTTTATACAGCTTATTTCAGTGCAGTTGGCAGAAAAAGCTCTGTCAGGACTCACTGTACTGTTAGCCATTGCCTGTTGCTTTTGCTCAATAGTCAGAAAGTGAAATAAACTTTCTTATCGTGGTGTTATTTGCTTAAACTTTTGAGAGGACAAGGGGACATACTCCATAATATTATTCATAAGTTTTTCTTACCTCTGCAACAACATTATCTGTGGTACTTACTCTTATTTACTTCTCTCCTATATTACCTGGTATGATTCTTTCCTTACCTTGATAATGTGGGAATTGCAAGCCAAAGAATCTTTCCTGTACTGCTGAAAATTGAGTATGTAATTGAAAGCTTTATGTGAAACATGGCAATAGCCTCTTCCCATTTTTCATTATTTTGGCTTACGTACATCTATCTTCATTAAATGCATCATGCTTTACCCTCCGTGTGGAAGTGTAGAGGGCATAAATCTTACATGTACTGCTGTTTGTATATTCTGTAATCTAAATAGGTCTAGAACTGCATTTGCAGTGTTACTGCAAGAGGCATCAATTCTACCATTAATAACTATTGTAACAACTAATTAAAAGAACATACATGAACAACTTAGTTGGTATATTAGTGATATAAAGGGTTCTTCATGAGAGAATGAAGGTGGCAGGACAAAAATTTTTGTATAATAGTGTATTCATTTCTACTATTATGTTTTTAACTTTTTTATGTAATAAGTTTCTGAAATGTCCATGGGAACATTATTTGGTCATCACTGAGAGAAAGAATCTTTTCAGCTGCCTGAATATAGGCCATGAAACACAATTTGTGTAGTACCTCATCTCTGAAAGGTTATTTGATATTTGTTAATTAACAGAAATGTCCTTAATACTGGCAATGAGATGAATGTAAGAGTCTAAATAAATGGTACTCAATATCCAGAGACTTTTACCTTTTTAAACTGTGTTTGAAAGAGATGCATAGCTCTCAAAGGACCTGCCTGACAATGTATATTGATGGTATTATGCAGATATGTCTCCACTTGTTGCTTTCGAGGTTCACAAGGCTCTCATGAGACTACAGCATAAAGAAAACCATTGATGCACCAGCACAAAAAAAATCAAAGAATAGTCCTGTAACAATCACAACAAGGAGCAGCAGCTACCATTAACAGAGTAAACAGAGAGAGAAATTGTAAGCTTTGTTACTGAACAGAGAGACTGAGGGAAGAGTGAAAATAATAGTTTCCAGGGAATATAGGCCAGTTGATGTGGGTAGGAAGTAGCTCCTGCCAGCATTTGTCACCATTACTTTTCCCCATGCTGTAAAGGGAAACCTTATTGCTCTATTTAATTATTCAGCACTGTGATATCTCTCTTCCCTAGTTTACTCCGAGGGGGCTTAGAAGAACAAACCCTTTCTGTAATAGCTGTGTATGCAGTCAATTAAAGAAGCTGTTAGCTCTTGGTGTGATTTCTACATGGGCAGTGTTTGAGATATGTTGCTAAATTCGTTCTTCTTTTTGAGCTTTACTGCCTCAATTTGGGGGGAAAAAGAAGAAATAGTAAGCAGTTATTCTGACCACATACCTCAGAAAGTTTGTACATTTGACGGCTGCAACTAGAAGATTTCATGTCCTCTCTAAGCCTACTTTATCTCATGTGCCAAACACCAGGATACAGCCAAGTAAGGATGTTCAAAGCATACTGTCAATTCATCAGTTTTTCAGAATTCTTGGTCATCTGGGTATTTTATAGAGTTTATCATCTGTGATGTGAATAACTCAAGCATGTATACTTTGAAGATGCCTCCTGAAAATGTTCTCGTAGAATATAAACACCAAAGCGGATGAGGGAGGATGGATTTTTAAAAGTATCAGTACTTACAGAATGTACTTTTCACCATTTCCTTGTCTTTAATAATAGTACATTTATCCAAAACTCTCAAATAAAGTGTAACAGCATAATGTTCTGTTTCTTTATTTTGGAGGCTAGCCAGATTGTTTTACCATGTTCATTTTGTAAGAATTTATATGTTAGTATATATAATAAATATATCTAATATACAGGGACTAAAGAAACAGATTCATGCAACATACGTTCAAAGAAGGTTTGCTGGTGCAGGTAGCAGTGTCCAGAAATTCTAGGTACTGATCCATTTTGTTCAACAGGATTGTAACATATTAAGCTTGTTGATTACCTACTGAACAATAGTGAAAACATCCCACATAATGTGACGCCTTCATGAGTCTGTATGTCACAGTTCCCTGTGACAAGCGAAGCAGAAGGTTGAAGTAAAACAAGTAAATAAATAGACGAGAACAAAGCCTGTATTTGTTTGTAAGAGATAAAACTTTACAAAAAAAAAATCTTAAATATTTTATATTTTGGTATATGTGCATCCTTCAAGTTTGTAAGTGGCACAAATACAGAAAAGTTCTATGTAATAACTTCATTTAAAAATATAATTGGATTCCACAAAACTTTTACTAAAACCAGGAAAACCACCTGTAATTATTTGTAAGCTGTGACAGATTAGTAGAACAAGTATCAATAGCAAAGGGAATGCATAGCAACCAAAAAGGTCAGAATTTAAACAAAAGCCAAGTTATGGTAATAGCTGGACAAAAACAACTATCCAAATGATTTTAAAATTTCCATGAAATCATTCATTGGAAAAGGCTGAATTACCAAAGACTTTAAAATGAAAAAGCTAAGAAAAATTAATCCTTCTGAAAAATGCATGTAATGCTGTTATGCCTGTGTGAAATCAGAAAAGGTATCCAAACAATAATTCCTGTTTTTTACTGATGGTGCTTAAGAGATGCTTTCTCTGAAGGTTAGCATATTGAGCTGTGTATTAAAAACACCTTTCACCACTCTTGACAGGGAAGCTATATAAAATGGCAAATAACATTTTATAAAATATTTACAATGCAGTTCAGATGGGAGCAGGCCATTAAAATACTATCTAACAATAATCAAAAAGTGCAGTGAAAGTATGTGTGAATACTGAAATTCAGAGTGGTGAACTGGGCTTTCCAGAAATTGTGTGTTCCTGCACTTTTCCTCCCAGCCAAACACCCTTTGAAGCCAGGTCAGTACTCTGGGCTTCAGCCTGAGGTCTGTATTAGACACTGCTTGAGAACTGCTTGGAATGCTGTTGTTGGCATCGACAGCACAGGTGATGAAAGTTTACTGAAATGCCTGTCAACATTTGTGTGCATCTTGTTTTTAATCCATGCCCTTGAAAGTGCACAAAACTGATCTACAGCAGAAACATCAGTACATGGAAATTTGTTGTAGATTTCCTCCAGGGATGTGAACTACTCTGAACTCTGGGAGATGGAAAAAACTTCTGCAAGTTTCTGTGGTTTTAGAGCACTAATCATAGCTGATGTCATGACACAGATAACAAGGTACTTTTCCTTTGTCATAAATAAGAGATGTGCACTGTATGTGCTCTCCCTCTAATGCATATTCTAGTCTTTATGTTACTATCAAATATTATAATGCAATGTTGGAGTGTAGGTTATTCACTCATCAGGGATATGTAAATCCTGTTAATTTTAGAAAGTATGTTTAATAAAATTGCATCATTGGCAGAGACCTTTTTATGATACTACACTGTGTTTCTTAGAGAAAATCCTTTGCATTAGGTTCAAAGACAAAAATTGTTTTCCAGAGGAGCTGGGTGCCTAGGCTGCTTAGGCACTTTGAAAATCACACTAGGCCTCTATTTACAGCTTTTTGGCACCTAAATACCCTCAAAAATCTGGCTTGGGAGTTATTACAGTAGCACAAAGGAATAATAACTTATGTTTTTCATGCCAGAAGGATTTTATTGGCACTGAGCATCTTGATGTTACACTGGGGGAAATTATATTTACATATTAATTATAACATAAAATAAGACTTTGTTTAACATACGTAAAGAATCTGTTCTCAAATACACTATTCCTTGTGTTTTACCAAGTGTTTTACCAAGCCTAGGAAAGCAGTAAACAGGGAGATGGCCAGTGTTCAATTAGTTGTGGTTGATTAGTAGTATGAAAACCAGACATGGAGCAACCGAACTAGGTTTCTCAGCCTTAATGCCAGATCCATCACTATTATTTTTATTTTTTCTTCCTTGCTGCTATTTTTGTCTTTCAACCTCTTAAAGTCTACTTGTCCAATTTCCTGTTCCTATGAAAATATCTCATATAATTTTAAAATATCCTTGAAGTGATACATTTTGACAATTTAATGTTATGAATCAAAAAGAGGAGCAGATATTTTGGCTTCTGGGTTATCCTTAAGCAAGGGAGGAAATGAATGGAGTCTAGTATATGTACTGAACTATGTATATATTTTCTTCATGGCCTCAGGAAGACCTCAGAGCTGAAAGCTCTGTATTAATTTTTGATGGCTAGTTTCTATTCTCATAAAACTGTTTCTATATATATATATAGTACAATTGAAGCAGCAAGAGTTATAGGGCTGGGAAAATGTCAGTAATACTTTTATAATTTAATTTTAAACTCACAGCCATAATTGCAGAAACCAGGTTTTGACTCATTTTTCCATAACTCAGGTTGTATATCCATCTGTGATAAAATGGCTGAAAATAAAGTTGATAGTTGATCTATCTTAGGCACGATTTTTCCACCTTGCTTCCTCTCTTGAACATGAGCAATGAGAATTGCAAGATATAACATTTCTGACACATTCTGAAGGACTGGTAAAATCCAAATTCTCTGCTACGCTAAAAATAAAAATCCAACTTGACATGGAAATGGGGATATTTACCACTGAAGTAGATTTGTGCTGAAATAAATGCTTGTGCTGTAAACCTGTTTGTTTGCACTCAGTTTGCACTGATGGAAATAGTGACACCTCACTGGATCCAACACAATGTCTGCAACAAACTTTAGCATAGTACTCTGATGACCAATAACCCATTCGGTAGGAAAGGAAGATACATAGTTTCCATAATCTCTCCTGTAGCTGTTTGGAGATCACTGTGTGCTTAAAAGCAGGAGGGTAGTCACCTTTTCTCTACTGTACCTGCCACAGATACCAGTACATATTAGGGCAAATAGTAGAAAGCAGTGTTGGCAGTGCACACCAAAGTTATATTTAAACACATCTCTAATGCTTTCTCTTTTTCTTTTGTTGCCTTACTATCAAAACAGCAAGGCGTTTCTTTTATTGTAAAGTCAATTTCAATAATTTATTTTTGTTTGCTCTCTTAAATCTGTTTTTTAATCAAATTAATTACACGGAAGTAGAAAGTGTACAGGTATAAATGCAGGTACAAATACAACGTATTTTTATACTGTTATTTAGTTGTATTCTAAGACATAGTTCTTAACTAACAATAAGAGGAATTATTCTTTTTTTTTTTTAATAAATTGAAAATTTTTGTGCCCTGCAATTTAGAAAATGAGATTTGGAAAAGATTTGAAAGCAGAAATTGATGGAACTGGGCCATTAATCTAGCTGAAGACCTGGCTGATATTTTCAGATAATTTTGCGATGACAAGTATTATTTGGATAAAGTCTTTACAGGTAATGGCTATTTTGAAGAACAAAAGCATTATTTGCATCTGTCTGGAGTACTTCTGTGCATGAATTCCCAGCTGGTAGAAAGCAAGTGATGTTTCTGCTTGTGTAGCACCTGGTTTTGATTTCAGAGGGGAAACAGAAGAAAATGACTTCAAGGGGTGGTGACATTAAATACAGCTGCTGTCCGCCAGAAAGCATGTTATCTCCCTTTTACCCAAGTGAAAACACTTCTACCTCACATCATGGATAAGATCAGAGCTCCAGCTGTATCCTCCCAGAGGAAGAGACAGAAAGGGATGCATACCCCTAATCTTTCTTATGGTTATGAAATAAAGTTCAATAAGTTTGTAATTTTTATTATGCAGAGGAAGATGGGCATGACCAGAAGGACATTTTTGATGGAGCTGGCAAGACGAAAAGGCTTCAGAGTAGAAAGTGAGCTAAGGTAGGAAAATATTTATATGTGTAAAAATAACATGTAGTAATGCTGCTTGAAACATTCTAATTTGATAAATGCTGTCATACAAGTGACTGTGGTTGAAGTTTTTGCCTACGTATTGGTGAGTATACTTTGCTCTTCTGACTATAAAGATGCTTCAGGATTTCAGTAGGTGTTCCTAAAGTGTGTCTTCTGGGCAGAGAGTAGGTGGAATATAAACAGCAAAATTTCTTATTTTTCCTCTCTAAAATCTGTGGTTTTAATTTGTCTTAAGTCTGTCAATTTTAACGTGTCTGCCTTTTCAGTGTGCAGCTTCTCACATGGAAAATAAAAAATGCAAGGTGTGAACTTGCAAATATTTTTCATGGGATATGTTTCTAAGTATCTGTATAGTCTCAATGGAATCAATGAGTCATGTCTTCAGCTGATTTAAATATGCTATTGTTTATTTTCCCCTGAAGTCAGATTAAGATTAATCTAAATTTAAAGACCAATTCCTGAAATGAAAAAAAGGTTAAACATATAGGAAGGGAAAATGTGTGTGTGTGTTGGGACATTTCTCTAGAACATCTCTGGTATTCTAATATTTAATCTTCCTGTGAGTAATACTCTGATGTGAGTCTCAAGGTTACTGGTTTACACTTTGGTACAATCTGGAAGAGCACTGGAGAAAAAAAATGTAGGGTGAAAATATACTCCACCTGCACATTCATCCCGTGGTGTTTTAATAACCCAACTCATTTTGAAGGAAGCCTTCTTCCAAATAGTGCTCGTCATGAGTGCTAGTTATATAGTTTTGCAGGTTTTGGAAAGATACATTATTATGTATGTTGTCTGAAAAGCTGGAAGAAAACCTAGTATTGATTGTTTCTCAGTATCTGTATGCAGATAGGACACAGCTATCCTTATAAAAGGATAGGTCCTCCTTATAAAAGCTCATTTCCACAGATTTTTCAATCCCATCAAATTTGAAAGCCTGAGGAAGAAGGGAGGATGAGATAATTTGTAAAGCAAGATTCAAGCAGGTATTGAACAGAAATAGGCAATTAGTGTCTGATACAAAACTAATTGAAGTCTCAGGGAAAAAAAATTCACTGGGCTGTTCTGAAACCTACATTAACAATCCATTGAGGACTGAGTAGAGGCTTTATCTGAGCTGCTTTGACACACAGGTGTTTATTGCTAGTATTTCAGACTTTCTGTAAATTGTATGCAAGGCAGGAGTTGCGTTTCATTTCAGCTTAGATGCTACTGGATAAAACTATTTAACTGTTGATTTTTGTTTTTTAAAATACTAGGGGAAATGCTAAATCTGTTATATTCTGTGCAAAGAAAAAAAGCACAGCTGTACAGGTACCAGAGGAAACTGGTTCACAGCAGCAACAAAACTGCTGCTGTGAGCATAGCGATGGCAAAGTTCCCAGATCTGCAGCTTGGTATAAATATATTACATATGAATATTTTATATAAAGTGAAATAAACCACAGGAAACAGAAGTTCTGTGTCCCTAACTGAATTTTATTTTTTCTACTCAACCAAAGATGTGATGGTTTAGTGACAGTCGAATCGAGCAGGGTTAAATAATAATATTAGTAGTATTTCATGGAGATTCACCTAACCTACACTTTTAACTTTTTTAGGTTAAAATAATTTGTGGGGTTATGGTTTGGTGGTTTGTTGTTTTTTTTTTTGGTTGTGTTTCTTGTTTGGTTTTTTTTTTTTGTTTGTTTGTTTGGTTTTTTTTTTTTGCAATGCGTTGTACTTTACAAGTTGTACAGCACAGAGGAAAAAAACATGATGTTTTTCATCTTTCTGAAATGTAATATATTCAATACATTTCTTATGTTTCCAAAATATAGTAGATTTTATGCATTAGAGTATTTGTCATTGTGATTTGGCAATTTAATGAAATCAGTGGTTATTGTTAGGAATCAGGGTCACAGGGTTTTGTTGGTCTCCAGGAATGCAGTTTGCTTTGAAAGGTTGTGTAGCCTGCCTTTAACAGCTACCCAGCTGTCTCTACCAGTGCTGCTCTCTCTGCTTCGACAGGTTAGTGGCTTAGTATCTTCAGGTGTTACAGAAGGGCTGCAAAGCAACCTGTTGGGTCTGTTTACTGCATGCACACAAGGCTGCCACCAGATGGGCTACCAGGAGGTTATGGAAGCTCGCAAATGGAGGTGGCTGCCATCAGGATAACTTTTATTCCAATTCTAGTCTTATTTTTTTAAAACCTAAATAAAATAATGACACTGTCTGTCTGTGCCTTTCCCTCAAGAAGTTTAGGAATCTATTTATTGATACTAGTTATTTTTGGCACATATTTTGGAGATACTGAAGTCCTACAAATTTCATGAAAATGAAGAGTTTTCTCCTTTATTTATTATCTTTGTGGGTGACAGCACCTCCCTGGGGTATTTGTGGAGGCGGAGCCCTAGGAATCACTCCGGATTTCTATCAAGTTATTAATTTTCTAAATTTGCTATGGAACACCAGCAGGTCAGGTAGAAATTTACAGATCATCCTTAATATGTGTGTAATTTTTTCTTGAAGCTTTGTCCCTGTCTCTTACCTTCCTGTGAAAGGTGAAGAACTGTATCTTTTTAATCATGAAGTATCATAGGATTCTTTCTAATGTTATTCTAGGACATCAACCCAAATTTAGTGTAATAACATTTGAGTTACTATATTTTAAGCAATGTACACCATATAATCTGATGCACAATAACTAGATCTGTAAATTTCACATTCACTAAACTAGGATAGCAGTTTTGTGAGAGGCTGGCCTCTTAGAAGCAAGGAAGTGGTCTTTAGATGGAGTGCATAATTCATAAGATTTAAGTCATGAATATTTGACAATGCCATATGTAAAGACCTTAATGTAAGTGCAGAAAAGTTAGATTTACAGAAAGATATTACTAGCTGTAAAGCTTTAAGAATTATTGTTAGCAGACTTTTTAATGCTATAAAGCTTTCATTCATTGATCAGAAATATTCGGAAGGGTCTCTTGGGTATCATAAAGCAGCCTTTTCATTATGGTACTGCTCCTACAAGCCAAATATTTTCAGAGTTGCAAAAAAATGTGTGATCGTATCTTAGGGAAGGAAAATGATGCTGAAAAAAAATGCTGCATTTACAGGGGCCGTCAGACTAAAGTCTTTCCTCAAACTAGATTCAGTGACTGTAATAGATATGTTGTGATATGAAAATGAAAATGCTTCCCGTATCCTAATGTAGAATATATACTACAGTTTTCAGGAAGTGGATGGTAAGTAAATATGAAACTAGCAGCTCTGCACATGTGTTCAGGAAAAATAAGAAAATTTCTTTTTGTGTACTTTTTGACAGTGACTCTGTCACACATATTGTGGCTGAGAACAACTCCTACCCAGAGGTGCTGGACTGGCTGAGAGGACAGGCTGTGGGCGATAGCTCCAGGTTTGAAATACTGGATATCTCCTGGTTTACAGCCTGCATGGAAGCAGGAAGACCAGTTGATTCAGAAATGAAGTATCGTCTCAAGGTAAGAGAGGTCCTTCAGTGCGAATCATAGAATAGTTAGGGTTAGAAAGGACCTTAAGATCATCTAGTTCCAACCCCCCTGCCATGGGCAGGGACACCTCACAATAAATCATCTCACCCAAGACTCCATCCAGCCTGGCCTTGAGCACTGCCACAGATGGAGCATTTACCAACTCTTTGGGCAACCTATTTCAGTGCCTCAGAACCCTCACAGAAAAGAACATCTTCGTTATATCTGACCTGAACTTCCCCTGTTTAAGTTTGAACCTGTTACCCCTTGTCCTATCACCAGAGTTCCTGATGAAGAGTCTCTTTCCAGCGTTTGTATAGGCCCCCTTCAGATACTGGAAGCCTGCTATGAGGTCTCCATGCAGCCTTCTCTTCTCCAGGCTGAACAGCCCCAACTTTCTCAGCCTGTCTTCATACGGGAGGTGCTCCAGTCCCCTGATCATTCTCGTGGCCCTCCTCTGCACTTGTTCCAACAGTTCCATGTCTTTTTTATGTTGAGGACACCAGAACTGCACACAATACTCCAAGTGAGGTCTCACGAGACCAGAGTAGAGGGACAGGATCACCTCCTTTGACCTACTGGTCACGCTCCTTTTGATGCAGCCCGGGATACAGTTGGCTTTCTGGGCTGCGAGCGCACACTGCTGGCTCATGTTTGTTTTCTCATTGACCAACACCCCCAAGTCCTTCTCTGCAGGGCTGCTCTGAATCTCTTCTCTGCCCAACCTGTAGCTGTGCCTGGGATTGCTCCGACCCAGGTGTAGGACCTTGCACTTGGCATGGTTAAACTTCATCAGGTTGGCATCAGCCCACCTCACAAGCATATCGAGGTCCCTCTGGATGGCATCCCTTCCCTCCGGCGTATCAACCGAACCACACAGCTTGGTGCCATCAGCAAACTTGCTGAGGGTGCACTCAATCCCACTGTCCATGTCACTGACAAAGATGTTGAACAAGACCGGTCCCAACACCAATCCCTGAGGGACACCACTCATTACCGGTCTCCAGCTGGACCTTGAGCCATTGACCACAACTCTTTGCGTGCAGCCATCCAGCCAGTTCTTTATCCACCGAGTGGTCCATCTATCAAAATGATTTCTCTCCAATTTAGAGACAAGGATGTCATGTGGGACAGTGTCAAAGCCTTTGCACAAGTCCAGATAGATGATGTCAACTGCTCTACCCCTGTCCATGAGTTCTGTAGCCCCATCATAGAAGGGTACCAAATTGGTCAGGCAGGATTTCCCCTTAGTGAAGCCATGCTGGCTGTCACCAAGCACCTTGTTGTTTTTTCATGTGCCTTAGCATGTCTTCCAGGAGAATCTGCTCCAAGAGTTTGCCAGGCACAGAGGTGAGACTGACTGGTCTGTAATTCCCCGGGTCATCCATTTTCCCCTTCTTGAAAATGGGGATTATATTTCCCTTTTTCCAGTTGTCGGGAACTTCACCTGACTGCCATGATTTTTCAAATAGGATGGACAGTGGCTTAGCAGCTTCATTCGCCAGCTCCTTCAGTGACATTCAAAATACTGTGACAGTACAAAATCCAAAATACAAATAAAAAATTCAAAACACAAAATACAAAAACAAAATTCAGAATACAGTGACATTCAAAATGAATGACTGTGTGATTTTTTTTTTTAACCTAAAAACATATATATTTATGCTGTGACAGCATTTCTGATTTTAAAAACTTTTTTTCCTGAAATTTATATGAGTAAGTCACATAGGTTTAATAGATGAAAAAGATTTTCCATATCTTCTATATCAGTGTCTGGTATTGCAAAGGTACTACACTGTCAGATGTTCCAAAAAAAAAAGGTGGGTGCTATTAAAGGTGAAATATCCATAATATCTATCAATGCAGCACTTGCTGTTGTTATTATACCTGTGGCATTTCGACAAATATTCCAGCATCATGGTAAATGTTCCCCTGAGAACAGTGCATTTTAACTGGCTCCTGATGGAATGCTTTGCCTCTTCAAAACAGTACAAAGTTTGCTGTTTGGAAATGATCATCTAACTGCTGGGCCATTGAAAGACCTGTGAAATGAAGGCTGCTACAGTCTGTGGATATGGATTTACAAACTTGACGTCATCAAGTGAAACTGTGCTAAGAAAAAGTGGTTTTGTTATATTGTATTATCTTTCAATGGGGGCTGTAATTCAGAGGATATTGTGAATGGCAGGCTATTTGATAAATGGTGTTTGACCTTGAAACAATGGATGTTGACATGTTTTCCTCTGATCTATATCTGATAAAAGAATGTGGTAATTTTTCAAACTGGAGCATAGTGTGAAATGGTGGCATTCAGTACCCCCAGTAGAGACTGTTAATGATGAGGGTGTGGTAGGGTTGCATGAGTGCATTGTGCACAGCTTAGTGATAGCATGTGTTGCTAGGCCGTGAAATAACCCTGCAGCACAGCAGGATGAACCTGTTCTCTTGTTCTGCACACACTTGAGCCTCACAGTGATTGATTTAATGTGCGCTGGTGAGGAAATTAATTCATACATCAGGAGAATTAAAGGTCTGATCTAAAGCTCTGTGAAGTAAAGTGAGGAATTCCTGCTGATTTCTGAAGGTTTCTGTGTGAACTGTGACCCCACTGCAAAACGGTAACTGGGAAACCCATAAACAGTGGGACCATGGCAGGATCTGCAGCATGTACTTTCCTGTGAGCCAGAGGATGCCTTAATATTTAACAACAATATTGTGCTGTTTGCTGCTTCTTCATACTGATGCTTAGATTACTAAGGATGATTCATAACTACCACCCTTCCCCAAGAAAAATTGTAGCTCCTGATTTATTTTTTTCAGTCAGCTTTCATTGCCATTTATTTTTCAGGATTTTACATGTAAGAATTGCTGTTTAATGACACTTGGCGGGGGGGAGTAGTGAATACACCAGATGGAGCTGTCGCTCTCAGACTCGGCATAATTCCATGACAGAGTATGTGTTTATATTTGCAGTCCTTCCAATAAAATATTTTTCTGGTATGTTTATACTATTTTCAGTGAATCTGCTAGAGGGAGAATAGACCAAAGAAATCGATGCAAAACAAAAAACTGAAAATCTTGTAACTACTGCATTATGTAATTGCCGGCAAAAAGGTCATAAAAATATAGCTATTCAGAATGCAAAGAAGTTCTCCAAACAAGAAACAAATCTAAAACGCGAGCAAAATCCTGTGAGTTTTGTGGATTTTCACATCACGATTAAAAGTAAACCAAATTACCCTTTATTTACATTATTAATTTCAGCAGTATGTGAAGATCTATAGATTCAGATAGCTCAGAAAATATCTTTTAATAGATTTACTTTTTTTTTTCCAAAGTAATAAATGCCTTTGTCTGTCTCCAAAATGCCTCCTAACAATGCTGAATCTTACTTTATAGAAAAAAAGAAAAGAAAAAAAATCAATGAGAAGTCCACTGCTTTAGTTTTCTTTTTATATATAAAAATCCTTCTCAAATACTGCTGGAGCAGAAACTTCTGAAAAAGGTAACAGCACTGTCAGGAGATCAGTATTATGCTTTGAGACTGGGTCTGCAAGTAGTAATTTCTGGTTTTATTGAAACATAAAGATTTCATGCTAATAAATGTAGAGTGCAATAAGCAAGCCAGTGACAGCTGTACAATTAACTTTAAAGCTTATAGTTAAGAGCAGTCTTAATTATGTAGTGGCTCTAAAGTAATAAACATTTTTGTAAAGCAAACAAGGAAGAAGGAGATAGGATTTTAGAAGTTGAGCAAATTTAAAAATTTTATTGTTGCAATGTCACCATGATTTTTTTCTTTCTTTTTTTTTTTTTTTTTTTTTAATGCCTTGAGAAATGAGGAGGGATTGAATTAAAGGTTAATTTTCTTTTTAAGTAGTAGACCGAGCTCATACATAATGTAATTTAATTGGAGCTTCACTGAAGACAAATTTGGTCCATTATGTCAGACTTGTAAAATGTGAAATGAAAGTGAATTAGCAAACTTTGAACTCAGGCTACATTGTGAAGGCTTTGAGGTAAAAGGAATGGATTACAGTTGGCTAATGTTTTGGGTGAAGTCTTGTCCACGTGTATGTTGGTGACACAATTCCTATCAATAGCAGTAAGATTTCATATTTCAGATCTGACAGTAGCCTGTTTGGAAGGTCATTCTTCATTCAGGACATTTGTAGTAAAAAGAAATGTCCTTCTCAATGCAAAACAAGGGGAACAAAGTCAGAGTCACAGACCATTAGCTAACATACTAATTGCAATTGTCACTAAAGTACATTTTTCTGCTGTTGCGAGTAATCTGAGAGATGCTCTGATGGTGTTGATTTATAGAGTATAAAAGGTTGGGTGACCAGATCGAAGATGGTCTGAATTCTTATTGATTCATTCAGTAACAGTTGACTTTTACAGTTAATAGCTATCATTTAATTTAATAGGCTATGAAAGTGTGGTAGCCAAACATCTGCTTTAAAGGGAAATTCAAACCTCTGGTGGAAGAATGCATTTGTCCAGAGACACCTTTACCACCACAAGCAGATGGGTGTTTTGGACAATAGCAGGACATGGACATTAATATGTATGCGAGGGCATCCTCACATGCTAGATAGTAGTGCTGTTCCCTGGGTAATAAAAAGAAAGGCAGAGGGAGAGCTTTCAGAGGGATAAAAACAAAGCAAGAGAGCCATAAGTGGGTTGGCATGCGCAGCAGCTTTATGAACTCTGTTGTGACTGCCTATCTTCTGCCTTTTCCTCAGTCAGAACACAGAAGTTGTTAGTTATTTTTTTAGAAAGGGAAATATTTTTATTTCCTTGAACAAGGGATTTCCCTTCATATTAGGAAAAGGAAGTAGTTAATCTTTTGATCCTTTGCCCTATCATGTGACAGGCAACTGATATGTAACGTCTCCCAGGGTGTCTTGCTCTGTTTCTTGTGAGAGAGGCTCTAACTGATGGTAGAAAGTCTTCATACTAACAGTCATTTTCCTAGAAAATAAAATGAAACTTATAAACTGGCTTCCTCGTCTTCATAAAATATTGGATATCTGCAGACTTTAGTATTTGAGCAGTGCTGTCCAGACTTCACAAAGCTGCTGGCTGTTGAATAATGTGGCCCGACACAGGCTCTAGTATCTGTACACTTTATTTACTGCTGCTCCATATTCTCTCTCTCTTATTTCCTTATGTCATTATATTTCTTTGTATTAAAAGAATAGATTGACAAAGAGTAAAGTAGTCCCCTACAAGATTAATTCTGCAACTAAGCCTTTATGCTGTACAAGCTAATGCTAGTGGTACAGGCCGGTTTTCCTGCTTATGCCATGTCGAAAATGTCACTGTGAAGGAGTGGCAGTGACATTCATTGTTACTGCAGCCTGCGTTTGGGGTACAAACTCTGACTAGCTCTAGAATTAAGTAGTCTACACATTTGGATACTTTTCAGTGGTTGCCTCTCTGCAGTGTAATGTAATTTCATTTTAATGTACTGGAGTTATCTACAAAAAAAAAAAAAAAAAGGAATTGTAATGCTTACATTTTTTTCATATCCATAGTTGTTTCTTCCGAGTATTACAAACTATTTTGAGGTAGTGTGAGTTTCCAGGACTGCTTGGTCTGCAGTGTAATTGCTACTGGATGAAACTTTAAGTTTGTCCCGTAATCTGTACAAATGATTTTATTCCATCTGGTCTTCCCACCAAAAAGCATTATCAATCCTGTTCTTTGATTCTGCTGCTGATAGAAAATCATGTCTCTAGTTGTCATGCAGGCATTGTAATATCCCCTAAAAATCAGACTATAGTAATTACTGTTTGCTAGATGATTTTGCTATTGTTTTCTAGCTGGAATTTCTTCTTTTGTTATATATAATCAAGTCCTGTTATTTAAAAGCGTAACTATTATTGATTAAGAAATGCTCAAACATCTTTGATAGGGCAGAGACAGGATGTTTATGTGCCAGTTTGTCCCCCTTTTAGACACAGAGTTTCTGTGTTAATTTTGCTCTCATACACAATGCCAGGTAATGGTACATGTAAGACTCTTGTTCTTTGTGTCGCTATGTCCTAATGAAGATAATAGCTTATTATATATTCTATTCAGTAACATTCTGTTTGTTCAGAGTCTTTGCAGCTGGCACTATAATTTCAAGTGTTGTGTTAGAACCATAGAATCAACTAGGTTGGAAAAGACCTTTAAGATCATCAAGTCCAACCATTATCCCAGGACTGCCAAGACCACCACTAAACCATACCACTGAGGGTTTCATCTACATGGCTTTTGAACACTTCCAGGGACAGTGATTCTACCACTTCCCTGGCGAGTCTGTCCTAATCACCCCCCTTTGTGAAGAAAGGTTTCCTAATATCCAGTCTAAACCTCCCTTGGTGCAGCTTGAGGCCATTACCTCTTGTCCTGTCCCTTGTTACTTAGGAGAAGAAACTGACCCGCACACCTCACTGCAATATTCTTTCAGATAGTTGCAGAGAGCGATAAGGTCCCCCCTGAGCCTTATCTTCTCCAGACTAAACAACCCCAGTTTCCTCAGCCATGCCTCATGAGACTTATTCTCCAGATCCTTCACCAGCTTTGTTGCCCTTTTCTGGACTTGCTCCTGCTGTAATCAATCATTGTTTATATGATTTTAAAATCAATTTTAAAGTATAATTCATGAATGTGTGAAAGTGGATGAGTTGTGCTGTTGATCCTGGCTGAAACCCATTTCGGTTATTCCCAAGAGTGGTCTTACACATAAAATAGCCTACTTCCTTTCAGTGTATAGTATAAAAACTGCCATATAATTCACTGCTCCTTCAGCTGTGCAAGCAAAAGCTTTTTTTTTTTTTATGTGTGTGAATACTGTTATTTAACTATTCTGTATCAAATGCAAAGGCAATTTAGCATGAAATTATATGTGGGCTCTGTGTGTGTGTGCGAAGGCACACACACATTTATAATTTTGTCTAGCACAGATTTTAGCTTTATGTGTGCATGTCTTCAGATACAGGAGAGAAAGGGCTCAACATTCCATTATTGGGGTAAAAATTTCCCTTGTGTATCTTTGTGGTATTTTTGTTGTTGAATCATTTCCCTGTGGCTTTTGGATAGTGCAATGCAATATGCTTTTGGCAGATCTGCCAAATGTCTTCAGACAAAATGACAAATAGCAAACAATACCCAGAAACACTGAGAACGTTTTCAGCATTTCCAAAGTATTTCAGATTTGGGCATTTTTAATGAAACCAAATGAATTAAAAGAGTGGGCATATAAAGGAAAAGAAAAGCTGGTGCTAGATTGTCTTTTTCTAGTTGTTGTTGAGGATTTTGAAGACTCATGCTCTTGTGCCAAAGGGGACATGACTAAGTATCTTACCTTTTGAGAGAATTCCCTTCCCACCCTACTGGGGAACTTGGTCAATTTTGCATCAGAATTAGACAAAAAGCATATGCGAATGTAGGTAGCCTGGGCATGAAAAACTCTCATGTAAGATTTGGCATCTGGGTCCTTTTCCTTGCTCAGTGAACACCTAAAAATGATATCTGAATTGGATCAACCGTGTACTGAAGGGACTGAGTGAGAAACTACATCATAAAGTGAATGCTGGCAGTTGGGTGAAGGCATTGAGGTGACTCTGGCTGTCTGTAAATGTTTCCTTAGCTTTATAATGACCCCAAAATATAACATTTAGCTTAATGAATTAAATCCAAACAAAAAATATTTTCTTTCATTTTATCTGGAAGGGGAGGGGGAAAGTGAATTTTGAAGTCATACAAACAGTTTTCCTTCAATACTGAATTCGGCTACAGATCTCAAAGTCAATTATTTGAGATTTGAGCATCTCTCTCTCTCTTCCCGCTCCCCCCCCCCCCTTGATATTATATTGAATAATCTAGTGTTTTCCAGGAAAACTCTGTTCTTTCAAGCTTATCCACTCTTAAAGCTTTCTAGTTTTTCAATCTCACTGCAATAGGATGTAGAGATACTTGCCATTTAGAGAGGCTTTTTTTTCTACTTTTTTTTTAATGACAAAGCCATTGAAAACTCCCTGCAAGAACTTACTGGAGAAAATGAAAAATTCCAGTAATCACTAGAAAAAATGGTATTGTCTGTGCAGCCAATGTGAAATTAAATGTTTTTCATAGGAAGATAGTAGGAGCAGTATTATTCTCTTGCCTTCTTTTTAAACGTACATATTCTGGGCTTGTGAAAAGTATTTTTGTAATTTTTTGAAGGTGTTTGACTGGTGTGTCATTTCCATCATTTCCATCATCACCATCATTTCCCCTGCTCCTTTTTTTTTTCTTGTTAGGACCAAAGCTATTCTCCTCCTTTGAATACACCTGAATCAGAAGCACTGCCATTTATTGCAAGCAAAGTATCTCAGTATTCATGTCAAAGGAAGACAACTTTAAATAACTGCAACAAGAAGTTCACGGTAATATTTATTCTATCCATTAAATAAAAACTAACATAAGTAAAATAATTAATACAGTACTTGCACCAATATTTTTGATACCAAATTCAAGAGTTAAACAGGCAGCACAATGTTAACAAGTTTTAAAAGTTATAAAAATGCCATACTTAAAATTGAGTGCAAGCTTAATTGCATCAAGTATTGCTGAAAGCTTAACGCAGTGGATGTTGAAATAAACTAATAGCTTGTAAACACATGAATTTTTAAAACAAATGATAGACTAACATTCTGAAAACATCTTTTAATCTTCCATCACAGTCTTTTTGAACAATTTGGAAGTAATGCTAAGCAAAACTTTGGTTTAGGTCAATCCAAGGTACTTCACAATTGTGGTGCAGTCTTCTAATTTGCCAAAATGTTTGTTTCTTCAAAATGTGGTTGTAGACTTTAGAGTTTCAAAATTGCTTAGTTATGAAAATAGATTGTGTGATCAATGTAATTACTTTAACATGACCATCCCCTCCCCCTCCTTAAATTAGGCTAGTTAAATAGAAGTCTTAGAGACTATAGTGTTGCCTATTTAATACTCATACCATGACACAGTTCAGTGGGTATGGAAGAGCCCAAGTCATCTGGCCTAAATTCCTCTTGAGCTGTTATTCTTAATGGCTCCTTTTGGCTGGCTGTAGATACTCAGTGACAACTATTCAATAGGAAACATTTGACACGGCGACTCTAATGTAATATATAGTCTGAATAAATCTAGCATAGTTACATTTATGCATTTCAACTACAACATGAAACACCTCCTCATCTTCCTAAAATGTTATTATTTATTATTATTTATAATTTTTATGCTTTTACTTTGTGTGTGTGTGCCTAGAAATACACACAAATCTTTCAAGTAAATAGTATTTGTAAGATCCATATAAAAAGAATAAAAACAGATACCAGCAATGTGAAAATAAAAAAACATTTACAAGGTAAATACTAAACCCTCTGGGAATTCAGAACTAGAGATAAACCTAAAAGCAACTCTGAAATGTCTTGATCTGGGCATTCACAGCTAAAAATTAAACAACCTGAATTTTGCCTTGTAGTGATGCTTTGAAATAATCATCAATTTTACCAAGTATATATTATACTGTTTATAGTACTCAAGTAGGTTAAACTGTTTGCTTATTTAAAAAAAAAAAAAATCTCTTTTTGAGCTACCTGATGGGAATTGAGTTTTGACCCTGCTTTGAGCCTGAGGTTGGATTAGAGACCTCCTGAGACACTTCCACCCCCAATGATTCCAACATTCCCAAAGATGCTTCTTTTGAAATGGCTACCTTGCACCACCTCCTGCTAGAAAACAAGGCTGTGAATGTTGTCATTTAACTTCTTGAAAGCTGTCACGTTTTTTTCATTTGTTACAAATACTAAATACATCCTGCCATAGTGAAGGGGTCAGATCAAATATAGTATGACCCAAAGTTTTTGTAAAACACTGTCCTTCTTGGAGAAATAGGAAATAAGTGCCTTGACTCTATACATCCTGAAAACTGTGGAATGTGAGATGGTGAATTTTCTGTAGTACGACATTTTATCAGTCATTCTAAAAGTAAAAAAGTGAAAGGAATTTTGATGGATAATGGCAAAATACAATGGCTACTCTTTGAAGGCACGAAGTTGTTGATTTTTAATTGTCATTAACATTTTGAGCACAAAAAGGTCTAGAATAAGGTAGCTCCCTTTTAAATAATACCTTTTTATTTTTTTCTTTTTTTTTTGAAACATTTAATATCTTGGAAATTTGCACAGTATTTTTAAATTTTCAGAGACTGAGTACTATAACTCTACTGAATATATAGTTTGTCTTCTAGCTGTTGAATTTCTGAATTTAGTCCAAGATTCAGTTAAAATTAAAACTATGATAGTAGAAAAATATTCATTGAGTGTTTTCTGTTATACCTGTGTTTCACAGAGAGGCAGTTCCTAAATGACTTCCAGGTTTATCATTTCAGCAATCTTAATGTCAGAGTATTTGTCTCTTGTATTTGATACATGAATCAGATTTCATACAATTATATCAAATTGATGTAGTATCAACTTGTATTTGATAAATGAACTTAGCTGAACACATAAGAAGCAGGGCAGTTTGATGACTGAAGCACTGAGACTCCCTTCTGTTATCCTATATATCAAAAGTTTCTGAGTCTGAGTACAAATTAGGTTTCATAGTGACAAAAGTGGCAGTTTTTCATTTTCATATATTGGGCGTAGCTGTTCCAAGTTGTAGTATTTTATTTCAGGAGGTGGTACTGGAAAAGTTGATAATGTGTATGAGTCTGTCTAGCATCTGCATCTTGACAGTCGTAATGTAATTCCTTAGGGCCGTTACTCTTTTCCTCACAACCAAAGCTTGCAATGACAGCTGAAGGCTTGGGTGTTTATGGACTGCAAGAGCTGGCCCATTCTCTGGAGGCCTGCCAGTTAGCCTGCCTAATGTCACAGGAGCCTGAATTTCTGTGTTTTATCAGTCTTGTATTAAACCTGTAATTCATGTTCTCAAATAAAAGTGTTCCAACAGGTTGTTACAGTGTGAGCACTTAACAAATGCACTGAAGCATTGGTATAATTCACTTGTGCATGCTGTGGGCAGCCAAACATTAAATGACAGATTTTTCCTGGATTGATGTCATACATTCTGAAAATATGGTCCAAACCACCTTGAATTATTTGTTGATGGTAGTGTTTTGTTATAACAACTTTTGTTCTGTGAGCCAGGGTGGTTCGTTTTTCTTATAGACTTTGTGTTTGGTTAGCTGAAAGATGTTTTTTGATCTTGCCTATAACAGGGTCCCAAAGCTGCTACTTGCTTATGCATTCTTACGAATGAACACATGGATTCTTCCTTTTACCAGACTTTGCCCTGATACCCTTTATCAAATTCCTCTTTCAAGTGATTATTAGTTATGTTTGAGAAAAAGTAATAGTTATGTTTGACATCTTTTAGTCTCTTCAGAAGAGCGGGTGAACAGTCACCAATAGGCAGTGATGTGTGTACAGTGAGGCTTTGAATGTGCTGATTTCTGGGGAAAGACACTTTTAGAGACTTGATTTATAGATACGTAGCGAGTAAAAGACAGATTAGAGACAACGTAGGTCCCCTTCAGAAGATATCTGGAGAACTGGCTACCCAGGATTTGGAGAAGGCTGAGGTTCTTAATGACTTCTTTGCCTCTGTCTTCACTGGCAAAGGCTCTGACTGCACCACCCAAGTCTTGGAAGGCGAAAGCAGGAACTGTGAGAATGAGGACCCTACGCCCACTGTAGGAGAGGATCTGGTTCGAGACCATCTTAAAAACCTAAACGTACACAAGTCCATAGGACCTGACAACATCCATCCGCGGGTCCTGAAGGAGCTGGCGAATGAAGTTGCTAAGCCACTGTCCATCCTATTTGAAAAATCATGGCAGTCAGGTGAAGTTCCTGACGACTGGAAAAAGGGAAATATAACCCCCATTTTCAAGAAGGGGAAAATGGATGACCTGGGGAATTACAGACCAGTCAGTCTCACCTCTGTGCCTGGCAAACTCTTGGAGCAGATTCTCCTGGAAGACATGCTAAGGCACATGAAAAACAACAAGGTGCTTGGTGACAGCCAGCATGGCTTCACTAAGGGGAAATCCTGCCTGACCAATTTGGTGGCCTTCTATGATGGGGTTATGGAACTGATGGACGGGGTAGAGCAGTTGACATCATCTACCTGGACTTGTGCAAAGGCTTTGACACTCTCCCACATGACATCCTTGTCTCTAAATTGGAGAGACATCAATTTGATGGGTGGACCACGCGGTGGATAAAGAACTGGCTGGATGGCCGCCCGCAAAGAGTTGTGGTCAATGGCTCGATGTCCGGCTGGAGACCGGTAACGAGTGGTGTTCCTCAGGGATCGGTGTTGGGACCGGTCTTGTTCAACATCTTTGTCAGTGACATGGACAGTGGGATTGAGTGCGCCCTCAGCAAGTTTGCTGATGGCACCAAGCTGTGTGGTTCGGTTGATACTCCGGAGGGAAGGGATGCCATCCAGAGGGACCTCGATACGCTTGTGAGGTGGGCTGATGCCAACCTGATGAAGTTTAACCATGCCAAGTGCAAGGTCCTACACCTGGGTCGGAGCAATCCCAGGCACAGCTACAGGTTGGGCAGAGAAGAGATTCAGAGCAGCCCTGTGGAGAAGGACATGGGGGTGTTGGTCGATGAAAAAACAAACATGAGCCGGCAGTGTGCGCTCGCAGCCCAGAAAGCCAACTGTATCCCAGGCTGCATCAAAAGGAGCATGACCAGCAGGTCGAAGGAGGTGATCCTGCCCCTCTACTCTGGCCTCGTGAGCCCTCACTTGGAGTATTGTGTGCAGTTCTGGTGTCCTCAACATAAAAAGGACATGGAACTGTTGGGACAAGTGCAGAGGAGGGCCACGAGAATGATCAGGGGACTGGAGCACCTCCTGTATGAAGACAGGCTGAGAAAGCTGGGGCTGTTCAGCCTGGAGAAGAGAAGGCTGCGTGGAGACCTCATAGCAGCCTTCCAGTATCTGAAGGGGGCCTATAAGGATGCTGGGGATGGGCTCTTCATCAGGGACTGTAGTGACAAGACAAGGGGTAACGGGTTCAAACTTAAACAGGGGAAGTTTAGATTGGATCTAAGGAAGAAATTCTTTACTGAGAGGGTGGTGAGGCACTGGAATGGGTTGCCCAGGGAGGTTGTGAATGCTCCATCCTTGGCAGTGTTCAAGGCCAGGTTGGATGAGGCCTTGGGTGGCATGGTTTAGTGTGAGGTGTCCCTGCCCATGGCAGGGGGGTTGGAACTGGATGATCTTAAGGTCCTTTCCAACCCTAACTCTTCTATGATTCTATGATTTCTGGAGAAATTGGTAGATAGTGACCAGTTTTAATCTTGGGTCCTGTTCTGTATGCATTTTACCATGAAAGACCATTTATTAAAACCAAGTGGTAGATGTATTTGATGAGAGGTCATGAGGACAATTTGGTGGTTTACCACGGTATGTGCAATTTCTGTGCTCCACTGTCCCTTGTTTCCTTTCTGTAAGAGCCAGAAAATAACTTGCAGAAAGGTGCAATAAACCAGTGTTACATTGTGGAAGAAGCTACAGAGGAGTTGGCAAAGGCTGTGCAGATGACAGTTTCATGGCTGTGGTCAGTATGGGGCAAACCCTACCTCAATTACTTTTTTATGAGCTGTTAAGTAGCAGCAAGGCCTGTTGTGTGAAGAATAGACTAAGTATGTGAAATCACATTTCAAGTTGAAGACAGTGGCATTGTGTGGTAGTTAATGTAGAAGAAATGCAACTGCTTTGGACTTGTGGGTCCTCATGCAGTCTTTGGGTCACTGTGCATCACGTACCGTAGCCTCACAGTACATAGGCTGGGAAGCACTGCCATGAGCTTAGCTGATTTGGATGATTCGTGAGGGCACCTGAACACACAGCCCTGACTCCATAGGTGAACTGTTGCTGTTCAGATGGGTAAAGATGCAAAACAAAAGGGCAGACCGTTTCACCAGAGTTCGTACCTTAGCATGTTTCCTTATTTTTTTGTCTTAAACATTAACGTTATTATAGAATATAATATTACAATACTGTTCTCTGGCTTATTTGTAAATAGCTAGTCATCCTCTTCCTCTCTCACTGAAAATATACACTTGAGGGCTGCATTGTGTTTTCTTGTGGTAAAATAAATGCAGTCATTCTGCTGTGCCCAAGAGCGGTTGTTGGATTTGAATATTAATACCAGACTGCAATAAAATTCAAAAAGACATTATTCTGTGAGAAAAATACAATTTAATTCTTACAAAGAAACTAATTAAGTCAAAGGCAAATGGTTCTGTGATTCTGAGGCTTATTGCTAATGCTACTGAATGTTACTCTGCTTCTGCTGTTACTCATCGTAATGTGAATGTGGGTGTTTAGCATGGGAAAAGATGCTTGGTTTCCTTTCCACTCTGTTAGAGGGGAAAAAAGGAAAATCCCTTTTTTATTTTCCCTTCTTTTGTGCCTGCAGAAACATGTATCAGTTATGTCTGTGGCTCAAGCATTTATTATGATTATTCCATTTTAAAATAGACCTCAGAAGAGCCTCAACTTTGATTTTATAATGAACTTGGGAATTCTACAGGTAGAAAACAACTAACTGAATGTGTTGCAGACATTGTAAATGTATGTGAAGTGTATACCTATTCAAAATGAGCTAGTGGTTTGGTCTAAGGAGGTCTATGACCTCTTCTCATTTGGAAGGTAAGTGGTAGGGTGCTCCCTAAAATACAGACAAATAATAAACGTACCTGTACCTTTCAGAAACCCTTGTATGTATACCTCAAGGCTATGCTTGCTTTCTCTCACCATTTTAAAACATGTAATATTCATTTAGCATTTTATGGTTCTTATTACACTGTGTGTTTTAATCCAGGGCAGTGTTATGTGATTGACACACTAACTGCGTTTCTGCGCTTTGTCAGTAAATCTTTATTTTTTCTTTTTTTTTCACAATTGTCTTGTTTTCTTTTACATTATGTGGAAAAATATGGAAACTTCTCCAGAGTACCACTTTTTCTGTTGTAAAAAATGAACCTGTTATTACTGGTTAATATGAGAAGCAGCTGGATCTAACAGATATTTATTTCTAGTAACAGTTTATACAAGGACCTTGGGAAAGTGATGGAACACCTTATCCTTGATGCCATCTTAAGGCATGTCAAGGATAAGAGGGTTATGAGGGGCAGTCAACATGGCTTTACCAAGGGGAAGTCATGCTTGACCAACCTCATAGCCTTTTATGAGGAAATAACATTGTGGATGGATGATGGCAGAGCGGTGGACGTGGTCTACCTTGACTTCAGCAAAGAATTTGACACAGTCTCCCACAGCATCCTCATAGCTAAACTGAGGAAGTGTGGTCTGAATGATCAGGTAGTGAGGTGGACTGCAAACTGGCTGAAGGACAGAAGCCAGAGAGAGTTGTAGTCTATGGGGCGGATTCTAGTTGGAGGCCTGTATCTAGTGGAGTGCCTCAAGGGTCAGTACTGGGACCAGTATTATTTAATATATTCATCAATGATTTAGATGAGGGAATTGAGTGTACTGTCAGCAAGTTTGCTGATGACACTAAGCTGGGAGGAGTGGCTGACACGCCAGAAGGCTGTGCTGCCATCCAGCGAGACCTGGACAGGCTGGAGAGTTGGGCAGGGAGAAACTTGATGAAATATAACAAGGGAAAGTGTAGAGTCCTGCATCTGGGCAGGAACAACCCCAGGTTCCAGTATAGGTTGGGGAACGACCTGTTAGAGAGTAGTGTAGGGGAGAGGGACCTGGGGGTCCTAGTGGACAGCAGGATGACCATGAGCCAACACTGTGCCCTTGTGACCAAGAAGGCCAATGGCATCCTGGGGTGTATTAGAAGGGGGGTGGTCAGTAGGTCGAGAGGGGTCCTCCTTCCCCTCTACTCTGCCCTGGTGAGACCGCACCTGGAATATTGTGTCCAGTTCTGGGCCCCTCAGTTCAAGAAGGACAGGGACCTGCTGGAGAGAGTCCAGCGCAGGGCGACAAAGATGATTAAGGGAGTGGAGCATCTCCCTTATGAGGAAAGGCTGAGGGAGCTGGGTCTCTATAGTTTGGAGAAGAGGAGACTGCGGGGGGACCTTATTAGTGTATATAAATATATAAAGGGGGAGTGTCACGAGGATGGAACCAGGCTCTTCTCAGTGGCAAACAATGATAGGACAAGGGGTAATGGGTACAAACTGGAACACAAGAGGTTCCACTTAAACTTGAGAAGAAACTTCTTTTCAGTGAGGGTGACAGAACACTGGAACAGGCTGCCCAGGGGGGTTGTGGAGTCTCCTTCTCTGGAGACATTCAAAACCCGCCTGGACACATTCCTGTGTAACCTTATCTAGGTGTTCCTGCTGTGGCAGGGGGATTGGACTAGATGATCTTTTGAGGTCCCTTCCAATCTCTAACATACTGTGATACTGTGATACTGTGAGATCATGCCCATCATGCTATTACTGTTATTCTCTCAGCTCCTTTGTTTCTCCAGCTGATCTAAAATGATGTGATAAAATCTTTGGACCTTGACGAGTATTGGGCCTTTCACTTCAGATATCAAAAATAAAATTTAACCTCCCTTTCCCCCAAACATCAGATTAAATAAAAGTGTATCATTTTATTTGTTTGGAAATAACTTAAGTCAACATTATAGGTTGGCTCAAATTGTTTAATTCTCCTTGAAATATGCATCTGAAAGTATTTATTTTTTCTCTCTGTGTATTCAAAAGGTATTCACATGCCCTGTGTCTCTTCTCATTGACATATGAAAGTAGGATTTACACTGGCGAAAGTGAGACGAAAAGTATTTGAATGAGATGTTCATTCTAAATCTCTTTAAAATCACTTTGGTCAATTCTGAATGGATGCCAAACACTGAAAACAGCAATGTGATGAGAACTAGGACCCAGCCTGTGGATTTATGACTTATTACGTAAATTTTAAGTAGAAAACAATGATTGAGAGGAAAAGCAATTTATCTCAAATTGCTGCTTTGCGTAAAATAATCCTTCAACCAGGTATTGTGTAGTATTTTTTTTTTTAATTCAGCACACTCAGCTATTTTAGCTCTTTGGTGGATTAAGTTCAGCTGTACAATGATATGTTGTTGTTTTTCATTTGTGCTGCAGTAGTGTTTGCAGGCTCAAGTAAGATAGAGGCCTTTTTTATAAACGATGCTGTAAAAACGCATTGTAAAAGACAATTCAAGCCCTTAAGAGTTCATAGCCCTAATAGACAGCAAATGAAAGCTAGCAAGGGAAACAATGGCAAGGAGGTTTGAAGCATCTTTCCACTAAAGTGTTATGATTTTTAGCATTTATAATATATTTTAGTATGCATCTTTATATATGCTAGATGCTTACTAATATCTTTGATTTATTAATGATATTTTATCTTATTAGGTCTTACACCAGCTATGAAATGAGCTTCAAATTTTCTTTCGGTACATCTACCCTCTTCCATATTTTCAACATAATGTAACAAAATCTTTGTGTACTTTTATACCTGACTTGCTGGGATCTGGAAGTTCATTCCATCCCCAATTTTTTCCATAGCCCAACATCAACATACATTCCACAGTTTCAGACATAGATGGAAAATTTACAATAAATGAAGAATTGAAATGTAGCCCCACTGTCTTTCACAATCAATTACAGCAGCCCCTGCAGAAGACCCCCAAGGAGTTTGAAAATCATGTTTTCAGAATTTCTAGAAATTTAGTTTTCTGTTAGACTAGTACCTTTTAAATGGGCAGTCTGAGTATTTATTTCATTGATAAATGATGACAAGGTGGTTAATGTAAAAAATATGAAGGTTTAGAATAAATGAGGGGTCAATAACTTTCCTTTTGATATCACCATAAGTAGATTTCACCAGATATCTAATAGATTCCAAGCTTTTTCCCAGCTAATATAGCAATTTCATGTGGTTTTCCCCTCTGGAGTATTATTCAGCCTGAACTATAATATTCAGTAGCTAGCAACTTCACTTGGAGATCAGTTGCTTTTTTTTTTTTAAAGTGGAAAGATTTTATCAAACAGAATGTCAAAAGCAGTTTTATGTAAATGACAGATCTGTAATTAATTGCAGCATTTGCAAGCAATGTTTTGTACAAGGAATACTGAATATTCAATACCATTTAATTGTTTATTTAAAATAGTTTAATGAGCTTTGCAAAGGCAGGAAAACACTGAAAAATGCAAACTAGAATGATAAAAATCCTTTGATTATATTTTCTTATTGGCTCTCAACAGCCTCTGAATAATATGCTACATGAGATTATCTTTTTCAATATTAGTGGTGACACAGTTTTTCTGAAAACTGCCCTCCTGCTAGTAGGAAGGGACCAATACCTCTCTAAAACAGCAGTGGTGCTGGAAGAGGCAGACACATTTATCATGATGGCTGATTATACGGTGTAGAATACATCTATTTAAATGTGCATGAGCGAGGCTACCTACTGGGGGTGAGAAAAAACATCCTTAGACTTTTTGAGCCTCCTAATCAAGAAGATGACTACATAATGCTGAGCAGGTACTTAAGAGAACTGTATTCTCTGGTTTTTGTGTATAGACTATTTTAGCAAGACAGTAGCATCTATTATCTTTTTGGTTCTGTCCCCTGATTAATCCTGCTGTTGTTATCCAGAGTAAGAAATTTCTTACCAAACGCTGCTTTCTTGAGTATTCAAGTGCACAGATTGTAAAGAGAGAAAAATAAAGCAAAAGTAATAATAATTCTGGGAGTGGAATTTTAAACCTCACTTAAAGCAAGAATTAGCATCGTCTACTCCATAGTAGAAAAGAATTTTTGAAGCTGATAAAGAGTAAGAACTTAGAACAACAAAAAAATAAACCCACAGCAGAGGAAGCGTTTAACTCCTATCACCCCACTTGTGAAAGATATTTCCCCATTTGCTTGACAATTCTGTGTATGCTGTGATTTTTTCTTCAATATGCAAGCTGGGATGAACCCATGTTGCTTGTGACCTCAAATTGGTAGTTTCCCCTTTTTCTGCACTAGTTTTATTTCTAAAAGGAAACCATAATGTGCACTTGTCTTTAACCAAAAGGTATGTAATTAAATACAACATAATCTGTCAAGCAAATAAAGATCTTGCATGTGGGGGGAAAAAGAAGAAAAAGGAATAGCAGTTGAATAAATCCCATGGTTAGCAACTGCAAGCACTTTAAAGGCAGCTGTAAGGAAGCTGTGCATTATTTTTGAAATAGAATGGTTTGTGGTGGTTTTTTTTTTTTTTTGTGGTTGTGTTTTGTCTTTTGTTTTTGTTGTTTTGTTTTGTTTTGATTTTGGTTTTTTGGTTTTTTTTTTACCTCAAAGGAGTGTTCTCCCACCTCCCATTGATTCCTTATATCCAAGGGCTATTTGAAGTAAATAGTGATAGAATATTCCAGATCAAGCATCTTGCTAAATAGCTCTCTTTCTCAAGAGGTCTTTCATGAAACGTTATGAAAGTGGAATTGCACAGCACTTGTTAATCAGGGTAGCTGATAAATAAATATTCAGCTAAGGGGAGGATTCTTTCAGTGAAATAGACAGCAGGCGACTGACTGTCAGAGCAAGGAGTGAAGTTATACTGGTGATATGGAGCAAAGCAAATCCTCTGTAACAAGCCCTAATTAATTATTTTGTACAGTTTAGCATGGCAAGATGGGGGAAAAAATATAAAACCAAGGAATGTGAAGTGAAAAGAAAAAGAGGAATTTGTTCAGCTAAGGCACCTATTTCTTCCAAAGGGATAATGTCAAAGCCAATTTAGATCTCATGGTTTTGATTTGTTAAGAGGAAAGTTTTACAGGTCTAGGCTGCTGGTTTTTACTTGGTTTTATCTTCCAATATAAAGCACATTCATGCTAAGATTAAAATCAAAGCAAAATATAAAATTATTTTTCTTTAAACTATGTAATGAAACAATTTAATTACAAAGTCATTTAAATCTGAGCCTAAACGTGAACTTTTTCCTACTGAGGGTAGGAAAAAGCTGTTTAATTTTACTCCTTCCTACTATCCACTACAGTCTTGTTCTAGTAAACCATTTTCCATCTCTTTGTCTGTATCACAAGTTGTTATCCTTATTCCGAAAATATTTCTGAACAGACACTTGGACTACAGCTCTCTGAAGTGAGAGTTGCAGGTAGATGCACACTTACAACCCCTTCTTTCTTATTTTGTAAGGGCTTTTGGTTCAAAGAAGAAACAGGAGTAAGTTGGGACATATAGCTGAAGAGTAAGAAATGGGATCTCGGACAGGAGTGCAAGACACAGTGCAGTATGGGAGCTTATGGTCTATACCTAGACTGCCCTGTGCCATTTGAATGATGCACAAGAGCATCCTGAACAATCAGGTGTGGGATTCATTTTAGATATTTTGAACAGTGAAAGTACCTTCTGAAAATTGTGCACTCTTACACATATCTTAAGAAAACAGTTTTGCAGTCATTTTTTTTTTGAGGATTTGTGCAAGGTTTCTTTAAGAATTCAGATTTCTAACTGCTGATCAGCTGCAAGCCTTCATAACTTCTTTTATTACATTATTCACACACTTCTTCTGCAGCATTTGTTCTCTCTCTCAAAACATTATATTCTGTAATAGGAAACCAACCCCCCTGCCTCTCTTCTACACCACTGTGTGATCTGTTCCCTGCATTTAATTTCTAAAAATTGCTACTCCTATATATATATATATATATATTTTTTTTTTTTTTTTTTTTTTCTGAGAGGGAGGCAGACTCCAAGGTTGCATAAATGACATATGGATAGTTCAAACAAAGATTGTACTGACAATCTCCAGGTAGTTTTGAGTGCAACATTGAATAAACCAACTCATATATCATAGAATCATAGAATAGTGAGAGTGTGAAAGGACCTTAAGATCATCTAGTTCCAACCCCCCTGCCATGGACAGGGATGTCTCACTCTAGACCATATTGCCCAAGGCTCTGTCCAACCTGTCCTGTCAGGGATGGAGCATTTACCACTTCTATGGGCAACCTGTTCCAGTACTGAAGAATCATGACAGCTGAATGAGGAAAACGAGTTGCATTGGTCATACATCTCAAAAATGAGGAAAAAGAGTTTGTTCCCTGAATTACTAAATAGGAACATGTCTACAAGTTCTAAAAGGATAAGGTGGTTTCCAGTATTGTCACAGACTCCTATTTGGTTTTGTCTGGAAATGATGTCATGTACTGACCTGCTAGATTGTGTATGCTTGGGCACAGTTCTAAAAATTATGGTACTATTTCACATTGATTTATTAGATCTGCACATTATATGGAGAGTTCATCTCAGAAAAGATTTTAAAGCTTGGCCTTGTTACAGATCAGAATCTCTTCCTACATTTAACTCTAAAACACAATTTTTATGATACTTGAAAAATTTCAAGTGGTTAGAAAATTGTTGGTTTTGTTTTTGTTTTGTTTTGTTTTTTTGTTTTTTTTTTTTTTTTTTTTTTAATATGAACTACCCTAGTGGAAAGCAGTCATTCTTGAATTAGCAGACAAAGTAACCTTTCTAAGCAGGAGTATACTGAATAGTTTAAGCTTTTATTAACCTTTAACTTTTTTCTACACCTCCCTCCACCCCAGGATGTCTTTGAGATAATGGCTGAAAATTATGAGTTCAAAGAAAATGAAATATTCTGTCTGGAATTTCTGAGGGCAGCTTCTGTGCTGAAATTTCTTCCATTTCCAGTAATCAGAATGAAAGATATACACGGGTTGCCCTGCATGGGAGACAGAGTCAGAGATGTCATTGAGGTAACGTACCTCTGAATTGTCTGTGAATTGATTCTTTTACAGATCTAGTTTTAGAGGTCACAGAGTGCAGCACTGATATCTGAGTGTATTTACACAACCCTCCGTATTTCCTGTAATAACATTATAGTATCTGTGTGACTGAGAACTCAGTGATTTCTGGAAACCTTTTGTAGTAACGTAAGGTTCTGTCATGGAACTCCTGCCCTTAGGAATAAAGATAACTAATGAATAAATACAAATTAATAAATAATGCAGTACCATCTTGGTATGTCATTTGTAAAGGCTTACACTGATTTAGATGCGTTAGGTTAACTGTTAATAGTTTTGTTCATATGACTTCTGCCACTGGCAATATCGTTTTGCTCACCTGAATGCTTTATTAGAAATACTATTTTTGCAAAGCTGGTAAATATTTTAATACTTTAATGTTAAATCCTACGTTGCTATGAGTTATAAGCAGAGCCTTTATCTAGGTGATGGATGAACTTTTACATTCTTACTGGAGCTTTGAGTTTTCCGTGCATTTTTCTTTAGCCTTTTCAGATCCCACACCGAACTTCTGTTATTCCAGCAGGCAGCTGATCAGGGGATCTCAGCTGTCTGGAGAGGTCATTGCTGAGTGATGTGACTCACTCTGGCTCCTTGTTTGCCTCACGCCACCAGAGCTTCTGAAGTGCTTTTTGTACCTACCACCTGGGGACTGGAAATTCAATTATGATGCCACAGAAAATGTTATGATTTGTTGGGAGGGGGATGTTATTGGGATGTTTTTTTGTTTGTTTGTTTGGGGTTTTTTATGTTTTATCAGAAAGGCTGAAACAACAGTACACTCAAGAAAAAAGAGATCTGTTCTTACAATGATCTTTTAAGAGAAGTAAGTTCAACAAAATAATGAAAACTAATTTTCAGGACAACTCATTGATAGCTTATGATAAATAACTGCTTTCTAGCTGTGAATTTATGAGTAAATAAATATTGTGAAATATATTCCATGGTCCCAGTTTCCACTTCATCCTTGAGTAAATTTATGAGTAAATAAGTACTGTGACATTTATTCTGTGGTTCCAATTTCTCCTTCATACTTCAGTAACTGCATTAGGATTTGATCCTAATGGAATAAAACAATATGTTCATTAAGCATGCTCTTTATGTTTGTACAGGTTGATATGCCTTTCTTTTGGATTATTTTACTAAGTCTTATTGTAATCTTGATTTTTTTTTTTAATAATGTCTTTGTTTAGGAAATTATTGAAGAAGGAGAGAGTTCTAGAGCTAAAGAAGTGTTAAATGATGAACGATACAAATCATTTAAGGTAAATCTTTTAAAGTTTATTGCTGTTGTTTAAAATTTCCCTCCATTAGTAGAGCTTAGGCATAACCGTCAATTTTATTACAAAGGAACATATAATATCAAGTATAAAGAAAGATGTTGAATAAAGAGAAAGGGAAAGAGGGAAACTGATAGAGTAAGGAATAATGGTGAAATCAGTTACCTTTCTAATTAATGTGATGCATACACAGTTGCTCTTAAGCTTGAACTAAACAATATCTTTGCTTAGAAACTAACATAATACATACACTTTGCTGTAAGCTTAACCCAATGTTTGGTTTATTTCCTCAATTGATTAACATTATAACACTGCACCATCTCATTTGGGCATTAAGAAAATACTAGATGAAGAAGATGACTCAGATCTATTTTAATTCTCTTTTGTGTAAGGCAAGATGAAGAGGACTGGAGATATTTCTTTGTTAGGCAGATTGTAGGTTCAGAGTCATGATCATATCTCATACTTACATGTAATTTAAACCAAATAAATACTGCAGTTCCCATTTCTTATATGGTCAGTGAATTATCTGGAAAATATATACTGGAATTCTTTTTCCCCAATTTTATCTGCAGTTTTGATCTCTAAAAAATATATTGTTTGTGTCTTCAGAAAAAATTAAAACAAAGAGTAAACCAAATAGAACTGATTAATTCTCTCCTTCGTTACTGACTTTCACTTCAGCTATTGAAAGGTTCTTCCATACTCTCTGACCTGTAATACAGGTATGACAGGATGTACAGTGACAGTTGTTGATGCCATCTTAGCGATAGTCAGAAAAGAGGTGCAGATTCACATGTATAGCAGGATTCAGGAACCAAACTTGCTTATTAATAGTAATGTATATCTAGGATCAGACATTAAATCTTACATTTCAGGATATAAGAACATTTCTTGGAGATTAGAATAAAAATCTATCAGGGGAAATACTATCTCAAATATGCTTTATGCTTTTTTTAGCATTTCAAATTGCAACAAACTTTTGTGGTTCTCATGTTAGCTCAGCACAGTCTCAACATTTTGGCTAAACTGGCTGTAGCCAGTTTTTCCAAATAATTTTCGTGTGTTTCTAAGAAAGCCAAGAAGAATCCCATAATATTAGTGAATTCCTAAATTTTACTGTTTAGCATGGTTCTAGTCACTGCTGCAAATCACTCATCATGACTTAAAAGATGACCACTGGTCCCAGGATCACAGTTCTCAAATGAGTGAAATAAATTACACAGTAGGGTATGACACGCACAGCTTTGCCTCCTTACAGAAGTGGGTGCTGTAGAGAACAAGTTTATATTATTCAGTTTCACCAGCTGAAAAAGAGCAATACTTGTATACACAGTTGAAGAAATGGGCTGCCTGCTACTAACACTGCACTCTGGGCAGGGTCTCTAAATTAACATCTATAAATATACTGAATAATGATGGATTTTCAAATGGAAATTAAAAAATGATGGGCTTTTTTTTTTTTTTTCTTTTTTTTTTGACACACACAAACAAAAATCTGGACAGTGGCATAAAATCCATTTTCTTTAATTCTTTATCCCAATATTAATTAAGTCTCTTGGAATCACTCTAAACTCAGTAATAGACCCTTTTGAAAATCTCTTAGCACTAGCAAAAACATTAAAAGAGAACTATCTAAGTATTTAAAAAAATCACATTCTTTCATAAACACCCACGGTTCAGACAAAGAATAGGTAATTTCATCCATTATATACGAAATGTAGGATAATTGCTATTTAATATTACCATTTTTCTCTTTTCTTTCTCTTAATTATTTCCAAGGAATTAATCTCTTTAGAAAAACACAAAATAAAGCTAGCATGGTTGGAATCCAGAGATTGCAGATTCAATGGAAAACAGCAATTATGTGTCTTACACAGCTACTCATTGAATTCTATAAAAGTACAAAGGCACTACTGACAGCTTTAGTATTGACAAATGGACTATAAGGAGTGTTCTTTTGGGCAAGCATTAAACTTTTCCCTCTTGCTTTCATATCACTGTTCATCTGAGATATTGATCCCCTGCATAAAGCTTACAACTGTGACATTTTTGCTTTATGTCCTTTCTTGGGGAATAAGTTAGTGTACAAAATTACTTTGGAATAGACAGAATATAACCATGCTAAAACTTTAGAAACTTGTACATTTGGGCTTTTTTTTTTGTTTGTTTGTTTTCTTCCTAGTGAGCAAAATAGTGAAATCTGTACTCTAAATAAGACATATAGGAATTTAGCTTGGTTCACATGAGGACTTCAGAATTGTAAGACTGTGTATAATAAGCAAGCAAACAGAAGTTACAATTTATACTTGAAATTGAATTCCATGTCGAAAACCAGTATTGAGTGTGACCTCCAAGCATATATTTTATAGAATGCAGTATAAAAATAGATTAGTTGTCTTTACGTACTTACCATCTGTTTACATGCACCATTGAGAGCCTTTGCCCAGTGCAGAATTTCAAGAGCCACAGGATTCCCACTGACCTCATCTCTTGATAGTGCAGCAACACCAACATCACGTGTACAACTACAGAGCTGGTAGTGTGTATAATACAGAATTGTAACGTCAGTCAAATTAGGACGATAGTCTTGAGACATCATTTATTCTATAAAGTCTGTGTAAGGGAATCTAGCTGCTTAACATTACTTTTGTATTTTTGTTAAGAAATGCAGTAAAAAATAAGACTACTATCCTTACCTTAAACGTTAGTTGAAAGTGCATATTTAGGTAAATTACACAAATATTCTGGAGCCACTACTGTGTTATTGTTTAAATTTCACTTTCATGTGAACTGCCCATGTACAAAACCAATCCGTTCAACATAATTTTTTAAAGAAGGGAAGCTGAATCTGTATGTTTATGTTACACTATTATCTTCAATGTAGGACAAACTCTGCCCAGATTTTTCCCTGTGAAACCTTGTTGTTACCTACTTCTTGTTAATTCACTGCTCCTTCAGAAAACAGCACTGAAATGTGTGTTCTTCTACTGACCTTTAGCAGTTTACTTCAGTCTTTGGAGTGGGAGTGAAGACATCTGAGAAATGGTACAGAATGGGGTTACGATCTCTGGAAGAGGTAAAAGCTGACAAGACCCTGAAGCTATCAAAAATGCAGAAAGCAGGTAAAGTGAAAGTTTCATAAAAACTTCTATCTAAGAATTTGATAGCAGATCAGAGGAGGCAGCAAAGTTCATTTGTACACCCATTTTCTTGCTGCGGTGACTTGAGAATATTAAATCATCAGGTTTAACCAATATTTGGATTAACAGAGCTCCTAATTAAAAATGGTGTCATTCAAAATACATGATTTTTTTAAATTGCTTGCACAGATATCCAATGAAATCTGCCATTATACACAAAATTATTAAAGGGTTATTATTGCACAAGTCATGAAAAAATTTACATTGGGAAACCAGAACTACTTTTCAGTGGAGATGTGTCTCCTCTGAGGCAGTGATAAACCAAGTTTTGTAATAAAGTACTTGTAAAATTACTTCCATAATCCTAGCACATCTTAACTTTAAACTGTTAAGGAAGGTCAAATTAATAATGTTCCTTCCCCATAGATTTTCTTTTTTGTGTGCTGTTTCCCTAAATAAAGGAATTCATTTAAACGAAGAAATCAGTTACATTAAGGAAAGGAGACTATATAAAACTACATTGAAATCACGTGGCTTTTTTATTTTTTTTGCAATAAACCCATATGTTTTATATCACCTCAGAATTCCTTGGATCAGCTTGCCCCCATCTATGCTCCTTTGGCCTTTTTGATTTTACATATAATATCCAAATGTGAAACAAGCTGCAGGACTGGGCACTTTTGATACAAGCTCTGTGAACAAACATAAAGATAGCTGAAATATTTCACATACCTCTGAGCCTTACTATTTCAAGAAGACCCACCTTTTAAAGCAGTACAATGCAATTGATGGGAACTGATAGGGAAGGCAGAGTAATTTATAAATATTCAGGTTGTCAGCAAGTGGAGCAATTATCCTGATTGGTATGTTATAAATTGTTACTGCTGTCACAATTTTAAACAAATTATAATGTCTTAAAAATTATAGATAAACTATAAAGACAAAGATGAGGGAAGGAAGAATCTGTCTCTTATATGTGATCCCCCACATCCAAGGCAGGAGGCTGACACCAGGAACGGTGGAATGAAGGAAAACACTTCTAAAAAGGCTGGGTCATAATATATTTCTTTCTGCAACATGTCTTGAAACAAACCTATAGTTTCAGGTTCCAAAACTGAAACTGAAACCTATAGGTTCAGGTCCAAGATTGAGCATTTCTTAATTCTTGCATTAGATAGAGTGCCTTTGTCCATGGTACAAGTTGTGTGGTTCAAATTCTTGGTAAAAGTTGGCTATTTCACACAAGGCTTACCTAATACTATATAGATGTTGATAATTCCACAGAGTGATTGTACCTTTTTTGCTTTGCTTTCCAGGGTTTCTGTACTATGAGGACCTTGTTAGCTGTGTATCTAAGGCAGAAGCAGATGCAGTAAGCTTGATTGTCAGGAACACTGTGTGTACGTTTCTACCAGATGCTTTAGTCACCATAACTGGTGGTTTCAGGAGGTGAGTGAAAACAAGAAAGGGCATTTGGCTGTTTTATTCAAGTACACAGAAAATAATGTTTCTGTCTTGGAAAAATCAAAGAAGCTTAGTGGGAAAGGATAAAGAGTTTGTTTTCAGTGGCTGGTTTCTGTGTTTTGTTTTTGTTTCCTTTTTTTTTGTTTGTTTGTTTGTTGTTTGTTGTTGTGATTGGTTTTTTGTTGTTGTTTGTTTTTGGTTTTGCTTTTTTTTCCCCCCAGGCAGGAGAGCAATCCTATGACATTCCCAGGTTCCTGTGGTTTATTACTATAGAGGGTTAGTTTGTCAGAACAAAATCTGTCTAAGAATAACTTGCTGGGAAAATGATGTTTAGATCACGTATTTTACTTGAACATTTTTTTTCTTTTTTAGTGTATCTGAATTCCCAAGGCTGAGAATATTGTAAGGCCATGCTTGAAAGAAAGATACAATAGCTTTAAGGCTGTTTTTTTCCTTTTTTTTCTTTTTTTTTTTTTTCTTTAAGAGAACTTGGTCACATGAGAGTGAAATGTGCAGAGTTTGTAGTGTTAGAAATATACTTTGCAGTAAACACTGACTAAAGTGAATATAAAGTGCTTACTAAATTGAACCTTGCGCTAATCTTTGTGTAGATTGGGTGATCTCAGAATTTCTTTCCTTGGTGATTTTTTTTCCTAAAACCCAATCTGAAACTGTTGCTCAGGACATAACACAATTAATTCTTTCAGCACTTGCTTGAGAGCCTTCCTAAAGCCACACAACAAAGTACTGAGACTGGGAATAGACTTCAGGAGTACTGGGTTCCTTGCTCTGAACTTAGTCCCCTGTTATGTCACTACTTGTAGTACATGTCATGCTCATATGCTAAAAATAACTTTAGCAAACACCTTAAGTCTCTTGCTGCTTAATTTGTCTGTAGCATTTTTATGAAAGCAATAGACAGGAGAATGTTAATAGTTAATGTATCACTCGTGTGACATTACTGTAAGCCTAGATAGGCCTGCATATCCCTCCAGTGAGAGATATATATATAAAATAGCATTCATAATTGCTATATACATGCACAGTGATTGTGATGAATATATTTTATCATCTTTGTACCTCCTAATGATATAGAATCATAGAATCATAGAATTCCTCATATGTCCCATATTTATTGTAAGAATGTGTGCAGCCACCAGCTACATAGTTTCTACAGACTAGTGTGCTCAATAGAGGCATTAGGCTCAAGTATGAACCCTGACCAAAGACAGAATTTTATATTCAAAACCTCAAGTGTCATCATTCTGACAGTCCTTGTTTAAGAGGCATGTAATGGCAATATCTTTCACAGTATCACACAGTATCACAGTATGTTAGAGATTGGAAGGGACCTCAAAAGATCATCTAGTCCAATCCTCCTGCCAGAGCAGGAACACCTAGATAAGGTTACACAGGAATGTGTCCAGGCGGGTTTTGAATGTCTTCAGAGAAGGAGACTCCACAACCCCCCTGGGCAGCCTGTTCCAGTGTTCTGTCACCCTCACTGAGAAGAAGTTTCTTCTCAAGTTTAAGTGGAACCTCTTGTGTTCCAGTTTATACCCATTACCCCTTGTCCTATCATCTTTCCGTGGATGCAAATCATTTGGGGAACTTGTGATATTAGTAACTTAAATATAACTGATTAACACCTGTCCAGATGGGGCAGAGTTGCAGGACAGAACTGTTAGCATGCTGAAAATTCCCAGTTTCTTCTGAGATGATGTATTTGTGAGCTTTGTCAGCAGCATAGTTTGCAAAGTTTGAATCTCACACATCAAATTTAAGGTTATTGTTTTGTTTATTATTTCAGGGATATATGAAAGTTAGCCATTCTCTTTTTTAATTAAGAATAAGCTTTTGTATCTCTAACTGGGTGTGTCAAACCAGGAAAGAAATTAAAGTGTCTAATGGTGCCTTCAGTGAGTAATCTTGTATATTAATTACATGCCTTTAAATAGGCAGAGAATATATTATCAAACTAAGTTTCAAAATGTCAGTCCTAAATGATATTTTACCAGCCCATGGAAAACAAATGCTGCAGTGTAAGATTTGTAGAAAGCTTGATTAGATGGATTCAAGTACATTTATCAGGCACCTGTATTTTAGTTACTGACCTGCAATGGAGTTGACTGCATCTGTTCTTTTTTGCCTGTCTTGTATACTGGCAGTATACACTAAGCATGAACTACGTGTAAGCTCACTAGCTCACAGTTTTCAATTAACGAATTATTATCTGTTTGTTTCCTCATTATGTAAATATTTTAATAAAAGAAGTAGGCAAATTTTATTAAACAACTTTACTTCATTCTCTCATACTTGTACATTACTAACATAAGAGAAAAAATAGCTCATGATTGCTTTGAATTATATATTCATTCCCTAGGACCCAGATTTGTCTTGCTTTGTATATTTGTTTCATAACTCAGAAAAAATAAGCAGTTGATTGTGTTCCTCCTGATTTGACTGGAGATTTGAAAGTCGTGAGACTCATAAACCTTACTATGCAGGAGAACTGGATGAATTACAAGGAAGGAATTTGCTATCTACAGTCATGGAGATTCAGTAGGGTAGATATGAACTATAGGAAAGTTACATTCTTTTCTCTAAACTTATCAAACACACACATGGCTTGATATATTTAATGAGTTGCTAGGCATTTTCCATTAGATTCCTGGAATTTAAATCAGATATTTTGGTATTTCTTTTAATCAAAATTAGGAAGCATAATATAAAATCCAAGTAAATAATGGCTATTTTTTAAGCCCTAGAAAACTTGTTCATGGACTTTGGTTTGATTTAGCTTTCACCTTTAGTCTCCTGTATTGCTTCTTGTACTCGTCTTAATGCTAGTGGGAGACTACCGTTCGTGTATTTCTGATTCAGAATGGTGGAAGATTCAAGGGGAAGAAACAAAAAGGCCATAAACAGAAAGTGAAAATCAAATTAGTACTTTGCATTTATGTGGTTGAATAAAAATACCAGACCTACAATTTGTTAGAGTAAGGAATAAAAATTAGGAAAGCTGATGAAATTTGATTGAGGACATACCAATCAATGGACGTACCGTTGTATGAAATTTGTATTGAAGACATACCTTTTTTTCTGACCAGTTGCATACAGTTTATTTCCTCTTTTGCTCTAACATTCTGTAGTTTCAGATTAGGCCCCAAATTCTTTCTTTTACCTCTTGTCAGGGGTCATATTATTGAAGCAGACTTCAACGTCTACTACTTCCTTGAGGCCTTTTCTTTTTGAGTCTTTCATCTTTCTGCTTGTCTTCACAAAACAGCAGCTCATAAAACATCTTTAATCAAAAGTCCTTTTCTTCTGTTTTTGGTTGGAAGTTTCAGTAATACTATCTTTGGTTGAAAGCAACTTTCAATTCAGCTATCTGAATCAATTAAGGTATATAAAGACTTGAAAGTAATTGAAATAAAGGGTTGTGATGGCAACCCTTCAGTATCTCCTTAATTTGAAATCTTCCAGGATCAGAAATTAATAAATTAATGGAATCTGGATGAGATTATTCTTTGTTACACTCCTACAGAAACACTTACCTTTCTGCTCATAAAATATACTCCCTGAGTTTTAGTTGGTATTGTTTCATATGAGAGGCTGGGAGAATCATTTTATTTTTAAAAAATATTTTTCTGACACTGATCTGGGTCATTTTGAAGCAGAAATTACAACACTGAAATGTATGGAAATACAGAAATAAAACAACTGTAGTTATGAAATAAATCATACCCATATGCTGTGGAATGCATTTTGTTGGTCTGTCCAGTGAGGCCTATCAGCTCAACTGTATAGAAGGAATTATTGAGGATGCTGATAGTGCAATATAAAGCATATCATGCGCAATGTTATCAGACTGAATTTGCCATGCGGTCTGTTTGCATCAGGAATTGGCATGGCATTATTTTTCAGTGCTTAGCTTCTCTTATTTTGAATTGCTGAGGTTTCAGACTGCTTTCTTCTTATTTAGTGAGACAAATTCTGAGGTTCAGAGTAACAACTCATATTGCAAGTTGCAAAAGCCACTGAGGGTGAAGTTTCCCTTTCAACGCTGAGATACAGAGGCCCTGGAATGAGAAGAAACCCCCCTTTATTTTAGCATGTGACATCCCTGATTAATACTGTATCTGTCTCAACTATATCCAAGGCAGGAGTGTAGTTTAGGCTAATGTGTATTATCACTTTTGAAGAGTTAAACTGAGGACCTGATAATTTCATTTTTTTTTTTTTTTATGATTATTGTAAATGTAATTTCATTGTATGAAGAGAATTGTTTTTCAATAGTGATAATTTTATCTCATCTTGCATATATTACTGCATTTTACAGAAAATTTGATGCCTATTAGCAATGTGTTAGTGCTGCTATTAATAATATTAGCATTTCTACAGAATTGTTATAATGACAAATAGAAAACATCACACTAGGTTTCATGGCAGGGAGTTTTCTCCCTTTTTCCTGTAGCTTCATGTTAGGACATGGCTTTACAGTGACTTCAAGAAAAGGTTGTCATGGGCTGAATCACTATCACAACACCCTGCAAGAGTCTGTGTTTTTGCTAATTTGATTTAGCTGCTGACCTTTGGTTTTGCACAAGGGTTGATCTAGGGTGAGAGCTTCTTAAGAGCATTGTATATTAGATAGATGAAGCATTATATAATAAATGTACTTTATGGCTTCAATCTCTTTACTGGTTATTCATATCCCAACACATATACCCACAAAACCCAATTGGCTGAAGGATCTGGAAGAAGAATTAAATACAATAATAAGAATAAATCATCATGTTAACTTCATTTCCAGTATGGCTTTCTGTCAGCCTTTCTGTATGCTTTGTCCATATGATTCACAAATGATTTACAAATTAAGTTTCAGGTTTCTTGTGTTGTGTAGCACACTCAAATAGTTGTGGTTAGGTCTGCAACATCGGGGTTGTATTGCAATGATATAAGCACAGTTACTATATCATTTTTTGGAAGTTACCTAGGCATCCTATTAGTATTACAGTTTCAATTCTGACTTACACACACTTTTGTTAGCTTCTCCCATCTTTGCCTTAAGATGGAATGAAATAGACTAAGGAGACACTTTGTTTTAGGAAAGTTTTCATGCTGCAGTTCTTCAGAAGGTGTCCAAGTGTCTTGGGTGATGTATCAAGCAGAATAACTAGTACCTATCTTATTCTTTGTAGAAGGCTAATTCCTTTATCCTGCATCAGTCTTCAGGGAAGTTTTGTCTCAGACTCTCTTATTATTGAATTCAGTTCTATCATGAGCCTAATTGTAGATCACTGTCTTCTTGCTTGAATTTTATCTTATCTTTTGGAAATTGGGATTTGAGGCTCTGTAACATTCAAAGATAAGGATTGCTGTTATAAAAGCAATGAAGAGAGCAAAGGTGTTCTTGTCAGGCAGCACTGCCATGCTTTTGTGTACGACAGTGTGAAAGTTTTCCCTGTGTGCAGTGACATTTCCTAGAAGGTAAAGGAATGCATAAAGGAATGACATGGGACAAGACCCTCGTCTTTCCTGTTGTATCAAGAAAATTGTTTAAATATACCTTCTTTCAGTCTCAGAGATAAAGTAAAATGAAATAGCTCAGAACAAGAAACACTTCCAGAGATCATTTTACAGACTCAGGCTCATGCACTGACGAATAATTAATGCTATTCTGGCACCTTCATTTCAGAAATGAGACTTCTATAAGGTATCTGGAATCACAATTATCAGTGTGGACACATAAGTGAGAGAATGTGAGATTGAATATATGAAGAATATTAAGCTTCCCAAGCATTTGGTATATACTCAAGACTTTGTGGTTTATTTAACAAGCTAGTCATGTGCCTTTGACTATATTTCTTGATAAATCCTGATGAAAAGCTCTATTTGACTTTTACATATTGGATGCTCCTAATCAAAGTATTTTTTAGCAGGCTGTAGAGGCTCTACAAAGAGGCTAGCACACCTGATGTGACATCCGATCTTTGTTAGGTTCTGAGAAATAAATGTATCTGAAGTCCTATTACCCAAATTGTTTTTCCACTCAGATCTAGGATTAAAATAATGCTAGTCTTAAAACTAGTATCAATTATTTAGCAAAGGTTTCTTGCATTAAGTTTTTAAACGAACTCCTAGGCAGAGGTTCCTTATTGCACTCACATGTTGTTACAGTGTATCTTTGCATTTATACGATTCTTAGATATAGCTATTGCTATCCTTTTTTTTTTTTTTTTTTTTTTTTTTTACTCCTAAGCACAAGCTATAATAAGGGAAGATATAAGCTGTACCCAGCTGCTGAAGTCCAAATACTGTAATTTCTTCTTACTTTCTTCCACTGCTGTTATAAGAAGCAAATTTTTTCATCTGCTGTTATTTTGTCAGGGAGAAACATATAAAGGAGCTGCAAGGCAAGCTTCTCACCAAGCACTTGAGTGGATATAGTAGTTTGCACACACTTTAATATAAGCAGACCCTGGAAGAGTCTAGTAGCTCTTCTAGCAACAAACTTGAGACTGTGTATCATTCATGAGTAAAGCTTTGCCTCTGACAAAAGCCTCATCTAAAGTGGACTATAGTTTAACCCAGAGTTGTTCTAATGCAGTGTGATTTATCTTAAAGCTTAGTAAACAAGCTTCATGTTACTGAATTCCTTAATTTTAGAAGCATTTCACCTTGAGGTGGCAGGAGTTAGAGGCACTACAACTGAGCAAGAACAGAGGTTATCACTAGTTTCTGCTTCTAATTTTCTGTAACCCATTAAAAAACAAGCTGAGGAAAGAGAAAATAATTTTATCCATATTAATGGCTTGGCAAGTCTATTTAGAAGATAATCTATTGGAGTAATGCAGACACTTCCTTTTGCCTTTTGATTATTTTTCCACTCATTTAATATATTATTAGCCATGATGAATCATGAAGTAGAAGCTGATGAATAAGGTATCTAGGAATCATGGACAAAAAGAACTTTGTAAGAAACCATGAAACACTCAAGTAATTAGCCCAGTATATTCTTTCAAAGCCTTACAAAAACTTGTTGATTCAAGATTTTTGCATGCCGTATTCTTCTCATACTTTGACCACTTTCACAGGGTTTAGAAGCTCATTGGAAGGGTGCTGTTTAGTTATATGCGTCTTTTGTCTCTAAAACTACTTCAAGTGATGGGTCCAGAGCAGAGGCGGCAGTGTTTTCAATTTCTGCGAAGCCAGTTTTACACTGTATGCGTAGAGCCAGAAACTCCCTGGATAACCTGCACTTCCTGGAATGCATTTGTAACAACCTTAACAGCATTTTCTGTATCCTGTCAACAGTGATAAGGATTAATATTAAGTAAGCCGGAGCAAAACAAATAATGCTTATTCAGCAAGATCTGAGATTCCAGATTATATTATTTCAGGACTATTACAACAAAGCTTTCTCTATTTGCATTTTATTTCTTTTTAATTTAATTAGAAAAAATTGAGAATGAGAACCAAAGACAGGGGTAATGTATTTCCTTGTCAGGCAGTCAATTTGAAATTTTAGTTATGTGCTGGTACCTGATCAGAGTAGTTACCATTTCAATTCTACACCAAGTTTTCATGTGAAACTGCCTAAAATCATTATAATTACTGCATTGATGACTGCTTTGTGCTATTTACAATATCTGTCATTATACAGAGTATAAGGAATATTAGCAGTAGCATTCTCAGATTACAAAGGCATACTTGTAGAAGCAAAGCAACATACCACAAGTACTCTACTAGAAGTAAGGCAAAGTGTTGTCTTAAAAATAAGTTATTTATTTACAGTTCACGTAAAATGAGTGATTTTGTTCATTTGACATCGAAATCAGATGTTCTACGTTAAAATGAAAACCAAGGTGTGCAATTAATAGAAAAAAAATGCAAGAATTTCTACTCCAAGTGTAGCTACTTTTAGTGTAATAACAAAACTAAAATTCACAGAACTCTAGCTGGTTTTGACCACCAATTCTAAGTAGATTGCCTTTTAATTTAAAAAGTTTTATTTTAAAAGAGTGTAACTGGCAAAGTGTATGAGCTTGGGCTGATAACTACATAGATCAATTTAGATGTTATCAGAGGCAGAAATGCCCAGTTGCAGAGAATCCTCTTGATATATGTGGTAAGATACAAAATTTTAAAAATAGCAACAATAAAATAAAGTCAGAATAAGCAAGAAACATGCTGTGAGCAGGTAATTTATGTATGTGTGTATACAATAATAATACATATATATGTAAAAAGACTATGAAGAAAGAACAGAATGATAGCTAATAAGGGTATTCAAAGAATTAATTTTTTTTTTTCTGATTTGCCCTGTAAGATCACTTTCAATCATTTTTGGCACATCAGGGTCAGCCATCTGACAATTCTGTGTTTCTGAATTATATGGAAATTTTTTCAGAATGCTTGCCACTGCATAAAACCAAAATGTTAATGGCTTTACTAAGTCAAATTAAATTTTAATGGGCATGGTTTAATTTTTCTTTTAGCCCATTCACATCCTTTAAGTAGCAGTAAATGTGATTCAGTTGTTTTCTAATATCACAGCTGACCTGAATAGCCTTTTCAATTAGCCTTTTAGATTAAGCAGATATGATGCATTTTAAATAAATAAAGATCTCTTTTTATTGGTTAAATGCTGATATTCACAGCTCATTTAATCCATTTATTGAGATGCAATGTCAAAAAACAAACAGGTTTTTGTACAATGCTGATGAATAATGTGTAGAGATGACACACACACACAAAAAAGGCAACATCTTTGTTTTGTAAGAGAAAGGAATTTAAAGGAAGAGGAGCTCAAAAAGATCTGTTTAAGATCTTAAGACAGCTGCATGGCTGAGAAATTAACAAAATAATTTGCCAAGAATTTACACATTGAAAACAATTTAGGAGATGGTGAGAAAAATAGTGAGCTGACAGTGCAGATTCCTCTCAAATTTGACATTTTCAAATAATGTAATCTCTTTAGTAGATGTCCCATGGTTTTTAAATTGTGCATTCTATAGTAATATAACACATTTTAATCTTTTCATTAATTATTTTGGTGTTTACAATGTAATATGCCTTTTACTTATAGAAAAAGCAATATAAATTGTTACAAATCTACCATAGTTCATCCAAAAGCATCTTTGACGTTTCCATAATTCTGTTTGATGCTTGTTCTCATTTTCGGATGACAGATTTTCAAAATCTTCACTACATAACAGAGATGGCGTACTGTGATAAAACCTTCACTGTGTATGGGGCAGGCATGTAGGAAAAAGGCTTCTGGGTTTACTGCTCAGCATGGGATACAACAAAAGCAATCTGAAGTCTTTTATGTAGAAAAGCTGGGCTGACGGTCATTTGGGTTGTAAATGTATCTTTTCTAGTGGCTTTGGTTATCAAAGTGCAGGAGAATGGTATTGCCATTAGCTAGAGAAGATTTCAGCACTGACTTCAGTTTTGCTGTTTACTTGCTTGTATCAGATTATAAACCTGCCCACAAATAACTTGCTTTCTCCTGATGTAGAGTTTTAGCTGTAAAATAAATACCAGCCTATCATGACAGCTCACTCTTTAAACTCACCTAAGTGGAAAGAAGCTGTGACAGCTATCAGTATGAATAACAGTACTCTCAGCTCGAAACTTCAGTGGCTTGTGCAGTGGCACTCTGAGATAATATACCATTAGAATTCCAAAATGTTAAAACAGATTTTGCATTATTTACACAAGTTTCTAGACAAGTTTGCCAAAGTGAATGTTCTGAAAAGTTTTAAAAGGTGGTTATAGTGCAACTATTTGTACTCCCATGTAAGATGTCCGTGTAAAATACTTAACAACCTATATTTTACTGACCAGGCCCATTTTACTGGGTTAGCAATAAAACCAAAATTGCTCAGTCATCATTTTAGAGCAATTAACATACGTGGTACTGTTTACTATTAGCATTATGAAAATTAAACTTGTTAAATACTAAGTTCTGGTATGACTTATTGAAACACTCCCTTATTCTTTTTCTTCATCTTTTTCTTTTATTTTTTTATTTTCTTTTTAGTTTGGAGGGTGAGTTCTCTGCCTTTCCTCAAACATGATTCTCCCAATATATGAATATGACATTTTTAAGCGAGCTCACATTTTTCAGTGAGGTCTTTTGCAGAGGACACAGGCATTGGTGCTGATGCAGTTTGAATAGGATACCATTTCATCCAAAATATCACATCAAGTCCAGGCATTATTATATCATACAATCTGGGGCTACAGCTGGGGGCAGGTTGCATGATACAGGGCATGTACTAAAATTGATTTATCAGTATAATTTTATAAGGTGGAAAATCACATCCTACACTAAGGGTGAACTATTGCTCTTTGAATGTTTTGGTAATTTGAGAGTAGATTAGTATAGGTCATGGGGGAATAAAAGCTGTTCGGATTAAAAGGAAGCTTTATAAATAATTGGTACCTAACTTTAACATGTACAGAAATGCATTCATAGACTGAATAAGCTTCATTTTCAAAATCTGTGAAGAGAATGACAAGTAATTCTTTGCAAGAAAATCTCAGGCAAGATCAATTATAACCTTAAAATACTCTGTAGAAGAGCTGTGTTATATGTGCTGCAGTTAATTTGAAGTATATAAAATAGGCATCATGCAGTTTGCAGACTCATTGTTTTTTCATGCTACTGAAATCAGATATAATAAGAATATGATAGCGAATATGAATATCTACTTTTCAGTAATTTTTTAATTTTATCACATGCTTTGCTAGGTAAAAAAATTTAAATTCAGTGAAGATTTGATAGCTCTTTTCGAAATTTTTTGTGGCTTTTCACTAATGTTTGGATGGTTGTTTGTTTTTGTTGTTTTTTTTTTTAAATAGTAAAGACAGAAGGATTATGTTACTATTTGGGAAAAGGTTTGATGAAACGGGATGCTGAAAACATGAACATTGCAAGCCAAAACATAGCAGTGGTGTTATGGAACAGATCTATATCCAGAAACTAAAGTAGATCATGCATTTATATTTACGGTTAGTTGGAAAATATGTCAAAATGTTTATAAGTCTTGCTTTTTTTTTCTGTGGAAATTTTTAAATTTAAGAACTGGAGAAATATCATTCTGTTGCCTTGTAGGGGCTATAATTCAAATTACTTTTTTTTTTTTTATTTTCTTTAGTGAAATGAGTTAGTCAGAATTTCTCTTCCATGATGAATCTCAGTATAGAATTTTCATACACATTGTGTAATGTCACTTAAATATGGGGGGGGTGCATCATGGAAGTGGTAATTAGAGGCACAGAAAGCTCTGTGAAGTCTTGCAATGCCTTTTCAAGATTTCTGAAATACTACGATTCAGGTTTTAGCCAAGAAATTACAACAACATGGATTAAAACATTTATTAGTTATTTATATTTTCCTGTCCAACTTAGAATCATAGAATCATACAATAGTTAGGGTTGGAAAAGACCTGAAGATCATCTACTTCCTACACCCCCCTGCCATGGGCAGGAACACCTCCCACTAAACCATGTCACCCAAGGCTCTGTCCAACCTGGCCTTGAACACTGCCAGGGATGGAGCATTCACAACCTCCCTGGGCAACCCATTCCAGTGCCTCACCACCCTCTCAGTAAAGAATTTCTTCCTTATGTCCAAACTTCCAGTGTTTAAGTTTGAACCTGTTACCCCTTGTCCTATCACTACAGTCCCTAACAAAGAGTCCCTCCTCAGCATCCTTGTAGGCCCCCTTCAGATACTGGAAGGCTGCTATGAGGTTTCCACGCAGCCTTCTCTTCTCCAGGCTGAACAGCCCCAACTTTCTCAGCCTGTCTTCATACAGGAGGTGCTCCAGTCCCCTGATCATCCTTGTGGCCCTCCTCTGGACTTGTTCCAACAGTTCCATGTCCTTGGCATGGTGAAACTTCATGAGGTTGGCATCAGCCCACCTTGCAAGTGTGTCAAGGTCCCTCTGGATGGCATTCCTTCCCTCCAGGCAAAGATATTGAACAAGAAAGGTCCCAACACTGATCCCTGAGGGACACCACTCATTACTGGTCTCCAGCTGGACATTGAGCCGTTGACCACAACTCTTTGCGTGCAGCCATCCAGCCAGTTCTTTATCCACCGAGTGGTCCACCCATCAAATTGATGTCTCTCCAATTTAGAGACAAGGATGTCATGTGGGACAGTGTCGAAGGCTTTGCACAAGTCCAGGTAGATGACGTCAACTGCTCTACCCCTGTCCATGAGTTCCGTAGTCCCATCATCGGCCACCAAATTGGTCAGTCAGGATTTCCCCTTAGTGAAGCCATGCTGGCTGTCACCAAGCACCTTGTTGTTTTTCATGTGCCTTAGCATGTCTTCCAGGAGAATCTGCTCCAAGAGTTTGCCAGGCACAGAGGTGAGACTGACTGGTCTGTAGTTCCCTGAGTCATCCATTTTCCCCTTCTTGAAAATGGAGTTGTATTTCAGGATGTATTATATATAATGTTATATTATATTTCAACTTGGCTAAATCCTCATTGAAAATACTAGATTGAGTGAATAGGGAGAGAAAATAAGCTATCAACTGTAATTATCACCCAAAATTTGTAGCAAAATCAAGCACCAGCAAATATTTTAGTTATTACTGATTTTTTAATGGTCGAGGCCTTTGGCCTTATACATGGATATTCTGGGGAGGAATCATATTTTGAAGTACTGCTCTGGAAAGTCATAATAATCAGGATGTTTCTTATAAATATTTGACATGAAGACAGCTAATACCATGCATTGATTTCTGAAATGTTCAACCAGCGAATTTAAATGGACTGATTTTAATACTCAGGCCAGGAAGTATGTTGAAGTATGATACTTATAATGTACTACTTGAAAAGTACTTGCTGTAAATGGATGAGCACTGAGGGTCTTGCAGTTTTACAGGCTGTCTCACAAATAAATAGCTATAAAGTAAAATATATTCATAATAGCACATAAAACTGGAAAGTAAAAGTGTTCTAAAAGTTATAGAGCATTAGGTACAAAGAGGACTATTAAGATAGTGGAATATATTCAGGAAAGATGAAGTAGGAAGATAAAAAGCAAGAGACAGGAGATTTCAGATAATGTGGTAAGATAAAAGAAAAATAAAGAACAAGTTGTCAAATCAAAGGCATACGTGGCCTTGATATATGATAAAGATGCATAGTTTGTTAGATAGTTCTATTCCTTAGATTTTATCTATTGAATAGTTTCATTGGGATCCACCTGTTAAAAAGAGGATGCCTTAAAAAATCCAAGCCACTCAAGGTGGGAACAGGATGAAGACAGATAATGACACTATCTTTGTAACAGGCACCCCTGCAGAAGTCTAAAGGAAAATTGAGTGAAACTGGATCAAAACTCTGACAGCAGCCTTAGACTAAGTTCCCAGCAGTAAAGTCAGCTGTGAGGCAGCATTAATGGGCCAAAGATAAGGCTTGATTATTATTAAGAGATTTAATTAATGTGTTAAGAAAGAACAGTGCTAATGATGCTTCACAATCTTTCCATCAGACATATAGGTGCATCAGAAATCAAGCATTTATTTCTTATTTTGTTTCAGACGGTTATACTGAAACATCTCTTTACCTATTAATTCTGACGCCTGTCCCTAAGCAATTCAGATCAGAAATAGAAATAATTAATTACATTTTGGCTTGTTTGTGGTCTTTCTTGAATGTCTGTTGCTTCCTCTGAGAGCTTCTGGATGCCTCAAAAGTATATTTCTTACTAATCATATGGCAAGATAATCATGTTTGTTAGTTTGATAGATGTTTCAGGGCATCTATGCCAGAGATGAAGATTTTGCTCTCTATTAGTGAGCAGTTACTAAGATGAACATTATTCTGTGGTTCACTGTTTGCAAAAGAGATTTTTGCAGCCTCAGGTGTCATACATTTCAGGGTTTGCAGAATCAAATGCCTGTTGTTTAGAGTCAAGACATCAAAACCAAGTTCTAATTATAATATGTAATGTACTGCATCACTTTTACCATGGTTTTATTCCTAGAAAGCTGGCTTGAAAACAAGAGATTTATAGCAGAGGTTACTTATTGCCGGTTTACTCTTTAGCAGAAGTCAAAGTTTATTATAGGCTAGTTGGTTGGTTTGAAGATGGTTGACAGCACAAGCAAAGAATGACATTTTCCTGGCAGTTAGTCATGAGAAAAGCCGCAAGCATTGGTGACATTGTACTACTGGTGACATTGGTGACATTGTTTAGAGCAACCACGGAATAGGTTTTGCAGGTCCCTGGGAGCAAAAGTAGCCTAAACATTTTAACTAAGTGTGGCATGATCATGCCAGTGTTGTGGGGACATGATAATGAGGAGGTAACTGCTGGCTAGTTTTTTATTTTTCCTTTATATGATATGAGGCAGACAGAATGTTTTCTACATGACAGATAGCAAGGAAAAGACAAAGAAGATTAAAAATAAATCATGTAGGAAATGCCTGAATTATGGGTTGTAGCTGGAAATAGTCCTTTCAGTTGCTTTCAGTTTGGGAATGGTGGAATTTATTATGGATTGTTGTTATGCTGTGAGAGTTGGATGGAAATATTTCAGGCATGTTTTTGAAGAATGGAAAATCAGCATTAAAGACAGAGCAACAAAGCTGATAAGACAGACTTGGTTATAGTCAGCTTTGATATCTGTTCTCTGGTACCACTAGGGGCTATCTTGGAGAACAAAAAAAATGCAAAACATTATGGGTTGCTTCTTTTTGTATACAAGTTTATAAACTCATATTAGTTCATATACCAATAATGTTACACTTTGCATGCTATATTAATGATCAAAGACTGCAGAAAATTTTCCTTTTTTTCAGCAAATTTTACACCAAGACAGTTCTAGTGAGTAAACACAGCAAAGATTCCTGGTTATTTGATCCTATTGCAGAGGTTACTGTGTCTAGTTGCACCTAGTTTGCCTGCGTTAGTAATAATATCCTCATTGAACATCGTTACTTGTGAAACATCTTGATGTTGATATTGTAGTGTGCGTTCGTATCACTACCCTAAATAGTACTACATCCAGACTTAATAAATGTAGATCATATCTCCACTATTCAACTAGCTTGAATGAAATGTGAACAACCTTTTGGTACATTCTAGCTGAAAGGTGGGTGGGAGCCTTGACATTGATTTCAGCTGAATCATGAGAAAATAAAAAGATGCTTTCATCTAATTGTTTTGAGAATTTGAACTGACAAGAAATGATGACCCAGGAAATGCATCTTCACATTTCACCTAAAGAAGTAAAATTAGATAGCTACAATGAAGATCCCTTAAATTTCCCTTTAAGTGAGGTTACACAACAGTGTGGTTGTGTGCAGGTTGAAGGTTGAAGAAATCAGGACTATATTCAGACAGAAGTCAGAACAAGAGTTTAGAGAAATAGGACATGACTGATTCTTTGAGAGACTCTGAAAATACATGGCTAGAGCTTTACAATATGTGGATGAGAAAGAAGGACACAGAGAACACTCAAAAGTTACATTTTCAAACAGTATCTCCTTGTGATGGTTTGGAATTAAGGAAACTGGTTAATAATAATCACAGAAGTTGTCAATTTAGGATTAAATCAACTAAGCCAAGTTCAAGAGCTCCTTAGACTAAGGGAGGATCATGTCTTGAAGCTGAGCAAACGAATTTTTTAAAGGAGGATAACAAGATTTCACTATGGAGCGATTTACTTATGGCAGCAGGTAGTTTTAGTGACAGGCTTGTCTACACTTTAAAAGGCTTTTCTGGTATGCTTATACCTGTAGAATATATTCGCAGCTTTTCTCTGTGAAGATTCAGTGTTTCTTTGCTAGCATAGTTTAAATGATTTTCTCAAACGGAAAAACCAGTGTTGGTCCAAAGGGGTATAACTGTTTCAGGTCCAGGGAACAGCTGGCTAACAGTGTCATTTCACACAACAGTTATCTTGTCAAAACACTGATGTAGCCCAAATAGACAGGTTTTGATTTTCAATTTATGTTTGAACTGATTGCAAAAAACCCAAAGTTGTTGTATTCCATAATTCTGGAGTAAAATATGTTCATTTTAATGGTAAATAATAATTTCTCTGTAAAAGTCTGGTTTTATAAATGTATACCACAGGTTTTCTAAATGTATCGCTTCCCTTAGACAAAATTAGTAGATTATACAATCCAAATTAGCTCTCAAAAGAGAGCAATTCCATTTTCTCTAGAATATGCTTCTGTAAAATTCCCAACTACCTTGCTTGCAGTAAGGATATGCAAGTGTTGTTACAGAACACCCATTTGTCAGACCAATCCTGGAAAATTTAACAGTTCACTCTAAAAATTCAAGTGAGCGAGCAGTGTCATTAAAACGAAATAGATTGTACTCATGCTTGAAGTTTAAACTGTGCATATTTTTTTCAGAAGTGCTAGAGTACAACTTCAGTGTCTTGATAGAAAGGCGAAACTCAAACTCACCATCCTTCAGCTGTGTGCTAGCAGCTACACAACTGTTTAATTTGAAATTATCAGTAATTATATTCTATTGGAGATGGGATAGATTAATAAAATGTCTTAAAGTAATGACAGCTAAAGCAGAACTCTACATATTGCCACAAAAGCCATGAAAGTTTAACTTCAATCAGATTGTCATGTCTTTGTGTCCAATGCAAATGCATGAACACTTGCCAGCAGCTCAAACAGAAGTTTTAATCCTATTTGATGTTACAATTTGCAGGGGATGTTGTTTTTTTTGGTTTGTTTTTTTTTTTTTTTTGTGTGTGTGTCTTTTTTTTTTTTTATTTATTTATTTATTTATTTTTCCAATGGATGTAAGCAATCTATTTTTCACTGCAAGGAATTTTAAAAGAAAAACTGTCATGTTTATATAACTTCCAGTACATCTGAGCAGGAAGCAAATAGAAACCTCTATTTTTATGGTAGCTTGATTCTACAGATTGTTCTGTCACTGCCAAGTGAAGACCAGGCTGAACATTTAATATAATTCAGGAGTTCTGAAAATGCACGTTTCCTTCCTTGCATGAACATTAATATTGTCTTTTAAATTGTTTAAAGTGAATATTTTGAGTTTTGGAAATGCCAAAGTAGACATGCATGAAAAAGAACTTTTTGATGGAAATGTCTGTGATGGATATGACAAAGAAAATTGTTTGAAACTTTGAAGAGAATGAAAAGGACTGGGATTAAATGGACATTTTTAATATGCCACCAGAAAGCTTCAATACAGCAAAAATTGTTACTATAAAGCTATTTGTTAATTCTGTTATAGTGTCAGTATAGAAAAATATCTTTTCCTTTCTTCTTTAAAAATAAAATATGTCTTAAATATTATCTCATATATATTAATGAGCATTTGAATAAGTAGAATAGAAATATAATTTTGAACTAAAAAAATCCCCCTTGGACAACGAAAGTATAAACTAGTAAATAGAAAATGCCTTAGCTGCAAAATAATTTTTTCTAATAAAAAAAAAAAAGTGACAGTTTCATAAAAGCTTTTTTAAAATATACAGCTCTCATAATTAATAATGAAGACTGTTATCTAGTTATTTCAATAAAAAATTTGAATGCAGCTGACCTTTCTGTTTTCTCTGCTGCATTATTAATGATGTTGAAGAGATCACTAGGTTATTGTTCTAGCAGTATGTATTTTGCTTAGCTGAGGTTTTGGTTTCCATGTAATGCTGTTTGAAATGTTGCAGTTGAGTAGATTATGTACGCAGCTGAGATGAAAACTGTAAAGCTTTCTGACTTACAAATCCAGCATGTCAATACATTTCAGCTGTCCAGCTCCACCTTTAGGCATTTGGAGTACATATATAATCCATAGCCCACTCTTGATTACTCCATCTAAATGGCAAACTTCATTCTCTGGCAAAACACCAGCATAAGGTGGACACAGCAGCTGAATTTGCCTTGAATCAGAACAATATCTATATATAATGATAAATGCAGGTCTAGAAGGGTTGAGAGCACTCCCAGTTTGTGGTAACTTGTCTTTAAAAGCACTGGTCACCAACTACCTGCAAAGAAGTCTGGCAGGAGTCCTAAAAACCTTAACCTTCTCCTTTTATTAGCTCAGGTTGCTTTATTTTTGAATACATATATGTTATTTTCTTTGTTTATTTTTTCTTTGTTGTTGCTGTATTTGGGTGGTTTTTTTTCCCCAAAGTTCATCATACTCTCTGAAAGTTCACTGAAATATCTGACATTTTTGAGTGCACTAATCTCTTTGTTGTACTCTTTATAAGTACATGTAGTTGAATTTCCTTGTCTCTGAGTTTGCATAATTTTAAAGTCTTTGTTAAGCCTTTGAATTGGGCCAAAAAATACTAGGTATTTCAGAATATCTGAACAGGTCTAGTCTGATATTCCTGCTCCTATAAATAATAAAACTGTACCTTCTCTTCAGCCAAGATTGATTCTTCTATATTTATTGCATATTGGAATTTGGTTTTGCTTTTTTCATGCAGGTTTCAGAATAATTAAAACTTTACAATTTCTGTTAACCAAAGATACTCTACCACTGCCATACAGACTGTTAGGAGTGAAAAAGCTTGCTCCATATTATCACAGAATATGCTGTGTAGTAGAGCTTACACAGTAGAGTTTACACATGTGAAACTAGATGTTTTAAGTATCATCTGCATACTCTTACATTTCAGCTGAATATACAAGACCCCAAATCCACATCAATTCTCATTGGAGTGTATATCTTCTTCAAATAGTGTTGAAGGGGTTTTGCTTCACCACTGATTGGCACTCAGCAAAATTTATGTATGCAGGAAGTTTCTATGATGTCACTTGAAATGCTTGATTGAAATGGAGTATAATTTAAAAGATTTGCCAAGGCAGCAAAAGGAAAACTTCAGCAATGTATTTCATGACAGATTCGTATGGTACGTTTCATAAACTTTAAAAGCTTGAAATTATAGGGACTGCTTCCAGGTACAGTTGCATTATTTACATGAAATTGAGACAGCACTCTCAGTGATTCAAAGCTTAAGCATAGTTTTGTTTTGGTTGGTGGAATAGGGAATTTACTTCAAATACAGAATACAGACAGCCTAGAGTTGTTAGTGGCGAAAAGTCCTCTTGTGTGCAAGCCAAAACAGGTAAACATTCGACATCAAGGTGTAATTGGTGACAGCCACATTCAGGCATTTATGTCATGGAAAGCTGGAAGACAATAATGCTATCTAGGAGGAACAACTATTATTATACATAGAGATAGCCAGACTTTAATTAAGAAGTAGGTGATGGCAATTGTCCCGTTTTGCTGTCTCAGTAGAAACCAGGCTGGATTTAATTTTGTAACTGTTTCTCCCAGATTTATTTTTTTGTTTTGTTTCCTTTTTATTAATTTTAGCATGTGAATAATAGGTGGTCCTCTTCAAAGTAGATACAAAAAAATAGATGAATCAGATTGTTTACAATGGGTTTGTTTGTGGGATTGTATTTTCTGTTTTTTTGGTTTTGGTGGTTTTTGGGGTGTTTTTTTTTTTTATAAAATCTTTAAATTTTAGCTGCCATTTTTCATAATGTTCCACAACATAATGTTTTTCTTAGATATTCATGTATTAAAAAAAAAATCCTCATGCAGTTTTATTTTAAACTGAATATGCTTATTAATAACCATTTAGCCTAGGGTCTGAAGAAGTCAATAAATAAACCCACCAATCAGCATCTATTCTTTTCACAAGCCAGGGGAAATAAATATTTATAAGGTTATGCATTGTAATATTTTTAACTCATTAAATAATTTTTAATGCAGACAACCTAATAGACCTTTATAAAATCACTGGAGAACTTCAAATTCAGCAATACTGCTGGTCATTTAAGTTTTTCAGTTAAATAACCATTTTCTGATTTATCTTTTCTTACTGCATTAAAGTAACATGAAATACCTGATAAAGCAAAGCTTGAAAAAAGATAGTGTGACATGAAGAGGAGTACCCAGGTGTCTTGTACTCTGAGAAACAGTCACTAGGTTTCTTGTGGGTCATAAAAGACACACAGAGTCAAGCACAGCATGACATACACTTGGTCTTTGAAAGCTCATTTAATGAGAGACTAGGTGAATGGCATGCAATATGAAAGTTTTTTTGGGGCAATGTAGTCACTGAGGGTGAAATTAGGTTTTAAGTAAGATTTAAGTGGTTTTGCACTGGTTCTCCTCACTTCTGTGATTTTTTCAGCCTGAGAGTATAATTTGCAGGAATATCTGGAGATGTGATCCCTTCTGCTGCAGCGGGTGACACTGCTTTATCCTGACTTGATACAACAAAGATCTTTTAAGTAATGCGTTCTCTGCACTGTTAGGTATTTCCCTAAAAGTCTCCTTGAACAGCAGCTGCTAATGCACCATAGTAGTGATATCCTGCTAGATAAGAAACTAAAAGCGCTTGTTTTGTGTATCCAGTATTAAAGCTGTATTCCCTTATGCTGTATGAGTAGAATTTCTGCTCCTAAAGGGAAAGGGATTTTCCATTGCTACTTCATTGCAGAGTTGGATTAACTTTGAGAATAAAATAAATAGCTTCACAGCTATGAAAAATGAGTTCTGCCCCTGGTGAATGAGAATTAGTGTTACATTGGGCAAGAAAAGCAACATTTTAATGAAGTGTCCACCCTCAGGCACCTCTTCCTGACAAGACACCTGTGAATCTTTGTCAAATACTTATGTAGTTCAGTTTCGTGTATGTCGAATTACTTGGTTGGGTGAAGAAGACGCTATATGCTATCTTTGGCAATTCAAACCTTTGTAGAAGCCTGGTTTATAGCTGCCTGGGAGAATATTGGCTCAGTTTTCACAGTGTTCTCATTTCAGAGACATTCTAACCTAATATCATTTTACTCTTAAATCAGCAAGAAAGTAATTCTGCAGACAAAGCTACAACAGCAATTTTTCTTTTACCCCCGAATTGCCTCAAAATGAGTCAGAGTATCTCGCAACTGTATGGTATCTTTTCAGTTAAAAATACAATTAATTCAGTTTTAGTTTTAATTGTCTTTGCTGGTGGCAGAATTTATTTCAGTTAATTTAATTTGATCATTGCTATTTCAGACATTAATCAGCATCCTATTAAACCATCTCACAGATATTAATTATGCCCCAAAATAGCCCTGTGATGTACAGTCAGGGAAGAATTAATCCTCAAGGGACAGGAAGTCCAGAATTTCCTTTGATACGGATTACAAAATTTCCATCAGTTTGGGTTTGGATTTCCAGAAATATTCAACTCTCAATTTTTGCCAGCTTGTGCAAACCAGGTCCAGTGGGGTGACTGAAATTCTGGGAACTAAAATCAGAGCCCAATTGGAGAATGTGCAAGTATTTTCCCACGCTGGCACTTCTCATCTCAACAAGTATTTTATAGTCATTACAAAGAAAGAGAATGAATTTTGACACTGTCTGGGAACCGGTGGAGTCAGACTACCTTCAGAGGCAGCTATGATCTAAGTCAAAGAAACCAGGAGCGCAGAAATTATCTGAAGTAGCCAGATATTCCCATACCCATATCTATCTACCACAGAGCCCTGATCAGATCTTGCTTTTTTGTTTTCCTCATTACTTTAGGCATGTTACTTTATTTTTGAATATCAGGGACTGATTCTGTATGTGAACTGTGTTGGGATTCATTGATGGGGTGAAATACCAGGTGACACCTGCCATAGATACTTGCAATGTAAGGTGAGAAGGATCCTTCAGTTATTATTTTTTTTATAACCATGGGCAAAATGATGATCTAGGATTTGTAATTATCCATTGCATTAAACAAGCTGATGATCTATACAGCTTTCTCTTCCTATGTACCACCACAGTTCTGCAATGGAAGTCTTCCCCTAGTTTTAATTCTGGAATCAGAGCTATATGATTCCAGAAAATACCTTTGGGGAGCTTAGTATGTCTTCATGTGATAAATGATATAGATGAGCCTTCTGACTATCTAATTCGATGAACTATTAAATGGTATCTTGCCTCTGGCATCCTCATCAGTCTTAGGTCCTTGTCATATTTAAGGTGGAGGTATAAAGATCATGCATCTAGAGAGCAAGCGAAGCTGGTGGGAGAGTTTGGAATATTTGAGTGTCCCTAGTTTATTCTAGCTGAATGTTCTCTCATCCACTCACCCTCTGCTGACAGAGTAATCATTGCACAGTGTGAGTAAGGCTTGTGAACAGTTACTTTTTGCATTCTGCTGTCTCTGCTTTCTCTGTGTTAGTGTTTTATGGATTTTTAACTTTGGTTGAGCTGCTTTTGCAGTTCAGTGAGTGTTTATTTTCCTGCTACCTACTCTATATGTATGTGAACCACCATTGAATCGACACTGTTGAATCTAAATGCTGTTTTGAAAATGTGGAGCTGACTTGAATATTAAGGAAACCTGATCTAAAGCTCACAGGGATTTGAAGAACAGCTTATGTGTGGTGTACAGGCTTTAGCTGGTCATTTATGTTAGTAATGGACTAGTGCAGTATTATGCTGCTACTTAGGCTGTTAATGCTCCTTACAGTATTGATTAGAACATGTAGCTGAGGGTTTCTGAGGAAATAACTTCAAATAAATGTTACAGCATTTTCTTGTAATTTGGAAGACCTTTTCTATCACAAACAAGATAATTAACTTTTTTTTTTTGTTTACCTCTTACTCAGTTCTTGTTGCAAATGAAATGAGAATGTTGCAAATGAAATGAGAATGTTGCAAACATTATGTCTGCCATTCAAGAAAATCCTTCTGCATGAAATCACTGTTGCAGAAACCCTGCACAGATATGGTTTTATTCATTTCCTTGTAAAGTGCCTTGCTCTTTCCTGTCAGTGTACTAATTACATGTTTAGCAAAGGTCAATGTCCTTTTCAGTCAATAATGCTACTTACTTTGGATCTAGATATCAGACCTGAAAAAAGGTTTGAAGAAAGTGTGATGAAATAATGAATTTCTGATTAAATTCTGAATTCAGTAAATTTACTCAGGTAAAATATTCTGAGAATTTTACCTATTGGTAAGTAAACTCGAAGTGACTTATACCTCAATACTGACCAATATGGAAGAAAGTTCTGAAATCTGTAGTATTACAGTCAAGAATTATTCTTGCCTGAATTAAACCTATGACTTCTTTGGAATAGCGGAATTTTTCTCCTCTGGCTGTTAAACAGTCCAGGATTTTACCTTTTATACAATAGTTGTAGCACTGTCACATTCCCAGTACTTTCAGCTTCAAGATTTTTTTTTCTCTTTATAATGGGATTTATACAAGAAAAAGGTGTAGTTCTTCATAGTTTGAGTGACGATGACTCAGAATTATTTTAATATCTGGCTGCAAGAAATTGTCTATCTCAGCAAAGGCTGAGACCTTGAAATAAGCAAATCCATAAGCATGCAGACTGCTTGAGATCTAGAATAAAAATTTTTGTTTCTCCTCTGAGAAGGCATATGCTGGTAGGAGACAGGTAGTAGAAGTACCTTCATCAGGACTGTGGTTATTAGAGACAGATTTACCATACCACTTCTATTTGGTCAAACTCAATTGATGTCAAATGATGTTCTTCATTGCTAGTACAGTTAGAGTTAAATCAGACCTAGTGTAGAGAATATCTCCCTAGAGTAAAAATGTGGCATCAATATCAGAATAGTCAGAAAGAAAGCTTTGAACTATGTATGCATGTGTGCGTATGTTTGATTATAGCTGTAATTACATATTTGACTGTGCATGCTACTAGAGGCTACTAGAGTTTTCTCTCAGGAACACACATTTTACACACATTTATTTATTAATTATTCGTCTGCTATATCTAAAAGGAACGATTCTGTTGTTTATCCAAGCTTTCTATTTGCTGCTTAAACAAATGTTCATTGTGCTATATCACAATTTGTCCATACCTTCAGCTGTGTGTAATCTTCTGCAACATTTAATCCCTTTTCCATTGCCACACAATCATCACTTCAGCAATTGAATTTGGTCTTCCTAGATGTTTATGCATATTGTTCATCTATATTCAAGGAAATATTCAAATGGCCTCGCATATTTTCAAATCTCTTGGGGATTTCTGTCTAGAAGCTGTCCTCCCTGTGTTTCCCAAAAGAAGAATGCAGAGATGATGATGCTTAATTTAACATGTAATGAACTCCCATATTTCTTTCCTTTCACAAATAAAGGACTTGTTATTTTTTGTATTGTCTTTCAGACGTTTAGCTAGCATCCAGCTTGCTATACAAATGAATTTCAGATGGCTCACTTTCAATCTGAGCTCTTTGGAAGGAGGATATTTTGTGCATACTCTCCAACATTCTATCTAAGGCCATAGTTCCAGTCTGAGATTACTTCTACTGATTTTCCTAGCTTTCTGTGTCAAAGTGCAGTTATACAATAAAATGGTCAGGAAAGTGAGAGTTTAAGAAATCTTACCAGTTTTATGGTGAATATTGGTTGCATAGCAATTCCTGATGGCCTGATTTTTTTCGCTGTCTTTCCTGATAGCAGTCATTCTCAGGAACCTATTTCACAGCTATGAGGTTTTTCTTACTCAATATAAAGGCTGCAAATTCTATGGGTAAAACAACCATTAACATCTGAATATTCATATTATCATACACTATTTTAGTAAATACAGTCCAGTTTCATCAAACTGGCTGACTCAGAATATGAGCTAATAACCAGTGTTCAAGAGTTCATATGCCCTCTTTCACAATCAATATTTTCCTGCAATTTTAGCATGAATAAAATGTTCAATTCAAATAGAAAGAAGCCTGAAACATCTATGCCAGATCTGTTTCTGTTTTCCATTATTTGTCCTCACTTCATAAGTTCTATTTTGTCAAATATAGTGTATGATTAGTCAAATGAGTGTATGATTTGAAGATTTATTATGTAATTAATTATATGCAATTAAGTTGTTTAATTCCAGGAACCCCACATAAGTTTGTGCTTCTTTATTATTTAATATAGTTGTTCAGATGTTGGAAATGAGCACCTGTTAGCTGTTAGTCTTCCAGGTTCTTAAATATATTTGTTTGACTTCATGCAAGTGATTAATTCCTCCGATATCAGTGGTGGTGTTTTCACGTGTAAAGTTTGTATTTGTGTATAAACACTGAAGGATTTAGCACCCATGCAATCTCATTCAACACTTATAAAGAAACACAATGCAAATGAAAATTTTGTATGAATAAAGAAGTGATAGGATTTGAATAGCCATTATATAATATCCTGGGATTTCAAAATACTCTGTACACAGACGACTATAAAATATTTAATCATGCAGCTGTCCTTGTAGATTCAGACAATATGATTAGCCTTTGCCATTCAGTCATATATTTAAGTTTTAGTTATAATGATAGTTATGTTTGATGACTTAGAATCTAGATTTTGTATTAAAACCATAATAGCAATAAAAAAAAGAAAATTCCAACAACCTTAAATGTAATTAACTGACTTCTAAGAAACACCAACATTATACAAGTTTAATCTGCCAAGAAATGAACACAGTTAATTAGCAGGGCTCTGTCTTTTTCAGTCTTCAGACTTGAATACATTATTAGGACAAAACTTAAGTTGCAATTTGAGTTCCACAAGGTGCTGGTTTTCTTATAGCTCTAGACCAATGAGGATTTAGGGTTAGATTAAAGAAAAGAAAAAGAAGATGTAAGCAGATCTGAATAGAAAATCCAAAACTTGAATCCATGTCCTTTCCTGTTCAAAGCCTCAAAAACCTGAACTTCACAGTCGTGTCCCTGATTGCTCTGGTCCTGTGCTTTTGCTTCATAACAGCTCCAGCATTTTGAGGTATAAGCAAACAATTTCCCAGGTCCTTTGTATGCCCAGGTGGAATCTAGAAACTAGATAGCTTATCACTCTCATCTCAGAGCAAGCCAAGAAAATACACAAGCTAAAATGTCATTGTAGCTGGTTTTACTTTTAAAATAGTACTCAAGTTTTGTACTAAAGCCTTGTGATTCTCATACGTAGGCAGTGACATGCCAGAACAAAATCCTTTCATCTCCCATGATCTATTAGTGTGCTAAAATCACTAGGCCGGGTGGATTTATGACACCCTGTAGTATAAAATGGAGATTTCTGAAGCCAGGAAGAGGGAGTGTGATACAGTGTAGTGACTAGGATGCCTGTTTTCAGTGGAGAACATATATATAATTATATATATATATATATATATAATTATATATATATATATGCTCTCTGCACCAAGCACTGGATTTCTATTTTCTATTTAACAGCCAGTAGATGACAGATAACTTGGCTGTGAACTAACTGAGAAAAATAAGGCAATAAAAAGATGCGAAATCACTGCACCAATCATTGGCTATGAAATGCAAGACAAAACTAGGTATTGATAGCATCAATTTAGTGTTTGTTTTTCGAAATATTTGTTTCATTTTAAGTGAATGATACTCAGTTCAGTCTCTATATCATGGTGGAGCCCATCTATATCCCTGTGTAAGGAACCTGCTATCTTGAATGTGATGGGTTTGAAAAAGACTACAGCCTGCAGCATTCCTCTTGTAAAGCTTCAGGAATGAACAAGAGATTGAGGTTTCATCTCTGAGGTGAATCGGGTGATAAATTCTGGGGTTTTATATCCAGTTTGAAGACCAGATGGCTGGCACCATGGTGTTTAACATTTATATGATAAAGTCCTGTATCATAGCTAATCCTTAGGTATATGGTTAGCTTCAGCTTCAATTAACTGTTGATGTACATGTAGAGTTATTTGTTGATAAACAAAATACATATGTTTACATACTTCCTGAGATGGGAAAAGAGCACCTTGGCACTATCCCATCCTATGTGCTCTTTATGTAATTTCATGAATATCCATGGTTCTAAGTTTATATGTATACACACACAAATATATAAATATATATATGAATAGCCTTACCCTGCCGAAACCAATGGCCACATTCTTTTCAGCTTCAATAGAATAATGGTCTGAATCTACGTGCATTTTACTGCATCTTTTTGCATTATTTACAAGCCTTGAGCAATATGTATTTTACATCTTTTTAATTTACTAGATTGTTTTTCTATTTTAAGGAAGGTAATAAATTTTTCTAGGATGAAATACATTATTTTGTAAAGAGTACTAGTGGAAATTAGACTAAATGTTCCATTAATAGCCTGACAAATTTAGTTAGAAATTAATCCATTGTGAATTAGTTCAAAGAGAAGCTGAAACACAACTGATATTAACAGTGGTTCTATATTCTGTGCCTTTATATGAGATTTAAACACACTAACTTCACAAATAAAAAACACTTCAATAAATGCTCTCTGTCTTGAGAAATAGATGGTTAGTGAAACACCTGGAATTTCTTGGGATTTTATAGATGGACCGATGGAGGATTTTTTACATGTGGTTAACCCGAAATATATATGTGTTGAGTACCAGAGGATGAACTAGGAAGCAGCTCCCAATTCCATCAGCTTCTTGTTTCTTCCTTTGATTTTTTTTCTTTCCTTTCCTTTTTTTTTTTTTTTTTTTAGTAATTTCAGACAAGTTTTCTTATGCCACTTTCTGCATGTCTAAGATGGAAATAGTATATTTCTTCCCTTTGAAAAAACATTTTGAGACATGCAAGTAAAAAATGCTATGTAAGAGCTTTGGATTATTATGGTAATTTAAGAGATAATGAATGTCATCCTACAAAATAACTTGGGAACTGTTACATGGAATACTAAATGTTTTTTAACCTCTTGAGTTTGAATTGCTGTTTGGTTTCTGAGCCTAGACTGGTGCTTTGTTTGAAACTTCTTTTGAAATCATTTCCACCTGTTTAAGCAGTTTTGACTTTGCTACAGACATGGCACAATAGTTGCATTATAGTGAGTAGGCTGCTTGTCAAATGTAAAACCTAGATTTTAATTTCCTTACATCTTGCTGCTAAAGCTGTTCAGCTCTCTGGATAATTTCCTGTCATGCAAATGGCAGTTGACATGTCTGCCCATCAGTTCTGTTCCTACATATTTCCAAATTTAAGAAATCAGATTTAGTTTCAGGTACTATTTTAAGAGAATGAATTATTTAATGAAATAATAAAAAAGCAAATCTTGTTTTGTATGGTTTCCATTTTCACTGCTTCTATAACAATTCACAAGTTCTCTGAATACTGGATATGGTGTTGAACTGAACACACCTGAGGTATAACATCTAGTACTCTTGTGAACATCAGCAAGAGCAGACTTTTTCCATGAACATATGGAAACTATTTGGAGATATGTATCATTCAAGTGCCACCACTCCGGATTTCAGGTGTTTACCCCACCTCCTGTATACTGCACCTAGTAGCAGAAATATCTCCTCCGCCCCTTTCTCCTTAGGCTGGCCTGATTACAGCCAATAAATACATGTGTATGCAGTCACTGTTGCAGTATTTAGATAAAATTGAAAACCTCGTATCGGTTCTGCAATCCTGAGATGAATTGCACTCTGAGATAGATTTTCAGATATTCTCATTTCATAACTCTGAAAGGAAACATTCTGCTAGCACAGTTTTGCCTGTTTTGCAATAATAGCTACATCTTACTCTGACTTAGGTTTAACACGTTTGATAAGATGAAAGGCAAGCTGACTGCTTAGACTTATATGAAGAAAAAACCCAAAAGGTTATGACATTTCCATTAAGAGCGTTTACAATTGACTTTGTTCATATAGATTTAATTGTGAAATCCTTAGTGGGTGTAATGAGCAAGCTTTAGTCACATTAAAGATGAGCTGTTCTCAAAAAAAAAAAAAAAATCAGCTCAATCTCTGCAAAAAGCATTGTTATATTTTGGAAGAAATGTAAAATATTCAAAGATTTTATAACTGCCATTAAAAGAAAAAATAAAATTATTAATAATCACAAGTTTGTTCATTAAAGGGTCCATGACAAGCTAAAGAAGAATATTTAAGGCTGCGGTAGTCAGACTGGCAACTTTATTTGCTGTTACTGCACTGGTTTCGTAATATGTACTACACTATTTAGATTTTTTTTTTTTTTTTCCCAAAGATGACTGAAACCTTTTCTGGGTCTTACAGGGAAGAAAGAGAGAGATCTAACATCAGCAAAGGGACCTGCAGTATCTAGTTGAACAACAGAGGAAATACATTGAAAAGCTTAAATTATTGCTTAATGAAAAACGCTGACAGTCCTGATAAAAGACACAGAAGATTCCACTCTGATTATGTTTCAAAAAACAGTGCTATCACTTTATGCTGCAAACTCTTTATAATGCAGCAAAACTATTCTTTTCGAAAGTAGTGTGAAATTCAGTGGGAATTTAACTTTTTTAGTCTTCTTACTGTTTATTGCTTCTAGGGGTAAGAAGACTGGACATGATATAGATTTTTTGATCACCAATCCAGGACCAAGAGAAGACAATGAACTTCTGCATAAAGTTGTTGACTTATGGAAAAAGCAGGTATGAACTAAATAACGTTTGGCCAAAGAGGAAATATTCTAACAACGCCAATTTAAGCTTATGCAGTGCTTAAAGAATGTTGACTCCATTTTACAGATGACTGGAATATTTTGAAATTGGATAGTGCTCTATTTGGTTATTAATCAGAACGATCTAGGTGCATCCTCCAGCTCTGAATGCTAAAGTTGAAGGTTATATCAGAAGTACTTTGCACACATTCTGTTATATCTTACTCTAAGGCTATGCAGCTAGCCAGACATAAGAATCAAGCTAGGTGGAGTTTTGAGTGTCACAGAAAACTGTTCTTATACTTTGAAATAAAAATGTATTTATTTAATTTCTCATTGAGATGGGAGTAGGTTCTCCCAAAGGGAACCACTGCAGGGAGCTCCAGCTTTAAGTGTAGTGGATTTGGGTGTTGTCATGATGTGAGGTGAGCAAGTCTGAAAGCTTAGATACCAAAGCCCTGGAATTCTAGCTTGCTTTCAGCCCATAGGCCAGCATTTTTCCTGGCTTCCTTTGGAATATTGTAAAAATTGGCATAGTCTTCCATGATGTCTGGGTTTGGAAGAATGCACACATTTCACGGAGGAACTGTTCATCTAAGAGGGCTTGGGTTTTTTTCTATTCAGCTTTCCTCAGTTTCAAGCAGCTCTGAAGTTGGTGGAGTCTGAATTACAACAGATGCCTGTACCTCAAAATATTGCTGGGTCAGAAATATAGTATCTTGGGAAGAATTAGCTTTTGTTTCTTCTTCTACCTTTCTAGCCAGCTAAGACATTTTTCAACATTTACTACCTGTATTGTTCAAAGGAATCGAGTACATTTCAACAAGTAAGAGGCCAATACTCTTGAGGTAAATCACCAAATACTCCACTGCTAAGTCAGCTTTTAGTGCAGATAGCCTGGAAAGAATGCTTTTGAACTGATTCTTGAACTCTGTACTTTACTTAATGTGCAGTGGGTTAACACAGGAAAGACATCCAACCAGACAAAAGCTTAGCTGACTATAAAAAGTGACCTGTTTCAAGGTGGTCAAAATCTTTCAACTGGCTTTAATGGAAGGGCTTCAAAGGGCTTGTTTTATCCTGGTAAAATATATTGACTGAATTCCTCTTTCTTCAGTTGGCTTTTTGTCTTTGAAATGTTAACAGATTATTATTAATTTTTTAGATTTCTGTGACTTCCATCCTAATTCTCCACAGCAAGTGTATGTATTGAAGTAGATTGCTAGCAGGTATAATTTATCATGCTCCAATGAAATGCAATGATGCTGTGACAATTAATGAGTGCTGAGGAGCTACTCTATTTTTATCTTTTATTATTTATGGAAAGTTTCTTTCTCAGTCATTCTACTCCCTTTATTCTGAGAAAAGTTGCATTTTTTTCTTGGAAGTTGTTCTTTTACCTGCTTAAGCAGACTTGAATCTCTAGAAACCCATGTGGGTGCTCCAAAAATCATGTTTCCTATACACAGCAGAAAGGAAAAGTGACAACAGGCTGAGAATAGAGCCTGTCCCGAGTGCAGCCTTTTATTCCTTCTCCCATTTCATCATACTCCATTCACATGAATAAGAACAGTGACTATGGTCTGGCAACTGCTGAAGCTTTTCGGGTCACTCAGAGCTGCTTTCATTAAATGGAATTTAAAGAAAATAAATAGAAAATAAATCATTCTTGATGATTTTTTAAGGATAAAATTTGGCAGAAACGAGTGCAGGGAGAGTATGGGAGGTCAAGGGTAGCCAAGGGTTTGATGAAAAGATTAGGATTAATTTAGAAATCCCAGCATGGCAAAAAATGTCAGAAGGAGAGGTGCACAATGGCCATAGAAACCAAACCCAAACAAGCTGGGAACTGTTTAAAGGTATGGACACATATTTCCTGTGTTCTGTTTGTCCTCCAGAATTTTTATGGCTTATACTGCTAGCTATACTGCTTCTCTGCTGTGGCAGTTGTAATATACAGGCTTTTACTGGTACTACTAAAAAGTAAGCTGCCAGCAAAATCAAAATGCAAAAAAGAAAGACATGAATTACACTCCACTTGTTTTTTTATTACCTTTGATTTCTAAGGGGGAGGGGAAGACAGACAAAACCCCTCAAATCTAAAGCACTTTTATACTTTTTGACAGTACACCTGTAGTCTGTTCCACAGCTTTCCACTTCTGTGCTACTGCTTCAAAGCCCAGATTCATCAAAGAACATCACTGAGGTCACAATGTTGACTTCCTTTCAGCAGCTCTTAGTGAAGGATTCTGCAATGTTTAGCTTCTAAACTACAGACCTCAGTTTTATTTAAATAGTATAAAAAGGCCTTTCTCCTAGTTGAAAAGTTTAATGTAACAAGATCCTTCCATTGAAAGCTGCTGAAAACTAAGTGATTAAATCAACACCATCATGTTCTTTGATGCAGCATCACCAGCAGTAAATGGGCCAAGGAACAGATAATACAAAGTCACCATTAAGCTTCTCAAAGTAGAGCATCAAAATGGAAAAGCTGCAATGTAGTACACAGGTTATGGTTTTAATCATTCCAAAAACCTTCTTAGGGAAACTAAGAAATTACTTCTGTGGGTTAGAGCCTGGAAGTCTGAGGGCAAACAGGCTCTGTTCCTGTTGTTACTTTTAACAAAGGAAAGGTACCATTACTAATGGAATTTCTGCACTTTTCATTTGTTCCTTTTGTATTCATGTAAGTATAATGTTGCATTTTTCTTATGGCTTTTAGGAAAATTAAGAATGTAGATGCCTGCCTGTGTATGCTTATTGCAGTGTATTAGTAGTATGGTTTAGACTCTATTTTTCACCCTTACTGAGGTGAATAGCTCAGGAAGAGGAAGTTTTGATGTCCCATTAAGGTGGACGATGAGGAACAAGTAACTGGTCTCACTTTTTCATTGCAGGAAACATTTTTCTGGAAACAGGGTTCACAGAATAGCAACACTTTCCTTATTGAGTGACAGCTGGATTTTAGCAGCAACAAAGCCTATTTAGAAGACAAGATACAGAAATGGTTAAGAGGCATGGTGCAAAGAGCTTATTTTTTTTCAGATGAATGCTCTGCCCATGATGCAGAGCTCCTTTATGAACACGTATTGATTGTCTCATGTCTCACCTTTTGACTCAATGTTTTATGATTTTATTTATTTATTTTTATTTTTTTTTTTTTATTCTGGCTCATCTTCAGCAGGGGCTGAGGACACTCTTACCTAAAATAGACTGTTGCATGGTGGTTAGAGCACTGGACATGAAAGAACTTGGCTTAAATCACTTTAGGTAGAAGATGGGTTGAATCTGATTGTCCTGCTTGTGAAGTCATTGCATAAAGTAGGCAGAAGTGTTCCATTTCCTGCTCTAAGTGAAGATCCAGACAGCAGTGGCATTTCTTATGGCATTTGATCTTTCTGGTCTGTATTGTACATCTGTATGTAGGAAAGTATCCGTGTATGTATATCTATCTATCTTGTTCACCAGTGCAAATGCTCATGTCATAGAGAGAGGGAAACATCATTCCTGGACTCCGGTGCTGGTCTGTCCATTGCTGTCAAAATCAGGTGGTTCAGGACATGTCCAGAATTAGACCATTCTGACATACAGGGAACTTTAAAATGCAAAAGGGCTCAAGGCAGCTGCATGATTCTGCAACAGCTGCAAAGTTCTGTATTGCTGATCAACCCTTTGATGCCATTTGCTAATGATTTCTCTCCCTGCCTGGTCAGGGAGAGGAATCCCTCCATTCCTCAGGCCTGACTGCTCCCAGGCATCTGTTACTTGAGCTTTATAGAATTCAGTATGTATCACCTAGGTAGAGATATTTCCGAACTAACACGCCTACGTTCTATTTTGGATTAGCTATAGGAATTGAATTACAAAAAAAATCCAGAAAGAAGTAAAGAGCAACAACATATATCCATTTCAGAAGAACATACTGGACTAGATTTTCAGGTGGTATAAAATGTTCCAATTTAGCTTTAAGATAATTAATACAGCTACCAAGAATTTTGAATAATGGCAGCTTGCAACATTAAAAATAGGATAGGGTTTCATTTAATTAAAAGAGACAAAGAATGCTAATGACCATATTTGGATTTATTTTTCAGCTATTAATTTTATATTTTTCAAAAAAATCACACTTCAGTTTGATCATGGATTTACTCCAATATCAATGGTATTGATGTGCCAGCAGTCTATTTAACTAAAAGTCCATAATACTATAAAAAAAGGAAAAATGGTTGCGGGTATTAACATAACTGCCCTAAGCCCATACATCTGGTTTTGATGGTGCTGTAAATTTGAGAAATGAAAACACCTACATTTTAAAACTTGATTGTGTAAACAATGTCTACAGCACTTTATGGTGTATAGATCAAACTGAAATTTGCAAAGAGCTGCATATTCCCTGACACAAAGTAATGAGAAGGCCGCTGGTTTGCAGCTAGCAGTAGCCAGTTTCACACAATCTGCATAGCTGGCTGCTCCTCCAGGCAATACTTTTTCAAAACATACAGAAGTGCCACTTCAGCTTTATTTTATGGGGTAATGGTTATGTCCAGTGCCTAATCAAATTAGGTTAATTAGAAACATCCCAATGGACATGATCTAGGATTTGGCTCCTATTTAAGGGTGATATCCTGACTTTGAATCAGGTTTCAACTGCTTGTTGAACTCAGCACTTGTGTAATTGTTGCCTAACTGCATTTTATTTTAAGTTGAAGTAGATATTTACAGCGGTCTACATCCTCTTATATTCTTCCTTTTAGCTTTAGAAATTCCTCAGCCAGCAAACGAGGATAAAACACTACAGAATAACCCAGAGACAAGAAGTCCTAAAATACCTTTCTAGCCATAAATGCTAACTGTGACCATCTGCGTATACTTAATATGTATTCAAGTAGAAGACACAGCCTAGTCAACAAGGGAAAACAGCAGTAGGAAGGCTCCAATACTGATTTGTTGCAACTGCTTCATGATTGCTTGGTGTTAACTCCAAGGAGTATTCCCCTGAAGTTCCTAAATATGAAAATAGGATAAGGAAAAAAAAAAAGAAAAAAAGAAAAAGACACAACTTTAAATGCTGTGGTTTAACAGGCAGAATTTGTACTCTTCAAGCAGCTGAGAGATATCAAAGGGAGGACCTTTAGTAAGTGTGGTAACCAGGATGACTTCAGATAAAGTGCATTCAAAGACTGATAATGTCGAACCTCCCCCATTTTAATTTACAACTTTGTATTCCTCTATATATACAAGTAGCAAGCTGAAAAAATTACTCTCAAAACTAAGTAAAGCTGATGCAGAAGACATCTATAAGATGATAACACAGCTAAGTGTTAGAATGAACATACTGATGAAAGAGAGGATACAATGTATGACTAAACATTAAAAATGAACATCTTAAAAGGTCTGAGCATTTTATGCCAAGGACGTTTTATCTATTACAGACATAGAAGTAACGCATAATAATATGTCCTCCAGAGCTTACAGGCTAAAAATCCACGTATGGCCTACTGGTGGCCCTATGTGACTGTCCCCAGATCTCACTGAGAAAAAACACTTGCTAGGTGCTCTCTTCTTGCCCATGAAAACAGAAATCACTGCAGGCTGTGGTATCTTGCTGGATTTCTCAAATGATCAGAAACAAAACTTCAACTTGGTCTTTGCACTTACAGTAGGAATTCTATTCCTTTTGTAGTCCAGCTAAAGATAGGCTTTAATTCCTGATTTCTTGCACCAAAATGAGGAGATTTCAACTTCATTTGAATAAAGACAAAAACACTGATACAAACTGTGACAAAGTGCAAAACTGGTGATCTTAGCACACTGTCTACAAACATCATACAGATATTGAATATGTAAATAATTGGAACTATAAAATAAGATTTTACCAAAGCTTAATCTGGTTAAGATTTTGCCTAATGAAAGACATAATTTAGATTTGTTCTGGGATATGCTATGCAATGCCCCAAATCTTAAAGAGCAGAAAGAAAAGTGAAGCAAAAGATGAGAAAGCACTGATGAAGTAGCTAGATGATTTTTATAGAGAATGGGAAGAATGCCAGTGCTTAATCAAAGCTTGAAGTCATCGATTAATGTTCAATGATCAATGAAAATAGAAGTATTTTTAGCATTAAAAGTGACAAAATTAACATGAAGGCAGGCATAGTTTCATCAAAAAGAGTGAGGTAATAAGCAGTTATGCATTAACATTCAACAGCTGGTTTGAGTCTATATTTGGATATAGCAAACATCAGTGCCTTCTCACATTGGAGTAAAATTAAGAACAATTTCCTATCTCTTTTAAAGATGGATATGAAAGGGTGCCTGCTAAAATTAAGCATTTTCAAATAATCAGACTTAGAAACTAGTAATCCAAGAGAATGAGCTATGTAAGTAATTTCCTGTTATTTAGAAGAGGATTTATAAGTTTATAAAAATTCCAAGGAAGTCAAGGAATGTCAATGCAAATCGAATAGTTATCATTTAAAAAGTTGGCCCAATGACCCATAAAACAGCCTGTGACTGATTTGCAGTAAAATAATGGGATTGTTAATTTGGAACAAATCATCAACAAAAACCTGGAGGCTGAAAATATAATAATATCTATCAGCATGTTTTCATGAAAATTATATCTTTTAAAGTGGTTTTGTTATGCTTTTTTGTTGTTCAAAATTATAGCTCTCAGTGACAAAAATAATTTTATTGCTATATTCTCCAAGGTATTTAACATATTATCATGTAAAATTACCACAATTGCACTATATAAAAGAAATAATCAAGACATGGTGTTTAATATTGAGATGTTCTTCCAGAAAATCAGTTCACTGTCGCCAGTGTTTGTAAGAGGTCTGAAGTGGAGACCACTGTAGTTAACCATCAACAGCCATGAAACAAAACTGTTTCTATACACTCTCAGTTCAATATTAGAAAAAAACCCAAACCAAAACCAACACTCCCTTCGCCAAAAAAACCCTCCAAAACAACCAAACAACCAAAACCCAAGATAAATCTAATATGATTCTTTACTATATATTAATGGATATAGTAAGTAAAAATCAGGAGGCATTCTTGACCATGCTTGTTTATGGTATTAGAATCTCTAGTACAGAGGAAGGAGAATGTGTAAACATTTGAGGGTCTTCGAAGCACAGACAAATAATTGATCCAAGAACCTAAAGAAATCCTGATGATGGAAATTTTAGGAAAAAGAGTCTATACATCTCATCAGTGACGAACAGAAGTGGGTTTGATCAGCGTGCAGGTTTTAAAGAAATGTAAAAGGAGATATGAAAAGACGTGATAGTTGCAGGCTTGTTGATCTTGATGGAAACTAACAAATTTGTCTAGTCAGAACATCAAGTTACTAAGTTCAGCTTAGTAGTTTTGCTTCTATTAAACACCTGATAGACTGAAGAAAGTGGTTTACGCACTACTGTTGCTAACCTTTATAACAAAGTTAAATTTCTTTTGAAATCTCTTTTACAAGAACAAATCTCAGAAGTCTTCACTTTCTGTGAAATGTGGGAGCTTAGAGGAGGCAGTCACAGTTGTTTACTGTATTTTATGAATCTATAAAAGCTAAATTAAGGCTGAGTGTACCAAGGCTGAGGCACACATTTAAGTGTTTTTGTCATGTGTAACCACTTTCAGAAAGTGGAATCTTTTTGCCAGCTAAGCCTTCCTGCTAGAGATGGTTTCAGTGACACTGAACATTGTTGTATTATTACATATCAAGCTTCATTTCTATTCTGAAGACTTAAGGATGACTGAAGGAAGCAGTGCGATGGACAGTATCTGCTTTATTTCTTCGTTATTGTGTATTTGATAATTTGTATTCTTAAAAAGTATGTGCTGAGCAGCAGAGAGAGGGAGGGCTGCTACTTGTCCAAGGTGCTGTGCTTTGGATCTCCATGCATAGAACTGGTTGGACTCAATGATCTTAAAGGTCTTCTTTTCCAGCCTAAACAATTCTATGATTCTATGAGAGGTTTTCTGGCTGATGAAGGGAGATTGCACTTTACCTGAGGGCAGCTGAACATGCAGAACTCTAAGAAGCTTTGGAAGTGCAGGGTAAGTCTGAGATGTCCAGGAAATCAGTAGCCTGGGAAGCTGCCTAGAAATGCAAGGAACAGGCACAGAAACAGGCCAGCAGAATGACAGAAAGATGCTTTTCCTAAGGGCCTAGAAGGGATAGTGCAGAGTTCACTGCCAGTAGTCATTGAAAAGGTGGCTGGCTAAAGAGCAAGGATGAAAAAAAGTAGTACCTCTTTCCATTCAACATTTCCTATAGTGCTGGATTAGAAGGAATTAATTTAAAATGCTCTATTACTTCTGTTTTTCTCATTCTGATTGTTCTTTATTATAAAAAAATAATCTTTATGTTTTAATAAAATCTGACTTTTGCGGATCACCAGTTTTTTGGTGCACTTCCTTCAAACAAAAGGCATGGGCAGAGCTCTTCCATCTCTGGAGACTCCAGACCTTGTCACAAGGAAATCTCACACAACAGACACAGTCCAAATGCTCTGTTTGGAATCTGACAGCAAGACTGTGCTCTGGACAAATCTGTTTTTTTCTGTATGTCTGCCAAGTGGGAAAGCATCAATCCTTACTCAGAAATTTCTGTTGACGTAACTTCAAAAGGCTTAGAAGGAAACAAATGAGGGAGAAAATTGCAAATATTGCCTCCTTAGTACAGGGCAGGACTTTGCCATTATCAGATGACCGCCACTGCAGATCTCCCTCAAAGGATTTGCTAATATTTTTCTGAAAGCTGCAGCTGTTTCAAGTTTCTGCTTAGCTCAGTTTTAGCCTGGGACAGTTCTGTGTTTACTGAAGCTGCATTTTGCATGAATTTTTAAGATAACTGACTAGAAACTCTGGAATTGCAGTAAAACCAGTCCAGCAATTCAATGTGAGCAATATCTTGTCTTTAGGGCTTACTCCTATATTGTGATATCATCGAATCAACATTTTTAAAGGAACAGATACCAAACAGAAAAGTTGATGCCATGGATAATTTTCAGAAGTGTTTTGCAATTTTAAAATTGTGTCAGCCAAGAGAAGACAACAGCAGTTACAACACATCAAAAAATATTGATATGGCAGAAGTCAAAGACTGGAAGGCAATTCGTGTGGATCTGATCATAGCCCCTTTTGAGCAATATGCATATGCTCTGTTAGGCTGGACAGGCTCCAGGGTAAGTAACCACAACAGTCCATGTTTCCTTAGCATTCCTAACCTAGTTTTGCTATTGCAGGACCATGCAGAGTTCATGGATTTTTTAAAAAATATTCCTTCTCTCTACATGTCACATTTCATGCTGTCATCAGCTTGTGATCATAGATTGGAACTGATGAAGTCCTCACTGACATCTATGAATAAGTCTCTAGAGGAGTTAAAATCTATTTTCCTCACAGCTTAGTGTTTATGTTCATGAACTGAAGAGCTAGATTTTCAGTCACTTGCATTGTCTTTTTACATCATACTAGTGTTAACAAGCAATTTAAATGGTTACGGAGTGGAGAAATTATTTGGAAAGTGTCACAGATTTTTACAGGAAATTAAATATTTGAGGAAGACGTGTTTGGAATTGGAGCTCAATTTGTTTTGTAGGAAATTTAAAACCATTTGACCTCTTTCTTTTGCGATTAGATAAAATGCTTTGTTTCACTAGTATATTAATTGTTTTAAACCTGAAAAAAAAAAAAGGCACATTTTAAAATCTACACATTATTTTTGAAACAGAATAAAATATGTTTTAATTGATATTTGAAGAAGTTAAGAAAACTTGATACTTACTTTTACAATAGACACATAGGCCAATGGGTATAATATAAAATAGTACAGTATTTTTTTTTTTTTAAAATCTATCTAAATGCAAACGCTGAACTCAAATGATTAATCTCTCCCTGGGCAGAATTAGTTTTTAATCTGTTCTACATGCTTGTCTTCTGATGCTCATTTTCTTAGGGAGTGATTATATGGTAGGAGAGCTCCTGAGCCTGCTCTGAACGATCTTTTTGCTGTGCTAGAAGTAGTACAGGTGCATTGCCACTCTGTTCTACTCAGGTTAATTGGAAGCAGAATGATTTAGACCAGGAGAAATGTTGCAATTGATGTATTGTCCTGCTGAGCTGATGAGTTACTTCAGTCAGTTTTCTTTTTTTGAGTTAATAAAATGTATTTATTTGGACCTTAGATTAAGTTCTGCAGACTCTTTGGTCCTTCTTATCCTGAAAGTGTTTGGCTACTTAAAAGTCCTTCTCTCAAATCTGTTGGGGGGTGTTCACATTGTAAGAGCCCATCACTGGCTTACTTTCTCATACAGTGCCCAACTATTCCCAGACTAACCAACTGAAATCATGGACCATACATAACCTTTCCAAGCATTGTTCTTTCAGGTGATCCACTTTTTCACACTATAGTCATTTAATTTGTAGGTATTAGTTTATCATTTGATTTGGTGTTAGAACCCATAAAAACAGTAACAATTTTGATTTGTCAGAATTTTTGATATCTACAATATTTTTACAGCAATTTGGACGTGATTTGCGGAGGTATGCTACTCATGAAAAGAAGATGATATTAGACAACCATGCCTTATATGACAGGAAAAAGGTACTGCTTATTCTCATAAATAAAGCTATTGTGTTTTTTATTTGAGTCTGCTTTTTGAGGTTATTATTGGTATTTGAGTATGTAGAATAGTTTAGATTGAGTCTCTATCTATCACACAGTAAAACAGTCTCACCTTCAGAAGATGTAATTTTACTGACAGAGCCTGATTAAACCTGAACAAACTTTATTTGGCATTGCTGAGGTAATTTCTGAAATTTAGCAAGAAACATACATTAGACAATGATGTTTGGAAGAAACTGTGCAACCTTCACAAAACTGAGAACAACTGATCTGAAAATATTTCAAAAAAGTATTTTACTGTCCTGATTCAGAATGAAAGATCATTTCTTTGTCCCAGGCACAATTTTAACAGAGATTGTACTGGTATTTCAAATTAAAAATAGATGTTGAATGGTACAGGCACAGGTCTAAGGAAGATTTTCCTAGGATATGATAACTAAGTGGACCTCAGGAATCATCCTGCTTTTAAAGCCCTGCATGTAGAAGTCTATGTGGAGTTCTGTTTTGTCAAGCTTCCCAGTCTTGGTAATAATTGATAGTTTTTCTGGTCTAAATGTTCTTGGCTGCAGTTATACTGATATCTGCATTTATTTGGATTAATGTCTGTATTTGTATTAGGTCATTTTAATAATAAGCAAAAATCAATATTGAAGATCTTTATTGATGTTATTAAATGGGAAGGTAAAAGTACCATGTCAAGATTTTACATTGATCTTTTCTATGTATTCCTTATAGAATGGAGGCTGCTTTTAACATTTCTATTTACATGGAGCATTGTCTTATTGTTTGTGAGACGCAGCAGTACTCTAAGCCCTCACTCAATTTCAGCTGCCTCTGTGTGTGCTTGTCAGGTTCAGATGGCACGGCATCCTCAGTTCATGTAGAAACCTGGGAAAATGATCAGACTAATGATCCATTTAGTCAAATATCCTGTCTCCAGCAATTGTCAACAGTAGATGATTCAGAAGAAAATATAAAGTTGCATATTAGATAAGTATGCTATCAAATGTCCAAAGGGGGTAGTTTTTTCATGAACATAGGGACAGTGTCAGTGTCTTTCTGTCTTCTATAGGTTGAAAGCATTCAAAACATAAACTCTGTGGTTTAATATAATATAGCAAACATTATTATCTGCAAGTTAATATGTGCTCAGTTAAATAGCTTTTAGGCTGCAACAGATAACTGCACTAGGGAAATACAAACAAATTAAGAAATGCCAGTGTTATTTTTTTGTGTGCAGCAAAACTTGCCTGCGTGGTGTACCAGTATATATGTCATTATATCTGCTGCTTTTACCCAGAACCCTAAGGCATTCAATAATGCAAAAAAGACACTGTTCGTTCATGAGCAGCATCAGTCAGTATTACTTTTTCTTCATTGCTTTTAGGCTTTGTATTTGGCATACCATTCAAATCGTTCTGGGAAAGGAAATATGTGTCTCCATGTGTATTTCCCTGCACTAGCCAGGATGTTTCAGAGATAAATGAAGAGTTTATTTTCACAATGCCCTCTGCGAGAAAGGTGCTCTTGTCCTCCCAAATTTTCAAGTAAAGAACTGAGGCAGAGAAAGACTTAAGGCCCAGAAATCCATAGATTTGAAGGGCTCCCGTGTTTGCAGTTGCTGGCCTGAACCTGTTGACTATCTGCCTCAGGACTTTGAAAAATACATAGAAATATGTATAGTCACAACATGTTTTCCACAGCCATCAGCTGTAGCTGTAACTGAATCTCCAGACCTTCTACATGTCCAAATCTCAACTTACATTTCCTCACTAGTGGAGACTAAGAAGCAAGACTTACAAAATATTCCTTATTTCTTATTATAATGCAGGAATTCTATGACAAGGCCAAAGAAAAAAAAAATCCAAACCTTCAGGGAAAGTTTCAACTGTCTTGATCGTGAATTCTTTAATTTAGAATTTCCACATATCAAATGAAGTACATGAATAGATCGACCGTCCCTTTTGGTGGGGAGCGAACTCTGCTTTCAAATGTCTATTTGTTATCATCCTCTCCAATAATATCAGTCTCCCTTTTCTCATTTAATCCCAGACGTAGCCAGTTCACTTCTAAATTTTATTTTCTGCTGCAAACCACAGAATTTAAAACAAGATTTTGTGTTAATCTGTTGATGCAGCATATTACTGTTCTTGTCTCTGCTGCATTCTCAGAAATTGCTAGATTACATTAACTGAAATTTTCCACAAAGAAAGAAAATTCTAAGTCAGATACGTAATGTGAAAAATTTCAGACCATGCAGCAGTGCAGTTATAATCTACTTAAACAAGGGTCTTTTATCAAGTAGTGTCGTTCTAATAAGAAACAGGAGACACACCCTTCCCTAAGTGTTCCACTATTTATAATCTGATGTGTTAAAATAAAATAATTTTTATTTTTAATTTTGCAATTTTGTAGTAAGTTATTCCCATAAAGGATATTTTGAGCAAAAGCCTTCCACACTGTCACCCAGTATGTAAGGAAGTCAAGGATGTGCATAGTACAACAATGGTTCTGTAACTGTGAAACTTGAGATGATGAGCCATAGTGGAAGAGAAGATTGCAATAAGTTGTGTGGCTGCCAAGCTTGATTAATTTTTAGGGTCATCAGGTTAGTCAGTTTAAAATCAGTCATGAAAATAATTATTAACTTTAGTGCTGTTTAAGGGAACATATACTCAAATTGTGGATTGATTTGTTTTTTTGGTTTTTTAAATCTTAATTAGAAGATTAGAGAATCTTCTTTACTGTAATTCGTGTGCTTTTAGGTAATTTAAAAAACATTTGACTAGCACTGATGTTTTATCTGTTAAATTTAGATTGGAACATTGAACACATGTATTTCATAAGCACATTTTTCTTTGTGGTAGGAAACCTTCCTTTCTCAAAGGAAAGCTTTCTCAAAGCTAAAAACAATCAGGAAGCAGATATCCCTTGTGCATGCTACTCAAGATCCCTCAGCACAAACTTAATTAAGTTTAATTAGGCACCACAGGTAAAAAATGAATCACATCTTTCCCATATTTCTCTCCTTGTTTGCTGAAGAGAGATTACCTGATGTCACTGGCTTTGTCCAGACAGACAGACTTTAATGCACAACTCTGTAACAGTCATTGGGTTATAATTCAGGAGCTGGGCCAAAGCTCTTCTACTTCATTCTTCTTCTTTTATTACTCTGTGTGTGTGTGTACAGCAAAAGGCATAGAAAGATCATGGAGAACCAGACTAATTCTTGATCTTGATGAAGACCAAATCCTTTCTTTGAAAACACTTGTCTATCATTATTTAAAATTTTGCAAGCCGGTCTATAAATTAATAAACCATGTAATAGCATATATACTTTGATTTTTTTTTTCCTGTTGGAACATAACAGTGCCTGTAAGAAAACATCTTTCATTATAAAAGAAAACAATTTCCTGATTTGCTCTACATTTCAGTATATAATTTTATATACTTTATTCTTCCATATTAATATTTATCAGCCTTTCGCCACTGAAGCTTCCACTGTGGCACACTGCCTGAAATGTGATGCATGGAAGAGAATCCGAGATTCCAGCATTCAAGAAGTTGCAACAGGAAAAAGTCCTGGTTACTTTCATGTATTTCCGAAGGGATTCTGACAGGAATAGGGAGCATTAACACAGCAGTTAGGAATCAATTATATAGCTTTCCAGAGGGGAACAAAAGAAATAGATATTTCCTTTAGGGGCTCATTACAAAGTTACACTGTGAAATTATTCCTCAGCTTTGATTTTTTTTTTAGTATATATTTTTTCCTAGCATGAATCTTTTTGATATATTTGTGGGGTTTGGAAGACAGTGTGCAACTATCAAACTAATGATTTTTTTAAAAAATTTTTTTTTTGTTCTGTAATAAAAAGGGCATTTTGTAGATCTTCCTTTGATAGGAAAATTGTGACAACAGAAATTTGAACTTACTATCAACTATCTGTCAGCCTTTTTTTCATAAAAAGATGAGTGGATGTCCAAATCTGTGCCTCTTTAGAACTGTGTTCTAAAGCTATGGAAATCAGCACTTGTATATAACAACTTGAAATATGAAATTTCTGATTTACAGCAGCTGGAGATCAAACCTTACAATGATTCCCACACTTATGGAATGAAAGACTTTTTTTATCAGCCATCAGGAAGAAAGAAAAATTGTATATTCACCATGTCTTGTAATATCATTATTGCTGTTGCACTGGTTACAAATGCCATGACACATTTATGAATTGGGTCAATAAAACTGTAGCTGCAAAACTTTCCTGGTTCATGAATGAGCAAGATGCTGTCTCAGTAAAGTAGAAGTGCTTATGAAAAAACCAGGAATATTTTTTGCTGTGTGAACCATAAGTCAGGTCAAGTGAACAATAGGCTTTAGAAAAATTCAGGTCATTAAGCTGGAGACCATGGCATTGCTGGTTGTTTTTGCACCCCTCTGTGATGGCTTATGGGCCTAAAGGGTTTATCTCTTAACCCACTATAAAGAATTTTTGGTTACAACATGCATTGTGTTCTCAATCAGGAGCTAATAAGAGTGCATGCCCTGACCTCTGTTTTTATATATTTATGTAATGTGGTTATATCAGTTCACTGTCTGAACTGCAGTTTTTAGTGTGCATGTATGTATACAGTTTGCTACATACTGAGATCTGAAATGCACTTTCTTTGCAATGATTGAAATTTTGTGGTGTACGGGGGTAGTCTCTGGCAAGTTTCGATAATACCCTGACATCCTTTTAACTAAGTGAGATTGAGAGAGAGATAGTGGATCTAACTAAAGAAAAAACAGCTCTAAACCCTGTTTTATTTTTAAATACCTGTCTTTAACCTAAATAAATATCATCTACTTGCATGAGAATGTAATAAATTTGTGATTTACTTTCACTTTCATGTTTTATTATTTTTAAAATGGCTGGCAAACCACAGACTTTCTATTCTTAAAGGAGTAGCTGTTCTTGAAGTATGAGTGTTTGTCCCCTTTTACAGTGCCAACAACTTGGAATAAGATTCATGAACTTCAAAGGTTGTTGGTTGCTTTTTTTCCAAACTCTGGTGCTGTCAGAGTAGAGCATCCTTGTCATGCAGAAGGTCACTGCAGTGTTTGAAGCTGGACTCTATGATACTGGATTTTTGAACTCTTCAAGAAGAGGGTGGGACTTAATGTGGAATTACTCTTCTCCTAAGAAATGGCTCTAGGACTTAATTGTGTGCTTTTTTTCAGTAAGAACATTACTTAAGGAAAAACTTCCCTTGTTCTCCAGAATATGAAATGCTACAATCCAGTCAGCTTATGAATTTAGCATCATCTTTAACTTTGAAGTCCACGCCACCATAAATATAAAATCTGTCTGTACTCTTCATGCCTTTACTTTGTCTCTATGATTAATCTCATCCAAGACTCCATTTCTTCTTAATTCAACATAGTTTCATTCAGTTTCATAGACTCCAGTAGTTTTTAGACTCCAATGTTGCTGCCTGCTTCCTCTTGGGTACTGTTAATACCACTTCAAAATCCAGGGAATGACTGTAAAAAGGGTGGCTACAACTTAGTGGTGTAAAATGTCAGTTTGAGAAGTTACTTTCCTTATCCTGATTTCAAAAGGATCCAACAGGCTCTAGTGAGTTACCTAGAGAGCTGCTGTAGCTGTGGAAGATGGTAAGCTATGTCTTTCTGCTGAAATTGAAATTAACCAGTGTTAATATAGCTTGATTCCAGTCCTGAAAGCACTAAAATGAAGCTCAAATTCCAAAAATTCCATCATCAAGAAAAGCTGTGTTTTTAATTAAAGATTATTTTGTTTTAACTTCTGTTATTATAACGTTTGCTGTTAGCTGCTCTTTGGCATTGCTGCAAAACTTTTTGTTTCTTGTTACTCTTAAAATTCCACAGGAACATAAGGATGTTGGAATCCTCCTTTTTCCTCCTGACTCTGTTTCTGGATGTTACTGAGGTCGCAGCTTGCAATTCATAAATATTACGCTGTTGTGATCCCAGTCTTCCTTATGGCTCATCCCTTTGAAGATCCAATTCAGATACTCAATCCTTGTTATATACAGCTATAGATCCGTTGTGGTTTGGCTGGTTAAAGCTCTCTCTTCTCCTTCTGGTTCTCTGTGCATTGTTACTGAAAATAAAAGGTCCTTTTTCAGCTTCCAAAAGACCTGACATACTTGGTTGTTAAGACACTATACCTGTCACTGGTATCTGAATTGTTTACAATGATGATTGTGAAGACAGTTGTCCCACAAACTTCCATTTCCACAGCCTACATAACCATTAGCATTTAAAGGAAATGTTGAATGAGCAGGCTGAAAATCATGTTAAGCTTTATCAGTTAGATTCTTCTGGGCTGTGCATTTTCCAGGCTCTGAACTTGGAGAGATGTCTTAAGTGCACAGCCAAATCACTCTGAAATTTATGTGTAAAATTTTGCTCATACTATTGATGTTTTGGCTCAACAGAGAAAACAATCAAGAATATAACTGTTAACATGTATGGAAAGCATTCATATACAGACTGGAAATGACCTACTCTGTGCCTTTTCTTACTCTGCAGTAGGTCTGTTATTGCCTAGTACATATGCCTTTTCTTGTATAACAGGGCATCGTGTCAAGCTGGTAGACTGACATGAGTACGGTTAGCGAAAGGGTCGTGTACTGGTACAGACAGGTGACATCAGAGGGCATATTCAAAAAGATTTCAGGGTATCATGTTCTCTGAACATTTTCTGAACCCTCTCTTAATCCTGATTTGGCTTGCAAAAGGCAACATGAGAAGGAATTTTGACATTTGTCATGAAGTGACAATTGTGTGAGCTGAAGAGAGTGTTCACTTTGTTGTAATATGGCCTGAGGAAGGAGAATGGACCAGAGGTTTGACTTTCAGCTTGCAACTTAAGTTGCACTTTAGAGAAATTTTATCTGTAGTTTTAAGTAGGTCATTTAATTTCCTTGGTCTCACTTCCCAGCAGTAAAACTTCATTCCCACAATGAAAAGGTGCAGTAAGTATAAGTAGCTAACCACTGTAGCAAAACCTAGTTCAGTTTAATGAAGGACTTTCATCACCCAGTGTTTTGCCTTTCCCTGTAACTAGGAGAAAGAATAAATCTTTAATGAAGTATTTTGATCATTCAAAATTTGTTCGTTCTTTCAATCAGGACGCCTTCCTGTGTAACCTCATCTAGGTGTTCCTGCTACGGCAGGGGGATTGGACTAGATGATCTTTTGAGGTCTCTTCCAATTCCTAATGTTCTGTGATTCTGTGAAACTCACATATTGATACTTTCTGCAAAGAGAAATACTTTTTTAATCTCAGCTTTGGAAACAATCCATAGATCAGGCTGTTCCAAACCTCCAAAGCTCAGGTAGCTTTTGGTGCTGCAAGCTCTGAGGCTCTTGTCTGGCTTCTTCAGGCTTATGGAGCCAACAAGCTCTGGGGACCTTGGCTCTGATGTAATTAAAATGACTTATTTGAACTCAGGCTCCTGGTAGCCTGTCAAGCAAGTTGTTGAGAAGACGGGCAAGCTGGCAGGAGCTCAAATAGGCTTAGATTTTTAAAAGTGCCTGGTAAACTAAATTCTATTGGATTATTCTTTTCAGGGCAATATTTTGATAATTATATCTTTTTCATGAAACATACAGATTCAGTTAAGTAGGAAAATGCCAACAAAACAAAATTCATTACTGTTTTGCTGAATAGATCTGTTCACAAGGCAGTGGGATATTATGTTTGTGTGACTATACATGTTCTAAGTAGAAATATCATTCCCTAGAACCCTGGGAAGTTACCTTCCAGTGATTCTCAACCAAGAGAACCCATGTATCATAGAGGCGTTTTTCTCTGTAGAGCTGGATGTGAGGATGCCCCAAACTTAAGTACAAAAGATGCTTCTGAAGGATCTACTGTGCTATGCAAAGCCTAGCCCTACCACTCACACCATGGATAAATCTGAATTTTTTAAAATCAAGTATTTATCAGCCTTTTTTACTATTGCTTCCTAACTGAACTCCCTTATCTGAATTAAAAGTAGTACCATTGCCAAATACTTCAGAACCCATATTGTCAGAAAATAAATCTTCTTTTTGTTTTTTACATTTTAGTAACTCTTTTGAAACAGTTCCTTGTAGCCACAGTAAGGAAGAATGTTTAAAACTTCCTTGCTGTACTTCTCACAGTTTCAGCTGTAGTGGGATTCTCTATTGCACTTTCTTTTCATTCAAGGTATATTCATTATTCTTGATGCCATTTACTGTTCAGCAGTTGCTCAGAGCCAAAGAGCCTGGCATAAGCCTGCTATATTCATCTGTAATCACTTCCCATTTCACAGGAGATGACTCTGCATAAAAAAAGAACTGGTTTCAACTGCTCTGTGCCAGAAAGTCTGAATGGTAGATTCCCTCAAATTGTTATCTTTTAAGCATGTGAGTGGGCATGTCGGAGTTAAGCTGAATGAGAGGTGGGATCGGCTAGATGCATTAAGCTGCTGCAAGTACTTTTCTCTATTCCTGTTTTTTGGAAGGAGATTTCTAGGGATGGCATGTGGAACAGCTTCATGACTGGATCATGGCCATGTAGAAAGTGTTTCTTTTCTGCGCCTTTATCACACCACTACCCAACAGAGATCCTTAAGCTGGTTGAGGAATATGAGAATTGAATTTGTCTGCAGTTCAAGGCAGAAAAATAACATAAATAATTAACATTGCTCTTTTGCAAAAGATTAGCTGGGGTTCCTAGGATATAATAAATTGATTAAATTATTAGCATATGAATATTCTGGCACTAACATTGTAGGTTGTTGGATTTTTGTAAAAGGAGGGTCACAAGCTCAGTGTTAGTTTGAAGAGTCATTGGAGCAGAAAGCAGTTATTAGTTTTATGTCCTATAAAAATTTAAGACGGGAAATAGCTGCCTTAATATTTTTTAATGTTAAAGATATATAATTTTGCATTTAAAAACCACTGTGTGAATTTCAACGATATCAAATGTTACTCAGATGTTGAATAACGAGAGGTGATTTATGTAGCTGCTCTGAATATTAAATTCACAAAATGCTCTGAAAACTTCACAGTGGGACCCAGCTTTGCAAACCCATTAAGTGCTGTGTGGTTACACTGAAAATACTAAAACCCTATGCTCCCAACTTTTATTTTTTTTAAGAAAATATTTATTTTTTCTTTGGAAACCAGTATGAGCATGACATGGAAAAATTATCCTGGGATTTCTTCCATATTGAGAAGATCACAGGCATGCAATAGTCATCACCAGGTATTGCACAGTCCTTAATTACTTGCCTGCAGAATGCACCCTTATTCAGGAAAATCCTTAACTGACTTTTTAGGCAGGGCTTGCACATATCTGTAAAGCCAAACGAAGGTGTGATTGCGGCCCAGGTGAGCGACTATTATATGACTGTGATGCTCTGATGAGCTGGTTCTAGGGTATCTGTAAGAATGTTAAGTTCTGCTACTGCCTATCTTTTGTCCAAGTAGTTGCTTCACAGACTACCACAGTGTTTGCAGCAGGTCGCCCATCCAGTCATGCCTGGCAGCATACTTGAACTTCTAGCCTACCTCATTATATTCAGATTTTAATCTGTCTGAGTCCAAGTCTGTGTTGCTGGGATGCCACTACTTTTGCAGTTGCAGTTACAACCCAGCCAGCTTTGTTTTCCAAGCATTGCTTCTTTTCTGTCACTATGTAGTATGTTATTTCTCAAAAAACATGTATCCCTGTGAAGAAGAGCTGGCTATGATTCTATACCTTCATTTTATTACATAAAGATGTGTGATATTCACATGTGATTAACTGTGTATTCAATAGTTATAGTCTTAAAATCAGTTTTCTTGTATTATCTGAGAATGTTTACACTACCTTTCACTGAAAAAAGATGCTTGCAGAAGTTTACTTGCACAGTTAAAGATTTTTTTTTTTAACAATTTTTTTTTTTTTTTTTAAGCTGGATGTTACAGTCTTATTTTGGCAGATGCTGCTCTAAAATTGTGAAGTTATAACTGTGAGACGGTCAGCCTTGAGAACATCTTGATGAATTAAACATGCTGCAGCTGCAGAGTTTGCTTTAGATGTCTACAATAATGCCTGGATTAAAGTTAAAGTAAACATGAAGATCCAAAGTTTATAATATTGATTTCCAATGTGATCAGTCATTCACATAATCATTACTACAGTCAAACACTGAGTCATTTTAAACAGATGTACATACTTTCATTTACATTCCAATTCTCTCTCTTAGGAATGTGGAAATTGCATATGTGATTTGGGGCTTAGTTCTTTTTGCAGCTGGTCTGTTTTTAAAAATTAAGAATTAAAATAATCTGCTTTTCTTACCTCTTGGTAAATTAGAAAATGATTATGCATTTTCTTCCAAAATGTGCTTCTCCCCAGTGTTCTCTTAGCAATTCGAAAGCTTCACATGTACCATATAATTGTTCACTTTTACAAAGTCTGCATGCAATTCATGTATATATTTAGCTAAATTTAATGTTTTTGTAATAGCAAGCTGTACATCTTAACAGAAAGATAAACGTACCTAATTGTTGTTTCCTTTGCTTGGTGTGTTTTCTGAACAGTTTAGTGAAACCTGTATTGCTAATGAAAAGATAGAGCTCTCAAAATGTGTAAGTAGGTACAAATCCAGAATATTAATTTCTAAGACAGTAGAGAGCTAACCATGTTTAAGTGTTTTAATTAAATTATTCAATCAGTATGCTTGGGTAGGTTATTGAATGTGGGGCAGGTAACAGTCTCAGATTTTCTGTTACAAGAAGAAAGAAATTGATGGAGCAGAAGCTGGGTAGAAGGGAAACTATATAAGGAAAGACCTAAAGATGAGAGAGGAAAATGGGGTATGGAGTGGGAGTGAAAAATGGGAAGTCTGTGGTGAATGTACAGATTTGATAAGGAAGTGCACAGTGGCTAGACAAAATGATGGGGAATGGAAAATGTGTTTTTGATTAATGGCTGCATAGTAGAAAAGAATCTGTGTTGACTGAAGAAACTGACCTGAAAAAGGGCACAAAAAAGGAATGACTAGAGAGAGACACGAGTGGAAGTTTGATGGACTGAAAAATAACTTAAATTCATAAGGCTAATGCTCTAATCTGGGAACAAGAAATGGGTAAACTTTCAATTGCCCCAAATAACTGAGTAAAACCATGCTTATGTCACTTTACTCTGGATATCACATGAGTAGTGTCTGAAGTTACATTAGAAATCTGAGGGGAGAGATCAAGTCTACAGCTTAGTATGGGGAAGTGGGAAAAAGAGGGAGCTAGAGCAGGTATGGATTGTAAAGATATGGATTGCAGATATAGATTGCTAAGACTTGATCCCACAGTGGCCTGCAATTCAAGATCGTTGCATTGCTATCAGAAAATACTTGTTAGCCCTGTGGCACATCATATTTTCTGCCTAGTGAAAGAAGCCTAACTATGTTACAGGAACTAAAGGAAGCAGTATTTCTTTGAAGAAAAAAGAAGTATCTATGCATATACACAGGAAAACTGAATTAAGGTTAAAATTCAATCAACCACATCCTGGGATTTCTTAAATTGCAGGTCTTTGATTTTTCAATCTCAATAATGTTCTTTTGAAGTGTTCTGTTTATAATGATCCCATATGAATTACACTGAACTGTGTTTCATAAAATCCAGGATTCTGCATTTTCCTTATTTCATTTACTCATATGATGCTTTATAAAGAAAAATACAATAATCCAATTTGACAAGCTAAAGCTACTGTAACTAACGTAGACAAAGCAAACCAGTATAGCTAAAGTGGAAAAGGAAGTAATCTCTGTTGATATTTTTGACTTTGTTGTAAGCAAAAACAGAACCAAAATGTATTGCCTTCTGTAGTTCTCTGACAACCTGTGTCCTACAACAAAGTCCTATTTAACATATTAAATTTTTTTGCCTGGGTTGTCAGATGGGAATTCCCATTGATTCCAGATTAATTAAATTATTCTCTTTACTTTGTGTGCCCAAAACTGAAAACATATTCTTGCAGTCTGGATGACAATGTATTATACTCTTTATTTATTGTGGAATGTTTTAATTATTAAAATTGTAATGGGAGGTTAGACGCATAATGCTGTGTAGTGTTTTGCAGCAAAGTAGCCATATATCTGTCATTTTAAACGGAAAATAGTTCCATTTTATTTTTTTTTGCACAACATAGTTTACAAACTAAATTTTAGCAAATAAAAAAGTGCTTGTTAAGTCAAAAGATAATGTTTTTTAATATTTTATTTTTCAAAGTGTCGGCTATTCAGCATTGGTATTTTTTTGTCTCTGACATCAAAGCTACTTGGAGTAAGTAGGCTGCATGTAGAAAGCATGAGGATATTTTGTTACTCCGTGTTATGAAATAGTTAATAAGTGCCTAGAATATCCTAATATTAGTCTGATTATTCTAATTTAGTCAGAGGATATGCTTTTTATTTTTCAGAAATTTAATGCGAATAAACCATAGCTAGAGTTAGAGAATAGTTGTAAAAGAAATATTCAAGTATGGTATTTCTGATTAAAAGCACAGGACATATGCAGTGGTAAAATGAAATGAGAATTTATGGTTCTGGCTTCTATTATCTTCAAAAATTATTCCTGCCTAGAATTATTAGAATAAATTCCACTGCACTATTTTGCATCAATACCATTACACATGACTTTGCCTGAGGGTATTGAGTCAATGGGTGATGCCTGTAATACTGCTTTTTCATCATGGTTTGTTATAATGTCATTTCAAAGAGTCATTTTTTTTCTCTCTGATGTATTTATCATTCCGTTTGTAGCTGGATTAGGAACAGATTAGATTTTATTTTAAAGCAGGCATGGTGATGTGAATATTAGTACAGAAAATACCAGTTAAACATTTGAAGATATTATAATGTCAGAGAAACTTCAGGTTATTTGCAACTGAAAATTGTTATGATATCATCAAAGCAAAAATGCATAATGTCTGCACAGTGCTGTGGAATGTCATTATTAAACTATAAGAAATACTTCACATTTCTAGTACAGTTAGTACTTCTGCATTTATGTTCTATAATTATAATGAAATTGCTTGTACTGCTGATAGTCTTATTCATAAACATAGCATAAATATTTAGCAAAATATCTAATTGCAGGCAAAGCAAAAATCACTAACAACCAGTCTTAAAACAAAACCTATCCAAAAAAAAAAAAAACAAACCCGAAGCAAAAAAAACCAAACCAAGCAAGAAAAGATTGGGAAAAGCAAAGAAGGAAAAACACTTGGAAGTTGTTTGTCATATTGTTTAAGAAAGTACTAGAAGATAAATTCTCAGGTATTATTGCAATCCACAAAATTTAAAAAAAATTGTGTTGACTGTAGTGAAGATAAAATTCAGAGCAAAATATACTAATGGGTAATTACTACACAGTTCCTTAGGGTTAGATTCTGTCATGTTTGTTCTTTGAGCAGTGTCTTATTCTGAGAATGTTGTCTGACTGACTGGTGATGGGATAAGATGCTCTCCCTCTCAGGCTGGCTGGCAGTATAAATATCAGGATGTGGAGAAATTTCATTTTTTGATGTTACTATCTGACAATATTCATACTCCTCAAGACAGTGAATGCAATTATCTGAAATCTCTTGTATAATGACTGGATTGTATGCATTTTTATCTGGAAATTGATTTACTTGGACTTTTTTTTTTTCTTCCTGTATTCCTTCCCTTCGCTCTCCATAAAATTAGTATAAAATCATAACCATAAAATCAGTAACTTTCACAGTAGCTCACTGTGAAAGTTACTGATTACAGTGATTCTTTTTAGCACTTTGTATATCCTAAAGAGTCAGCTAATGTTTCAGAGAAGTACCCACTATTTTATGGATTGATGTTATGTTGTATTTCCATCTTTTCATTGCAGATAGAAGGCACTCAACCTCGTATTGCTCAGTGTATTGCAGGAATTTGTGTATCTTCTGTAGCACATTCTCTACAATTGATTTACACAATTCTGGGTTTGTAACTGGTATAAACTTGCGAAGCTATTTGCTACATTGAAGCTCTGAGCAAATGTGTGTTTTGCACCAAAACTGTACAACATTCATTCTTGTAAAGCTAACAGTAGCGTAGAGAAGGAAAAGAAAATAGCTGGCTTCCTGATCAGTGTTTGCAAAGTATGCTTTCATCTTGGTCATTGCAAGTCAATAAATAAGGAGTGAAGCTGGCTGCAATGCTAAACTGCATGGTAGAATCGGACAGAACTGAATGACAGAAATCCTGATGCAGGGGCTGCACCCTATTATCAATGGCTATAAATACATAGATTCAGGAGGTGCACATCCAGCTATTGAAAGAAAATAGAATAATAGTCCTTGCAGGTAAACACTGATATCTCCAAATTCTGCTACTGAAGTCAGTAATATTTCAGTATTTATGGCAACACAGGGCTCCTATTAGTTATTTTAGTAAAAATCTCTATATACTGCCATGTGTATTCCTTTTTGACATATAGCATATAAAATAATATCAAAGCCTGCTGTCTTGGTTAGGGTGATGCTCAATAACACAAATTATGCATGGTAAGAGTAGAAAATATCATGCAGCTAGATATTTAGAGAAGATTTTAAAGAAATATGCTTGAGAGAAACTAGGTTTCACTTATATCCCTTGTATTTGATAAGCCATACTAGTCAAGAAATGTTGCTTGTCTTTAGGTTACTAAATTCAAGCACAGGCACAAGCACATGGCCATGACCTCAGCAAAATGCTTCTTTTCTTTGAAATCTCTTCCTTTGTACTGCTACAGACAGTTATCATGCATTTCCTCATAGGTTTCTTCAAACCTTTTGGCTTGTACCTTTCAAAGCTATTAGCTGACCCAGTTAATGTACAAGCATGTACAAGCCCTCCCTGCAAGAATCACTCCAGAAAGTGATTGCTTTTGATAACAGGGAAAGTGCACTAAACATGTTTTGAACAGGAAGTGACTGAAGCAGTTTAATTTTGCAGCATCCTTCCTCAACCTCCATTGAGCTGCTGTTTTTTGCTGAGTCACTTTGCAGGCACTACCTGCACTTTCAGAAATCCAATCTCTCAGAAATCCTTTAAGATAAAACAAAGACAGGTTAATGTATTTTAAGACCTTTATTAAGACCTGAAGAAGTTTATCTAGACTATTGCTTTTCCCCCACCTTCTCTTTCCATTACTTTCTATTTTGGGTACCCTTTCATTCTTGCTTTTTGGCTGGCTGGTGGTTGGATTCAGTTTGTGTTGTTCTGTAAATTTTGGTTCAAGTAAACTGTTGACTCATTTTATTAGAGATCTCAGTCTGGGTTTATATCTACCTGAAAAAAAACCAAACCCAAACAGTTCAGAAGTGTCTGAACTAAAATTCCACTGAAAAGTTCTTTTCACTTTTCTTCAGTTTTACCTCCCTTATTTGTTACCTGTTGCACTCATTCTCCATATGAAAGTGCTGAATGCCAGAAGGTCATCAACATATTCAGTATTGGAAGAAATGTTAGCCTAGGAGACACGATTAGGAGGTCATGTCAAGCCAATCATTAACACCTTCCTCCATCCTTTTTTTGTCTTTTACAAATCTTTTACTGACATCCACCCTGTTGTCCTCTCCTCCTTCATTTTTACTTATTTTTAGAAAATGTTACTATCCATATTTATGATTCCAGGATAAACCTAATTTAATTTGATGGGGATCAAGAATATAATCAATTTACAGTGTTTGTTATGGGACTTGCAGTAGCTTAATTGCCGATAAATAGAATGGCCAACTAGTTGTGTCATGGAGTGAATTTGGATAATTTTTCATCAATCTGTCTGTATAATCTGATTACCTTTTTTCCAAGTGACCTTTCTGAGTGAAGATGTAAGTGCATATCTGAAACAGAACATATGTTCTCCCTGTCTATCTTGTCTTCTCTCAGGCTTTCCTGACTCTGTCACTTTGACAGTGGTCCTCATACTTGTCACATCCAAGAATTCCTAGACATCTGCATTCAGTGTATTCAGTAGTTGGTCTTCAAACTCAACTTTTTGTTTGAAAAAATGCTTTCCTTGCCAGAGGTTGACTCTTCTGTGGCCCCAGTGTTTTTCAGTTTTCTTTTGATTATGAGCTGATAGAGGTATTCAGGCTAGTGAGGCAGAGGAGGCTTCCCAGGTGAAAAGCATCAGTGAACTTACATGATTTCATACGCCTTTTTTGCTAAGGTTCACCAGAAATCCATACACCTCCCTGTAATCAAATGAAAAAGCCTGTAGCATTGGACTTCCTTTAATTTTGCACTGAGAACTTACTTTTCTCCTCTTATGGAATTTGTGCATTGTTAATCACAGGAACATTTAGTTGTCAAAAATAGGAAGTAACTGGAATTATATTGATATAAATCATTAGATGTGTGTCTAAGGACTTTAACACCTAGTTGACAAAATTCATGCAGTAGAATTGAATTCTTGAATTATCAGATTATTTTCATATAAAATTGAGTCAGAAAGATGCATGTTTTTCTAATGTAACTTTTTTTTTTTCTGTAAATTTTAACAGCTAGGTTAACAACATATGGTTTGCTTTCTGGATTCTTTGTTTCTTCCACTATGCCCCTCTTCCCTCCCCCTCCCCCACACTTTTCAGGCAGATACAATTTCTGGTTTTAGAGAATTTTGTAGCGCAAACAAAAAAACTCTTCTGTGCAATTCTGATCATAAAATAAATGAAAACATAACTTGTTCAAGCATTTAAATATCTGATTATTTCTTTTTATCTCAGTATTTTGTGCTTGAGGCTATTGTCACATAGTACAATTAATAACCAGAACAAGAAACAGCTGCTTTTTTAGAAAAATTTCACCAATGGATTCATAGAAATTCTCAGTTGTTTGCCCCTATTGCAGCTTCTTTATTTTATTTCTAGTTACTGTTACTTCTAATATTTTCACAGATGAGATATAATTTAATGCTACACCCATTTATTGTCAGAATATGTCTCTCAATAAAACATGAGCATTTTGTTCAGAAGATACCTGCAATCAAACGAAGAATTTCAGGAAATATTACAACAAAAAGACTTCAGTGTACTGTTTTGTGGACATACAATTGTATAGACATTTTTGATGCAACAATCAGACTTCCTCATTAGTGGAATACCTTTGGCATGGTATGCATGAGTTTAGGTCAATATAATCTGAAAGTCATAAAAGAATGAAATATATACTTACACTGAAAAGTACACATTATAAAAGGCTGATTTAGTAAAAGTAGCATCTTCCTAAGAGTTGCTGGAGTACTGGTGTGACCTGTGTGCAGTGGTGGTGCCTCAGTTGGCCCAGTGGCAGAGAACAGATGGTAACAATCTGGTCAAGTAAACATGCATGAACATATCTTGTGGAAAGTACTTGCTATTTGATGTAATGTAACACTTCTGGCCTCACAATTCTTTCTGTAAGCTCATTTTATTAGTTTAATTAACAGCTATTTACATTTTTTTTACAGTGTACAAATGTTATTTGATCACATGGGATGAGAGAAAAAAGGAGCGTGAGCAGTTTAATAGCATTGCACTTTTAATCTAATAAGGCATCGTAGTATATTCTGTCAGTTTGTAGGTCTTTGGTGTTAAGGTGAACTGCTTCAGTGATTGCTCTGGCCTTTCATATCTAAAGTACTTTCACATCTTGGAACCTATTGCAAGCAATGTAAGTAGCATCATCTCCACATTAGTTCCAAATATCTTTAATTAGAAATCTTTAATTTACTTGGCATAAGTGATGACATATGAAGATGTCACTGAAGTGACAAATACATGTGTAAAATAAATTTAAGGGGCATTGTGTTATCTTTTACTATAGTTCACTAAGCAAGTCCTGTTGTTATCATCATTCATCTACAATAGACTTTACCCATAAAACTTATTTTTAGAGTGGCCTCTGTGCAAGCACAATGAACAGCTAAGTTTTAAGTTTGCAAATGACAGTCTGTCCTCTTTTTTCTGTTGTTCATTTATCATTGTCATGCTTACTGCCACTGTAATAATTCCAGACATGTAAAGTGATGGGGGTTTAGACTGCTTGGTATTTATCATTCAGTGTACTGGAAATACTACAAAGTTAGATATGATCATATTGCCATTATAGCTCTATTTTAATAATTTTAAAAAGGGAAACTAATATTAACATAATTAAACTAATGTGAATAGATGTCACATGTGAAACAGAAGTAAGAGAAGACTCTTAACTGAGAAAATCCCTAAATACACTATTTAATAATTTGCATTTTTAAAGCATGCAACATTCCGAGTTACTAGAAGCAAAGTTGTATCAAACAGTTTTGTAATTTGTTAACAAGATACTGTTGGCAATAGTAGGTGTCCTCCCTCCCCCATTTACCTGATGAAACAGTATGTCAGAAGGCGTCCAGACAGACCTTAATGATTATGGCTTTTTGCGAAAGGAGGGGGTGTGCCTCCTACACACTGTCATAGTTTTCCAAAGGATAATAAAATCCATTGGAGTATGATTGCATTCCTTTTGAATTACTGCTGTAGAGCAAATAAAAGTCACTACTATGAAACAAGTAGAAAAAATTGAATATGGAAGTAAATTATTTGGTCTTTTTAAGGCCTTGATATGACTGTGATTTGTTCAAAAATAAATGCTCAAATAATGTGTAAAGCAGAGTTGGGCCAGTAATCAGCTAGGAATCTTCACAGTTAATTCTAGTTTCTCAGCTAATACCAAGGATGATAAGGATTTAAAGAAAGAAATTATCAAGTTTCCACCACATCTCATCATTAGAACAGTGGATTCCACATGTACATATGTTGTAAACACAAACATGGAGTACTTTGCTGTCCAGCAGATTCTGAATATGGGGTCCTACTGGCTTTTATTTTGAGGAACTTGTATTCAAACTAGCTTCCTAAGTTCATCTTGAGATGGGAAAATACTAATGAAATGCCATGGTGATAGGCTGAAAGTTATAGTGTTACTCAGTTGTAATAGATAACTCAATTTGGTATTTTGCAAGACACTTCTTACCAAGCTATTTAGTAATACACAGTAGGATATCAGTCTACTTGGGGTCTGATTAAATGTGTTCTTTTCAAAAAGGCTGAGTTAATACTGATGGAGAGCATGAGTAGACTTGGTTTCAGGAGCTTTGTGTATACAAAGCTGGCAGAGTAGTTGTGGGAAGAGCAACAGCTTCTGTCTCATAAGTGAGCAACTTATTGTTAAGGAAAGTTATTGTTTTATTCATTGCATTAGGAGGTTGCTATCACTGCAGTATTTTTCCTTCCTGACCAAACAATGGAAAGAAAGATGGATGGCCACAGCAGAGCCAAGTGTAAGCTGGGTGTCAGTATATTTTAATTTCAACAACCTAAAGAATTTGTCTAGGCTCACTGAAAGTGCAAGTTGCTTAATACATGAACAGTGCATATCCTGTGGCCTAAATTTTAATGTAATAGCAAGATCCTCTGTGTTATGAAAATCAAGAATTTGTGCACAGTTATTTCTAGTATCTCTGATTTCTTGGGATCTTTTCATCCACTTTACCAGACAAATTGCTAACCATATTTTAAGGTTTCTTATCTTGATGCATACGGTCAACTTATTTACATTGTTAGAAGTAAGAAATAGGTTAAAGAGACACATAAAGGTACTCTAAAAATGGAGAGAAAAAGAGGTCTGAAGTACTTTCCAATGCATTCAAGTTTTTCTGTTATTTAAATGATGTATATACAAAATCAGTAAAATCAGGTTTTGCCCCCAAAAAAGAAACATATCCTGTTGGCCAGTTTTGAATTATATAACTAAAACTAGAACTCTACTGAATAACGGTTTTGTTTTGCTGGCTTTGGTGTATTAAAATGTGAGATGAAACAAACAATAGTAGTGGAACATCTGCTTGAACTTTGGCAGTCCTAGTTAGGATATCATCAAGCAGCGCTAGCTCTGTGCTTCTCTTTCATCAAAAGTATTATTGATCATTAATGCCAAGATGAAAAATAAGAGGTAGCAGTTCACATAAGAAAACATTTGGATGGCAGCTGTTCTACATTAGGTGTAGTTAATGGTCATGTTAGCAACCACAAATGTAATATTTACATCCATTGAAATAACAGAATTGATTAAATGGGATAAGAGCAGAATGATAACAGCTGCTCTGGAGCATTGTTCTTTGTAAATTTGACTGATGTTGCTTGGGCATGTCTTGGATCAGCTAAATCTTAGTAAGAAGCTGAAAAAAAAATCACATCTAGGCAAGCAGTTCATTACTTCTCTTGAGCAAAAAAAAAAAAAAAGGAAGAAAGAACATCAGTGCATTTGCATCACTGTGTAAGCTCAGCATAGATTGACAAAGTAGGAAAGTCATAGGTTATGATTAGCATTAATAACACTTACATTGCTAAAGCAGTTGGCAGATACCAGCTAGAGATTCATTTAGAAACATGGCTTGTAGCTACTGAGAGTGGTATTCAGCATCAGATACTTTGTATTAGGAATTTTTCCTGTCAAGTAAATGAAATTAGTTTTGCTTGCAGAAAAACATGAAGTGACAGAACAAAAGAAATGGGATGCAATCTGGGGTCCCAGAGATATGAAGAGCTTCTATTAAAGAGAATCTATAACATCTATCTACAACTGTAAAATCTTTTTCTTGTTTTACTTTTTTGCAGTAGTGTATATGTATGGATTTTCCTCTCTTATTCTTAGTAATAGTAAAAAAACCCCAAAAAACCAAACAAACCCACACCACCAAAAAAAAGCACTAAAAGCAAGCAAACAAACAAACAAAACCCCTAAAAAGTTGTCCACCCAGGACATATTATCATATTAACAAAATATCCCCAGTATTGTTACCTGACAGGCAGCTATCAATGTCTTCTTTCCTTTTCTATTAGTCTGGTCAATAGCTTGTTTTCTACTATTTTTTTCTATTCCTGTCTATATGAAAAAGGATTAGTTTTTCCCTGGTCAGTGTTTTTTGTAGGTTCCTTTTATTCCAGAACCTGACATTAGAACTTCACAGGAAAAAAGAACATTGTCTGTGCTCTATCAGCAATCTTTGCTATTGCAGACACCCCTTTGAGCTGTTAGTTCATTATGGATGTGTGATTGTTTTCAGCTTTTCATGCTCCAGCAGTGTTCTGTAGTTGTCTGTGGCACTACAGAGTCAAAATATTCATATGTTGAGAACTTCATGGTGAAGGATAAAATACGTGAGAAAACTGGAGACCTCTTTTTTACACTACAGGTGTCAAAGCAAAAAGGCATACCATGTTTGCCCTGATTTGATTAAAAAAACAAACAAACCAAAAAACAAAAAGGCAACTGGCCAAGTTATTCCCTCAAATTTCTGATATGGTGTGTTTGAACCTTAAAATTATAAAAGTAGAATTCATTATGGAATAGTGAAAACAACTTCTAATACCTTATTAAGTACTTTGGCTGTGCACTCAAGTAACAAATCTCAGATACATATGGAATGTATCACTGCCTGAAATCAATGCCTTTTCAGTAGAGCTTAAGACCATGTGTACTGATCTTATTGTGAGAGACTTTATTTCAGTGGGTTTGGCAGTTGATACATGACAGTTTTGAAAATGCAAATCTGGGAAATAAAAATGTCAAGGATACAACAAGCGTCTCCAGAGCGTGGCAATGCCCTATTTGTGAAGTCTGCACTGTACATATTTATACAGGACATTACAGAAATACATACAATTTTAAAAGTTATTTTCTGATTCTGTAATGTATTTTTTTAATAAGACAGTGCACATTACTTCATGTTGCCATAATTACCATTGACCTTAATTATTTGCCTATTAAGATGGTTTTCATCTAATTAAAGATGAACTGTCTTCAAATAAAATAGTGAAAATGTTCTGTATTGCTTCACTCTATAGCAATAATTTGCTAAGAAAGATAAATGACTCTGAATGGTTTCAAGAGGATATCAGCCAGAACTGCTTTTAAATACCTACTTTGCTGGCTGACAACTTTAGAACAGAATTGGAACCTTGTATTCTCTGTCCTTTCTGTCCTTCCAAGCTGAAGGGAACACTGATGGCCTATGGCTCTGTTCACTCAGGAGCATCTAACCTCTACCATCCAATTTAGTCCTTGTAATCTTTCTAGCAGTTAAACTAGCTTTCATTCTACTTTGTGGTACTGAAAAGTAGCTGTTAACAAAGCTGCCAGTTTGACAACTCTGGCTGTTGGAGCTGAGCAGTGTCAATGAAAGGTGGGCTTTCTCTGTAGAGCTGGACTTAGAGCTTCAAGTTTCAAATACCACTACAATGAAATGGGAACAAGTTTCCAATTTGGTTGAATCCCTGATAAAGTTTGAGTCCAGCTGACAATCAGTGTTAACATTTCACTTTACAGGTTTAATTCTTCATTACGCCTTGGTAAAACTGTGGCTCCTGACAGGACAGATATGGATGATGTACTGGAAATAAAGGGACTGATAGAGATAACAGTAAGCCAGTGGGTACCAACTGATGGGGTGAATTTTACTGATCATGTACAAGCATATTTCAGTTACAGCATGAGGCTGTCCTGGGCCCAGTGGTTTTGCTTATGCCCTCTTATTCATTGTTCTTTCTGCTTTCCATATGTTGATGCAGCAGCTTAGACAGCATTACGTAGCCTTCACATATGCTAGTGCCACGCTGCTTGGCGAAGCTGCATCCCCAAGACTTTCCTATCAGTGTTGATCTGCTGATTGATAAGGGGAGTTGAAAGGAAAAAGAATGACATGCCAGTAACCAAAAGCAGGATCTATGTATCCCAGTCACCTGCCTATTTTCTGCTTTCCAAGCCCCTTAAGTTATGTGATCTCAGTGGGAATAAGAGACAGGGAAGATACAGATCACAGAGTGAAGGAGAGCAAGAAGAGAACACAGACAAGAAGAAAAATCTGTGAATCTCTGCTGCCATAAATTGTTCCACCATACCATGGGCACACCCTGATCTAGTTATGGACTTCTCTTCTGGACCCATTCCATGGGTATGTTGGACAGCATAACCCTCCTGGAGGCATTGCTTGGCAGCTAAGAAAGTAGAGGTGCTAGCACAGATATTCCTAAACTTTACAGTAGTCAGAGATTTTCTTGATTCAGTAAAATTCATCAGTGGGTAGTTCTCTAGACAGCATCTCCTCTTTTGTAGTAGAAAGTAAATTTAGAAGATTATGAAGTTTTAACCGTGAAGTTTTTTTGGCACTGGAGTTTGAGATTGTTTGGAACTGAACACTGACTGAGACTCGACTTCAAATGATTCAGGAATTGCTGAAATATTAAGAATCTTTTTTTAATAGAAGTGAGTTCTTTTTTGCACCCAAATTCCTCTTAATGGTGAGGTTTCACTGTTTTAATATTAATCTACCTGAGCAGCCTTTTCAATTAATATTGTACTTCAGTGATGAAATGAATGCATAAGACTATGTACTTTACTATAGCAGTCATCTTAGGGGAGGTAGGCTTGTGAATGTTTTCTGTGTAGGAATACTATCCTGTCTTATCTGAAGTGCAGATATGAAAACTGTGTTTTACTGTAAAACATTCATTATGAGTGTGTCTTAAAAAAAGAAGTTACAATTTTTGATTCTTCATTTTCAGCTACCTAGAAATTTGGAAAGCATTGATGTTTCTAATGCTTGTCTATACATAATTATTGTAACCATTGAATCAGCTTTTGGCTTGAATGCATTTATAGAGAACATTACTATATTTATTAAAAAATACATTAATCATTTTATGAAGAAAGTCAAGCTATTGACCCTCATGGGAGAGAAATGTAGGTTTTATTTGAGTTCTAGTGTGAATATTTGTGCACAGAGTCTTGAAAAAGTAAATCAAAACAAAGTCATAAGCTAGTCATTAGAACTGAAAGCATCAAGCAGCATTAGAATTACTTTTTTAACTCGCTTTCACATTTGAAGGTCAGCACACTGATAAAAAGTGTATTCTGTAGAGTATACAATGGGTAGACCTGTCAAAATTAACTCCTTTTAAACAGCAAAATACATCAATTGAAATTTCTTTCTAACACCCTTATTGACATCCTTTATTTTTTTTGTTTTTAATATTTTTTCACAGAGGATCTTTCTCAAAGCTGGAAGTGAGGAAGAAATCTTTGCACATCTTGGTCTGGATTATGTTGAGCCATGGGAAAGGAATGCTTAAAATGATTTGACAGTGTACCTTAACCACCTGACAGCAATGGTCTTTCTACATACCTAGAGTCTGGTTTAGATATATATATAATATGCATCTCTGTGACAACTAAAAATTTTTAAATATATATATATTAGTTAGAAGCCATTATACATGCTGATGAAAAGGAAGGAAAGAAGAGTTTAAGTTCTTCAGATTCCTTTCTAATTTTTTCTGCTTTGGTTTTCAAAATTTCTACATGGGATTGAAAGATAGTGCTTGCTTTTGGGGGATTTTTGCTTGTGATAGGAATTTAACGTTCCTGTGAACAATACTTGCAAAGCATTTAGTGCTTTGGGACATGAAGTTGCTTACTGACATTCATTTGTCATTCGTAGAATAAAGGTGATTACGAACATCAAACTGGTCAAATACTTTTATTAAATGCCTGGGTTTTTTTTCCTATTAAGTCTGATTTGACATCTTGTCATGATGGAGAGAATGGCAGTGACAGGGCCATCCACAAAGAAAAAGTATGCTGAACTAGTTTACTGGTTCCTTTCAACTGAGGGCTGCATTGTAATCTATTCTAAAGCCTCAGTCAGGGATGTAGAAAAATATGATAACAGCAGGGAATTTTATTCTTGCCTGTGCCGATAAAACCATCCTTTTTAAATGCACTTTTGCTAACTGAGCTGAAAATACAACACTACTTTCTAAATTGATCTAACTAGAAAGCACTAGCATTACTTCCTGCTTTATTGTGCTGATGTATGAAGCACTTTCTCTGTGTTTTGTATCAGGATGCTGACACTTAAGGAGCAATGACATTTTTCAGTCCTAGTGGAAGACAACAAAAGCTACGGTACCTCATCCAAATATTCTTTCTACTTGGCCAATATTTATCAGAAATTATACATTCCAGTTGTGCTTTTTCTGCATACTTCCAGCCACAGAGGAAATATGAAACATTCTGATTTCCACATGAAGAAATAACTCCCATCTTGCCTGCCTATGCATCACTTACACCACCTGTGGGGGAGAAGATACTAAACACAAATTCTGTCAGCTCCTTCAAGATTGGAAGAAAACAGCGTGTCACTTCTTTCCCTCAATTTTTCTGAACTTTTGTTAGAATACATTTTACAAATTACTCACTGTATCAAGTATTATCAAAAATTATGGAACTGTTAAATGAGGGTTGGATTAAACAGAAGGTCAGATTAGGTGATCAGGATGGTTTGGCTATGAAGAAGATAGCTTCTGTTATGAACACCTCCTTTGAAAAGGCTGGTATCGCAGTCATTATCATAGCTACTGTATGCAGGATCATCCCTGATAGCACTCACTAGTCACTGTCATACAGTGGCAGAGTCAGAAAAAACATAAATTCAGTTTTTAGTAAATGTGAATCATAACATGACGCTTCTTGCATCAATTAAATATATTCTTACAGTTCTGAACAGTTTTAGTCCTGTAATGATTTCAGTTCTTGATGGTGCTAGTCAACTGAGACTATAATTAGAAAAGATAGACATCATATAAGAGAACTGGTATGGAACAGGTTAAAGGAAATAAAACCTTTAGCAGCTGAGCATGCCTGGATCCGCCTGCAGTGTGGTGGAACTGTTACAGTCAGTGGTAGATGATGCCTCTGAACTCATGAAGGACAGGTGAAGCCTGGGGCCTGGAAAAGGGCAAACACTTGTAAAAAGAACAGGCCAATGTTTGTAATAGGAGGAAGGGAAGAAAGAATTTCAGATCAGTGCACTTAATATCTACTAAATTGCTAGAATGATTAATAGACTTTATTTTTAAAGCACCTAGAGGAAAATAAAGTGGTAAGTTATTGGTACCTTGTTCATTAGAAACAAATCGTATCAAACTAATTCAGCTGTAAAGTCCCTGGAGGCTGATTCTTAAAATGTCTGTCCCTCCTCCCCTGCCTTCTACACCAAGGCAATTTGGCAAGAACTAAGAGGAGAGGGATCATTGGTTTTGTAAGCATCTACATACTAACTCTCTAAAAACCTATCAGTGACTGGCAAAATAACCCAGGTAAAAGTTAAAAATTAAAAAACTTTCTTTTATGGTTTATGGTAATTTGTAATTTGTCAAATACCCCGATAATATTTTCCAGTGACAAAAATGATATAACATACATTGTATAGGCAACATATTGTAGTCCTAAAAAACCCAAACAAACCCAAATACACAATTATACAAATGCTTTGCTGCAAATGTCTTAAAGCAAAGCAATGAGATATTTAGATTGGTGGGTAACAATGTAGTTAATATCAGTGAATCTTGGTGGCATATTACAGTAAAGGAAGAGCTTATTTTATCTACACAACTCTACAAAATTGTAAATCCAGGCAACTTAAATACTCATACAGCTGTCAATATAATTTTGAAGCCACACAAACTTTCTGGAAATTACTGGAAACCTGAGAACTGCTGCTACTTTACATAAGTAACTCCAGAACTTAAAAAAAAGAACCCTAAACCCAAAGATTTGCATAGGTTATAATCCCCAAATGAAATGTGTTTTCTATAGTTTATGGTCAGAATTGCTTGGATTTCTCAGGTAAGACTATGTTATTCCTTAGTGTGGAGCATATTCTTTCACTTTTTTAACAGCTGTGTCTTTCTTTGATACAGTTTCCTTCAGCAACTGAACTTAAAATAATCAAGTCCTGAGTGTAAAAGGTTAATGGAAGTCATATAAGCAAATGAACACAGGGATCTCTGAAAACCTTCCATAGAGGTTAAGTTTCTGCTGGTGTGGCTGTAAATCTATCTAGGAGACAATGCTTTTGGCTTTGCCTTTTAGACCCCAATAGACGCCATACCTATGAAAATGTCATGTGTATAGCTATAGGTGAGACAGGGCTTCAGAGATTTCCACCTGTAAATTTGTCTAATGGGCTGATCTCTCCCTGCATACATATCAAGCCTCCTCTAAAAAAAAAAAAAAAAAAAACAAACAACAAAATACACACTGAAAAAATTCATTTTACAAAGAGGACCAAGCAATCTTTGCCACTGCTGTGTAGATACACTAAGTGCCTTTTATTTAATCAGAATGATTCAGATGTAACTTGTTTTACCTGGTGATGCTCTTTAGGAAAAAAGATTAGTTCATAGTCAGGTCAGTATTTCCCCTTTAGTTTCCCCCTTAGGACGAATTGTCTCATGCCCGTTTACAGCTTCTTTTGTCTGATTTGTGGTATTTTACATTAGGTCTGTCAAATTCTAACTCTGGATTTGTTCTATTTATTTTAAATTAAAAATCTGGACCTTTGAATGGGGAAATAGTGTGTTTTCAGGTGTCTTATATCTCTGCCATAAGTCTACTGTGAAGCTAGTAGCTACAAGCCCCACATCTTGCTCAGGTGTCTATGAAGTGGGTTGCTCTGGGAATGCCTGCTCTTGATAATTAGATTCCCAAATCTGTCTCCACAGATCATTTGTTCCACATTTCCATTTCACTCTGCCATTTCAGCTCCTCTTTCCTGTATGTGACATTAGAGTGATTTGTAGCTAGAATATGATTCTGTGGTGGCCAAAATAAAGCATCCAACATTAAAACCACAAACCTCACAAACAATTAATCAGCTTCTATTTGTCCCTCATCTTCACCCTAGTTTTTGCTTCTTTCAGTTTGCGTAGTTATTTCCTTGTTTGAAGGTGTGGAATACAGTGAAAATGTATTTTGCGCCACTTTGGCCTAAGGTGCTCTGCTAAAAATAAATGTTCTCTTTTCTGGTATCCCCTCAGACAATGTCAAATCAAAACCAGGAAAGGATTCCCTGCATGAATGCTGTTCAAATCCCTTCAGAATTCTTAATTTTAAAATATATGTAATGACTTCTTCAGTAAAGTGTGTTATAGGCAACCCATAAAATGGAACACTATTTTTCACCTAATGCCTCCAAACAAATAGTATTCTCAAATACTACAGGTAATGCAGACAATCTATATGAGTTGCATTGTGGGGGCTACTGAACTACATATCCCAGAATGCCAAGTGCCTTGGTTAATGTTACATCACTTGATAAGGATCAATCATGCAGCTGGTGACTGACTAGGAGAGAGAGATCATGCTTTGGGGAAGTATGAAGGCTCTCCGTTTGCTGTGTTTTAGCAAGTAAACACACTTACTTGGAAAATAAGCTACTTTATTATTATTATTATTGCTGCAGGTATTTGATTCTAGTTCTTTTGTGACTGCAGCAAGAACTACTGCTAAATGGTACAATGCCTTTTTTGTTGCTTTCTCTCTGAAGTCAACATGTTAATTTAAAGGGACTTTTGGAAATGGTGAAACTTCCCAATTCCTTTGCCATCATTTTTGAAGTTACAAAGGGAAAACACTTATATGAAAGCAACTCAGAAGCATTTTATTAAAAAAAGATAGTCTTTTTAGCAGGAATAGCATTATTTCATGTATTTGTTGCTATATATACACACACTAAATCAAAACTGTCATAAATTTTCTGTTAGTGTCTTTTTCTCTTCAGGGAGCTATATATTAAGATATAATAGAAAATTGAAAGAAAAGTCTCAATTTTTAAACACTAGGTGATTTCTCTGCCAGAGAATGTGTAGATTATATTCCAGAAATTGGTGGTTGCAGCCTTGGGGGAAAAGGAGCACATAATACAAACTTCATCCCAGCACTTAGAAGATAAAATGGTAATCTCTGTATATTTCTAATCACTAAAAGAGAAATGATTTGGAATTGTCTTCACAGCTGGGTAGAGAGGACTGATGATTTTATATAGCTTCAAAAATGGAGCTTGACAAGGTTATGTAATTGTGTGACAATGCAGGAGTGTTTCTACAGTTCAAAATTGTTGCTGATGATACAAGTCTTAATGTTTTTAATTTCTGGAAGCCTAAGGATGGGTTGAAAGACCATATGGTCATGCGGCTTCCATAACTGTACTCTGAATCCAACAGTTCCATATGCAATGGCTAGGAAACTTTGCTTTTGCAGTCCTCTGAAATGCAAAAGATCATAGAGACAACAGTGAGCAGGACAGCAAGGATAAACTGCTTCTGGTGATTCTGAAATCCTTGAGTTCTGGTTTAATCATAGAATCATAGAATAGTTAGGGTTGGAAAGGACCTTAAGATCATCTAGTTCCAACCCCCCCGCCATGGGCAGGGACACCCCACACTAAACCATGTCACCCAAGGCCTCATCCAACCTGGCCTTGAACACCGCCAAGGATGGAGCATTCACAGCCTCCCTGGGCAACCCATTCCAGTGCCTCACCACCCTTACAGTAAAGAATTTCTTCCTTATATCCAATCTAAACTTCCCCTGTTTAAGTTTGAACCCTTTACCCCTTGTCCTGTCACTACAGTCCCTGATGAATAGTCCCTCCCCAGCACCCTTGTAGGCCCCCTTCAGATACTGGAAGGCTAAATTATATGAGTTGGTATTCTTTTTAAACTAAACTAAGGTATCAGAGACATAATTTGGCCTTTTTGCCTTTTACAGTATGCTTTTAAATGTGTTAAAGTCTGCTAGAAATTATTTTTGTGTTGGCATTATGTGAGTGGGAAGTGGTTGTTCTGGAAATCCTTCAAGGCTAGTTTCAGGGCTGTAGATGTTGCAGGACTCTTGACAAATGATGGATGATATAATTTTAATTATTCATGATACCAACACTAAAAAAGAAGCTGAATACCACAAATATCAGTATCTGTTTGGACAAAATGTTGGAATTACAGAAGAAATACGGATATTTCTCTCCCATTCTGTCTTGCCCCTTGCCCCAGTTGGATCTGACTTCATTAGATGAAGATTACACATATCTGAAAAACTCCACTGTCAACCACAGAACACATAGAACAACAAAGAACAAGTGCTCTCCTGCTCTCTGTTGGGAGGGGCTGACAAACCCTTTATTTACCTGCTCACTTGAAGGACCCAGAGGTTCTCTTTGGCTCCATACGATCAGAAAGTGGGAAATTGAACATCTTTAAGCAAACTTCTGTTAGATGCAAATAAATGGGGCCTAACAAATTATATATTTTAAAAATGGTGCTTACAAGCCACTCTTGTACATGCATGTATACAGGAAAAGATTTTCAGAAGTACCGCAGTGAGAAATAGTAGATGAATGGGCTATTCCACTTTGAATTTTATCGACAGATGGCTGCTAAGACAATCCGCACTAGATGATAAATGACAATACATTAAAGCGTGCAAACCACACATAAACACACACACAAAAAAAGCCTCCAAGAAACATTTGAACTGAAGTTTAATGATCGTACAAGATTACTAGCACATAAGAATCACAAGTTCTTAAGAAGAAAGGCTGAACAGAGAATAAACATTCTTCTAGCGTAAATGAGGGATGGACAGGCATGAAGACTTATCAGAGCTGTCAGTGATGAACTTAATATTACAATTATTGCAGTTCCTAAGAAATCAAAAAAGAACCTCAATGAGATGTAGTAAATCCCCCTAGCAGCAAGCACGTCTCATGCCCAATAACATGGATACAGACTAAATACTGCAAAACCAAACTTTGGTGTATAAGGTAAGACAAATTAGCCACAGCTGAATGGGCAAGGATAATAAAAATGAGTAATGATGAGCTATTATGAGATACAAATTGGAAATGGAAAAAATGGAATGCAGTGGAAAAAATAATGCAAGTTGAGAACAAAATCCAGAACAATTAAAATTTGTTTATTTATTTATCAGGACCATCATCATACCCAAGAATAGGGAAGATACTAATTTTATCTGGTAACATATTGTTCAACTTATTTCACTTTATTTGTTCCGGTAAGGTCTTCATGAAGTAAGTTTGAAAAGTTTTATTTCTAAGAATGTATCACTCAGAATTAGCTCATAGCTTAGAAAATTGGAAATTCTTACAAAAGTAATTCCATCTTTGAAGTTGAATATTTAGAACCACAAACAGAGTAAGTGCAAAGTGTTTATCCCTTGTTTTTAATTCTTGTATTTTGATAAATCTTACCTTTCTCTGCAACAGAGAGAAAAAAACATGGTTCCCTGATTGTATTATCAAACTAATTGATTTTTACAAAAATGCTATGGTATTTAAATTATTTTTTCAAAACACAAAACTCCATTTATGGAATGCATTAGCATTCATGACTGATAATGCAAACGTGAATTATGTCATGGTACACTCAATATACCATCTGCTCAAGAAAGAAAAACATCTGTTGGTAAATGTAAACTGTGGAACTTGTGTGGTATGCAATATGTTCAGATACTGTATGGAATAAATAAATTGGATGTTGACAATCTATTGTGTTAAAAGCATTCAATGACTTTATTATGTTGAAAAGAGGAAGAACTCAGCTGCAGTATTTTTGAGATGATGAAGGAAATTATCATGCCATGTCTAATCTAATCTTATAAAATCTAAAATCGAAACCTTCTGAAAGCTAAGGCTTTTTTTTATTTCCCCAATTTTGAGTATCCTGTTTCCAGATTTACTTGTTCTATTGATTTTAAGCACTTAGACAAATAATTTATTTTTTTTCCCTCCACCTAAGCAGGACAGCTGAGGCAGGGGTGAGTCTTGGAACACCACTACACCACTATTTTGCATCCATATGCTGTGACAGAAAATGGAAACACCACGAGTACTTCAGAAATTTCTTTGACAATTCTCCATCCATTGCTTGTCAGCTTATAGAAAGCACAAAGAGGTTTTAACATGTTTAGCGAACTGTTAAGTATGCAGAAATGCATATTTGAACATTAAACTAAAAAGGCAGAAAACTTAAACCTTTTTTTTTTTCCCCCTCCACATTGTGAGAAGGAATTTATCATAATTTGTTGCTAAGCAAGTCAAACAATGTTTGTGTTAGTGATGGTTTGCAGGTTCTGCTTTATGCAGAACACCTTAAAGTGCCAATGTTTATTTGCCAGGGAATAAAAGCTGTTCCGTGGTATGCACAATTCTGGTGTTACAAAAGACTGGGAACCCTTGCTCAAGAAAGAGATTTGGCCTTCTGTAATTCTCTACAAGAACCCTTATGATGCTTTCATAATCGGTCTCCATATTACTTTTGAACAACTCTTAAGATTTTTACTCCAGTGTTGTTCTTGCGTGTCACTGTTTCTTTTCTTCATTTTTCCAGCATGTTCACATTCATTTTCAGGCCATTGATAGCAATGGAAGAATGCTGCAGACAAATATGTTTAAACTGCTAATACCTGTGGTACCTACTCTTCATGTATCCATTACCTGAGAGAGCTTTTTGTCCTTATGGATGTCAACTGAAGTGAGTCTCACAAATCTTTGTATTAGTTAGCACATTTAGTCAATAGCAACAGATGTGACTGACCAAACACATGACGAAAAATCTTTGCAAAAATAAACACTAAACCAGGGTAGATGTAGCAGGTCTTGAAAATGATATGTTAAGCTGTTTCTAAATATTGCTATGTTGTAAGAAGTATATTTTGTGGATTGATATTCAAAGCACTGAAAGGAATCAATGCTATATATAGTTCTAGCAGTGTTCTAGCAAGCGTACCTATTTTTAACCCATCAGCTATGATGGAAGTGAGCCACACAGCTTCTCCTAGTAGGTATAGCTTCATGTTTAGGTTCTGTCAATCTTTGCTGAGACTTGTGGGTTATTCTATACTCTGTTTTAAAAAATTGGGGTGCAGATATATTTTTCATGTCTCCTCTGTACAAACAGTAGAGATAACCTCTACTGTTAAACATTCCAGAGAAGACACAGGCAACGGTATAAGTGCCAATTTTTAAAAAAATGGATTTGGAAATATGGACAAATTCACATCTATCTTGCTGTAAGAAATAAAAGCACAGTCGAAGATATCAATATCAAGATAATAAAAGAGCCATCTATCCCTCTTAGATGAAATTAAGATAACTTGTATAATGAGTATAAGACTTAAATATCAATCACCAGCAGCTGTCTTCTCTTTTTCCTATTTGGACTGAATATTAGATATAAGAATGGTTACATACCGAAGAGGAAAATAACAGCTAAAAAAACTTCGCCAGTAAGAATAACTTGCCCTTTTTTGTTGCTGTTGTTGTTGAATTTAGAAGGAAAATGTTAGAACATTAGAACACATCCAGTAGCAGAGATCAGACAAATGATGTAAGAAAAATAAAAATGCCTGAGGGACAGAAGGTGTTAAAGAAAGATACAGTTGAGTATCAGCATCCATGCAGGGGCACACAAACATTGCCAAAGAATTTGGCCTCTAAGTGCCAGCATATAGATTAGGAACAGTGCTAAGCCAGGAATGGAACGCTCTGAGGGACATCAGAGCTGAGCTTATGCTTTGTAGGAAATGAAAAATCCCACAACAGCCCAAGATCAGAAACTGATCACTGGTCAGTTACACAAGATTAATATAAGCAGTGCAGAAAAAAAGCCCCTGTACTTTAAATCTCCTTATTAGAGCTGTACGGTGCAGTGATGAATGGAAGAAACAAAGAAGTATGTAAACAATTGGAATTATTTTAATTTTTTTATATTTGCTCAGTTACATAATTCTGAAATAAATTATAGCAGATTTAAAGAAGATACAGCCTTTGGATGCAAAAGACAAGTAACTAAAAGGTCACACAGTATAGGAGATTTCTTAGTTGAGTGACTGTCCTAACAGAAAATCAAAGTAAAATGGCAGTTAAAACATTTGACAAAAATTTAGAAAGTATAAAACAACTTATCAGCAATTAAGTTTATAAATTATTATTACAGTATTTCAGCTTGAGGAAGCAAAACTAAGAACAACAGCTGTACAACCAGTGTTTTTTCCATCACTTAATGTAAGTTGCAGTCTGTGAATCTGGGAGCCTATTTCACAGGTTACCCTTGGCAAGAAACATGGAAGTGTGTGTTAAACAGTAGCTGCTGGTGACTGCTGTGGAGATGTAAAATACAACTTGATCATTATGAATCTGTAGAATATGTCAGAAATCTTGTTTGACAGTCTTTAAAATGAAGGAGGAAAGGCTAAGAAAACAGACAAGGGAGTGAAATCCAAGAAGCAAAGAGGATGTGGGGAGTGAAGCCGTTATAGAATTCACAAGAAGCTGCTCTCTCCTGGGAGAGTGCAGAGGTGCTGCAGCTGACAGGTCAAGATGAAGGGCTGTCTTATATGCCTCATAACAGTGGAAACTGGACTTAGAAGAGCTGGAGGAATAAAAGTTTTAAAAATTAAACGTTAGTAAATAAGGCCTGAAAAGAGCAATTTGCTATAAAGCTAAATACAAATAGAAACGTGAAGTAAATGAAAGGATTATGAGGGATCAAATCAATGGCTGTGACTCTCCAGATTGCAGTTCCCCAAGCAGTCGATTTTCCAGGGCTGCAACACAGGAAAGTGAGGATGTTCTCTTTACAAATGAGATTTACATGTGGTGCAGATTGTCATGTCTCCTCTTGTGTCATCACAAAAATCCTTCTTTTTTCTCAATGTGTTTTAGGATAAAAATGTCATATTGCAAAGTCAAAGTAGACCTAAGGTATTTAAGAACTCTCCATTGCAAATATGAGATTCAGTGGTTAAAATAGGATCAAGGAAATTAATAAACATTATGCAATTTACCTCTAGTTATGGAGGAGGATTTTCTGTACCTTTCACGTTAGTTACATTCTGCACTTGAAAATGTTGCATTATTTACTGTGTGCATAAAACTTGATTCTCTAAGGTCTGTGAAGAGCTTTCTTATTAAAAAGAACTGGCAGCAAATTCTTGGTATCACACCAACAGCAAACACTGAAGTCACGAGTACTACTACCTCCCTTGATTTATATCAAGAGTATATTTTAAATCTACATTAATGGTCGATTTTTATTTTTTTTTCCAGAGGATCATGGTTTTAATATACTGTTGAATATTTAAAATGTGAAACATGACAGGTTGATTAGGTTTTGTTTGTAGAACTTTTAAAGCAAAGAATGTAACATAAATAATAGAGTATGTTGTTTTCAGCTGGTGAAGAAACAGAACAGCAGTTACCTCGGAACATCAAAGATATTTTGGAGAAACTGCTACTGTGGCGAGACTACTACATACATATTCAAATTGTTTACTATAGCCAGTAGTTAAAGTTGAATTATCACAAGTTATTTATTCATTATTTATGTTGGACACAAGGAAAGTTTTTCACAATGAGAACAATCAGCCATTGGAATAATCTCCCCAGGGAAATGGTGGATTCCCCAACATTGGACACTTTCAAGATTCACCTCAACAGGGTGCTGGGCCATGTTTGCTAGACTGTGTTTTTACAACGAGAGTTTGGACCAGATGATCCTTAAGGTCCCTTCCAACCTGGTATCTATGATTCTATGATTTGGTATTCTCCTTGGCATGGGAAATAGAGTGATTTCTGGCTTTAATAGTTAAGTGGATTGCATTTCTAATTAAGAGAGATCCTGTAGTATGGTAAACTATTATTTTCAGTTGGTGTTGGCAGTTTTAGCCCTGCTATAACTTACATATCTGCTCTTCTTTCTGCTTATGTACTTCTTTTTTCTACTCATCTATCAATTATAATCATTTTCAGGTCATTGCCATTTATTTTTTTTCAGATACTGTTATTTCCAAAGAAACAATTAAATATAAATGCAATATTAATATATAATGTGTAATATGAAACATCTGTTAGGTTTTTTCCCTAGAAGTCAGTGTCAGCCAGCTCATAGGTTAGATAGTGGTTATAGTCTCCCATCATATTTCAGAAGTCTGAAAACTATTTTCTGATTCCATATGCACTGATGGTTCTAGGGTTGGTCTAATGCAGGAAGAATTGGAATCTGGGTGGTGATACAAGACAGTTCCTAATGAGATGAAAGAGACTGTCTGGAAACAGCTGAATCATAGGTCTGGAAAGGGGAATGAGAGATTCAAAAATGAGGGGAGATTAAAATATAAAGTTGAGAAAAAGAGAGATGGCACTGAAAAATATTTTGGTTTTCCTCTTTGTCCTGTCTTTGACACCTGTAGGCCACACTGAGAAACACCTGCTCTGACGGGACTGTCTTTTTATCTGGAATATATTACTGAGACTTTGTCAGTATAACTACTATTCTGAAAATGTTTAGATGATGTTGAAATAGAATCATGCTGACAAGTTTGTCATTATGTTAATAACTCCCTGCTTGTGCTCACTGTTTACATTATATTCTAAAACTACTGAAGGAATAAACACTTAAATCACACAAAATCGGAATTAATTTTCTCCTTTTAAAATAATCACATTTCAAGAGCATATGAAACAGAGAGCTGCTTCTTCTTCCTATGGTTGTGCTTTCCAGTTGTTTTCTGCTTCCTTTCTTCTGTACTTTATTTACCTGCAAATTATTCCTAAAAGAATATTTCCTAGAAACTATAAGCCATCTTGGCTTCCTTAGAGTCAATGTGCTTTAATAGGTGGGATGTATTAGGTACCTTTCTGGAGTGCATCTCCTGGAAGCCAAAGTGTGGTGAGTAGGAATAATCAGAAAATATGCTCAAAAAAGTATTCTGGAGCTGGACCAAAACAGTAGTGTAGGTGCACCCAAGGACTCAGAAAGTATCAGAGGATTTCTACATGCCAATCTTGTGGACTATCAGGGTTAGAAAAGTATGACTGTAAGACTCCTGGGAATCTCCCATTACGAGGCTTTTGTTTCTCTCTCTGATCTGCAGCAAGGTTTTGAATAAAACATGAAAATGGTGTTAGACAGATTAAAGGATTCCGTGATCTTTAACATATTATTTAGCATTTTTATTCATGAGACCTCTATATTCAGACTTACAGAACAAACAGAACATCACTTTTGCAGGTGAAAGGGCAGTGAAGAAAATGAATGAAAATTCAAACAATGGTTTAAAAAATAGTTTTAAAAAATTTGTGTAACAGTTCTAAGAACAGTTTATTCCAAATATTCCAAATAAATTAATTTTTCATTTTGCAGTTCTAGAAATTTTAGCTCAAGAGACCTATTTGTTCAAAATGTTGTTATTCTTGTCAATTCTATCACAAATTCTATCAGTTTGAAGTCCCACAAATTTGAAGTTTCCCACATAATACCAGAAGATAGTATTTGTAGTTCATTTCTTGGCATGTAAATGATACACTGATCTTTAATTCTTACTTCAGTTAGGAATACAAAGGATATAAATAAGTAAAAGGAACAGGAAGGATCCAATCATGTTTGAAGAGTTCTTGTCTAACTTTGATTTCCTGCAGCATTTGTTCAGCCTCTGCATACTTGCCTCAGATGGAACTTTTATCTCTTTCTGCAATTGTTTGGGCTTCCTGAAACAAATTTTCCTATTGCTGGAGATAACTTGATTCAGCAATTTCAAAGGGGCTTTAATTGTTTGTTTTGTGAAATTAACTATATAGATTTCTAGAAATGAGAAAGGGAATTATTTTTCATCGATTAGTGTACAGCTTTCTTTGCATGATATTTTGATAATACAGCTACATGAGTCCCTTGAATATACAACATGGCCAACCAGACAATAACTGGCAGTAAGTTATCTTTTACTTAAGGATTGCTATTATTTAAAATCTCTATTAAAAGAATGTTGTTTTTTGAGAACACCTAATGATCTGTCATCACCATTCCTATGGTATGAGAAATATGACTGTGAGAAACATGGTATCAAGGTCTATGCTACACTGTTCACTAGGCAGGTTTTGTAAGTAGTATAGAAAAGTTACAGGCTGGAAAGGTCTTGGCTTATTACAGGCTATGAAACTTCTGGGCTGTTAATAAGCAACCACTACACTGTAGGCTATGAGTGAAATTAATAAATAGGAGGACTAGTTATTTATTGTTCTTTTTATAGACTGTTCTTAGATATATAAAAGACTATGTAAATGCATGAGTTATCAGTGTAATCCTAAAATTAACAAAATGACAAAACAGATGCTGGTTTTTGTTTTTTTCTTTGCTACAGTACAAAATAGAGCAAAAAGCAAATCACTGCCAACTGTACAAATATATGACACATCTCTGTAAATATTTAAATAATGGTTAAAATAACCTTCCTAATTTTGTATAATAAGTAAATCAAACTGGCTAGCATTATGGTTCGAAATGTGTTGCTTTCTCAGTTCTGTAATCAATGCCAAGATATAATGGGTTTTATTTTAAAAGAGGATTCATCCAAGTGTATTGTGTTTGTTTTCATGGTTTTGTAAGACAGCAGTTGTACGCCTTCTAAAGCATCTGAAAGGAAAAGTATAATTTTTTTTAAGATGTGTCACTGGGGTTTAAGTAAGCATACAAAGATTTTTACACATTTTTTGGCTTGGTAGCTAATAATTCTTCCTGAAAATCAACACATTTCATACACACACACATCTGCCTTCCCCACCCTGTCAGCTTTCTCTTTGGACCATTGATCAGGTAGTCAGCATCTGCAATGACAGCTGAACTTTCCAAGGGTGTGGTTGCATCTTTGCCAAGGTCACATATCATCCCACTGACCTAGGAGCAAGCCGATGACTAAATCACTGTTTACTACTCTTTTTCTGTTCCAGCAAGATATAATGTGTGTCCATTGATGTTGCACTGCTATGGGAATGGAAAAGTTTTGCAGAGACTGTGCCTCATCTGTAATGCTACAAACAGCCAGGAGTTGCCCTAGGCATTCTATATGTGAGGATTTTTATGTGGGTTCATTGTTGGACCTGCTTATTCCCTAAAAATAATGTATCTTTCTTTAACTTGCTTTGGAAGTTGATTACACTGAAATGCAAAAAGACAAACATACAGAAGTATGTTTGCTTCATATGAAGGTTTGCTTTCAAATGAAGCCTGTGTGAAAGAGCTGTTGTACATTAAACTATCACCAAACTTGTTTACAAAAGCTTTCTGATATAAACAAGTACTAAACCAAAAGTTTTCAGGGAATGTGAATGCAATATATGCTAGAGAAGAACAGCTGATAAGAGGAAACAAACTAAATTATTTGATTTGTTACTTCTGTTTTCTAAAACTGTATTAAATGTATAAAAATGTATAAAGCAGAAAAAAGAAGTCCACATAAAGAAATGACAGAATATTTTGCTTTAAGAATGTATATTACATCTTGGGATTCATATTTCACACCAGATGTAGGATGTGTTGCACAGTGATGACAGAAGTAAAATATGGGCAGGATTATAGTAAGATGGGCTGCCACTGTACTCTGCCCTTAGTTATTCCAGTCCCTAATGAACTGGAAATATTTCTATTTATTTTTAATACTTTTCTTTTGCTCTATTCTGATAAATGTCCATATGTGAGAATAGAACATTCCTAAATCATTAATACTTACATATTCGGATATCATTTTCCTTTCTCCGAAAGCAGCACTGTCTTCTCAGGGATAATCGTCTTGATTATTCAGTGTGGTGATTCTTTAAGTACACTTAAATGAGAGATGGCAACATACCTTAGAGCTACCTCCAATCTTCCACTTCATGTGCACATTCCATTACAATGAACTCTGGTAGAGGAAGACCCTGGAGAGTAATGTTTTGCAGTCTTATTACTATCTAGTGTGTTAGATCATGGTAAAAAAATAGCTTAATGAAAAATATATCCTGTTACAGTGAATGACTTGGCAGCAATGGTTATTTTAAAACTTTATCTAAGGCCTTTAAACTAAGCTTTCACCATCTGTTCTACCTTCTAATTATACATGCAAAAAGAACATAATTCACAAGTGTATCATAAAAGTAGATAATGTAATTGATTAAGTGATATTGCTGCATGTATGTATGTTTGGTTATTCAGTGTCTCTGGTTTGCTTTTTAGCTCATAAATCACTTTGAATACATTGTATAGTGATTTTTTCTTGGCAAGCAGACTAGAGATGTACTGTCTCTCATTTTGAGGGGAGGCAATGAACGGATGATAATGATGGATGGTGCAAATACTGTCAAATATCAAGTGTGCATGCTCCAGTTCTTTGCAGAAGTTGGACCAACTTGCTCTGTTTACAGTACTTCAGAACATGAGGATCTACTTGGCAACTGTCTTACATTAATTAAAGAGCAAGGAAGAAATTGCTTGCTTAAATGGCACCTGACAGTCTGCATTTGCATGACATCTGTGCATTGTTATGAATGGAAATCTTGGAGCTTTGTTTTTGCTAAGTCATCCAGATGCTTATATTGCTTTCAAAAATAGTACTACAAATTCCATATATATTATACACTAAGGTTAGGCTCACCCTGTGTAGGGCTTTAGGGAAGAAGAAAAGAAAGTCTGTATGTTAAAACTGGTAGGAAAAAAAGAATTCTTTCCACAATAAGTGGAAAGAAAAATTGCTTATAATTTGTTAATACAAGTAGGAAATTAACTAAGTTGTCAGGTTTCAAATAATTGTAACACATGAATGACAGAGTAGCCTTTGCAATATTTAATTTCCTTAAAACTAGCAGGTTTTAGCATTTACACAGAAAACTCTGTTTTGGAGCTGACACCCCAACTTGAGGTCAGGTTTGATGAGAGCTTGGTTAGGCAAGAAGTAGAAATTCGAAGTGCCTTCTATAAAGCTCAAGTAACATCGTAGATTCCCTTCAGATTAATCTATTCAAAGATATACTTACTACTAACTGCAGTTCCATTTTATTTTCACTGTTTCTGCAGAAACTTTTCCACAGTAATATACTTCATGTACATTTTACTACACATGGTGTTTACATAAAACACATTCCACAAGAATGCATCCATGTGAATGGATGAAATAAAACACCCATTATGAAATCTGTTCTGAAAGATGCATAAAATTAAGCAGAAGAAAATGTCATTCTTAATTTTTTTAGCATTCTATTGATTTAGCAGTCCATTTATGCTGTAGATTCTGTGATTTACAATAGGTTTTAGCTAGCTTCCTCCCAAAAAACTCTTTTCTATTGTTACCTTTGTCCCTCGATTTAAGAAGATAAGAAGTGAGAGTTCTTTGTGACATTAATTTATATTTAATCCAGATCATTACTTCAGTAGTTTGGCCTCAATCTTCTTCCAAGGACTATACTACACACCCAGTCATGTCCTGTCATGTCTTTTGCTCTTTCTCTAATGTCTCCTTCCCTCATTCTGACAGGTAATTTAGAAAGCCTGCCACATATCTTCCTTGCATCTGATTCCACTGGCTGTGAATGGATTGAAAGATGGAATGTAGAGGATCAAAACAATCCGTATTATGCTTGAGTATTTTAATAAATATTTTAAATTATTTGTATTGACTTCAGAAGGATTTCCTAAGTATTAGCAGGGCCATACAGACATCACTACCATGATTCTGGATATAAGGAAGAAGTTCTTTACTGTAAGGGTGGTGAGGCACTGGAATGGGTTGCCCAGGGAAGTTGTGAATGCTCCATCCCTGGCAGTGTTTAAGGCCAGGTTGGACAGAGCCTTGGGTGACAGTTTAGTGTGGGGTGTCCCTGCCCGTGGCAGGGGGGTTGGAACTAAATGATCTTAAGGTCCCTTCCAACCCTAACCATTCTATGATTTTGCCGGGAACTAACGTGGTTATTTCCTTAAGAGATTGTGCTATTAGGTAAAAAGGAAATTTATGCTTAACATATGTATGCTTGGAGGTAAAATAAACATATGATGGAGTGTTAAAAAGCAAACATTAAATGCTAGGGAAACTTAAAACCCATGTGAAATCCCTAGATGAGTACATAACACAGCCATAATCTGCAATGATGTATCACTCAGAAGAGCAGAGGAAACAGGTGGGTTTCAAACTTGGAACCTATACAAATCAAGAAACCCTATAAATTAGGCAGTGGTAATTCTTCTGAAAATGTATGGACATATTAAAAGTTTCATTTACTTCACAAAGCTGAGCCAGGGCACATCCGAGGAGATGGGAGGTCCCAGAACAGACTGTAAATGGTAGGATTAAAGCCTTAGGACTGGAACCAAAGCCACTCAAATCAGTGGGACTTCTTATGCTGACTTATAGGGGACTGTTAATTGGCGCCTGAATTATTTATTCTGAAAACTGAACAGATATTCCTTAATTCATCCACCTGGGGCTCATGAATGTAATTTTTGCAACTAGCCAGTTCTCTGCCATTGGTGTACTGGCACATTTTGTCAAAATCTACTTCACAAGAGAAGCTGCTGTCTGAAACCAGAAAAATATCTAATTATACTGCGTTCAGAGCAGGTTGCTATTTTGAGGGTCATTAAATTAACTGAAATGATGAACCATTTACTTTTCTTGCTAAAATGTTCATATTCTTCTAGAAAGCAACAGCAAATGAGCAGTAAAATAAAAAGAAATTGTACCATTCCAAATGCAGACAAATACCTGTGTATGCAAGACCTAATATTATGTTCTTTCTCATGCTCTGTATTCTGCTGATCTACTACCCTTCTCTCATTTAATTTTTTTTAAGATTTATTTTACATTGTTTTTTCCTTACTTTATGTTGTCTTTTTATTAATTTAGTTTTTAAAGTTTATTAGGATGTAATTCTTGCACTAGAATCAGAACTTAACTTTCAAAACCACATTTTCATCTTATGTTTGAAACTAGGAAAAGGGAAGTCCTTACTATATTCAATCTTCTAAAATCTCAGGAGAGCAAGAAAAGAAATATCCAAGGGTTCACTATTTTAAAAGAGATTAATTCTTTTTCTAAAGCAATCATTTACTATGGCAGATATTTTGAGGTTTTTTGTAAGTAGAGATCAGTCCTTTTTTACTTTCTAGTTATGAACAGCCACAGAGATACTGACTCAGCTTGACAATGTTTATAGCAGATGTTATTTAAACTATAACATAAATGATTTTGAGGTATGAAATCAGTTGCAGAAAGAGTCTAAGAGGTTCTCTGGTCAGTGATAAGAAATTGTTCACTAGATAACTGTAATTCATATGGCAATCTGCAGAGCTGAGCTGTTTCAGCCAGCTACCCAAATTCACTTCATCACATAAAATCATATCATGATTTGGGCTGTCAGGGACCTTAAAGCACATCTAATTCCAGCCCCTTGCTATGGGCAGGACACTTTTCACTAGACCAGGTTGCTCAAAGCCATATCCAGCCTGGTTTTGAACACTTCCAGGGATGAGGCATCTATAACTTCTTCAGGCAACTTGTTCCTTTGTCTCACCACCCTCATAGTGAAGAATTTCTTTGTAATATCTAATCTAAACCTATTCTCTTTCAGTTTAAAGCCATTACCCCTTGTCCTATAACTACACGCTTTTGTAAAAAGTCACTTTCCAGCTTTCTTGTACCCTTCAGATACTGGAAGGCTGCTCTAAGGTCTCCTTTGAGCCTTCTCTTCTCCAGGCTGAACAAGCTCAACTTTCATCCTGTCTTCATAGGAGAGGTGCTCCAGCCCTCTCATTATCTCCATCTCCTTCCTCTGGTCTTGCTCCAATAGGTCCACATCCTTTTTACGTTTGGGGTTTAAACATGCTTAATTTTAGGCTTTGCAGACTGGAGAATTATAAAGCCAAAAGGGGCTATTGGGATCATCCATACTGATTTTTGCTGAATAAATCCCCATTCCGAGAAAAAAGTCTTTTCAGTAAGGTATCCATTTTTGTTATAAAAAACTTTGGTGATGAGTTGTAACACTTAATACCACTGACCCAGCATTTCCTAACTACCCTTGTTTAAATACATTCCTTACTTGAAGCTTTATGCCAACTGAAGTCAGCCCCTGAGCTTGTTGTGCCACTGCTCCCAGCTGCTTGCCTGCCTGCAAGACAGTCTCCCACCACTGAGGAGTGTGGTGAGGCCTGGCCCTTTTTCCAGGCTGTTCCCAAGCCCACGTGGTGGGATCTGGGAGCCATGGGTGGGGTGACGCTGCCCTGGCCTCCTGCATTTTCCTCTGTGAAGAAATATCTCCCTGTGCTCTGGTGGCTGCTTCACAATCTGCTGCCACACCTACACGCCAGGATGGGAAAGGCCTACACAGAAGGTACTTTTCTTCTTTCTTTTTTTCCCCACCCTTAGAAACAGTTATTTTAGTATTGATCTTTCTGCCCTGCAGTGCAGAGGCAGCCTGATGTCTTTAAAACCTTTAGTAGTGTAGTTCCATGGGTGGAGGTGGTTAAATTTGTGTCAGGGCTTGGCCCAGCCTTGGCTCACCTTGGGAGACCAGCTGCTGACTCACTCCCAGCAAAACTGCGCCCACATGTGAGAGCCAGGTGCCTCCATATGACACCAAAACAGGTCTCCTCTCCCCTTAAACAAGGTCCCGCATTTAGGGAATTCTGTGATCTGGAGGGAGCTGAGGAAGGTAGTGAGCTACTATAACTGGATTTTAAGACTTCTGTATTTCCTTTAGTTAGTCAGCAACTGACAAGTATGTTCACAAATGGGGAATGTCATCTTTGTAAGTGAGATTTTCAGTTAAATTTAAACAAGTACATTAGGCATGCAATGGTAGAAAGGGATTCCATATAACAGACTGACTCCTGATAGTCCCATGTGCCTTAGGTACCAAAAGCAAGAATCAAATACCTAGTAATAAATGGCTTTCAACAGCAACCAATGCAGATACTTGGAAGTCTAATGGTGTGCACTTCATATGGTGTAATAAGCACACTGACAGCTCTCTTTCTGGCTTGTCAAATATAAAATTGCTACTGTGTTCTCATACTTTGATTCTGCCTTTGGAAGTATACATGCTCATAATGAATTCTAAGGGGTATTTAGCTTGGAGAAGAAAGAATCTGTTAAAAAACAAAACAAAACAAAAAAAAAGCCCAACAAAAAAAGTTCTCAAAGTGAAAGAACAGTATTTCTGGTTTTGGGATTTTTTTGATTTTTTTCTTTTTTCCAAGATGTGAGTAATAGCATTGAGTTATTTACTTTGAATTCTTGTGCTTACCTGTCCATTGAGAAGTTGTAACATTCAGACTTAAAATTACCATAGCTACAAGACCTGTATCTGTTCATGAGCCTGATTAGCAGTTATAGTCTGCAGCTGATGACAACAAAACTCAGCGGTAGTTTAAAGTTCCATAAGAGTCATGCTGACCACTTTCTTGGTTTGATAATATATGAATAACCTTCTTAGACTAATACTAATTAACTTTGTACGGTTTCTGCTGTAAATTATTTTCTGAGCCACTTAGGATTGCTCTCAGCCAATTGCATACATGGCAAAAGGTTAATTGTTTGTGAAAGACAAAGGAAAGGGCACCTCTGTGACTCCCAGTAGAAATTAAGAAAAAATGAAGCCTTTCTATGAGAATTCATCTAGTTCATGTGTGATGTACTGACTGCAAAATGTCTATGATATTCAAGTACATATTTTCTAGAACAATGTTTGAGAAAAGCAGAGCATGCATTTATATAACGGCATAAATTTCTGCTTTCTTCAGAAACCTGTCTAGCAACAGATGTGATAATTTAAGCTTGTCTGTTTTGAGAGGAATTATATCATGGGTATATATAAAATCCATATATTCCTATGCTGATGAAGGCATACTGGCTTGTTCAAATTAGCCTAAAGAGTGCAGGAAAATTGTACTTACATACCTGGCAACCACTGCAAGAGAAATAAGAGTTGCATAATTATTGTGGAGTAAAATATTTATGCTGCATATCATTACAATATTGCACCCAACAAATGACAAAAGAAACTGCATGTGATGGCATACAATGATGGTAGGGTTTTAAAACTTATTTAGATCCAATTTAAGGAAACATCATTTATTTTTTTTTTAAATGTTTGTATTGTCTCTTTTGTTTCTTTCTGACTTCATTATGAAGAAACTCATGTACAAAGGTGTTGGTTGAAGAATCCTGAAAATAAAAATTATTTTTAAAATTGTTTAAAAACCTTTTAAAGTAAAGAAGTAATGTGACCTTGTCAGGAAATTACTTCTTCATCCTTCATCCAAGATACTTTCCTTCTGCTCAAAGAGCAGTTGTTTCTTTCTCCCACACACTACTGTTTGGGCTTATTCTTCTTCCTTTGCATGGTCTTCTAGAGATGATTGTAAGCAAATGTGAGATCAGTCAGCTTTGACTAGTCTTATATGTTTAAAAATTGCACATGTGGGGAAATAAGGCAGGTTTTTGCAATCCAGAAATTGGGTGTACTTATGCATACTGTTCTGTGAAAATAACTAATATTTTGCAAACCTCAGTGTGAAAGCTGTGAAGTATAATAAAGAGTAGAAAAAAAATATTTTGAAAAATGGGTAGGGCTAAGGAAATAAAATAGAAAGCTAGAAAGTTAGCATGTGAGAAACCTGATGGTAAAAGGAAGATAGAAGTAAAAACTTGTGCTTTTGGTGCTAAAACTTTTGCTGATGATTTCATTTTGCATAGCTGAAATGATTGGATAGGTGAAAACCTGGGCCTTTGGTGGTATTTATGATGCAGTGTACATTTATCTTGTGTAACTTAACACTACTTTGCTTTCTTGGTCATCAGTATGTAATCAACTCCTGGTGTCAACTTCATTGAATTTGGTGGGTGCTTTCTCTTTGCTTTAAAGAAGGGCCACACTTCATTGTTGTATGTATTTACTTCTTCACTAATGCTGATCAACCATGAGAAGGAAACAATTTGTAATGAGAAACTCTTCTTGCTGTCTTCATTATTACAATTTCCAGGTGCTGCAGGTTCTTTAAATTGGCAGGCATGACATTTTCTTGTAGGATAAGTGAGTAGTTCTTCCCCTTACCAGTAGAATCAGCAATAGAGTGGAACTTCTGTTGCCTCTAAAGCTTCTTGATAGGTGAGTAGTATTTGAGTAAGCATGTGTACAGATAAAGAAAATGAAGCAATGTATACTCTTTTTTTAAAAGTTGGTGGTTTTTTTTCGTACAGGAATTTTAAGACATTTTTCCTTGGTTGGAAAGGAAAAATTAATTATTGATAAACTAGAGGCAGGAAATAGAAGCTGTAAAAACAATGATTTTTACTGAGAATTTGATAAACAGTTCTGTTATACCAGTTGGTATTGACAAAGATGATAGTTTCTGGATAAGGTCTCATTTCAAAAACTGATTTAAGATGATTTGGGAGAGTTGACTGGAGAAAACCTCTAGGATCTAGAATAGGCTGCCTGATTTTCTGGCTGTAGCCTGTACAAGACCTAGTCTGAAAGAAGTTTTACACCTTTACACATTTTTTCTTCCATATGGAGCTTGATAAATTAAGATTTGATTACTAGAGGTTCTGAAACCCATTTCTGACCATATGGGAAAGCATAATCTTTTTAGGAATGAGGACTGTCTGAATAGCAAATATTTACAATTCTAACAAAAGGAACTAGGAAATACTAGCTTCTCATGGAAATGATATCTACCAATTCACTGAGGGTGAAAGTTGGAGTCTTTTGTGTTTGGGATCTTGGGGAGTTGTGGAATCATGCTGTAGAAAGGACAGTGGTTCAAGGGTTAGTTTTGTTCATATATAAAGGAGGGAATTTACATAGTTTTCTGGATAATAGTAATGATTGCAGTACATTTCTTTCGTAGTCAAAGTTGTATCGAGGAGAGAAAAAACAAAATAGATGGTGACTTCTTTTAATACTTGAGACCGGCTTCAGATTTTCCCACAGCCTTCTGTTGGAGCATTAAGGTTACATGAAAATAATTAATTTGGCAAACTGACAATACTTGGCCTTTTGGGCATACGGTTTCAGTCATACAGTTGTTTTCCTGTCTTCTGCAGATGGGTCTGATGGAGGGAGCACTACATTGACTCACATACTGCTATTTGAAATTTGGTGTGCGAAAAATGCGAAGCTTTAGAATAGAACACAAACTGTATGAAGTGATTTTTGGCATACAAATGTACACACTTTGTCAGTGGCTATAATTGAGGAAAAGGGTTTATAGAAATGCACTAGAGCAAGAAAGCCTATAGAAATCTGCAAATGTGGCAGATATGTGGCAACACCTCCAGTGAAGTTAATTTCAGCAGAAATCAAGAAATTAAAAAAAAAAAAATGAAGATAAGGAATTACAGTATCCAGCTATTATTACGCTAAAAGATTATGCAAATACAAATGCATACTTAAGAGCACCTGTTTCCTTTAGATTTTTTATTTTTAGTTTTGACATATTAAAGCTTTCAGTGCTTGGCTTTACATTTATTGCAAAACCCCAAATAGAACAAAAATGTGAAGCTCAAAAATCTTTGTCTTTTAAAAAATGTTTTGGTTTGGCTTGTCAATGTGCTTGGGGAGGGGGGGCGGTTTCTCTGCAACTTGGGTACTGTTTTGTTCTAGATTTTATTTTTTTTTTTTTAAATCCTCTTATTCTGGTACAACAGATAATAGAAACAAGTCTAATAAAAACACGTCTGGGAACTTCCACTCTTCTTGTAGACCAGCTTGATTTTCCAAAGAATTATTCGTACTGTCTCTTATCATTTTCCACATAAAAACTATCACTTTACACAGGCCAAAGAGAAATATTATTCATATCGCCTAAGCTAGGGTCAGAATCTACTGGTGTGTGGCATCATTTTTAAAAAAAATAATTGGGGAACAAAAATATTTGGGAGATTTTATTTTCAAGTTCATGATATTTGAAGCAATGCTGTTTGTGTGCTTTGTGTAAATCATTTTATGCTGGAGAGCATATTTTCCTTGCATGAAAGTAGAAACTGCTTATCTCGGTCGTGAGGAGAGTCTGTGCCTCAAATACAAATGAGTAAGTAAATTGACTTCTGAAGAATGCTTTTCTGTGCTTGTAGTGAAGCAGAGTTCTTGGAGAAATAGTCATTCACTCAACGGTTGTGAAGGGTAGTGTTCTAAAACGCTTTTTTCCCCTCTTCATTTACAGTGCAGATGGTGCAAACATTTAATTTAAACAGAATGTATTGTTAAAATAGTCTAGACAGTTTAAGATCAAGAGACCTCAAATGAGAACAACTTGGTTTTGAAAACTTTTCATCTGATTACAGGGATAATGACTTGAAAATCAACCTGGCAATTTTGCATGATTAGAAAGTGATATTCATGTTGATTTCTCATCATGTTTCCAAATAGAAACAGATTTCTGCTATGTATTACATATCATTTATCTCATAGACAGCTCAGTGAATCTCCGGTTCAATCTTTCAGCAGTCTCAGCTACTCCATGCGTGGAGTTGTTCTGATGTTTTGACAGTCAAAGACATATCAAAATCATATATTAACCACTTTTTCATGTCACTCAGTCTATAGGAAGATCTTAGGAAAATGAAACCAGAGAATATGTAATAAAAAAGAAAAAAAAATAAATCAAGTCTGATGTTCGTGCGAAAATAGACTCCTTAGGGAGCAACTTTATATTGAAGTAAACACTGATATTTATTTTACCCAGCCAAATGACCATCTAATTTCAAATCCTTCATTTCCACATCGTGCAAGTGCATTTAAATTCATAAGTGTGCTTCTGGCCTTAGACACACTTTTACTGAAAGGAAATATGTAGATACAGTGCAGCTGATCTATTTTTGTATCTTTGGATGACTTTCTTACAAAGCACTGTTGTGAAATCTGCATGGTTCACAAAGGATGAAGGATGTTGAAGCAAGGTAAAAACCCCCCATAAATTAGGAGGAAAATTGAGTTTAAATAGATAGTATTTATTAAAGCAAGATGAAGGAGAATTCAAATGAATAGAAACAATAAATCGATTAATTTAATTTATTTTTAGGTCTGAATTTTCCTTGGTACTGAACCCTCCTGCTTCTGTGTTCCTTATGCCCATAAATTAGTTGATTACAAGTATGTAACGCTGCCCATTTTAGCCACTGTATCTTGTCTTTCACAAGAATCTATTAACTCATGTCATCCCACTGTTTCACTTACATTCACATCTAATGTTTGTTACTTTCATGTTCTTGATCTTGCTCTTCTGGTGTTATGAAACTGTTCAGGGGTTTTTTGGTGTGTATGGGCTTTGTTTTTGTTTTTTTAATGCTATAAATCTGACGTGAAAGCATCTGCCAAAATGTCATTTGTTCTTCACTTAGTGTCATTCTATCTACAATCTTATCATACTGCCATAGAAGGCAGAAGGACCCATTCAATAATTTAGTACAGTATTTCACGAAAAAGTTTAATTTTACCCAACTATTCTTATTTTAAAGCTTATAACTTGGACTAGTCTATTTCTGTATTTTGAAAAGTACACTGTTCCATGTCCAGGTTAAAAGGAGAAGACAGAGAGCCACAAGAGACTAATGTATTTTAGGGGGTATATATAGCTAGCATCGAGGTGAAAGCAAACCTTCCAGATTCCTTTCTGTTCTCACATGGAAACATAGTTGCCACAGCACTGATCTGAGGAGCTGTTTGACCAAAGCATTATGAGCCAGTTATGCCAAATAGCTGAAGAACAATATATTTTTTAAAACCATTTCCTAATGAAAAGCTTTGTCCTGGGGCTGCTTTCATACTGAGATTTAAACATCATCAAAAATCACTTTTTTTTTTTTTTTTTAATTTTTTTGACACACATAGTAGAAGGGTAAATTGGAAAGAGATGACCAGCGGATTCCTTTCACAATTGTAAATCTTAACTCTGAAAAGGTACTTTGTCCAGTTACAGCTCTTGTACCACGAAGGGCTTTTTTTCTCCTAGTTCTAATAAAAGGCTGTGTGGATTGATGTGAAGAGTGGTGAGGACTAAAGCTTAGGGCAAGACTTAAGAAATCATAAAAGCAGTTTGAATTGTGTTATAATGCAACAGAGGTTGTGCTGAGTTAAAAATATTGCTAGCAGTATCATTTGGGGGCAAAAAGAATCCACTGCTCAGTGTTTGACAGGCTCTGACCAAAGACAGTGAAAGCTGAATGTGATCAGTAGTCCAGAATGAAGAAATAATCAGTCACAGTAATATCTCTCACTTTAACTTTGCCTGTGGCAAAGATGGTAAGTTGCTTGAGTGTGTAAAGAAATGCCTTATAATTTCTCAGCCATTGCAAACTGGACAAAATAATTTGTAAGCCTCACCCTGTCCACAGACAGTTTATTTACCATGTATTACCTGACTGTCTAGCTACTTAGAAAACACCATTAGAATGATTTCAGTATGCAGGTGACAGAACATTTCTCTGCTTCATAGCTTTACTAATGCTTGTATGAACCAGCTTGTATGGCTGTACTACTAGTATGTGTGTTAAGATTTCCTTGGAATTTTGTTCATACATGTTACTAATTCCAGTCTTTAAGTTTCACTTCTGAGCTATGTATTTCTTCTTTTCATGGTTACTTTGCTTGAAACGAAATTTTCTATTGCATAAGAATTCAGTGCCTTGTATCTATATGGGAATGACTGTCAAGCCGTTAGGTTGGGGTTTTATTCATTATTCTTTATTTTCATCAACCAGCTACTTTAAAAAGGTCTGTAAACTGTGACTAAGAAAACATAAAAACTTGTCAGTACCTATAAATTAGCTATATGGGACTCTGCTTCTCTGTTGGAGGAAAAAAAGAAACCAAACCAAACAAAAAACCCACCAAAAAAACCCAAAACAAACAGCGATGGGGGTACAAATTGAAAATGGCTGAAAAACATTGCTAAGATTATTTCAATAAGAAAAATTCAGCTTTCTTTTCCTTGAACGTTTCTATGTCTAAAAAATAATTACATGGCTTTAGGCTGCCTATGCTGAGTTGAGAATGAAGTATTCTTTTTCCATCTACTGAGAAATGATAATTTTACAGTTGTTAGAATCCATCTTCTTTCAAAGATATAATGACATGTTTTCCTCTTATCTATCCTTAAAACATTAAATCTTTTATATGAATTGGTTGACAATTTTTGAAGGGTAACCTTTTCAACATCATAAAATAAATGAAAGTGGTGAAGGGTTTAGATTTAAAATGCTTTACCAGTGCACTAATAATTTGATGAGCACTGCTATCATTTTTCTAAAATGGCATTAGATTAAATCTTATTCATCCAGCAAATTCTTTTGAAGAGTCTCACCTTTAAAAGTTGATGATACAAACCAGCTTGAAAATGTGATTGTGGTATTTGAAATGTCCTGTCTCTAGAGTCAATTAGTTATGATGTGTGATGAATATTTTGTATGTTTTTTACAAGACTTGTTACCTTAGTAATAGTATTTTGAAAACTAAACTTACAGGGACATAATATAGTTCCCTTTCCGTAGTAAGATCTTGTATCTGGTAACTTAGCACATTTTTCTCCAGGCATTCATGTCAGCAGCACACGGCTATGATGTGAAAGAAAATTGCTTCCAACGCCTCTAAAATTGCTTGCTTGGCTTGAATTAATCTTAATCGAATTTCTGTCTGAAATGTTTAAAAACCTTACGGAATCTCATCCTTTGAGCACAGCTTTGCTAATTTGATCCTACATTCCAAAGTGACGACAAATTTTGAGGCCCTGCAGGGCTGCTGTTGCTGATAATGTTTCTTTGCAGGTGGTGTGAACCACACTGTTCATTAATGTGACATACCTTTATAATGAATGTCCTTGTATAATTAAGGATGCAAGTTCATTGTTTTCCTGTTTAACTGTGGTGCCCCCTTGTCTGACGGACCAAATGTGCTTTCAGAGTTGAGAAAGAAAAACTAAGAAAAATACAGTGTATTTATCTTCAGATATTTAAATTGGAAAGAAAGCTAAATTACAAACCTCATAAATGTGATTAATTTTTTAATCAAGATAATACAAAAATTAGAGATTGACCACAATAAAGAACAAACAGAAAGGGCAGAAAGATCTGTGTGATATCATCAAATGACTTAGAAATGACATTGAGTTCATAACACTTCAAGTTTCACATACTTGATGAATTGAATTATTTCTTTTTAAGTGAGGAACCAGCTCTGAGTTTACAGTTACTGATTTGTGTGTAATTAATTCTCATAGGTAGTTCTAAACTTAAAATGGTATTTAATTGTACATTTATTTTAACTTCATGTCCAAGATGTTCCTGAAGGTAATTTGTAAAAAAAAACTTAACTTCTGTGCAAAAAAAATGTATCAAGTTTTTCAGTCTGAGCTCCAAACAGTGTATGTTCCTTTTTGCAATAAAAATGAAACATGGTTAAAAAATAATGATCTGTCTTATTAGAGTTTGGGGAAAAACTCACTGAAATAATATGATGTTAATATGAGTGGCTTAAGTGTGCTGCCTAGTAAAACAGCATATAGAATCATCTATAAAGAAACAGTTTATATACTTAGAAATTGGGTACCAGATCTCAGTTCGGAGTTTCTGTTTTCCATATCGATTGCTCATTCAAAGAGCAATGGTTATTCTGTAGTGCTCTTTCTATAAAAAAATTTCTACTTCCTGTTATATCTAAGCAACATATTTTCCTTGGCTTTGCCTCACATTTAGTCACCTATGGCATAGAATAATTTAGGTTGGAAGACACTTTTAAGATCATTGAGTCCAACCATTAACCTAGCACTGCCAAGTCCATCACTAAACCATGTCCCTAAGTGCCACATCTACATGTCTTTTAACTACTTCCGAGGGTGGTGGCTCCACCACTTCCCTGGCAGCTCAGTCCAATGGTTGACAGTGCCTTCCATGAAAAAATTTTTCCTAATAAAATAGGAAATAAATCCAGTCTAAGCCTCTCCTGGAGCACCTTGAGGCTATTTCCTATTGTCCTATTGCTTGTTACTTGGGAGAAGAGACCAATGCCCAGCTTGTTACAACCTTCTTTCAAGTAGTTGTAGAGAGTGATGATGTCTGACCTCAGCTTCCTTTTCTCCAGGCCAAGCAGCCCAGTTCCCTCAGCTGCTCCTCATAAAGACGTGTTCTCTAGACCTTTCACCAATTTTGTTAGGTGGAGGACTTAGCCTTGTTGAACCTCATAAAATTGGCATCTGCCCATCAATCCAGCCTGTCCAGATGCCTTTGTAGGGCCTTCCTACCCTCAAGCAGATGAACACTCCTGCACAGCTTTGTGTCATCTGCACACTCACTGGCGGTGCACTCTATCCCCTCTTACATCCCATCACAGATTAACGTGATGCATTGTAAGCATCCCAATTCAGCCAGGAAAGTCAGACATGAGGATGTAATTAGAGAATAATTTTAGGTTTTATTCTGCACAATAGATGCCTACCTCTCTGGAGCTATATACGTATAATTCATGAACTTTGCAGCTTTGTGTGTGGAATTGAACTTTGCCACACTTTTAGCAGGAAAAATAAGTATTTTTTGAAGATTTTTTTTGTCTAAATGTCAGGCTCATGCAATGTATTATTCTTCAATGCATTTATATAATTTTGATGGATGTGCTTACCAATAATTAATAACTTTATTCAGATAATTACAGGGAGAACAGCCTCAAATAATACAAATACTTTGTGCACATGTCTGTATATATGTATATATGTATTTTAAAGTCATGGAAGAAAGCTGTGCTGTTTAAAGCAGACTTATTCTTTAATGTATGTTTTCTTACTGAAATCAGTTAAAGGTCTTGTGGATCTCAACAGCAATATAGGGCTGACAGTTCCTGAAGTTAACTCTAACAGTTAACTCCTTCTGTTTTCTCCAGTATGCTGGGTTCTTTTGCATGAAGCAACCAGCTTTCCCCCTACTGTTTTATACTATATAATGTTCTTTAGCACACATAATTGTAATGAGATTTTTTTCTGTAAAGCAACTTCTAGTCTCTTCTTGTGCACTTTACAGGGATTTCCTTAATTTTGATGAGCCCATTATTTTGCTGTTAATCTTTATTTCTTCAGTATGGTACTAAGCTAGCGGTTCCTCTGACTTGGTAAGAAAAATGCTGCTTATGTTTCATGGCTTTCAGTACTTTTTATGTAATCTGTTCTACACAATTTCTTATTTAATTTTATTCCTGTTGACCCTGTATAGATAGATTTAGCACCATACAGTTTGATGACTGTAGTACTGTCTGGTATTTTTTCAGTAAGGTAGTTATTGTGTAGCCTGAACTGATTTCAGTAACCTGCTTTGACCCTAGCATCTGCTGGGAATGATTTGAGAACTCTCTATGACTAAATCTCCACCTGGCTTATCATGCTTGCTTCTTGGATTTGAGTAGGTGTTCTTAAGCACTGTGAAATGATATCTTGAGAAGAGGTGACCTCTGAGGAAAGCAAAAGGTCAGGAAAACTAGTATGGCATGGTGTGTTTTTTCGCTTTCTATATCCTATAGAATAGGGAATTTGCCCTAGTAGGTGTATTATGGTGGAGCTAACTCCTGAGAGAAACTCTTTAGTGCTTTGAAAACAAAAAAACTAGGAAAAGGCAGTGGTGGCTGCTATCTCTGTAGTTTTGTTCTTTCTATCGCTTACAGGGCATTGCTTGCAGATTCTACAAGCTGGGGCTGTTAAAATAACTTGTGAGGTGGCGGGAAAACTGCCTCATTTTTGGTTCCTTTGTGTATTTTACCACAGTGGGAAATGTTCCAGGGATTCTTTTCAGCATCTTGAAGAGCAAATGTTAGAGAGTGAAGAAATTTTTTAACTGAAATACTGTAATTGTTTACATAGGTGATATTGTTAACCTCCATTAAACTACCCACTGGGGCAGAATGATCTAAAGTAGAAGAAACCTGAACTATAGAGAAAGTTAGATGTAAATTTCCTTAGATTTCTTACTGAAGTAAACCTATCTGATAAAGGTACTTCCAAAAGACTCAGTCCATAATATACCACAGTATCAAAAAGAGCTGAGTATTTGTGTAATAATTATTCACCAGACTATACGAGCTGATTGTGGAGAGGTGGCTGTAAAGCTTTATGGCTGTATTTGAAATTGCTACTAAATCATTATTATGAATTTAGTTTTGTGCTTCTTGATACACAAATCAGCCAAATATATTTCCTTATTGGTAATTCCCTGCTGTTTTTGGCAGTAGTGACAAAGTAACTTCAGGTATTTGTTAACACAGGAAGTGTCTCTAAGAGAGAAAAAAAAAAAAAAAAAGTACAAATTATCTCAAAAGTATGAGAGGAGCAGATTTTAGTTCTAAATTTCATACTTGTTCACTCTTGTAGAAGTGCCAATGGGGCAGTAGCAGAAGTGCTCTCAAAGTTAAATATTTGCAGGAATGGCTCTGTATTCTGTAGCCCAGTGCTTTTAAGGCCAGTTCCTAACCTCAGTAAATGAAAATACACTTGTTTCTCTGGGTTTTTTTTCCTTCGGGAGCCCCTCTTTTCAGGATTGTATAAAAGTATTTAAACCTTTTATGGTTTGAATATGTTTGAATGAGAATCTGTGATATAGCCAAAACTATGTGAAGATCACTTGCCTATATCATAAGATGTCTACAGTAGTGTATTTCTAGTTTCCAGTCCTGCCAGCCACACTGTAACTCATACATTTGACCTTATTTGTCAAGAGGAAGGACTAATCAGAGGATCACATTATCTACAATAAGATGTTAATTTAACTTTTACATATTGCTCTGCATGCTGGAATGTGGTCAAGGGCTACAGAAACAGAGTATGAAGTAAATCTTGTTGGTTGTTATTCAAAGATCACCTGCTACAAGCTCAGGAGTGTTGCGTCCCAACTAGAAGGAAAAGCAGCAGGAAGGCCAGGAGACGTCCTTGGATGGATAAGGAGCTGCTCAGGAAACTTCGAAGGAAAAAAGAGGCTTATAAAAGGTGGAAGCAAATACAGGGATGTTGTCTGGGAAGCTAGGGACCAGGTTAGGAAAACTAAGGCCCAGTTAGAATTAAACTTTGCTAGGGATGTGAAAGATAATAGGAAGGGATTCTATAGTTGCATTGCAAATAAAAGACAGACTAGGGACAATGTGGGCCCTCTCTGGAAGCTATTGAGAGAACTGGCTACCCAGGATTTGGAGAAGGCTGAGGTTCTTAATGACTTCTTTGCCTCAGTCTTCTCTGGCAAATGCTCTAACCACACCACCCAAGTCTTAGAAGTCAGACGCAGGGACTGTGAGAATGAAGACCTTAGGACCACTGTAGGAGAGGATCTGGTTCGAGACCATCTTAAAAACCTGAACGTACACAAATCCATGGGACCTGATGAAATCCATCCGCAGGTCCTGAAGGAGCTGGCAAATGAAGTAGCTAAGCCACTGTCCATCATATTTGAAAAATCATGGCAGTCAGGTGAAGTTCCCGACAACTGGAAAAAGGGAAATAGAACCCCCATTTTGAAGAAGGGGAAAATGGATGACCCGGGGGATTACAGACCAGTCAGTCTCACCTCTGTGCCTGGCAAACTCTTGGAGCAGATTCTCCTGGAAGGCATGTGTCGCGGAGTGGACTCAGTCAGAGATCAATGTGATCAGACAAAAGCTATTTAATACAAAGTATCAGCTCCTTATATACTGTAGCTCAAAACTGTTTACAGTAATGTGGTACATTGTGGTTGGATACATATCTTTAAGGCCCTTAACAACTAGCATATAATTGGTTAAGCACAGGTATGAGAACCTGACCTTCAAAGCTTGCCAACAGTCCACAATTTAGCAACTCAGTAAATTCCAGCTCCTTCTTATCTTGCTTTCTCGCTCCCTTATTTGTGTCCTCCTTCGCTCTTGGACGACCCTGAATCCATGTCGAGCTCCACGCAGGCACTTGCTGATCTGGGTACATGGCCGTTCTTTGCCAGAAAATCATCCACAGGCATGCACGTGAAAAACAAGGAGGTGGCTGGTGACAGCCAGCATGGCTTCACTAAGGGGAAGTCCTGCCTGACCAATTTGGTGGCCTTCTATGATGGGGCTACGGAACTGATGGACAGGGGCAGAGCAGTTGACGTCATCTACCTGGACTTGTGCAAAGCCTTTGACACTGTCCCACATGACATCCTTGTCTCTAAATTGGAGAGACATCAATTTGATGGGTGGACCACTCGATGGATAAAGAACTGGCTGGATGGCTGCACGCAAAGAGTTGTGGTCAATGGCTCGATGTCCGGCTGGAGACCGGTAACGAGTGGTGTCCCTCAGGGATCGGTGTTGGGACCGGTCTTGTTCAACATCTTTGTCAGTGACACGGACAGTGGGATTGAGTGCGCCTTCAGCATGTTTGCTGATGACACCAAGCTGTGTGGCTGGGTTGATACAACGGAGGAAAGGGATGCCATCCAGAGGGACCCTGACACGCTTGTGAGGTGGGCTGATGCCAACCTGATGAAATTTAACCATGCCAAGTGCAAGGTGCTACAGCTGGGTTGGAGCAATCCCAGGCACGGCTACAGGTTGGGCAGAGAAGAGATTCAGAGCAGCCCTGCGGAGAAGGACTTGAGAGTGTTGGTCGATGAGAAAATAAACACAAGCTGACAGTGTGCTCTCGCAGCCCAGAAAGCCAACTGTATCCTGGGCTGCATCAAAAGGAGCTTGACCAGGAGGTCGAAGGAGGTGATCCTGCCCCTCTACTCTGCTTTCATGAGACCTCACTTGCAGTATTGTGTGCAGTTCTGGTGTCCTCAACATAAAAAGGAGATGGAACTGTTGGAACAAGTGCAGAGGAGGGCCACGAGGATGATCAGAGGACTGGAGCACCTCCTGTATGAAGACAGGCTGAGAAAGTTGGGGCTGTTCAGCCTGGAGAAGAGAAGGCTGCATGGAGACCTCACAGCAGTCTTCCAGTATCTGAAGGGGGGCTATAGGGATGTTGGGGAGGGACTCTTCATTAGGGACTGTAGTGATAGGACAAGGGGTAACAGCTTAAAACTTAAATAGGGGAAGTTTAGGTTGGATATAAGGAAGAAGTTTTTTACTGTAAGGGTGGTGAGGCACTGGAATGGGCTGCCCCAGGGAGTTGTGAATGCTCCATCCCTGGTGGTGTTCAAGGCCAGGTTGGACAGAGCCTTGGGTAACATGGTTTAGTGGGAGGTGTCCCTGCCTGTGGCAGGGGGGTTGGAACTAGATGATCTTAAGGTCCTCTCCAACCCTAACTATTCTATGATTCTATGATTTTCTTAGAATCACAGTTTTGGTGCTGGTTGCCTTTTGCTCAACATAGGTTATAGTCTGGTCTAGCCTGTTCTCTGAAGGAGGCTGAATATAACTTTTAGGATCGTTGCCTTGTGATGCATGTAGACACAGAAGCTCTTTAAGTGACTGACTGTTCAGGAACAGGAGGTGAAGGACCCCTCCTTGCAAAATTCTGAGTTGCAAAGCAGCTGGAGCCATTTGGTTCTTTGGCTGTGTGTGCTCCTCCAGCAACCAGTTATTTCTATTTCATTCAAGGCGATGACTGCAGGCCAGAGAACATCATCTTAGGGACTGTCATGGTACTTCCACTTCAGCTGTAATGAGAGTTGCAGTCCATTTTCATTCAGCAGCTGTGTTTTATTACATTTCTCTCTGTGTGACCTTGGTCTTCTACTTATTCTGTCTGCAGCTCCTGTAGCATGGTTCAGGGAATGAAAAAAGTGAAATATTTTTCCTTCTTCTCTGTTAAGGTAATTAAGAGCTGTAATGAGATGCAAGTACTGCTTCCAAGTTCATTTAAAATACTTAAATATACGTTTGCAACAGTAAAAATTGGAGTAGTATTTCCTATAATTTTAAATAGAGGAAAAGGTATTTCTTTGAGCCTGTTAATATCTTTAAGGTGTCAATCTTTCTAAGCAGAATGGGAGTATAATATAATGAAAACCTGTTTGGATTCCACACTGCTGAGGAGTCAGTGCACTAAAGTTCAGCCCAGTTATTGAATTTCTACTGCTTGGCATACAAATTTATAGTTTGAGGCATATACAAATACAAATTTACATCTGTAGTACTCAGGAACACAAGAGCAGTCTGAGTAGTTATGAACTATTATTCAGTCAGATTATTTTTTTTTTTAATTTACCAAAATTGTAGAAAAGTATTTGTGTGACTTTTGTGCACCCTGCTAAACTTTTTCACAAAGATTTGCAGGGATGCTGCACTCTAGGTTGATCGCTCATTTTCCAAGCAAGTGTTGTGTTAACCAAGCAGTATTACCTCACTTGTCTTTAAGAATTGACTTGATTGCTTGCCATGATACAGTGGCTGGTTGGACCATGACAAATGGGCTTGCTTTCCACTGTTGTAAATGGGTGCTTTGAAGCTCCTTGTGTCCCTTTTAAGGGGACAGAACTTATCATTTTTTTAATTATTATCATTTTTTAAAGGAAGGTTGGATTTTGTAGTATTTTGTATTTCGCTCTAAATGCTTTCCTCTTAGCCATGTCTTAGCACTTCCATAAATCTGCACCTTCTTCCAACTCCTCAAAATTCCAAAGAACTGCTGCCAGTTTGTGTTAGATAGTGGCTTTATTCATGTTGTGTATCTCCACCATTGTTCATTTTTTTTGTTGTTGTTGGTTTTTTGTTTTACAACTTCTGTTGATTTTTGTATATTTTTAAATCAGCTCTTCCCACCAGAAGGTAGCTGAAACCTCTACCTATTCACATGATAACTAATACTTGGAATTCCAAGAATAGTAGCAACAGCTGTACTGTAAATTTCTACTGATCATTGGCCTTCTGAATTTGGCCTGCAAGCTTCTGGCAGTAAGTGCTGAACTGCATTTACTATAGAATTTTATGGAGGCCAGTTGTACACCAATTTCCCATATTCCTCAGGAGTGTAATCAGCTTATTGAAATAGCAATAGTAGTCCTGTGTGTGTGTGGGAAGAGGAGCATGGTCATTACTTAGCCTTTTCATAATCCTTGTTTGCTCTACATTTCTTCCTTTCCTTTCTTATCTGGTACTGGTACTTTTGCTACCTGTGTCAAAAATCGCAGGGAAGAAAAGAATCGGTTCTGTGCATTTTAAGCAGCTTAAAATACTGCATTTTACTGTATGAAATACCATATACTGTGTATTCTTGACAACTGCATAGTCACAGCCATGAAATGTGATTTTTTTTTTTTTTCCCTCTAAAGAAAAACATCTTACTCTAGTGATTAAAGTATTTTAACCAGAAATATGCATTAAGCTAGTTTGTTCAGTTGGATTAAATGTCACAATTTAACTGTCTAATAATAATTTCAGATACTTTTAAACAGACATTTTTTATTCATTTAGGTTACCTTTTATGTTTCAATAGGTTTATTCTGCAAGCTGACAGCAATACAGGTAATTAAAAAAAAAATATGTGTGTGAATTATAAATCTTTAATTCCCACTTCAAATATCTGGAGTTCTTTCTCAGACCTACCAATTTTGTAAAATCTCACAATTATTATCCACATGACATAATTTTCCTTACTATGAAAATATAAAATAATCATCAGCTCATCAGTGTTGCTCAGAAAATTCATTACAGGTTCAGTGCTGAAAGTTTGCGTTTGACACTGTTCCACACGACATCCTTGTCTCTAAATTGAAGAGACATCGATTTGATAGGTGGACAACTCAGTGGATAAAGAACTGGCTGGATGGCCGCACACAAAGACTTGTAGTCAATGGCTCAATGTTCGGCTGGAGACCGGTAACGAGTGGTGTCCGTCAGGGATCGGTGTTGGGACCGGTCTTGTTCAACATCTTTGTTGGTGACATGGACAGTGGGATTGAGGGCGCCCTCAGCAAGTTTGCCAATGACACCAAGCTGTGTGGCTGGGTTGATACAACGGAGGAAAGGGATGCCATCCAGAGGGACCTTGACATGCTTCTGAGGTGGGCTGATGCCAACCTGATGAAATTTAACCATGCCAAGTGCAAGGTGCTACAGCTGGGTCGGAGCAATCCCAGGCATGGCTACAGGTTGGGCAGAGAAGAGATTCAGAGCAGCCCTGCGGAGAAGGACTTGAGGGTGTTGGTCGATGAGAAAATAAACACAAGCTGACAGTGTGCTCTCGCAGCCCAGAAAGCCAACTGTATCCTGGGCTGCATCAAAAGGAGCTTGACCAGGAGGTCGAAGGAGGTGATCCTGCCCCTCTACTCTGCTTTCGTGAGACCTCACTTGCAGTATTGTGTGCAGTTCTGGTGTCCTCAACATAAAAAGGACATGGTTAAAATTTAAACAGAGGAATTTTAGATTGGATATAAGGAAGAAGTTCTTTACTGTGAGGGTGGTGAGGCACTGGAATGGTTTGCTCGGGGAAGTTGTGAATGCTCCATCCCTGGTGGTGTTCAAGGCCAGCTTGGACGAAGCCTTGGGTGGCATGGTTTACTGTGAGATGTCCCTGCCCATGGCAGGGGGGTTGGAACTAGATGATCTTAAGGTCCTTTCCAACCCTAACTCTTCTATGATTCTAAGTTCTTTTTTTTTTTTTACTTTAAACCCTACAGCAATTTGATACAAACTTTTTTATTACCATACCAGCTTTTAAAAGTATCTGCTTGTAATATCTTTCTCTTCAGTCTTTACATGTATATGTATTTTTCTCATGTACCCACAAGTGCCCTGCATTCATTGCTCTTTTATAAGACTGATTGGAATTTTAAATCAAGATCTACTTTATGTTAATTCAGAGGACCTTGCCATCTTCTTGCTCTACCCTCAGATTCTTGTGTGTACGCTGTAGCTTGATCACCAAAAAGTTCTCTGTTGAACCGTTGTTTTAATTCATATTTATTATATTTCTTGCAGTATTTTCTTGAAATTGCAAAGAGCGTGACTGTGAAAGATCATAGACTCTGAATGCTGAGGGGAAAAAATTGTATTTCACAGGAATTCATACTTTCGTGTTGTCACTATTAATGGAGCCTAAGGTAATAGTGTCTGAAGTGCCATATGAAGGAGAACTTACCATGCATATTGAGATATCAAAATAAGTGTTTAACTTAAAAAATGTTATTTATGACAGCACCAAAAATTCTGTGTGAATGACTCTTTCATAGAGATGGAGTCAGACTGATCTTGCCTAACTGTAGCTTTCTACATGTCGCATACTTAATAAGAATACCTCCAAGAATACTTGGAGACAAAGGTAGGCATCCCAAAGAGTAATTTAGCCTATTTATGACACCTGATTTCAGATGAAATGAATCTAGAGGTGCTGATGTCCTATGCTCACTATAAGGGGAGTCCCCTAATTAATTTAAACTATGTGCCTACCTGTTGTACAGCTAAATGGAAATGTGTCAACGAGATACTGCTAAGGAAAACTGCATGATTAGTCTGTTATGGTTAGTATGCCTGTGTGTAGGACCTTAAAGCTGAGAAAATGCAACTGACAATCTAGTGTTAATGGATGAAAAGTGTAATGTGGGTGAAAAACCCTTACATTTAAGAGCCCCTTTTCCTTTAATTTCTGAAAATTTGTTTTTTCTTAGATTATGACCAAAGTGGTGGTGTCACAGCAGCAAGTTTCTGCTTTTCAAGAAAAGGGCAGTGTAACACGTAAAAAAAAAAGCATAAGCTTTTTGGGTGGGGAGAGGGTGCAAAAGATGAAGACCTTTATAGAAAGTATGTTTTTATGGATAAATTTGCCTTGTGTCATTTACTTCTGACAAAATTGTAGTAGCATTGAAAGTGGATTTTCTGCTGAAGTAGAGCAAAGACCAGACAGGATGTTGATTTCTTATCGAGGTAGTGGTGTACCTCATTCATAGCTCTCAAAAAGAAGGTTAACCAAAGACTAGAAATTAGATCATCGTAGTGGAATAAATGTTAAAATTCAGCTACATTCTTTGCTATCCAATGGCTTGTCCTTGGTGTTAATATGTCTGTTTACCCTCTACTGTGCTTTCATTTTCATACCATCTGTCTCTTGCACTAGGTGACAGATACACAGACTTAAGTGGCTGAGGATTTCACACGTATTATGGAAAGGACAAGGGGAAACTGACGATCTGTTCTTGATCTGGGAGAAATCTATTTCAGAGCACTTGGGTTGTATGGGAAAAGTGAGCTTTCTTAAAAGGACAATTCCTTTGCAGGCGAAATGTTGGAAATGAAGGATGGAATATATTGTGGAAATAGAGGAGCCAGGCTGGCCTAGTAAACTCTTGCAAACTGGTGACCCTTGAAACTCAGATTGTAGTTAGACAGTCATTACATCTATTACTGCATACAAGTGTTAGTCTGATATGTCCTGTCAGATGCTTATTTGGTGCTTTCCATATATTGCAGTGCTCCTTAATCTTCTTGTAAAATTACAGTAGATAAGAACAAAACTAAAATAAGTCCTTGGAATAACTTGCATCCTGTCCTCAAAATCCATAAGCCACTCAAAACATTTGTTCTTTTGTAGTTGTTACTGTAAGTAACCTGTTAGCTCATGTGGTTTATTTCAAGTATTTACTTCCAAGCTGATTAAATCAATCATACGCAGAAGATACTAAAGTATGTGCTTACTTTTGTTGCTCCATAATCTCTTTCGCCCAAAGCAAAACTTAAAGAAAACCTAGATCAAGAAGAAATCTATCATTACTGAAGGGAACTGTACTACCAAGTGCTAGTGAGTTACTTCATTTCAGTGCTCCAAATATAACTTTGCTGATGCCCAGCTCCTACAAAATATTCAGGCACCCAGATCTTACTTAGTCTCCTAAAGTTTATGAGAACAGAGCAAATGCTCAAATCATAGAATCATAGAATAGTTAGGGTTGGAAAGGACCTCAAGATCATCTAGTTCCAACCCCCCTGCCACAGGCAGGGACACCTCCCACTAAACCATGTCACCCAAGGCTCTGTCCCACCTGGCCTTAAACACCACCAGGGATGGAGCATTCACAACCTCCCTTGGGCAGCCCATTCCAGTGCCTCACCACCCTTACAGTAAAAAACTTCTTCCTTATATCCAACCTAAACTTCCCCTATTTAAGTTTTAAGCTGTTACCCCTTGTCCTATCACTACAGTCCCTAATGAAGAGTCCCTCCCCAACATCTCTATAGCCCCCCTTCAGATACTGGAAGACTGCTGTGAGGTCTCCATGCAGCCTTCTCTTCTCCAGGCTGAACAGCCCCTACTTTCTCAGCCTATCTTCATACAGGAGGTGCTCCAGTCCCCGATCATCCTCGTGGCCCTCCTCTGGACTTGTTGCAACAGTTCCATGTCCTTTTTATGTTGAGGACACCAGAACTGCACACAATACTCCAAGTGAGGTCTCACGAGAGCAGAGTAGAGGGGCAGGATCACCTCCTTCGACCTCCTTTTGATGCAGCCCAGGATAGGGTTGGCTTTCTGGGCTGCAAGCGCACACTGACCTGACAAGCCTATGATTTTCAGACACAACAACTTCCTATCTTGTGAAATTTATTCTGTTACTCAGCAGTAATCTTTGCAAGTTGTCTCCAGCTGAAGCAAAAAGATTTTGGTACATTTGTACAGATCTATATATTGCCTTCTTGCCATCATGTGGTTTAGTTAACCCAATTTATGTTTCCCACTATGCTGATTAGCATTCATTTAGAAAAAGCAAGAGAGAAATTTTGTAATTAAGTGTACATAAATTTAACAAAAAAAAAAAAAAAAAAATTAGGAGTTTCGTTTTGTTCCCTAAAGCATTTCCCTCCTTTTCCTGAAAAGTAGGCAAATGGAAGCACCAGCTTTTCCTGCAGTAACTTCTAGAGAACTGCACAGGTAGCAATTCTACTTATGTAATGAAACCTATTATTTTCTCTACCAGTGCCAAGAAGAAATCAAAATGACTAAATAATAGTCATGGTTTGTGGAACTGCATTTAAGGGCTAAATAGCAGTAAATGGTAACCTAAAATGAAGGTAGATAATGCAGCATGTACCTTTCAGAAGGAACTGTAGTAAGTTGTTGGAACAGCTAATAACCTCACTTTATTTTGGCCTCTTCGTAGTTGATTTTAATAAAGCAGCATTTCAGTTAGTTGGCTGAAATATAATAGCAGTAAGAGAATGGACAAAAGGTAGGTCACAAGGAGGACTTCCCTGGTGATTCTTTACTTACAGTGTTTTACATTGCCCAGTTAGGAGCTATGACATATTCAGTTACTTAAAAATTAGTGCTAGATAATACCTACCAAAAAGCATTTTGAGTTTAATTACCATTTTTATGTCTTCTACCATCTATTAAAAATATTTCCAGGATATTGTTATTCTAGACTAGACTAAAAATATTTGCTCTGAAGTAACTATAAATTAGTCATATGAGTATTACCAAAACCACAATAAAAACACTAAATAAAAACAGTATTATTTGGAATTCAAATAGTGCATTTCTTAACTGGTAAAAGTATGAAGTATATTATGAAGCTATTCTTTTATATCTTTTAAAATAATGGACAGTTCATCTTCTTTTTACAATAAAATCTTGTTGTATTTCTGAAAACCTGAACTATAGCTCTAAGACCCTTGTTTTTTATAAGGTGGAGAATATAATACCTCTCTCTTGTGTTTTTGCGCTTTACATTGCTGCAAAGCCTGACATTATTGGTTCAGAGCCAACACCTGAAGAGAGAACCTGAATCTCTGTGAGGTTATTTCTGTTCACAGTCCCCTTAAATCAGCTTTTCAGTAGCATATTTGTAAGCAAAAAAAATGTTTTTAAAGATATAGTTAATGAATTTATATTTAAGTGCCTAAGTTTCTTAATTTGTGCACTGATAATGTGATATTTTTGGAGAACATGAGCATGTGTTCACAACACCGTATCTGCCAGTTTCTTTTGCAATAACTATATGTATTGGAAAGCCTTACCTTTTCTGAGTCCAAGAAGTTTTCACTGAGCTGAAGTAAATGCTATATGTATAATTACTAGATATCACAAGGATATCCAGGTTATTGTTCACAAACTCCTGTGCGGCAGTGGGCTACTTCTAAGGAATTCGGAGAAGCAAAGAAGAAAAATCATCTTAGATATGCCTACATTAATCCATATGGGAAATAATCTATAAATGAAAAAACAATCTGGGGGGAGGGAAGCTAGTGCACATTTAAAATAATAAAAAGCACTTCATTTATCTGATATATTACGCAACTTGTTCCTTCTATTGCAGAGAATTCTAAACTTCTAGGGGTCTGCTTGAGATCCCAAAGGATCAGAATAATTCCCCTATGCCATGCCAAATTTCTACCTTTTTTTTTTTATTATTTATTTAGAAACACCTGTCAGACTTGTTAAGGGAATGCTTGAATGCTGACGATGATTTACTGCATTTTGCTAACAGAAACTATAGCTGTGTGAAGTGATATGAACTCCATAGGCCTTCACTGTTTGTTTATTTATTTAAAAGTAGTTGTTTGAATACTTTAGAGATTTGTAGCCTGGCAGAGCACCCCGTAACTATTTTTTCAATTGTTTTATTCATGGTTACATTGGTTATATCTGAGGTTACTAAGTGTTTTCTTTCCTGTTCCACCACAATGTCAAAGTGGGTTTTGTGGTGCATGGTTTCTTTTTTCAATAGTGCCTTCCTTCTTTAGCAGGGACTTCTGTCTTCCCTTTATTTGGCCTGGAGACAGGCTGCTTGGCTGAAAATAATTTTTTATGATAGTGCTGGAGTCTTATGTGCATGAAAGTAGTATGTACTTTATCAAATTTCCCAATTAAGCTGTTTCTAGATTTTGTATTCCTAGCTGGTTTACTCCTTATTTCAGCATGGTTATTAAAATAATTTTTGTCTATTTACTACCAGTTTACATCATCATTAAGTTATTACACACTTGTTGAATGTGAAGAATATTCCCCTTTTCACAGGATAAATGAAATCACAGAATCACAGAATCCCAAGGGTTGGAAGGGACCTCAAAAGATCATCTACTCCAACCCCCCTGCAAGAGCAGGGTAACCTACAATACATCACACAGGAACTTGTCCAGCCAGGCCTTGAATATCTCCAACGTAGGAGACTCCACAACCCCCCTGGGCAACCTGTTCCACTGCTCTGTCACTCTCACAGTAAAGAAGTTTTTCCTGGTGTTCACATGGAACCTCTTTTGCTCCAGTTTACACCCATTACCCCTTGTCCTGTCACTGGACATCACTGAGAAAAGCCTAGCTCCATCATCCTGACACTCACCCTTTACATATTTGTAAACATTGATGAGATCACCCCTCAGTCTCCTCTTCTCCAAGCTAAAGAGACCCAGCTCCCTCAGCCTCTCCTCATAAGGGAGATGTTTCACTCCCTTAATCATCTTTGTGGCTCTGCGCTGGACTCTTTCAAGCAATTCCCTGTCCTTCTTGAACTGAGGGGCCCAGAACTGGACACAATATTCCAGATGCGGCCTCACCAAGGCAGAGTAGAGGGGGAGGAGAACCCCTTTTGATCTACTAACCACATCCTTTCTAATGCACCCTAGGATGCCATTGGCCTTCTTGGCCACAAGGGCACATTGCTGGCTCATGGTCATCCTCCCATCCAACAGGACCCCCAGGTCCCTTTCCGCTTCACTACTTTTCCAGCAGGTCAACCCCCAACCTGTACTGGTACATGGGGTTGTTCCTCCCCAGATGCAAGACTCTACACTTGCCCTTGCTGAATTTCATCAAGTTTCTCCCTGCCCAACTCTCCAGCCTGTCCAGGTCTCGCTGAATGACAACACAGCCTTCTGGTGTGTCAGCCACTCCTCCCACCCAAAGGGTTCAGGTACCTCAATAACTCAGAAGGATCTTCTGAAAAATGTAGAGTTGTTACTGTATAAAAATTCATGGAAAACTTTTCAGTTCCTACTGAACATCCTTGTTTCATTTTTTGCTTTTCTCTCCTACCTAACAAGAACCTATTCATCATCATAGCCAAAGAATGACATTTTTCCAAATACTTTGTATAACTGAGGAGAAATTACTTTTGCTTTATTATTTCATAGAGGGTTTGTCCTTTATTGTAAAGCATTTTTAATGCTGCTTTTTCTTCCTCAAAATGCTGTTGCATGGTTCACTGATGCCAGCCAAACTGTGCATGTAAACTAGGTTTCATCAAGTACAGTCTCTGAATGTATTTCTAAGATTCCTTTTGTGCTTTGACTTTGAGTTACTCACCAGATTTGTACTGTTGCTGCTGAATGTTTTTTTTTTTAGGTAACTTTTAATAATTTGTAATTTCAAAATTCTCAGGGGGTAGTGTGTTTTAATATAGGTGTGCCTGGTATATAGCATATTAATATTAACTTTTTTTCCTCTTTATAGTTTTATTACATTCAGTGCACTACCGTGTGTTTAAAGACACTTAAGAATTGCAGGATGATAACTTCATGGTATTTGGGGAAAATTTTAAATTTATTTATTTTTACTTTGCATTGCAAAAATTGCATTTACTTTGCATTTTACTTCATTATTTTCCTGTGCCTTAAAAAAAAAAAATTCTCATCTGCTGTTTATTTCACACTTCATGCTTAATTAGACAATCCACAATCCTGTTGAAAATAATTGTATTTCCTGGTTCACTTTGACTGTCTTCAGATACTGATTACCCAGTGAGAGTAACTGAGGCATATAAAATTTATTTATTAATATAATAAATCTTGTAATAATTTTTCTCTATTAAGTATTCTTTTATCATAATTTATGTGATCAGCTGTGGTCTGGTTTAATACTTATGCAGCAAATAATAGCAGTAGGGTTGAACAGCTTTCAGACACTGATTGTTTGGATACCTACTTGGAATGTTTACAATGTGTTGTAGCTTGCTTACATATGATGGTTTTGCTCCATAAATGAAAGTTTTTTGAACAGAGGGACAAGAATGAATAGCAAATATAGTGTGCTTATTTTCTACCTTTGCTTCAAATACACTTTAGAAATTCTAAAATGATTATTCACACTGTCTAACTTCAGGCATTTAGCTGTAATATATGTGTGTTAAGAACTGCTCTTAATATAGTGAGATAAGATGGGGAAGCAGAAGTGTTCATAACTGTATTCTGGGCTTTTTATTGGAATTATTAAACATGCTTAAGCACAGGAAAGAAGAAATGTAGGTCTTGTACATTGACCACGGAGAGAAATGTTGAGTAAAGTACCAAACCATTAACACTGTTAGTGAATTCAACAAGCTGCTTAAGGATTAACTCTTTCAAAGCTTTTTTATCCCCAGCTGCCAATTAGAGATGTGTATTTCTCCATTCATAGCAGCCCTCTTCCATATTTTAACAGTAATTACTATTATTACCTAGTAGTCAATGTGTAACATTTTCATATAGACAGCATCCTGCTTTCTGAACCATCCATAGTCTCTCAATGAAAATCTCCGTTAAGGGTAATACCCTGTTATTTGCCACCTGCATAACACATGTTGTGCAATGCACTTTATTCAAAAAATAGAAACGGCATAAAATGATTCTCCTTTTTTCAACAGCAAAAAAAACCCCAAACAAACAAACCCACTTTATACACGCATGGGGAATCATGGCTTTGGCCATACGTAAGGTTCCTGTAATGTTTTCCACATTCAACTTCCCAGTTAAAAAATTTGAGAGAGAAGGTCCTGGTAGCTCTGTAAACTTTAGTCAGTCACTTTTTAAATAAACAGTGAAGAAGAATGTCTCTTATTATAGTTTACTAGGTGTTCTTTTTAAATCATCCATAACACAAGAGTTACAACTTTCTTTTAGGTGCAGTTGTGTTTAGTAGTGACCTTTAAAAGTTCTCACCATTTTAGTTACTGCTTCTAACTATGTAGGTGAAGAAAAAAAAAACAACAAACCCAAGGTAAAAGTGTCTGGCTAAAAATACACATAATAATATTACAAATAACATGAAAGATAACTTTAGCCATTTTCAAAGCTTTTAACCTGTGGAAACAGAAGCTGTACATGGCATTAATATTTACCAACTCCAGACATTGCCACAGTCATTGAGGAAAATGAAGGAAATAGTGAGCTGATACTCCCGGCACTCAAAATTTAGGAGAACTTGGATGGAATATGTTGCTTCTAAAAGGCTTCAGAACTTTATCTTTGTTAGAGAAGAGCAATAAAGAATAAATTATTCCTATTTTTTCTTTTTTATATTACCTATTGATATGGCATTATCTGAAATTCAATAGGCTAGAGAGGGATACTCTACTAAGAGATAGTCTTGATTATGGTAAGAAGAACATTTCAGCTTATTCTGTTAGTTGGTGGTAAAGGACTTTGTGTAGCTACTATTCATATTTTTCTGTTGGTAGGCTGCCAACTGTTCCACCAGGTTGCTCCAGAGAAAAAACTGAGAAAGATGGCTCAGTGAATATTAGTGAAGTACGAGTGATGATCATTATTTAACAAATAAAGTTCTCTGGTTTTCATTTTTAGAATACCCATGTTTGTGCATTCTGCTTTTGATGATATGATAACAAAGGAAATATGCAAAACTAAGTTTTGGTGAAGGACAACTGTGAATCAGAATTCGTAGGCAAAAGATTTTTGAAAAAAATCTGCTTTATATTTGATAATCTGAAGGTGTTTGTGGCTTTTCCAAATTGAAGTTATGAAAGCACAATTAGAAATAAACTATGGAAACAATATTACCATATATTAGATCAGCATGGCTAGCCATAAAAGGAAGTACTTCTAGGAAGTAGTTGCGGATAGGATGACCTTGGCATTACTGATAGGAGAGGAAGTAAGCAGTAAGAAGCATTTGTAATGAAAAGATTCATGGACAGAATGATTTTAAGAATATTTTAAGAATATTCTTGTGTTGAATATTGTGTCTAGGATGCAGTAATCTGTTTTTGGAAAATCATCCAGAGCTGAAAGTTAAGAAATTGAGTAGGAGGGAGGTTAGAAGACAGCCACATGAAGCTCTTTGTCTTACAAATCAGGCTGTGGGACCTAACTGGATGGATAACCAAGTTATCTATTCATAAAAGCAGATTTATGTCTGATACCACTCCTAGTGAAGTAAGCAATAAGGCTCCATTGGCTTCAATTTAATAGGGAAGGTTTGGTCTTATACTTGATACTCGGGTTTTATTTGCAAAGTGTGATTGACTTCTATCTTGATATGGCTTCTCTGAACTTTCACAAGGAAATTATTGCCTGCCCTGAGGAAGCTGGGAAAGAAACAGTCTTAAGTCAAGGTCCTAACTGGGTGCTATAAATGTAGTTCTCTGCTGCTTAGGGCAAAAGTGCTCTAAGTGTCTGTAACTCCCCATGACCTAAGAAAGACAATACACTATTTTTAATGCTGTAACTGATGCCTAGGATAGTATGTAGTTGGTGTTTGTTGTTAATGTCTATTTCCCCTTCCTTTTTGCTCCCTCCCTGTGAACTCTGAACATTCCACTTTTATCCACATTTTATGCACATTTTCCCTTACCCTATTGTAGTAAACGACATAGATGGGATGTCCTATATCCTTTTGTATGGTACAGTTTGAAGGCATGAGGATGAATATTCTTTTCAAGAACACTGTTTTCAAGGTTTGCAACACAATGTGAAATCAGCAACACAGCTCTGATGTTCCCGAAGTGCATATGTGCAGATTATTTGGATCTTGTTACTCCTTCTTATCATATTGTCAGTCAATAATAAGATATGAACAGATACTGCATATTCTCTGAGAGAAAAAGTGCAGCCACTCTCCAGGTGGTCAAAGTGTTACTTACTTTAACTGAAAAATCAGAAGATTGGAAGCATGGAACATGTGACCTCAAATCAAATCAAAAGTGTGAATGATGTAATAAGGTATACAATTCTTATTTCAAACTGCAAGCTGAATTTAGGCTAGGAATGAATGGCACAACTGCTGCTAACATGAATAGGATTTTTTTTCCTTTTATGAGCTGGAATTTAGATCTCAGGATCACACACACTGCTGTTTCTTGATTGGAACTAGTTTTCAGTCTCTAGTTATTCACCAGTAATGATTTCTACTAATGAAAACTCTCAAATCATCCTTTACAGGTTTTTAGTGAAACTTCTTTTTTGGCATTGGGTTTTGAGAACCATAAGCTAAACTGACTGTAAATTAGCTCTAGAGTAAAGAACAAAATCTTACACTTAATTGAGACCCCGCAATAATTAACAAGGTGCCCCAGAGGGTTCCATCTTTCCTCTTCAGGCAAATTAGTGGTCCTTGTGATTCCTTGTAGATTCCAGTGCTGTTTTTTATGCAGACGACTTTGCAATTTGTGTTAGTGGGCCATCTGTCACAAACCTTCCAGTTGAAGTACAACATAATTTGAACCTTGCGTGTAAGAAAGATTTAGCATAGATTTAACAAGCTGCTCCTATTTGACATTAACTTTGAATTCTGGACTGGTTTTTGCAAAATACACCATTTGAGCATAGCCATTTGAAGTTTTTTTTGTAAAATTGGTAGTGGTGGGGAGTTTGCTTGGTTTGGGGTTGTTTGGTTTGTTTTGTGGCTTGTTTCCTAGACAGTATTTTTTAGCTTTTTATGTATTTGCTTGGTTACTTTATCACTTACTATTGAATAAAACAATATTATTTCCCTACATTAGTAAGTGATTATGTTCTCGTGAAAGACAGGTTGCTCGTTTTTATTGCTACATATTCATTCCAGTGATCACATATGTAGTGTAACTCTTAATCAGTTTTAATTAAAATATGATCAATGTGCCATATTTCTGTTTGACTTATTTTGCTTTCTACTTTTGGAATTTCCTTGGGAACTTATACATAGACTAAGCTGATTGTGCTGAAATGAAGATTCTACCTGTGTTAGTTTACATTCAGACATATATTCATTTATAGAAACATGCTTACTTGTAAATAAGACTTGTGTTTTACATATCATCATCCTAAAGACACTGATACATTTAAACATTTAAAATGAAAATTTTTTGAGGTATGATCCTAATTATAATTTGTTTAAATAGTAACTTACTGGTATTCAGTGATCTACATTTTACTTTCATTTTTCTAAAGACCTAGGTATACTGAAATGGACATAAAGCATTTACACACTGGATATACTTTTTTTCCTTTCACTGCTTATTTTAGGACCTAACTTTAGAGGTTGTCGTTTAAATGAATTCATGAAGGTCTCCTCAGGGTTTTTGTCTTGTTTAAATAAATTAAATTGAATTGATTTAGTGTTCTATTACAATTTGTTGGGGGACATAATGTCACTGGGCTTTTTATGGATTACAAAGGGGAAAAAAGGGAACTGCTCAGCAGGTTGTTTTGACATTAATTTATCAGTTACATAACATGCACAAAATGCTTCCTTCATAGCAAAATTTCTGATGCTATTTAACTGCATATCATTTTTATACTGTTTCAAAAAACAAAACCAGTAATGAATATAAATTTTTGTGTTTCCTTACATAGCTCTTACTTTTAAATCAAGAAGCTTCATTGAGTAATAGTAATAAACATCCGTATTATAATAAACAGCCTAATTTTAGGGCAGTAACTGTTCTTGGAATACTAGCTTCTCTTTTGGAACCCGCAATTTGAGGAAGATGCTAAAATACTGGAAAGCTTCAGAGAAAACTGGTAAGACTGGAAAGGAAGGACTTTGGAATTAGTTCAAGGAAATATTCCTATCTGTGTGATGCAGAACAAACTATCTGATTGCAATAATCCTTTCCTTGCTAAATAACTATGAACTTTGGATTATTGTTATGATGAAATGTTACTGAGCTGTTTTTCTAGAAAATTACTAAAGAATGAGACATTATTTGAGATCTGATACAGGCATATTTAATCCACTAATTTTAAAAATTGCTGATTATTAGTCTTTGGTATTTCCTGATTTAGTTTGAATCATAGAATCATAGAATAGTTACAGCTGGAATGGACCTTAAGATCATCTAGTTCCAACCCTCCTGCCACGGGCAGGGATGCCTCACACTAAACCATGTCACTTAAGGCTCTGTCGAGCCTGGCCTTGAGCATCGCCAGGGATGGAGCATACACAGCTTCCTTGGGCAACCCATTCCTGTGCCTCACCACCCTTACAGTAAAAAACTTCTTTGTTATATCCAACCTAAACTTCCCCTGTTTAAGTTTTAAGCCATTACGCCTTGTCCTGTCACTACAGTCCCTAATGAAGAGTCCCTCCCCAGCATCCTTATAGGCCCCCTTCAGATACTGGAAGGCTGCTATGAGGTCTCCACGCACTCTTCTCTTCTCCAGGCTGAACAGCCCCTACTTTCTCAGCCTATCTTCATACAGGAGGTGCTCCAGTCCTCTGATCATCCTCGTGGCCCTCCTCTGGACTTGTTCCAACAGTTCCATGTCCTTTTTATGTTGAAGACACCAGAACTGCACACAATACTCCAAGTGAGGTCTCACGAGAGCAGAGTAGAGGGGCAGGATCACCTCCTTCGACCTGCTGGTCATGCTCTTCTTGATGCAGCCCAGGATAGGGTTGGCTTTCTGGGCTGCGAGCGCACACTGAAGCCGGCTCATGTTCATTTTCTCATTGACCAACACCCCCAAGTCCTTCTCCGCAGGGCTGCTCTGAATCTCTTCTTTGCCCAGCCTGTAGCTGTGCCTGGGATTGCTCCGACCAAGGTGTAGCACCTTGCACTTGGCATGGTTAAACTTCATAAGGTTGGCATCAGCCCACCTCAGAAGCGTGTCGAGGTCCCTCTGGATGGCATCCCTTCCCTCCAGTGTATCAACCCAACCATACCTTGGTGCCATCAGCAAACATGCTGAGAGTGCGCTCAGTCCCATTGTCACCAACAGATGTTGAACAAGACCGGTCCCAACACTGATCCCTGAGGGACACCACTCATTACTGGTCTTCAGCTGGACATTGAGTCATTAACTGGAAATCTTTGCTTGCGGCCATCCAGCCAGTTCTTTATCCAGAGTTGTCCATCTATCAAGTTGATATCTCTATTGAAAATACCCTGAGTAAAAATTTTATTTTTTTTTCTTAAACTCCTTTTAACTATGTCATTGTATTGGAATTATCTAAAAGGTTTTATATATTTTTTTTAATTATCTAATTATCTAGTAGTTTTTTTAAAAGGCTCTGATTGACACTACAGTGTACAATGCTTGTGTTCAGTATATACTTGATGGCACTGTTCTGATTCATTACTAAAGTCTATTATCACAGCAACCTTTCTTTGATAATGTGCAGAATTGGAACAATAAATCTTCAGTATAACATCCGAAAAACTGATGCAGTCTATGAATTTAATTTGGCTGTTTGTGATGGTTTGTGTGTGTTGTGGTAGTGGTGGGAATTTAGTGTTTCTTAGTCAGTGAAGATACAGACTTTTTTAGAGGACAACCTTGATTATAGGTGGACCAGCTTACACAGGGAAATTATCTCTCACAGCAGGATTTAGGAGTTCTGGCTGGCATGTCTCGTGACTTTGAAATTTGAATTGTAAGCCTCATGTTCCAAAGCCTCATCTTGAAAGTAGTTAGGTGAGAAACTTTCATTGATTTATTTTATTTTGGGTTCAAGATCTAAAGTAAGAATCTGAACCTGAAGATACACATGCAAGGTTAAATGGGTGCAAGAAAGAGAATCTCCAGATTGATAGCCTAGTCATCAGATAGTATTTGCACACGCCCCACTTACCCGCCCCAATTCTTTCTAACACTTTGTTATTCTAAGAGGAAGAATGTAAATTACTTAATGGTTGTGAGCCATTCCTGAGAAAGTAGTGATACCGAAAGGGTTTAAGGGTCATAGTGCAGAGCCAGAAATACAAGACTTACCAAAGTAATGCTGTAACAAGCAAAGTTCTTTGGTTTACAAGTACACAAATACTGAGTAAATAAGTGATGCTGTATTACATTGCATTAATGAGACCATTATTGCTGTGCTTCCATGCTTTAAGACAGACACTGAAAAATTGGAAAAATGTTCCTGCAGGAGCCACAACAATGATTCATGGTCAGAAAACCTGAGTTGGAATGAAAGACAAGGAGGTTTTATCTGGCTACTTTTTTCAAGAAAAAAATGAGAAGCAATTTATCTGTTGGTATTTCCGTGCAGAGAAAATTTCTTATGCTAAAGGGCTCTTTTATCTATCTGATAAAGATACAAGAAGATCTGGTAGCTAGAATCTGAAGCTATAAAAATTATGATTAGGTACATTATGCATATTTAAAAAGGAAAGCAAAACAGTGGGTGCATTTTTCACTACTTTTAATATTTAAATTGGAAGCTCTTTTATGTTTTGGTTTTGTTTTTTAATAAGTTACAGTAAATTAAAGTTACAGGGTTGATTATGATCATGTTTATATGAAACTGTGTTATATGATACAGGTGACAAGAGATGACAGTAATCCTCCTTTCTTACCTTAAAATCTGTGACTAGTTAGTTTTTTGCTGTGTGACTGGGGATAGAATCTGGAGAAGACAAGCTTAGTTTTCTTAGTATTATCCTGTTAGACATTAAATGTGCATATTAATAACATTGCTCTGGTTCTAGAGACTTGCCAATCCAAATAATTAGTAATGAAGCTCTTTACTTCAGTTAAATATAGTAACTCTCCTATATGTCTGAAAGCTTATCTGTGAAGAATGACAGGCTGAGTTTGCTCATCTGTAGCAACAGTAATTCTGGCAAAATGAAGGGTGCTTGCAGGAAGATCAAGTGTGTGCTTTCATTAGAACACAGGAGTCAAACCGACTCCAAACTGCTTCTTTACTCAGGCTCGTTTGACAACGAACTCACTAAGTAGTCTGGTAGATGTAGTTTTTGAGTTACTCAAGCAGTCCAAGGTTTTAAAACTTGCACAAGAATTTTAGTGATGGTGACTCTGTCCACAGGAGGAAGACAGATATATAGAATATCCCATAATTATATTTGATAAATATATACCTATGCTATGGTATTTAATTTATGGTTTGGAGTATTCCAGCTATTCACTGTCTGAATATTATATTCATAGGTGATAAACAAGATATTCATCAGCTATTTATTGGCTACTTATAAACAGGTGTAACTTGTACTCAGCTGCCTGCAGCTATATACTGAATTCACAAAACCTGTCACACACAAAATCCGTAGACAATAGAAATAGTTTTCTAGAAGTGAAAGTATACTAAAATTCCATGAGCTCTCCTTCACTATCCAGCTCTCAGATTAGTCAGTTACTGTAACATGTGGATAAAATTCTACACTTATTTTTAGAAACTGTGACTTCCGAAACAAAGGACTTGTTCTGGGTTCAGTCCATTTAAGCAACAATTTACACACAATCCATTTACATTCAAAACCAATCATAAAGCCATGATTTTAATAAAGTTCATGCTGAAATAGGTTAACTAATCATGTAAATCACATCGAATACTTAGGTGATAACTTGTTAAAGTATAAATCTTCTTATTTTGTTTTTTGGGTTTTTTGGGGGGGGGGTTTTGTTTGGTTTTTTTTTCCTAGTAAACTGAGATTAATTTTGCAGATCTTCAAATATTATCTCAGTAATTTGCAAATTAATATACTATTAGGTGGAAAAACTGATGGGTTTTTTTCTTTCTTTTAGAGTGATGTCTTATGATTTGGTAGCATGAAGAAAGCAGTAAAATTCAGTAAGAGTGAAATTCAGTGATGGCAGAAAGCCAGAAAAGGGAATGTGCTCCAGTTCTGTTGTGCTTGAGACCTGTTATGACATAGCTTTATTCGAAAAAATGTGGGACTAGAATTCTTGAAGAATTATTCTCAGATGATTTCTGGTATGCTGTGCTGATACCACTGTAATATCGGAACATCTCAGAAAATCAATTAATTTACAGTCATCTGTAGCACTCACGACGAGCTATTATTTTCCCTGACAGACCTTGGTGAGATTAAAAAGTTTTCCCAAGGTCATGCACAAAGTTACTATTGAGGCAGGCACTAACTAGAGCCAAAAGGAAATAAAATTTTTATTAATTCAGACTTTTCTTTGTGGAATATAGAATGAGAGCAATTGAGAATTCCTATGAAAAGTTGGGGAATTGTATGGGGATATAAGCATTATGTTTTGTTAACTTTATTTTTCTTTGGATTTTTTTTTTTATACTTTGTACTTTTAAAAAATAAACAGATCCTATCTAAAAAATGGTAAAAATGGTGCTTTGCTGGTGTAGAAGAAATGTTTGGGTTTGGGGCTTTGGGGTTTTTTTTAATGGGGTTTTGTTTTGTGTATGGGTTTTTTGAGGGTTTTTTTCTCAAGCTGCGTTTGTGCAAGATCATCAAATCTGCAGGTATTCCTGTTTAAAACAGCTTTTTTCTTTTTTTCTTTTTTATTTTTTCTTTTTTTCCCAGCATCTTGATGAGACACTTCTGATGAAACAGTTCTGTTTACTGGTGTTTGTGTTTCACAGTCCAGTTCCTTGACTTAAAGTTCATTCTGACTTTTTACAAAGGACACAGTAAGAGTTAGGTTATTTTATAAAAGAAATGATAGGCAATGCTACTGCTCTGGTACAGAAGTATTTTTACATTTAATTTTAATTCAGATTACTGAAGATGCATTCTCTATTATGGAAAACTGGATTCTTAATACACTTAGGTAAAGCAGAGGTGAAAATGACCTATGAGGTTGCCATTTTCATACCAGTGCAAGAGGTTTCCATATAACTACAACCTGAGGCATATTTTCTTTATCATTAGAGAGAAATATGTATGCCATGTAATTATTTCAGTCCAGCCCTCTCAGGTTTTATAACATTTTTGACATAAAAATCTAACAATGTTTATGATAATAGCAAGGAATAGGTTGCCTGTCAGATTATAAAAATCCTTTAAGAGTTCTCACAATACTAATCTTAAAGACACTGGATTTCTGTGCTAATGTAATGCTAGAAGGTAGCAAATAAAAGAACGCTATGTAATTCTTTGCTTATGCTTTTGCTCAAATTTCTTCTTTTGGAATTGAAGTATAATTCTCTGACAAACTAGGCACATGCTAATAAACAGATCTGATAAACATTTGCCCTGTTTTGACTCAGTTCTGAAACACTGCAATAAGGCAGTTTTAATCTTGAGCACATGTTCTATAAAAATCATTCAGAGCTTAGTTTGAGATGCTTGTAGACCTTGCAACACTTTCTTGTTACCTTCAGATTGTATCACTTTTTTTTCTGCCAGTTCATGTTATCAGTACAAATCAAGTCTTTTTGACAATACAGCAGGAATTTGGTATGTGTTTACATTATGCGCTGGAATATAGTTATAATATATTCTAATTTCATATATGATGCTGGATATCTATGAAGCATCAATGCACTATGAAAGATCAAAAGAATAATAGATGTCAGGAAAGGTGATATATAAATGTCTTCTGGTTTTATATTTGTCTGTTTCCTTTTTTGTAAAGACCTTAATTACATGCTGACATTGAAAGCGTATGTATTTTTAGAATTGTTTTGCATCTTTCATTTTGCAGCTTTGATTTGCAGTAGATTTCTTTCTTTTTGTAGCTATGAATTTGCACTTAAATAGAGATTGAGTGTGAAGGTAGTCATGGGTGGCAAAGTTTTCCATATAGTTTTAATTGCTTTTCTGTGACAAAATTTTGTCTGGCAAAATTCCAGAAAATACTACAACAGTAGTTGACAGGGAAACTGAGAATCTTCTCATTCATTAGTACATGCAAGCTTCAATATTTTTCTACCTGAATCTCTCAATTATTCTCAGAAATAAAAGGTGAAGTTCCTTCCCCCATCCCACTGCAATCACAAGGAAGGACGAAGGTATATTTGGCTTAAGGCACAAACAACATGGAAGCTAAAGGAAGCTCCAACGTAAATGCAACTTTGTCCTTTAAAATGAGCCTTTAAATTCTAAAGCTGTATGTGAGTGAGGCAATTACTAGAAATATGAATATTTCTATGGTTTATCACTCTGACAATATAGTGTGTTATCGCAGTGTGCCCATATGGGCTTACCTTGAATACTTGCATAGTGAAAATACTCAAATCTACTTAACTGGATGAAGGTTACCCTTTCTCTCCAAAAAAGGTTTTGATACTCAAAGAAGAAAAAGTATATAAAATAAACATGTACAAATTCATAGGACCATGCAGGCAGAAAAAAATAAAGGTGCTGAGTCAACTGTCCAATCTCTATCAGCTTTAGAAAATTGAGGCAATCAAGGAATCTTCCCTATGACTAGAAGAAAGGCAAGTGTTATGTCCCACCTTCAAGGTGAAATAATAGAAGGTGGGGAATTACATACTTGCTTTGGACCACAGGGAAGTTCTGGAACAGGTCCTCCTACAAGCCTTTTCAAGGCACATGAACAAAAAGAGAAAACCTGTGAACTTTCAGTATGGATTTCCCGAGGACAAATCCTGTTTGAACAACCTAATTGCCTTCTACGATGGGATGAATTGCACTGTGGATGAGGGGAGAACATTAGATTAATTTACATTGCCTTTGTCAAGGCTTTTGACAGTCTCCAGCTAGGGAGATGTCAGCTAGCTGCGTGGACTAAGACTTAATGGTAAAAACTGGCTGCCCTGTGGCTTTAAGAGCAGTAGCGTATTGTTTGAATTCTGGCCTGTAATGAATAGTTTTCTTCAAGGATCACTATAGGGGGTGAGGCTATTTCACATCATCTATAGTGGGATGATGTAATGAAATTACATTATAGACCAGTGGATAACACCAGATGGAGGGAGCAAATCCTGCACCTGGAAGGGAGCAGCCCTGTGTATCAGTTCAGGCTGGCAATTGCCTGTAGCTCTGCAGAAAAGGACCAGGGATTGACAAATGGAGTATCAATTAGCAATGTGACCTTTAGTAATGGCAGTTTAACACACACTTCACTGCATTAACAAGAACAAGGCAGTGGGGTTCGAGAAGTGAATACTCTCCTCCCTTCAGCACTTACAAGATGTCTGGAACACAATATCTGATTTTGGTCTCCCCCCCAAAAAAAAAAAGACATTGACAAACTGGAGAGAGACCACTCCAAGGCTTTTAAGATGCTTAGGGGCCTAGTGGATATGAGGTATGATGAGAGGTTGTGGGAAGTGTGTTTATTTAGTCTGAGGAAAATCTAAGGGGAGATCTAATTGCTGACTTCTGCTATGTAAAGGAGAATTACAGAGAAGAGGGAAGGATAATCTTCTGAGATACACAGTTAAAGGACAAGAGGTAATAATTGCAAATGGCAAGGGAAATTCCAGTTGGATATAAGGTAAAAAAAATCACAGTCAATGTTTAAGTAATAGAGTAGTTGCCAAGAAAGATTGTGATATCCCCATCCTTGGAGATATTTACAATTTAAGTGTCTGAGCATATATATTGTGTATGATTCTGGGATTGCCTGTTCTCTGCTTTTAATATTCCTCTTTCAACTCTTTTGGTCAGGTGCCAGGTAATTCAACAGAATAAATACTGCAGTAGTAACTACTGAAAACATTTTTTTTCAATAATTCTATGGAATTTACTGTTGCAGGTAACTTATTTTCTAAATCATAGTAAACTCAAATGCTTGAAATAGAGACTTAGAAAATAAATTGTTAGGAAAAGGTTCCTTTCACATAAATATAAAATAAGATAGATTTGGCTATTCATATTCAATACAGCATTGTAATTAGCTTACACTATTTTTCTCAAGGGAAAGAAGCTAAAGCATTTAAGTAGTATTTCAGATAGATTTCATTTCTTTATGATGAACATAGCTATTCGGTCACTGATGTATAATGGCCAATGTTTTTTATCCAAGCCTAGCCTGCATGCCTGATGATATTAAACAATGCTATGATGCTTGTTAGCTTACTCAATGCACTGGTGTATTGATCTGTCTTTGTAGAAAATTGCATTGGAGTTTTACTATGAATCACTCTGCATCAAATTATAACTCAAATTTTTCACTGCATACAGTTCTTAATCTCAACAGACTTAGTAAGTACAATAGTCTGATAAAATACAGTAAACTTTCAGCAGTCTTTCAGTGCACTGACCCACACATTTGGGCTAGAACTTCACTATCTACACTGATGTCACAGACTCCAACAATCTTTATTAGGTGTCAAATAGTAATACTAATTAAGTAGGAATGTTACTCAATATTTGTAAAAAAAAAGAAAAAATTAGGATTCTTGAGAGTTTTTAAAAACAGTTTAGTTTGTGTGTTCTTTCATTTCCTCTGTAGTCTTCTGTAACTTAAACCGAACTTGATAATGCTAGTGAGAAAACAAAATGTAACTATGCCAAAACAGCAATTTTGATTATTGTTGTATATATAACAGATTAGTTCCCTGGTCTAACTGACTGTTCTCTGGACTGCCTTGCATGATAGAGTGTATCTAGACAGCTTATCTTATTTTGATGAATTTGATAACCTATGGGAACAAATAGTTTTACAAACACAGGTATGAAAAAAGTGTTCTCATCCAATATTCAGAAAATATTCTAAGCACAGTGGGTCAAGAGTATGAGGAAAGTTAAAGCAGAAAGGTTCACCAAAGATTGTGTAATATTCAAATTGAATATTAAATAGTGTGCTAAATGTCCAATGTGCATTCCTATTCTACATTATGCGTGTGTATGATTCATCAGAGATATGATATTTAGTTTCTACCTACCCTAGACCAATCTAGGGACAAATTTTCCTATGCACAGAAGAATATGTGCAATTTTTATGGGTTAAGTAAATTCTGTGCAGTGTTTATGAATTAAATTAATTGATTGTAACATCACGTATGTAACATTAAAGTTTGTGGAACAAAGTCTACATTGAAGTCTTTCATTTGCTGGATTCTTACTGTTTTATTGGAAACTACTGCTCTACAACAGTAAGGGAATTCCTTAGGTATATATATTTTGTTTAGCAACTGAGATGTGTAACATCCCTAAATAAATTCATGTCACAAAATTTTCACAGGACAAGTCCCCATACACCATAATAATGCTTGTAAGCTGTAATTTATTCAAATGGTTCAAATAAACTTAGAAGATAAAGCAGAGAAGAAGGTGATGTTTCAATAGGACGTTGCTGTTACAAAATTACTAGTGAAAGGGAACTCCAAATCCTGCTGTTTATTATTTGTGCCTTTGAAGTAAATCGCACTTTAATCATCTAACTTCTTTATGCAGAAGTTCATCTTCTGCTACTTAGAGATGGGGAAATTGTAGACAGAGATCTGGGAATTAAGTTATTTTTTGTGGGTTTTTTTTATAATGGATTTGCTGAGAAGACAAAAATGACAATGATACTAAGCATAGTTATTTGATTTTTTTTATATTTTTTGTAAAGCACTCAAAAATAGTCATGAAAATTAACAAAATTAAAGAATATTATTCTCAAGTTTGTGTTCAGGACTCTTTAAACTTGCTGCTAGGCAAGTTTGAGGCTTTTGGTCTTAAAGTGTAACTCCATATAAAATCATTATCTTGTAACAAGATATTCTGCCTTACTGATAAATCTGATTTATATTTATAGATAACCTGTAAAATTATGTAAAATTATATGAGGATTGGCTTTTCTTTCCCTGGTGTCAAATTATTATCCTGTTTAAGATTTATATATGCACTCACAGCATCTTTGGTGATGTGTAATAGGAGAGTTCTACAGGAGTTCTTCCTGCAGAAGAACTGGAAGAATGAAAACATTTTTTGCTAATTCCAAATATATTTCCTTATTGCTCTTTAAACTTCAATTTTAAATGTCAGCGTTACTCATATACCCAGTTTAGATATAAGTATTTACCCTTCTATTTCAGTGGTGAAGGAGGAATCTGTGGGATGATGAGACAGAAAATCCTCTAATTTTGATAAATAATTGCTTAAACCCACATCCTGTGATTATTTGAATTACAGAAATTTTGTGTATTATAAAAAGTTTTTCAAACATACAACTTTTTAACAGTTCTTTTAGAACAGTTCATTCAAAAAATCAAATTGATTATAAATTGTGATTAAATCTAGCAGTTACAAATCAAGTGTTCTATCTACAAACGATATTAATGTATCTTTTGTTGGTATAAATAAGTATAATAGCAGAAATCCTACAGCTTGTGTAATCAGATCTTGATTGAAATGAATAATTGGATTTAATTGTATCTATCTTAATTTGATGTGGAAATCTTTGTGCAGCTGATGAATGATTATATTGAAATTATACAGAAATGGAATTGTAATGTTTTAAATTTATATCAAGTTCTCAATCTTTCTCTAGCTCCCCTAAAATCTTCTACTAATATGATATTCATAGCTTTGAGGAGGATGTATTAAAACTAAAAATCAACCAATTTTTATGACTTTGTATTTCTCTAACTGAAGTTCTTCAAGATATCTTAGAGCATTCATACTAAAATCTTAACTGTAAGTTTGAGAAGGGTGGATCTGATAAATTTGCTCTTTTTACCTTTTCTTAATCTGTCCGTTCTAGTGTACCCATCATTGCATTGTGAGGATTCAGTGTTGGGGTTTTGATTTTGTTTTGTGAGGTTTTTTTTGTTGTGGTGTTTTGTTTTTTTTTTCTTTTTGTTGGTTTTTTTTGTTTGCTTTTTTTTTTTTTTTTGTTTTGCTAGTTTTTTATAAAAATATTAGCAGTTCAAAAAATGGGCCAGATTCTCAGATTCTAACCTCAGGTGAAAAGCTTGTTACAGCCAAATCCATTGTGTTTGGGCCCTTCTAATTTGCTGTTCTTTGCCGTCATCTAATAGATGGAAATACAACATGTAAATATTGCAGTCATCTTCACAGAAATAACAAAACCTGACTGATCTTGTCCCTTTTAGGGGCCAAACTCAACAACCACAGATATCAAGTTGAAATGTCTACCAAATCCAGTGAGTTCTGAGCACTCCTAAATGAGAGGTAACCCATGTAACAAAATTCAAAGAAAGAATTTATTATGTAAAATACAGCCTTAAATGAGTCATGAAACTACCAGAAACTTTCAGACTTCTATTTAACAGTTAATGGAGCTGATGAAACTCTTGAGATGCTGTTTATCATTTGATCAATAACTCCTTACTTTCCTTTGGAAAGTATGTTCTTCTGTATTTGAGTTGTAGTTTCACCTTCAGACAGAGAGGAAAAGAGCTGGGATTATTGAATCCAAGGAGAGCCCTTTATCTTGCATTTTTTCTTGATGATGTTATGTTAGATTTATATATCTGTGACCCAATAAATCAAATGCTTGACTGTGCTTATGAAGTATAGTAAAATCCACAACAGCATGTTGATACAGTTTTTCTAATTGTACTTCAGATGATATTTAGCAGTTCTAAGTAGGAATAAATCACATGCATATTTTACATTTCTTGAACAGAATTTTGATATACATCTTAAGTAAAGATATCAGAATGCATTTCTATGTTATTTATTTTGCAGATGTCTGTCATAAATTTCTGTTTGGAAAAAAATTACTCAGATGTAAATGGAGTAAGTTTAGAAGAAAGTATTAAAAGTTAAATTAAAGATTGAATGGAATTCTTGTTTAATTTTGTAAATTCACCTGGCTTTATTAAACACAGTTAAATCCTGTTGTCATAGCAATCCACTCCACAGAATGAAATTCCTGTGGCATTTAAAACTTTTTTCTTCCATCCTGATACATTTCAGTTTGTATAAACCATAAAACAAAAAGTATTTAATAAGTTTTTAGGTAACAAGTCTGAATTTCAATGACAGAATTACATTGAGCAGCAAAGTTTGCAGGAGCAAAGTTTTCTTTCATGTTTCCTCTGGAAAGGAAGGGATAGGAGCCTGAGACTTTACAGGGAGAAAAAAAAAAAAAAAAAAAAACAAACCAGAAAACCAGGAAATAAAATAAAAGTCAATTTAAGAAATTAAGGATAAAGATGTAAGGTAAAAATACCAAGAAAGAAGTGGTTAGGAAGATGTCATGATGAATTTCATAGGAAAGAAACGCAAAGGAGCATTTCATTATATAAGAATTTGCAATGTGTTATGGTGGTAAAAAGTAATGGGTTTGGTTTGTTTGGGTTGGTTTTAGTATGTTCTGCTTTGGGTATTGTTTTTTATTAGGGTGAAAGAGCTATTCATGGGCAAGGAAGGCAAATAATCCTTTCCTATTGCTTACATTGCAATAGCTCATAGAGTACTGAATAGTGTTTCATTGTTAGGAGGTAGTGCAATATAAATCATTCCTCATGCAATAGTAAGTTTTTATTGTTCCTTTCCTTTATGCATAGTGCAATTTGTGAAAATCTAGCAAACTGTTCTTGGTGTAAAGCATTACTTTTTTTTTTTTTTTACTAGATAGTTCCTTGTGATCTTAAAACCACTAGTACATTCTCCACTTCAACTAATACTGTTTCATTTGTCAGTTGTGTCTGAAGCCTACCATGGTTGGTATGTCAAAACATTCAGTCATCCACTTCAAGAAATAAGTGTGGGGAAATCTTTTTTATTAAATCTGTTTATTTCAGTAATGGAGCACATGTTCCATTTTTTTTTCAGCTTGTTTTTCTGCTTGCTATATAACTCTTTGTTCAGCAACAAGTCTATAATTGCCTAGATCTCTTCTGTTGTTTTTTCTTTCACCTGTCCCTTATTTACAATGCTCTCAATGTTAGACACAACACTCATCTGATAGACTAATTAAAAATTCTAATATGAGGAAAACCTGTTCCCCCCACCATTCAGCTGGATGTACTTAGCCTACTTTTGCTTTTATTTTAAATATGTGTAGTTTGTTTCTTGTCCTCATTCCTACTAACCACCTTTCCTTTGCCATCATGTTTATAACAATTATTATTATTAATAACATTTTTATAACTATTCTATGATTCCATAACAGTCTTACTGGAAATTGAAGTAAGGAATTTTAGTTTCAGGGCTATTTTTCCCAAATTTCAAGGATTTTATAAAGCTGTGCTCTTTTCGTCTTCTACCAAAATCTCTCCCATTTCCTTGTGGTTTTAGGTTTCTGCCTGAAGAATCTGTTAATGATGCGTTTTCATTTATTGTGCAAACTCAAATGCAGTGTGATTTCTCACATTTTTTAGTTTTTCCTCTGTTTTTTGAACTCCAGGATACAATCCTCTTTGTAATAATTTTCTTTCCTTCTTTGTGGGCTATTTACTTAATTCTCAGTATTTGGAAGAAGTTTTTCAATTACAGCTGAAGCCTTCTAACACCATTTATAGTAGAAGTTTCAGATTGCTTATTCAGTGTTTAAATAAAGCTTCTCTACATTTAAATTCTTGTGCTTTTCATTTTGGAACAATTCACTGATAAATTCTAGCAATTTCTTAAACTTGCTCCTTCAGAAATACAAGAAACGTAGTTATGGAGCTAGTACAAGTCTGTGACTTTAAAGAAAGTTGATAAGGATATTCTAGCACCTTGTGTGCTAGTAAATTTGTCTTAGGTCCTACATGACGCTTCACTGAGTAGAAGAGAACAGTGTAATAGAAATTTCTATTTATGACTGGTAAATTGTGGCCTCTGCACACATAAAATTTCTGTGGGAAACCTCTCTGCACAACCTCAGCAGCTTAGGTTGTTTGTCCTGTCTCCATATAGTATACCAGGCCTTCAGCAACAGAGTGACAGATTCATTCTACCTACTTTTAGACCTTTTTTTAAAGTAAAAAACTCCAAACTGAGATCCTTGTTGATGCTTGCCAGCAAAAGACAGGTGCTACTGGGAGGTAGTCATCTCATGAGAAAGCAGACTCTTAAGCTTATGGATCCTTCTCTCTTTTTTTTCCTTACTGCAGTGAAAGCCTAGCCTATGAATATTGATGTCTGGGCTAAATCTGTAAATCAAGTAGAGAAACCTTAAATCTTTCTATTCTTCCTATGTTCCTTCCATTTTTATTGGAGGACTAATTGTACAGATTATGAATATTAGAATCATTGAGCAAACTCCTACTGTTCATATAGACCTATATCTCAAACCATTTGCATAACGTAAAAATATAGTTGGTGCTTTATTTATGTTACACCAAGACCATAATCCATAACAAAATAACATGGAAACTTCAGAGTCGCCTCAAGTACTGTGTGCAGCTCTGGAGCCCCCAGAATAAGAAGGACATGGACCTGTTGGAGTGAATCCAGAGGAGGAACACAAAGATGATCAGGGGGCTGCAGCACCTCTCCTATGAAAGCAGACCGAGCTACAGTTGTTCAGCCTGGAGAAAGTAAGGCTCAAGGAAGCTTTCCAATACCTTAAGGGGGCCTACAAGAAATCTGGAGAGGGTTTTTTTACAAGAGTATGTAGTGATACGACAGATAATGGCTTTAAATTGGAAAAGAGTAGGTATAGATTAGATATTACAAAGAAATTCTTCACTATGGGGGTGGTGAGACCCTGGAACAAGTTGCCTGGAGAAGTGGCTGCCCATCCCTGGAAGTGTTCAAAGCCAGGCTGGATGGGGCTTTGAGCAGCCTGGACTAGTGGAAGGTGCCCCTGCCCATGGCAGGGATGTTGAAACTCAATTATCTTTAAGGTCCCTTCCAATTCAAGCCAAGCCATTCTATGAATCTGTCAAATAATATGTCAGCTATTTTGTCATAAATTATCAGATGGGTCTTACTGGGCTAGATCCTGACAGCTCTAGATTCTCTCAGTAAATCACTGTCATCTTTGGACAATGGCTGATCTTAGAAAATTAGCTTTTTATCTGGAGGTAAACCTGATTCAGAAAAATCTCTATACCTAAATATGTGGGATGGAAAGATGTCTAGGCACAGGTCTGAACTTTGATAGTCTTCAGTCACCCCCAAATTACAGATACCTTGTAGATGCACACTAAAGTGTGCCTTCTTTATTATTGTTCTTAATAGATTGTATAACAGAAAGCAGGATTATAGCTTGATTTAACAGTGTTGTCATATATCTGGTATTCCACAAAATGCAAGATTGCAATAGTCCTTATCAAAGTGTTCTGTATGCAAGCACACATATACATATATTTAAGCGTAAGCATATGTTGAAAAGTGCACTTTTCGTCATTTTTTCACTGTTTTGTATGACCCTGACATCCACCTTGCTATTTTCTGATAAAAATTCTACGCTTTTCACCTTTCCATACTTAAAGAAACCAATCACATTTTGCTAGCTTATGGGTCTTGCAATAAAACTGTGGGTGTAATTAACACTCACAGGGCTACATTATGAAATGTCTTCTGACTGAGGAGAACAGCTTACTAAGCTTCAGAGTGGTATGGCTTTTGTGCCATGTAGCTTTTGTAGTTGGTTGTTTCTTCACTAAATATAACACAGAAACGATAGGCTATCTTATCCTCCTGAAATTAATTTATTTTAGTCTTACTAATGGTACCATGGAAATTTTATGTGAGTTGTTGAAGATGTATCCCTTCCTCAGCACCTGCTGGTCTAAATTACTTGGAGACACTGGGAGTATACTTGCTTTCACAGGTATTTTTAACAACTAATTGCCTGTGAAAATTCATTTGGTTATTTGCAATTTGAAATGACAGGAAGTGTTATGAGAGCAGTACGTGAACTATATTCCCAGCTCACCCACCTCTCATTTTTAATTCTATTGATTGAGCTTTATCATATAGACTGTATTGCTGCTCCACTGACTACTCTAGCAATAGTTAAATAATTCAGATTTTATTTCTATATGAAAGTAACTCTATGCTACATTGTATATAATGCTTATGGAATTGTATTCAATTTTATGGTGGGAAAAAATATTCTAGTTAATTGGAAGGAATAGTGGCATGTGCTGTCCTGAACTTCTGTCATTATCCCTTCATATCATCAAAATCATAGTCTTGTTTCAGTTATTCCCCATCCTGTCCCATTCCCCCTCCCTGAAAGATCCTGTAGGATTCAAATAATTTATGGCCATGTGTTCCATATCATCAGATATCACGTAACAACTCTTGAACAATTAGATGCTTAGCCAAGGATCCAGAGTAGATAGAGATAGTTAGTCTGGCAGCAAAGCCACATAGATCTCACCCTTTCCAATTCATAACCTGTGAGAATTAATGCCGCCTATGAAAAGCACAGAGAAAAGAATAGCCAAGATAAAAGAATTAGATTATACTGCAGTGTTTAAAATGTTGAGGACATAAAAGTTCTAGTTTACAACCACAAAGAAAAGCCCCCAAAATTGACTAGATTTGCCACATATGATTCAAACTTTTCCCAATCCAGCATTTAAAAGAAATATTTGATTTAGTGGAAGTTAGGAGACTGTGACATCACCAAGTATTCTCTGTCATGTGAAACTACACTTGGCTCCATGCTTTATAAATATGTTACAAGATGTTGCATGTCTTTAGCATTTATTTGTCCATGAATATACAGAAATAGACAAGTTGTCTGTTTTCTGCTAAGTATTCTTTCCTAATTTCATTTGAGAATTAAATTCAGGGATTTTACAATGATACTCTAAGTATGTTTTAAATGAATACACCGAAGACTTATTTTTGTGTCATGTACCACTCAAAAAAAAATATTGTAGGTGATTTTTGTTACTTTGTTATCACTTTTTCCTTCAGTAACTTTGGCTAAACTCTATAATCCCTGTTCTCAGGACTTGCATCTATTGAAGAAGACCAGTTAGACATGTTTTAAATTCATATTTAGTTAGACAATTTTAAATTCATATAGATGTTTCCTCCAAAATGAGTCATTTGTTGTGACTATATTATTCCTTCATAACAGTGTGTAATGTGCTACATCCAGGTGCCTTGGTTAATACCTAAACTGTCAGTTTCAGTAGCCCTTCATTGCAAATGCAAACATCCATTATAGCTCACCTGCTTGTTTAGGTAAGCTTAGGGTATATACCATCCATTTTCCAGAAACTCTACTTTCTGTGGAAACCTACTAGGCATAAAAGGGCCAGAAAGCAGGAGTGGTACACTGCAGGCAATTCCTTCCTTGAAGGGTTGGGAAATTAGGCCCATTGCTACAGCTGCATACCTGTTGTGCTATTGAAATGTACTCTGATTGATTAAATTATTTCTAAAGAGATAGAGGATTTTCTTGGTTACTGTCATAATGTTAAGTTATGAATTACCTCCTCCTTCCAAATCAGGGGTGGTGAATCCACAGTGTGCCAAACTTCATTTTATAACTTTGCTTTTTATCATCTAAAGGAATTTTAAAGCAGATTTTTTTTTATTTTGCTGTGGAGATGCGCTTGCAAAAATAGATGACTTCTCAGATAATGTGGTCCACATCTATTGAGTGTGCTTTGAAGGTGATCAGCCTATTTCTGAATTTGCATTTGCTGAATCCATGTATTCAGAGGGAAAACTGTGAAGATGAGCAATGAACACACATGCTGGCATTGTTCTATCTTTCTTGCTTTGGATTCCAAACTGAGGCTCAGTTGAGGCGTGCAATTTAAATCTTAAGAACAGGGGTTTACAATGATCCTGTCTGAAATCTAAGATCATAACTCCCAAATTCACTAACAAGGATTCTTGCTTGTATACTTCCCTCCCTTTTCCCTTTATTTTCCCATATTTTCCGTAAAATTTGTTTGTAGATTTGGCTTAAATTGTTTTCTGTGTTTTTGTGGTTTTATTACAAAATACATATATAATTAACAGTATCTGCAATTTTGTATTTTCCTATCTATTCTTTCTAACTTATCTAGCTCTTTCTGTATCCCACCTGAAAATGGAATTTTTGGAAGCTTTTCAGCACTCAAAGGTCTCATCCGCCAGTTAATGTTACTGATTTCTTTATTGATCTACTATATTAATTGTCTGCCTTCCATTTTTAAACTATTGCAAAGAATACCTATCCCTTTCTTTTACTAGTTAGACAACAGTGGGGAAATTGTTCTCCAAAATAAGCACAATTGATGCCATTTTTTGCTTGGAATTGCTGATCTGATCTGTCAGTCATCCCACTAATTTCAAGCACAGCTAGAAATAAAAAGCTGGACTAAAAGAAACAGAATGAAGATGAGTGCTCTTTAGGCTTATACGTTCTAGGATAAGACTATCAATACAATGACACTTTTGCATGTAATTTTTGTCATATTTTTTAATACTGCTTTTAAAACACATTTTTATGTATGATTTAGAATCTGAACAAAAATACCATGCCATATTTCCCTTATTAAATGGTTAAATGGCAAAAGTATTGTGTGCAAGGAAAGGGTGATTCTGAAAGGAAAAAGACATTTTAAAGGAGGGAAATGTGTGAAAAGAAAATAAAAATTTCTGGTACCTAAAACTGAGCAGATATCATATTACAACATTTTGTTGCTGTTTTCCTGGAACAATTCATGGTTTGCTCCTAATTAAGTGCAGGTATAATTCTCATATGATTTTCTATTCTATGTAGACAATAAGCTGGATGGGATTGCAATCACAGTAAGAAACAGCTGTGTTAGAGCTCTAATTTTGAAGAAAAAAACAACTGTACATCAAAAAATAATGAGGCTGAGGACAGTTGGCACACCTGTTTGAGCATGTCCAGCAAACCCCTTCCATTTCAGATGTGCCTGCACACCAACCACTGTCAGCCAAAGAAGAGAGGTAGAATTAAAAGAGCTAGGGAAAGGAAATAATCATATTTAAAGTATCTGAAGCAATTATTAAAACATGCGCGTCACAACACCATTTAATAGTTATCATTCTTGTCCCAAATATTCTTTTCTGTCATTGTTGCCTGAAATCACACTGTAAGTTCCCTGGGGACAAGTTTTGTGTCTTAATTTATTTGCAAACTGGCAGCAGTCTTGGGGTGCTGTATAATAATATACTGGATCTTATTATTTTTGCAGATATTAATATTGCAGATATATTTTCACACAAGTAACAGTGTGTTTTGTTTACTGCAAGGTTAGTCAAAATCAGTTTTTTTTTCCCCATTGTTTCCTATTACCTGCTTCTTTCTCTGTGTAAACCTGTGTGCACACAGACATTCGCATAAATACTTCTTTGTAGGACTTTGGTCCTGAATATCTATTACAACAGTATTAGGTTCAAGATTCAAATGGGCAATATTTATTTATTGTATTTTGGTATGGCTCAAGGAGACAAAGGTGCTTGGTTTCTCAAAAGATGTTCTCAGTAATTCAGCCTGATTATCCCTAACTCAGGCAAAAACATGGTAAATGAGAGCACCTACACCCTGTAAGTCCATGAATGCTTGCTGTTTCTAAAGTCTCAGATATTATTTGTCAGCTCAATGGGAGTTTTACCCTGTGTGGTAGTGAACTTCTTCATCTCATTGACTTCAGTGAGAGCTGAAATGTGCTCTGCAGGTGTTGTTAGGTACCAGTAGAAATTTAAATGGCCAGATAACTTTGAGCATTTAAATATTAACACTGAGAAAGAATAATCCTGTCAGGAGTGATAGAAAACTTTTTACCCTTGTACCTCCCTATCTGTAAGCTGTCCTCAAAATAGGCAGTAGTGTCTTTTCCTCCCCTCCCATCCCCATTTGATGATCTCATGGGAAACAAATGTTTCGTGGGCTTTTGTAATATTTTTTTTTCCTATTAAATTGGTTATAGAGTGCAATCACAAGTTGGATAAACTGGGTCTGAATTTTAGGCAAAGAATGGGAAAAGTGGAAAATAGTGGTACCATCCTGCCACTACGTGTTTTTCAATATATTTTGAAACTGCACCCAGTGGTAGAGGTAGGGAAGAGATCTTAAAAAATTCTGATGATTTGATTAGCTGCACATGGGAAGACTAATTAGAAATCATCAACATGTTGATGTTCTGATGGTTTTGTCAGATCACTGCCTAGGCATCAGACATTAGTGAAGGGAAGGGCCATAAGGATGATCGGGGGCTGGAGCACCTCCTGTGAAAAGACAGGCTAAGAAAGTTGGGGCTGTTCAGCCTGGAGAAGAGAAGGCTGCGTGGAGACCTCATAGCAGCCTTCTAATATCTGCAGGGGACCTACAAGGATTCTGGGGAGAGACTCTTCATAAGGGAGTGTAGTGACAATGGGTAATAAGATATAAGGAAGAAGTTCTTTACTGTGAAGGTGGTGAGGCACTGGAATAGGTTGCCCAAAAAAGTTGTAAGTGCTCCATTCCTGGCAGTGTTCAAGGCTAGGTTGGACAGAGCCTTGGGTGACATTGTCTAGGGTGAGGCATCCCTGCCCAGAGCAGGGGGGTTGGAACTAGATGATCTTAAGGTCCTTTCCAACCCTAACTATTCAATGATTTTATTACATTAGTTCATATATCTGGAAATTTCCTTTGCTGATATTTCCCCTAAACAGCTTCTGAATAATTCTGGATTTTCAGAAATTTGAAATAAATCACTTAGAAATTTGAAAATAGCTGAATCGTCTACTGATAACTCAGAAGGCGTTTGAATCATCTTTTCACTCTAGACACAGTTTCCTGAGTTTGTTTCAATTTCTTGTGATAATGTATGAAATTGCAAGTTTTTAACAGTCACTTTAAGGAATTTAGTAATTTTTTCCCTGCTGTCAAATTAAAAAATACTATTTTCATCAATGATTACTAAAGTTATAAGTAGAATCCAATCAATTTCCCAAGATGATGCAGATCTCATCCATCCATGGCTATGGCTAACTAAAGAAAACTCTTATTACAGGATGCTCTGTCAGCTGTTTTTCTCCATATTGTGGTATTTACCTTCTCTCTTCCCCACCCCTACCTCGTTCAAGTTAAAGCCAAAATGGACAGTATCGGTAATTACTTTTGCATCAGGGTACTGTAGATCACTTTCTGTGCTTGTAATGAAAAAATAATAATTTGCACAACTTGGATGTAGTAGCCACATTAGTGCCTTCCATAATGCATTTATCATAGTCCTATATTTTTTCTTGTTTTTTTGCAGTCTGGCTTTCTTAAAATTCAAATTTTAGGTTCAAGACCAGAATCTGTTTATTTGAATTGCACTGCTCAGGGTGATCTGTAAAGCTCTATGTAAACTCTGGCCCAAGTCAGTTTTTCCTTTATGTTTTCTTATGCTAATGCTTATTGAATGTGCTGACTGCAAACATTGCAGTGGTGTTTCTTAATACCAATTAAGATGCAATTAGTTTGTTTCTTCAAAAGGAAGGTGACAGCCTTCCTTTTTTTTTTTTTTTTGCTTCTGGTCATCAAATTACTCTTATTACAGATTGAACTTACTTTTCCTAGAAGCATCAGTTCCTTGAAAGTAAATTTACTTTTCTGTGTAAATTGCGCCCTCAGCAAGTTTGCCGATGACACCAAGCTGTGTGGTTCGGTTGATACGCTGGAGGGATGGGATGCCATCCAGAGGGACCTCGAGACGCTTTTGAGGTGGGCTGATGCCAACCTTATGAAATTTAACCACTCCAAGTGCAAGGTCCTACACCTGGGTTGGAGCAAGCCCAGGCACAGCTATAGGTTGGGCAAAGAAGAGATTCAGAGCAGCCCTGCGGAGAAGGACTTGGGGGTGTTGGTTGATGAGAAAATGAACATGAGCCAGCAGTGTGCGCTCACAGCCCAGAAAGCCAACCGTATCCTGAGCTGCATCAAAAGGAGCATGACCAGCAGGTCGAAGGAGGTGATCCTGCCCCTCTACTCTGCTCTTGTGAGACCTCACTTGGAGTATTGTGTGCAGTTCTGGTGTCCTCAACATAAAAAGAACACGGAACTGTTGGAACAAGTCCAGAGGAGGGCTACGAGGATGATCAGGGGACTGGAGCACCTCCCGTATGGAGACAGGCTGAGAAAGTTGGGGCTGTTCAGCCTGGAGAAGAGAAGGCTGCGTGGAGACCTCATAGCAGCCTTCCAGTATCTGAAGGGGGCCTACAAGGATGTTGGGGAGAGACTCTTCATTAGGGACTGTAGTGATAGGACAAGGGGTAACAGCTTAAAACTTAAACAGGGGAAGTTTAGATTGGATATAAGGAAGAAGTTCTTTACTGAGAGGGTGGTGAGGCACTGGAATGGGTTGCCCAAGGAAGTTGTGAATGCTCCATCCCTGGTGGTGTTCAAGGCCAGGTTGGATGAGGCCTTGGGTGGCATGGTTTAGTGTGGGGTGTCCCTGCCCGTGGCAGGGGGGTTGGAACTAGATGATCTCAAGGTCCTTTCCAACCGTAACTATTCTATGATTCTATGATTCTATGAAGAGATTGTGCGCTTCCTTCCATTAGATTCAGATATATGCCTAAATACTTGTTAAATATGTTATACTTTGATAAATGTATTCTGTTTGTTCACCTAAATAATGCCTCTTAAATTCAATTACATCTTGCAGTACAATAATTCTTTTGTACCACAATGTCATTGTATCTCCCACTTTGATGATGGAAGATGGTTATACAGATAAATAAAATCATAAATCAATAGGACTAGTTCTTATTGATACTTCACTTCAGTGACTACTGAATAACTGAAGACTGGGAAGGGTTTGTGAGCCTGGATTCGTTAGCTGATTAAATTCAGCCATGTAAAAGTTATTTCACTCTGTTAATCACCAAAATGCCCTTAGTAACTTTTAGAGAGAAAGATGGGCTGCCAGAAGGTTCATTGCTTCAGTCTTAGACACCTACAGAGGAATCCTAAGCAACAAGCTCCATCAGCCTGAGCTTTAAGGATAACTAAATTTAGGTGAAGAAAAAACCCTCCTCTGGTAGTGTATGTTTGCTTGGAAGAAAAAAAAATAAGGCATGAAGATTCATCTCAATGGAACAAGAACTGTATTCAGTGAGCTGGATCACTGGGCTGGGGTTTTTAGTATGTTTTAGTCAGATACTAACAGATTCTCACTGACTGTGGAATTCTGTAGTTAATAAAAGTTTGTCATTAGGCACTTCATCAAAGGCTTTCTAAAAATATAAATAAATAATGTCATCTGCTGTTAAAATTTGTAAGTTCCACTATAATATCCACAAAGTTAGGTAAGTAGAATTTTCCCTATGCTGTACTATGCTAGTTATCCCTTATTAAATTATTGCTATCCCTTAGAGGCATGTTCTGAAATACTTCCTTCCTACTTGCTTTTTTCAGTGCCATTTCCCGTTGCTAATTACCTGGAAAGATGTAGGTGACATCTGACCCAAATCTTAAGAATATAAAAAAGTATTTTCAATCTTTAAAAAGAAGCTTGTGACTTTTTTTCTGACTGAAATTTTATGTTTTGTATGACAAGATTGCCTCAAAACATACATGAACCGTAGATCAGATCCTCTCAGACACTTTACAGTTCAAATTGGGAGGAAAAGAAAGTTCAAGGAATGAATTTTGAAAGTCAACTACTTGCTCTTTTGCCTACAATTTATCCAGGGTATAAACAGCCTGCACAACTTAGAATAGCTAGCAAGTCAGTTTGCATGGTTGTGAATCGCTGAACTGTAGTTAGTACAATCTTTGCACTCCTCAGACCAAGTTCATCCAAGTGAAAGCCTCTACTCTGTCCAGAGGTGCAACAGCAAATACTTCTTGGTTGAAAGTCAGTACACTATTTCACATACCTCTCTCAAGAGGAAGAATACTGACAGTATGAAAGTGTCATTTTTCTATTTCAGTAACTTCATATTTCTAGTGCTTTGTTTTCAGAGTTCTGCAGTTAACAAATTAAGCGCTCTAAGCAGTGTTGATCAAGAAACATTGCTTATAATTTTTTTTTCTTTTTATGTAAGAAAAAAGCAAAACCAAACAAAAAACAACAGAATTTGGTTTACGACTTGCAGATCTTAACTGGCTTTGCATAGAATGCCAGTGAATAGTGTTTAGTTGCTCTTGAAATGATGCTTATCTCCAGTGAAAAGAAATCAATTCTTTAAACAGTCTTCAGAAATCTACTGTGGGATCAATGACAAGAAATTGAAGTGGGAGCCTTACCATTATATAATGTTTTTGTGTGCCATTGTTAATGACAGTGTTTGAAGAGCAATCTTTAGTATTTATAATTTCTAAATAATTTAAAAATTATGTTGCTATATTAAAATGTACAAGTTTATACAAATTGATAACATTAATTGTAATAAAACTACTTAATTTATTCTGTTTATTTTAAGAAAAAACATAATTATATAATATTTTCAATTTATTCACAAATTGATGAACAGACGCAAGTTCATTTTATGTTTTAATTACCTACAATTTTAGGGGGTTTTTTTGCACTTGATATTTTATTCCGTAATTGGCTTAAGCACTCAGATAAATATACCACCTTATCAAATAAGAGGACTTTCTCTTCCTATGAGGGGGGTGCAACTCTCATCTTCACTAGAGAGACTTGCAGAGAATATTACTGAAGAAACTGTTTGAACAGAAGTCACCTCAGCAACATCCTATTTTCCTTTAGCTGTCACACCAGCTGAGATCAGCTACACAAGGCTTGATAGAGTTATGGGGGTTTGAAGGTCAATCATTATCACTAAACAAGATTTTAAAGCTCTGAGACAAATTATTTCCACATTACCTACATTGCTTTGCACTGTTTCTGAATTGTGGGCTGGCCAGGGCACAGGGATCCTGCAATGGGAAAAAGCTAAAGTAACACCTGCTAGACAAGCCCAGTGCTTACCTATCCTCCTTACTCCTTACTTGTCAGTGTTATATTGGCACTCTGAAATTGTGGCCATCTAAAGGTTGCATGAATTGAGTTATAAGGCAATAGAAACTGACCCATGATCAAAAAACCCCAACAAGTTCAATCTTGTCATCTGGTCTCGTTGCTGTAACTGATTTATTAGAAAACTGAAGTTTTTGCCTGAGTAGGACCAAAGGCTGGTTGCTGGGCATCTAAGCATGATATTTTTTAATTTATGAGATGGCAGCTTAATAGTGTTTGGCAGATTTAGTAAGGAGGTCTCTAAGTAAATAAAAGAATAGCTTTTTTATCAGCCAAGGTGTGGGGGTGGAGGAGAGGGAAAGAGGGGCCAGAGAGAGGAAACAAACAAAAAAAAAAAAAGCCAACCCAAACAAACCACCATCAAATTAAAACAGCACGAAATGAATTGACTTTTCCTTTACTCATTTCCAGGCATTGTTTAGTTCAGTGTGTAAGAGAAAGGAGTTGTTTGAGAAGAATGAAAATATTCTAGATGACAAAATCAGAATGTAAGACTCAAAAGAATAAAGGGAACGTCATTTTGGGAAATGCCTAGGATAGCAATTTTTTCCAGCTTGATGAGAGATTTCTGGATGCGTATTGTTTCGGAGTTTGAAGTTGAAAAAATTTAATATTTACTTAGATAGTAATGTTCAGTAGAAATAGGTATGAGTGGAGCTGCCTTATTGTTACTTTAACATGCTGTACAAGATTTGTGTTGTATTGTCATAAACAAATTTCTGTCCTCTTCTGAGGAAAAATCCAAATCATACAAGTTAAATATATTAACACAACATTTTACAAAAGTATAACTCGTGATATATAATTTATTTTCATGAGTTATAGATGACCTCATAACTCATGAGTGATGGAACAAAACAGAGCTGGAAGTTAGTTGGAAAAAATTATCAGTAGAAATAAATAGTGGATACATAATCAGCCTGCTCTACAAGTTCTCTTTATGGAACACCAGTTTTCATTGTAGACTGTGCATTGATGGACTGTAATATTTTATATTAAGTGATAAAGCAATGTAAGTGCCTTGGCTGAAGTGTTAGTGCCTGGTGGTATTGCCAGTGGTATTGGAAGTAATAAGCATGCATGTAGAGACAAGTAAAGTGAAACTATTATTACTAACACAGGCAAAGAGGAAATAACTACAGATAGACAAGAAGGAGATTAACAAGTTGTTCATTATTTTTGGTAAATTCCTCATGAGACAGTATGGAGATCCTGTTTCCCAGAATCTGCAGCCAGCCTTGTGTCAAATACAGAGGAAACGGTGGAGAACAGGCAGAGAGAGAAATGTGTAACAAGTTTGGGAAATTTGCTTTCATCCTACTTGTAGGAACGGCCAGGAAAGATAATAAAAACCCAGGTACACTGTAGAGACCTGAATTGTTTTTCTTTCTCCTACTTCTAGTGTTTTATTAATGCCAGAGTTTCCAAATGAGGAACTTGGTCACTTTTGTTTTCTCTATGAAGCAAATGGAGATAAATCACTTGAAATCCTCTAAAGGAACATATCTTTTTTATCTTGATTATATAGGAGATGTAGAAAACTTAACAGAGCTTTACTGCCTGAAAATACAATAGATGTGCAGCTTAAACTGCATATCACTATGATGGTCTGCAAAAATGACTACCCACATTTGCACAGTCAAAAGGTGAACAAATGTGGGTAGCTATACTTTGACCAGTACAAGACTTGTGGCTGTTGAGTGCTAGAAAATGGGACGGTAAAAAAAGGGAGAAACCAAAGCTGGAGAAAACTGTCTTATAGAGAGGCATGGCAAAAACAAAACAAAGCAAACAAAACTTTTTTGCATGGCTTCCCAAAGAAATGACTTGCTTATGATCTAGAAGTACAAGAAAAAATACACTAAGTGTTAAAAGACTATTTAAGCTAGCAGTAAAAAAAAAAAAAAAAAAAAAAAAATCTCATAATAAGAACTCCTGGCTGGAAGCTGAAGCCAAACAAATTCAAATGAGAAATAAGGCACAATTTCACAGCAGCAATGGTATTTAACCTTCAGAGCAAAAGACAAGGGCAGTGTTTCATTCTGCATTTCTCTGCCTTCAAATGAAGTCTAGATGTTTTTCTATAATATGTTAAACATAAACTACTGAACTGAGTACAATCGAAAATGAAATTTAATGACCTATGATAGACAGGGTCAGAATAGATGATCTAATGGATCCTTCCTTTTTTGAACTGTATGAAAAACTTAATGGAGCTGCACCATTTTACAAGACAAAGAATTTGTCTTTCATGTCCATAACTCAGCACTTTTTTGTTTGTTTTTTTCTCTTAGCTGGCCCATGTAAATTCAGATAGAACTAGCTTTCCTTTGAAGGTTTTATCCCATGTATTACTGTACTGAGATACAGAAGGCTTGTCAACTCATGTTAAGTTTGTTTTTCAAAATTATTTCAATTTTGTAAGAGCGTTAATGCCATCCTTGTCACTAGCTAATGCTGAAAAGAAATGCTTGGAAATATGGTCTTTGCACTCACTTGTTTGTGTCCGTAATTAATTCAGATGTAACCATTCACTACGTCTTCATTCCCATATTTCTCCTCCTCTGTGTCTCTGAGGTTTTCTGGTAATTAGAGAGATGGAATTACGAATTCTTATAGCCTAGTGGGGTTTTTTTTATGTTCTTTTTCTCACCTCATCTTTAAGCAGAACTTTATTCTCATGTCTCTTCTTGCCCTGGAGATCTGCACAACCTCCCTAGTGCTGTCCTTATTCTTTTTCCTATCTAGTAGCTTAATCCCAGATTGATTCATTATATTTCTCCAAGGCTCACTGTAGCAATTTTTCAGTTCTGATTTTTCTCCTGATACACAGAGCTTTACTTTCCACCCTGTCTCTTTCATGTTTTTGTCTTCCAGAAAGCCTGGAAGCCCTGTGTTTAGAATTAATATCCTTCCTTGGGAATAAATCATGTTTCTCATGTAAGTACTACACTGCCATGCATTTGATTACCAGATGTTCATATTTTGAATATCATGTTTCTGCAATAGTATCTCCAGAAACATATCATACTTACACACTGGATGTAGAGGCACCCTATGAATATTTTATAATTCTGCTCATAGAAGATTCTTCTAAAGTGTCTTTTATAGCTTCTTTTCATGATGAATCATGATTTTACCCATTGTTGAGCAAGTTCTTTTTAACCATTGTCATTGGTTCTACTAGTTCTAAGCCTCAGCTGTCATTGCTGTAGCATAAATATTTATATACTCTTTTTCTCCTTGCAAGAGTATCTTAAAAAAAAAAAAAAAAAATAGGCCGTATTGTCACTGTTTTGGTCAGCATCTGAACTTTGTGAAGTACAGTGGGAATTTCCATAACCTACTGAACCAGTGAGTCCTTTAATTCAGTGTCATAACTTTAAAACCAGGTAGTGTCAGATACTTGACTGAGAGTGAAGAGTTGTTCAAAGGGAAACTTCAGGTTTTTGGCGTGGTTTCTCTTAAACACCTTACACTAGACCATGTCACCCAAGGCTCTGTCTAACCTGGCCTTGACTACTGCCAGAGATGGAGCATTTATCACTTCTTTGGGCAATCTGTTCCAGTGCCTCACCACCTTCACAGTAAAGAACTTCTTCCTTATATCTAACCTAAACTTCCTCTGTTTAAGTTTAAATCCATTACACTGTGTTCTGTCACTACACTCCCTGATGAAGGTTATCTCTGATCAAGATGCTATATTTTTCAAAACAGGTTAAAACACAGAACCAGACAATCAAAGTCATATTATCATGGGAAAGTGCATTCTTTGTCACATTTTTCCTCAGTAATCAGCAGAAAGGAAAAATAAATCATCTCACCAGAATTAATGCATAAGATACAGCATATAAAAATTGGTTTCTTGGAATGAAGTATAATCACATTTTTCCTGATATGATTATCAGAAGTGATTATCTAGTGTTCTGTTCATACTTTCATTTCTTCATCCTAGCCTACTCTGTCATTTGCCATCATTCAGGAGGACAGGTAATGGCATAGAACAAAAGGATGAACCTGATGGTCAGCTCATCCATAAACTCAATTGCAAACTGAACATCAGTAAAGTTCTCTTCCGTAATTTTTTTTTCCAATTACAGTATAGATGTGGAAACGTATGATTTTGCTAGAATAAAATATTGTAATGGAAAAAGAAGTGCCTACCTTTTTCCTACCATGCATATGGACATAAGGCTAATATTCAGGTTTTGCACATACCTTAGCGTTAGGTATATGTTGATAAAAATGATGCAAATTTTGTAATATTTCATATAAATTGTTGTATTTCATTTCTCTATAAACAAAGAATAACTATCATAACATGACCACTAATACCAGTCAGGAATTCATTAGCTAGTATTTTGGTATTGTGCATTCAACATTTTGTAGGAGATTTTAAAGTTTATGAAGTTAAAGGGATACTCATGTTGTCTAATGCAAACACACCTCTTGGATGACGTGATCTAGGCTTACCATCTTTCTCAGTCTTTTTGATATGCTTGTAAATCTGAGAGGCTTGAGTGTGTGTGTTACTTTGTCAAGAAATTTTTAGAGAATGCTTGAAAACATTGTGAGAAATGTGCTTAATTTCACCAAGGAGTAACACCAAAGCCTGAAATCGTATATAACATACTTAATTTCCACCTTATTTGCATATGTAATTATAAATGTACAGGAATGGTGAAATTATCTACTGAAATAAATGTTTAAAAAGAAACCTCACTGAACACAATAATTCTTAGTATTTAATTTAATTATTTTATTTTTTTTATAGAGCAAGGTGTCACAACCACAGGATTTTATTCCTGTTTGGTAAAATTTTTCTTCTAGCTATACTTTGTCTGTTTTCCCAGGTGCACTACTTTACATTTATCACTGCTAAATTTCAACCACTGCAACAGTTTGCTGTCAAACCATCCTTCCACAAATCAGGGTAATTCATGACAGTGAAGGCTATCTGAAGCATGTGCCAGGAAAGTTCATGAGAGTACAGCTGACTGGAAAATAAGTAGAATTCAGAGACAGCCTCTCTCTGTTGCAGGTTTTCCATCTCTGGCAATGGGCAGTCATACACATATTTTTTCATTTGGAGCAGTAGCTCTTGAAATGACATAAGTAACAAGGGAATGCAGATTGATGGCCTGAGTTTTTTGCATTTATTTTCCTTTCCCTATTTAAAAAAAAAGTTAAATTAAAAGTACTATTTTCAGCATTTCCTGTTAATTTATAGCAGTTCTTTGCCAGGATAATAAATATAAATTATTACTTCAGAGGACTGAGAGGATTACTTAGTTAAATGTTTAAAAAGCGCTTTGAAGATAAAAAGCACTATTGAGCTGCTTAAGACTTACTGAATAGTTAATTATCTAAAGGTCCTATTCTCCCCCCTACAGGTTATTTCTATGTAGGGGAGAGTAAACCCTGAGCTTCATATTATGACTTTAAAAGCCAGGCTTTTTAAATATTATTGGCTTTAAAAAATATGCTTGTTTAGTGGCCTGAATCTGACTCCTTTGAAGTCAATGGCAAAAGTCCAACAGATTCCACTGAAGCCTCATGTAGCTGTTCAGAATAAACAAGTTGAAACAATGGTAAAAGCCCCTATCCACATTATTTAAATTTTGTCTACTTGTGTATATAGCCAGGTTGGATGAGGCCTTGGGTGACATGGTTTAGTGTGGGGTGTCCCTGCCCATGGCAGGGGGGTTGGAACTAGATGATCTCAAGGTCCTTTCCAACCCTAACTATTCTATGATTCTATGTGTATGTATGTGCATATACACACATGTATACACTTGTGCACATACATATATATGTACACATGCACAAATGGTTGGTTGCAAATGAGTAAGATACGTTTTTTAATTTGGGACTTTAGGTGTATGAAACTTATTCCTTCATAAAGAGTCACTTCTAGAGAGACACATTGACCTTGCTGAAAACTTCCACAGGCAAAATGGATCCCATTACAATATCTGAACACAACATATGAATTATCTCAGCAGCAGTGGGGAAAAAAAACCTCTTATAAGGGCTCCACCTGGCTTCTGTACCCCACCTGCCTCACAGCTAACACATATCTCATATGAAGAAATGGACAAAAAGAAAAGTTTCTGAATCCAGAATTTAGAGTCAGAACAGAACAGAATCACTTAAGGTAATTACCAGTCCCTCCTTCAGTATCTTAACTGCTATAAACATTCTAAGTGATCCGTGTGAGGTAAAAGTTACTCTTTGCTGAGTACAGGAATCTCCCTTTGGACTAAATAGTTTTGGAAATTCTGTTGCACACATATCAGATCTTTACTGTAGAAAACATCAGTTCTCCGAACTCCAATATGTATACTTAATTTAGCAAACATGAAATACCTCTTGATTCTGGTATGACTGATTAGGAGTCAGATGTTAAGTATTTATTAATAATAGCATAATTATGGCTCAAATTCATCAATATATACCATTTCAGAAGAAGTCATGAGTTTAACTGAAGTTCATAATTGATTCCTCCCTAAGAACAGTATCTCAACCTGAACTCATTTAAATTTGACCTTTTAATGTGCTACAGCAGCATACTATCTTATGCTTTTAGCTGTGTTGGCTCTTAAATCAGGGTCTAGATGTAAAAGGTCATGCTGAATTCTTGAGTTACATTTTTAACAGCAGCCATTCTTAAGTTTTTCCATGATTAATACCAAGAACATGCAGGGATCATAAGAGGAAAAAGTGAAGGAGTGAGGAGGGATTTAATTAAGAAAATTGGTTTCTGTATGCAGTATTCTGTTTGCAAGCATACAGTAATCTGACGACAGGAAGCACGGCTAAAGAAGGGATAATTAAAGCACAATACTATGAAATAAAATATCAGTTGGTCTTTCTAGTGAGAATGTAAATCTTGAGTTAAAAAATTAATGTTTGACCCATGTGTGTCTGAAATTTCCGAAGTACAGAAGTTAATTAGAAGTTTATTGTTTTATGCTTCTAAAATATTCCTTTCCCACAGGGTATCATGAAATATGTGTGTGTTTACAGGAAATTGTGGAAATAGTGACTCATCTTGTCAATAATTTACACAGGATAATTTCTTGAAAAGCAAGATCAGCAGGGGCTTTTTTTCCTGATTGAAAAGGATTTGGTTAGTTACCTCTGGATACTCTCAAAACAAGGAGAATTTTCAAAGTAGAGTCTAAGTAATGTTTGCTCTTTGGCAATACGGTTTTACTACTCTTTCCTTCAGCCCTCGAAACCATAGCCTCAGATCTGTTCCTAGGACTGTTTTTTAAACTTCATTTCTGACTGATATATTTTCCAAACACTGTTCGGAAACATCACAAAATGCTTACAATACATAGAAATCACTCAGGTTACTCCAGCTCTTCTTGGAGTGTTTGTACCCACTCTCTGTAGCCATGGTGTTTTTCTTACATGTGATTTGAGAAACTGAAGGCAAGGGATGGCCGGTGCTTCTGAAGAGTGATTGAAACTGAAATTATATGTTCTGTCCTCAAGTACTGCAAAAAGAAAATGGAACACTAAACACTGTGAAACTGTTAATTTCAATTTAAGTGGAGTGAGCAACAATAGCCTCTTTCAGAAGAAGCTTTTCACACACATACAATAAACTGAATCTCACCTCAATTACCAGCCCACTGAAAAGCCCAGTGGCATGTGACTCTCCCTCTGACCAGTCGTGTCAAGCACTTGGGCAGAGGCTCAGCACCAATGCATAGCAGTTGTAGTTGAAGCACTCTGCTTCTACATTGAGTCATCTGTCCATATAACAATGTTCTGCCCCAACCCCAGCATCTACTGCCAAGTGTCTTTCTACCCAGGTGTTGACAGAAGCTCCTTCCAGTCATTTCAGTTACCATTCTCCTGTCAGTTGTTGAGCCATAACCCATACCAAGGCTCATTACACTCAAATCCTCTGTGTGTGTCAGCTATGGCCTATTATGCCCAGGCCTTGTCTGCAGTGTCCTCTTGGCCATGGCTCGTTAATACTCAGTCACTAAGCACTTGTTCAAGGCAAACCCACGATACTACCATGTGAAATTAATTTTATTTTCTATATTCCTCCACTCAAAATAAGTATTTACTCCTGTCAGATGGTAATTTATGAAACTCTGAGATGGTTTTCTAGATCAGCTTTCTGCATCCCAAATACTGGAGCTCCTTGTGGATAGTCCAGTCTATAATGTAAGTTACAAGACTTCTCTGGGTTCCTCTAGTTAACAACTGAATGCCATAACTCCAAGGGGAACAGGAATAATGTAAAAGCAACATAGATATGCCAGTTTTCCTTGGCTGCAACCCCTATTGCGGAAGCTGAGCATGTTGTCGCCACAACAGTTAAAGCGTATCTCCAGGGTATTGTTATAATGGTGTCAGAAATATAATGAACTCTTTCAAGTATTTCCTATAGACAGCCCTGTAGAACCTAACAATATTTTCATAATGAAGAAAGTTCAGCTTTGTTGTTAAAAAAACAGAGCAGGTTCTTGCAAAAACTCAAATTAACATGATGTCCAGCATAACAAATACGTTAAATGAACAGCTACAGGATACAGAAAATGTCCTACAAGTCTGCTTCATTAATCTTCTAAGAGAGTGAAAATCTGCTACAACACTGGAATTTTCTTTGGGGATTTTCTAATTTAAAGCTTATTGTAGTCTTCATTTCATTCTGAGCCTGCAAAATAGAAGCTAATGAAATTTGACTTTACAGACAGAGGATGAAATAAATAATATTAGTACTCATCAATTAGAAAAGAAAAACCAATAAGCATACATTTTGAAAGCATGTATGTTAAAATTATGCTTCTGAACTGCAGAATTATTTTAAATTCTTGCAGTGACCTGTATGACCTTCTTATCAATATTCCCCACATGAATAATGTAGCCACCCCAAACTCATGCCATTAAAAATTGTAATAATTGTCTGACATGCGCATGCAACATTACACTGGGAATCAATTTGGCCCAGAGCATTCCATTAAAACACAAAGTGAGTTTCAAAATGTATATGTTAAAATGAAACATCAGCTATAATGAAAAAGGAAACAGAACAGAGTGGGCTTTAGGTATTAGTATGCATTTTCCTTTAGAGAACATTTTGCCACCATAATGCCATTCCATATTCTATGTACAATCAATCCACATTTTATTTTGCTGTTAAAATTATCCTATGAAAAGTGCAAGGCAATCAATGTACTGTGCTCTAGAGAGATGGTGATATTATTTGAATTGCTATTACTATTTAATATTTAGTTTTCAATAAAGCCTTGATTATGGTCCATTGTATTAGCAACCATACAAGTACCTAAGAAAATGTGGCCTCTAATCTAAAGTTCAGCATATCTATTTGAATTACAAAGCTTTGATAAGCTTAGAAAAAGACAGGTAAAACGCAGTAGAGTGGACTGGTTATCTGTTCTTCATATGTTACCCCTGAACCTGCAGAGATTTATATCATTCCACCATCTTGGCATTCTTGTATCAGTTCATATAGGAGGATACCGAAGAAATCACTTTATTGAAATTAATGGGATTTTAAGTGATTGTAAAGACCTTTGAGCCTTCACAAGATTACTGAACTTTGCATAGCTTAAAAAGATGGTCTTCATAATATTCTGGAGAGTTCATCCCCTTACTTTAGCAGTGAGGAATTCAGTCACAGCTAGATGATAACTAAAAAACTACTAGTGGGTATGTTTGCCTTTTACCAAGCATAGAATCTGCCCCCATATGTGTCCTTGACATGAAAAATATATTCCAAAGTGTACGAGATGCAAAGCAAGCGCAGACACAGAGACTGTGAGAATTAAGACCCTACGCCCACTGCAGGAGAGGATCTGGTTCGAGACCATCTTAAAAACCTGAACGTACACAAGTCCATGGGGCTGATGAAATCCATCCGCAGGTCCTGAAGGAACTGGCGAATGAAGTTGCTAAGCCACTGGCCATCCTATTTGAAAAATCATGGCAGTCAGGTGAAGTTCCCGACGACTGGAAAAAGGGAAATAGAACCCCTATTTTGAAGAAGGGGAAAATGGATGACCCAGGGAATTACAGACCAGTCAGTCTCACCTCTGTGCCTGGCAAACTCTTGAAGCAGATTCTCCTGGAAGGCATGCTAAGGCACATGAAAAACAAGGAGGTGCTTGGTGACAGCCAGCATGGCTTCACGAAGGGGAAATCCTGCCTGACCAATTTGGTGGCCTTCTATGATGGGGTTACGAAACTGATGCACAGGGGCAGAGCAGTTGACATCATCTACCTGGACTCATGCAAAGTGTTCGACACTGTCCTGCATGACATCCTTGTCTTTAAATTGGAGAGACATCAATTTGATGGGTGGACCACTCGGTGGATAAAGAACTGGCTGGCTGGTCACACGCAAAGACTTGTGGTCAGTGGCTCAGTGTCCAACTGGAGACCGGTAATGAGTGGTGCCTCTCAGGGATCGGTGTTCGGACCGGTCTTGTTCAACATCTTTGTCAGTGACATGGATTGAGTGTGCCCTCAGCCAGTCTGCCAATGACACCAATGTGTGCAATTCGGTTGATAAGCTGAAGGGAAGGAATACCATCCAGAGGGACCCTGACATGCTTTTGAGGTGGGCTGATGCCAACCTGATGAAGCTTAGCCATGCCAAGTGCAAGGTGCAACACCTTGGTCGGAGTAATCCCAGGCACAGCTACAGATTGGGCGAAGAAGAGATTCAGAGCAGCCCTGCGGAGAAGGACTTGGGGGTGTTGGTCAATGAGAAAATGAACATGAGCTGGCAGTGTGTGCTCACAGCCCAGAAAGCCAACCGTATCCTGGGCTGCATTAAAAGGAGCGTGACCAGCAGGTCGAAGGAGGTGATCCTGCCCCTCTACTCTGCTCTCGTGAGACCTCACTTGGAGTCTTATGTGCAGTTCTGGTGTCCTCAACATAAAAAGAACACGGAACTGTTGAAACAAGTCCAGAGGAGGCCACGAGGATGATCAGGGGACTGGAGCACCTCCCGTATGAAGACAGGCTGAGAAAGTTGGGGCTGTTCAGCCTGGAGAAGGGAAGGCTGCGTGGAGACCTCATAGGAGCCTTCCAGTATCTGAAGGGGGCCTATAGGGATGCTGGGGAGGGACTCTTCATTAGGGACTGTAGTGATAGGACAAGGGGTAACGGGTTCAAACTTAAACAGGGGAAGTTTAGATTGGATATAGGGAAGAAGTTCTTTACTGTAAGGGTGGTGAGGCACTGGAATGGGTTGCCCAAGGAAGTTGTGAATGCTCCATCCCTGGTGGTGTTCAGGGCCAGGTTAGACAGAGCCTTGGGTGACATGGTTTAGTGTGAGGTGTCCCTGCCCATGGCAGGGGGGTTGGAACTAGATGATCTTGAGGTCCTTTCCAACCCTAACTATTCTATGATTCTATGATCAATGATTGAAGAAGGTCATTTAAGACTTTGAAAATCTTGGATGTATTTTTGGTTGACCAAAGAGTGTAGGTGAGAGTTCTGTTTTCGCATTTATGTAACTAAATGCAACAATAGTGGGGTTACCAGTGAGGAAAGTGGTTGCCCCTCATACCAGATTCACATGGAATATTTTTTTTTTTTGTCTGTGAAAGTATTGTTGGGCAGACTTATTCCCAGAAGACAGTAAATGTACTCATCGGAATCCTATGTCTATAAAGCCATCATGACTACTGCCTACGTCAGTATTTTTAAATCTCAGATCTTACCAATGCATTTATTGCATAAAAGAAGATATACATTTATGTACTGCTCCCCAGTGTAAGGTACTTATTAGTTGAAGGAGGCAGCCAATGCTTCATGACTTGCCAGTCTGTGTGAAGCTTGAAGTAATGAGTTGACATCATTGTACATGTGCTGCAACTAAATTAGTGTTACCTTACAGTTTTATGTTAAAACCAGATTTTTAGTCTACTTATCGGCATTGACTAAAATAAATTTATTCTTTCATTTCCTTGCTTCCTTCTTCAAATTATAATATAATAAACAATTTCTTAATATTTTGAGAGAAAAGGGCAGATTCTATATATCAAAACCATACAAAACTGTTCTTCTCCAGGTTAATATGGTACACCAGATTTCATCCTGAAGTGATTTTCGTAACAAAGTGGTAAACAGGGATTTTGGAAGAGAAATACTGACAGGTCTGTTACTGGCATTATTCATATTCAACATTAGTTGAATATGAAAAGTTTCCGAAAGTTTGCATCACATATATAATTACAGTACTTACAAAAACATTTCCCAATACAGAAAAAAGCTAAACTTAGTAGCAGCCAGCCTGTCATTCTGCTGCCTTTTTCAGCATTTGTGCTTTTCTTGGAGGTCATTTTTAATGAGTATGTACAAGCACCTGAAAAATCAGGTGCATAAATTAACTACCAATTAAAGGCAGTTAAAAAAAAAAAAAAAAGAGAGAAATTTAATTACTAGTTTCTATATATAAGTCTACTCATTATCATCTTGTATGTCTGCATGTTTATCACATAGCAATTACTGAGGCTCCAAAGAAAAGTGATGTTTTCATTGTGTTGAAGTCCTAAAACTGGATGTAACATGAAACAAAAGAATTTGCTTTAAAATTTATATGTCAGTGGGTACAGTTGAAACAATATTATCACAATTTAATATAGTGAGTGCTTAATTATTGCTGTATAACATTTCCCCTCCTCTCCCCCCCTATTTAATATTGGTGTCTGTCTGGAGTGGCTGTTGACCTAGTTTTCAATTAATTGCAATGAGAATACAAAACTACTTTTAAAGCAGTGATTTTTTTCACTGGATTACCCATGACAGCTGAAATGGCGAATTCGTAACTCAGAAACTTTATTGCCTCTATCAGTACTGAACTGGCATTATTACCCAAAATCTTACAGAACAATAATGGCATCAGAAAATGGGCAGAATGTTGAGAATAGGACTCTGTAGAAAATATGACATATATTTATATAACAGAAAGAAATTTAATATCTACAAATACAAAATAAAATGTGTTATGTATTTGGGTGTTAACACACTAATTATCCTATGAACTATGATCAGGTGATTGCCATGTATTTTAGGCATCTTTATTGGGGTTTGACTGAGTAGCATAATCAACATTTGGTATTACAGAAGTAAAACAAGAAAATGTTTTTCTTTCCATGAGACAAACAACAGAAGATATGGTAGAAAAAAAGAGATAAAAAACCCATTAACTGTAAATAATCTCACACAAGCAAATCACAGACTAGGTACAACAAACAGCGTAGATACTTACAGCTGCACCTTTGATGCAGGCATTTAGATGCCTGGACTCCAGAGTGGAATCCAGAAATGTAAGTGAAATGCCATGGATACCTGTAAGAGTTAAAAGGTAAGTTATGATCCTCCAATTGTAATCCCAATGTGATAAGTAAATTATCCAAGAAGGAAATACTGAGAAGGTGAATACAATTTCTAACTTTTCATAATTGTGCACTCAGGAGCCACAACCAGTATCCCTCTCCAGTATGTAGCCATTAAATATTTTGAAAATTTCAGGTATCTTTACTCTTTGTTTAAAATTTAACCTCTGGAGTAGAACAAAAAGACAACATGGTAGTGACAATGCCCCTTTTATATATCAAGCTTTCATCCAAATCTTCAGTTCTCTCTTGGAATAACTTAAGTCCCATTGAAACTCAGGAGAATTCTATACTTGATTAGTTCTGTAAGTATAGTTTTCCAACCATATCCTGGGCTGCATCAAAAGGAGCGTGACCAGCAGGTCGAAGGAGGTGATCCTGCCCCTCTACTCTGCTCTCGTGAGACCTCACTTGGAGTATTGTGTGCAGTTCTGGTGTCCTCAACATAAAAAGAACATGGAACTGTTGAAACAAGTCCAGAGGAGGCCATGAGGATGATCAGGGGACTGGAGCACCTCCCGTATGAAGACAGGCTGAGAAAGTTGGGGCTGTTCAGCCTGGAGAAGAGAAGGCTGCGTGGAGACCTCATAGGAGCCTTCCAGTATCTGAAGGGGGCCTATAGGGATGCTGGGGAGGGACTCTTCATTAGGGACTGTAGTGATAGGACAAGGGGTAACGGGTTCAAACTTAAACAGGGGAAGTTTAGATTGGATATAGGGAAGAAGTTCTTTACTGTAAGGGTGGTAAGGCACTGGAATGGGTTGCCCAGGGAGGCTGTGAATGCTCCATCCCTGGTGGTGGTCAAGGTCAGGTTGGACAGAGCCTTGGGTGACATTGTTTAGTGTGAGGTGTCCCTGCCCATGGCAGGGGGGTTGGAACTAGATGATCTTAAGGTCCTTTCCAACCCTAACTCTTCTATGATTCTATGATGCCTAGAAGTCAAAATGCTACCCAGAATGTTTAAGACCTAAAATCGAGGTCCTCCTCTGCTTTAGGGAATTCAAACCCTATATTCTCAGGGACTGAGATAGTCCTGCATACACGCAGAGTCAAAATGCCAGTCATCCATGTGTAGAGTTTAGCTACTGTCAGATGACATCATGATTTATAGTGGCATTAGTTTCATCAATTTTGAATCAATTCAATCATGGTGGTTCAAGAATTTTAATTCCAGTAAGACACACAGATGGAAACTGAAGTCAGCAGATGGTAAATACTCCCAAGTACCTGTGACCTCTCTGTTGTGCAGCCAAGCATAATTCCTTCCACTTTTTTTTTTTTTTTAATTCAGAAACATCTCTCAAAGTACACATTAATAGAGCAAATGGATAGCAATTAAGTTACTGCTGACATCTCAGAATACAGGATACCTACATACAATTTAAGTAGTATGCAGACTGTAACTTATAGCATGAAAGACATTTACTGTATGCATTTCATTCAGCACTGTAATAGCTATGGACTGTTGTCGTGGTTTAAGCCCAAGCTGTAAATCAGAACCACGCAGTCTACTGCCCCCCCCCCCCCCCCCCCCCTTTCTTCCTTCCGCTTCTGGAGGGACGGGGAGGAGAATCAAAAGAATGCAGCTCCCACGGGTTGAGATAAGAACAGTTTAATAACTAAGGTATAACACAAATCACCACTGCCGCCACCAACAATAACAACGACAAGAGAAATAACAAGGGAAGAGAATACGATACCGCCCGCCGGAAAAGACAGCCCGCCCGACCAGGGGACGTGCCCTTCCGGGTAGCTCCCAGTTCCATCCCCTGGCATGACGTGCTGTGGTATGGAACACCTCCTTGGCCAGTCTGGGTCAGGTGTCCTGTCCCCGCTTCCTCCCGGCCCCTCCTCCTCCCTGGCAGAGCATGAGACTCACAAAATCCTTGGTCAGTCTAAACATCAGTGTTATCAGTTTTTTTTGTTCCCAAGCCAAAAGTCAAAAACACAGTACTGCAACAGCTACTAAGAAGGAAAAAAAAACAAAAAACTGACTGCCACTGCTGAACCCAGGACAGTATCCACCCCTTGTTCCATACCATTCACGTCATGCTCAGATCCCACATTTTCCATATACCCTCACTCTCATCTCGGTGCACTGTTATCTTAGTGCACGGACCAATTCCTATAAAGCTACTGAGTCCATTCGGTTCATGATGTTGGGCTCCATCTCTTGGAACAGTCTTTCAGGGCAGAAGAAGCTGTATGCAGTGTTGGATCGTTGCCTGCTGATGCTGATCATTCCTTTACTGTAGAACTCATCCGGTTCTATCAAAGTTCATTCTCTGTTGGGATGATGGTCGGAGGGAAGTCAGAGCCAGTCGCTGGTGCCCTGCAGACTTCTAGTTGATGGACTATAGCAGGCAACAGCGTACAATTGAGTTCATTGTCTGTTTTCCCCTAAAATCAAATCCCCTTGAGGTACGCATCGGACTTCCCCATCTTCCCGCATTACCCACCAAGTATATCCAGGTCCCTGAGCAAAAGCAATCCCACGAGTGGGTTTGCCTTTACCTGAAGCAGGAATAACCCAGACTGTCTTCCCCAGCAAATTCTTCATGTGCACCACAGGAACTTTGTCCCCCTCTACAATATGTGAAAGTTCTGACTGTGCTGGGCCAGCCCTGTTGGCAGATCCTCTGGTGTTGACCAACCAGGTGGCCTTTGGTAAGTGTGTATCCCAATGCTTGAAAGTTCCCCCACCCATTGCTCTCAGTGTAGTTTTTAACAGCCCATTATACCGTTCGATTTTCCCAGAGGCTGGTGCATGGTAGGGGATGTGATATACCCACTCAATGCCATGCTCTTTGGCCCAAGTGTCTATAAGGTTATTCCGGAAATGAGTCCCATTGTCTGATTCAATTCTTTCTGGGGTGCCATGTCGCCACAAAATCTGGTTCTCAAGGCCCAGGATAGTGTTCCGGGCAGTGGCGTGGGGCACAGCGTATGTTTCCAGCCATCCGGTGGTTGCTTCCACCATGGTAAGCACATGGCGCTTGCCTTGGCGGGTTGGTGGGAGTGTGATATAATCAATTTGCCAGGCCTCCCCATATTTATACTTCAGCCATCGTCCTCCGTACCAAAGAGGCTTTAACCGTTTGGCTTGTTTAATTGCAGCACATGTTTCACACTCGTGAATAACCCGGGCAATAGTGTCCATTGTTAAGTCCACCCCTCGATCACGGGCCCATCTGTATGTTGCATCTCTGCCCTGATGACCTGAAGTGTCATGGGCCCACTGGGCCAAAAATAATTCACCTTTATGTTGCCAATCTAAGTCCATCTGAGCCACTTCAATCTTAGCAGCTTTGTCCACTTGTTGGTTGTTCTGGTGTTCCTCAGTGGCCCGACTCTTGGGTACATGGGCATCTACATGACGTACCTTCACCACCAGGTTCTGCACCCGGGCAGCGATATCTTGCCACAGTGCAGCAGCCCAGATGGGTTTACCTCTGCGTTGCCAGTTGCTCTGCTTCCATTGCTGCAACCACCCCCACAGGGCATTTGCCACCATCCATGAGTCAGTATAGAGATAAAGTACTGGCCACTTTTCTCGTTCAGCAATGTCCAGGGCCAGCTGGATGGCTTTCACCTCGGCAAACTGACTCGATTCACCCTCTCCTTCAGCAGTTTCTGCAACTTGTCGTTGAGGATTCCATACAGCTGCCTTCCATCTCCGATGTTTTCCCACAATACGGCAGGACCCATCAGTAAACAAGGCATACTGCTTTTCACTTTCTGATAGTTTATTATATGGTGGGGCCTCTTCAGCACGCATCACCTCCTCCTCTGGTGACATTCCAAAATCTTTGCCCTCTGGCCAGTCCATGATGACTTCTAGAATGCCTGGACGACTGGGATTTCCTATTCGAGCTCGTTGTGTAATTAGTGCAGCCCATTTACTCCATGTCGCATCGGTTGCATGATGTGTAGAGGAGACCCTGCCTTTGAACATCCAGCCCAGAACGGGCAACCTGGGTGCCAGGAGGAGCTGTGCTTCAGTGCCAATCACCTCCGAAGCAGCTCGAACCCCTTCATAGGCTGCCAGTATCTCTTTCTCAGTTGGGGTATAGCTGGCCTCAGATCCTTTGTATCCCCGACTCCAAAAGCCGAGGGGTCGACCTCGAGTCTCCCCTGGAGCTTTCTGCCAGAGGCTCCAGGTAGGACCATTCTCCCCAGCTGCGGTGTACAGTACATTTTTTACATCTGGCCCATTCCGGACTGGTCCAAGGGCTACTGCATGAACTATCTCACGTTTAATTTGCTCAAAGGCTTGTTGTTGCTCAGGGCCCCATTTAAAATCGTTCTTCTTCCGGGTTACATGATAGAGAGGGCTTACAATCGAACTGTAATTCGGGATGTGCATTCTCCAGAACCTCACAGCACCCAAGAAAGCTTGTGTTTCTTTCTTATTAGTTGGTGGAGACATTGCTATTATTTTGTTGATCACATCTGTAGGGATCTGGCGACGTCCATCTTGCCATTTTATTCCCAAAAATTGAATCTCCTGTGCAGGTCCCTTGACCTTACTCCGTTTTATGGCAAAACCAGCTTTCAGCAGGATTTGGATTATTTTCCTCCCTTTCTCAAAGACTTCTTCCGCTGTATCACCCCACACAATAATGTCATCAATGTACTGCAGGTGTTCTGGAGCTTGCCCCTGTTCCAGTGCATTCTGGATCAGTCCATGGCAGATGGTAGGGCTGTGTTTCCACCCCTGGGGCAGTCGGTTCCAAGTGTACTGGATGCCCCTCCAAGTAAAAGCAAACTGTGGCCTGCATTCTGCTGCCAAAGGAATTGAGAAGAATGCATTGGCAATATCAATCGTGGCATACCACTTGGCTGCCTTTGACTCCAGTTCATACTGAAGTTCTAGCATGTTCGGTACAGCAGCACTCAATGGTGGTGTGACTTCATTCAGGCCACGATAGTCTACTGTTAGTCTCCACTCTCCATTAGACTTTCGCACTGGCCATATGGGGCTATTAAAGGGTGAGCGGGTCCTGCTGATCACTCCAGAGATATAGATGGGTTCCACCCCTTGACAGCTTGACGGCATCAGGGTACACTGTGCACCGGTATCTACGAGAGCTTTATACTTCTGCGGGACTGATGTGCCAGGCCATCTGACCCACACAGTCCAGTAAATCCGATTATCCCCTACCTCCACCTGGCTGGAGGCAGGGTCCCTCTAACAGTCATCACAACGTTGGACACCTAAGTCGTGTTGAAAGGGATTATTCTTCGTTATCACAGGAGCTGGAGTAAAATCAGCTCTTCCACTCCATCTGGGAACCTGCTCACCAGAGACTGAAGCCGCAGCTCTCATGGGATGATTAGTCTTGACCCTTGTTCCTATTTTCAATTCATGCACCCGTTCCTCCAAAGCTGAAGTAGGTTTTCCATCCCACTTCGTCATGTCTTCTCCATGATCCCGCAGGTAAAACCATAGGGTGGCCCGTGGTGTTTGCCTTCTATATCTTCTGTCTTGAACAATAGGACGTCTTTTGTTAACAGCTGAGACGTATGTTGGTACACGTGAGGAGCTGGATAAATCAGATAGATCGTCCCTCAATTGTTTGACATCCTGGGACAGTTTTTCCACAGCTGAGATGATGGAAGGGGTGAGATTGTCTTCGAACTCTCGGAGTTTGTGAATCATTTCATCCACTGTTGGTGTTACTATGTCACCCCAGGTTACCGTTGCCAATGAATGGGCATATGATGACGGTGCATTCCGTGTAAGTTTTCGCCACATGGGTCGTGTACATTCGACTTCATCTGGGTCTATGGGTATATCTCCGTTATTCGGTTTGGTGTGATAGATCATCTCTACGATGGCTGATTCCCTCAGAGACTGGATGCCTTTGTCTAAAGTAGTCCACTTGGCCGAACGACTCGTAACATCATCCTTGTATGGAAACCTTTCTTTCACAGCTGCCAAGAGCCGCCTCCAAAGACTGAGGGACTTTTTCTCTCTTGCAATTGCTTTGTCAATTCCCCCTTCTCTAGCAAGTGATCCCAGCTGCTTGGCTTCCGTACCTCCTAGTTTGTGACCATCGGCCCCATTGTCCCAGCATCGGAGCAACCAGGTGATGATGTGCTCCCCTGGTTGACGGGTAAAATCTTTTCGCATATTCCGTAGCTCGGTTGAGGTCCGGGGTCGAGAAGTCACCTCTTCTTCTTCTTCTTCATCATGGGATGATGACTCCTGATCAGGTGGTGGCCTGGGTGGTGAATACATTGTTTCTTCATCTTGCTTCACCCTTCTTGCCTCTTTTCTGCTTTTTCTCTTGCTTATGGGGGCAATCGATATTGGTATGAATTGGTCCTCTGGTTTAGCTGCAGTCATTATCACTGTGCTTTGAGTAGCAACAGTACTTGTCGCGGGGGGTGGTGTAGCTGCTGTGGTTGGGGCTGGGGTAGCTTCGCTATCTGTTGCAGTTGAAGTTTGAGTAGTGGCTGTACTTGTCGCTGGGGTAGCTGCACTGTCTGTTGCAGTCGAAGTTTGAGTAGTGGCTGTACTTGTCGCTAGGGGTGGTGTAGCTGCTGTGGTTGGAGCTGGGGTAGCTTCGCTGTCTGTTGCAGTTGAAGTTTGAGTAGTGGCTGTACTTGTCGCTGGGGTAGCTGCACTGTCTGTTGCAGTCGAAGTTTGAGTAGTGGCTGTACTTGTCGCTAGGGGTGGTGCAGCTGCTGTACTCGGAGCTGGAGTAGCTGCGCTGTCTGCTGCTTCGCCCTCAGATCCAAGGACATTTCCTTCCTTTTGAAGGTGCTGGATAGTGTTGAACAAGGCCCGGTAAGCATAGGCCAAGCCCCAGCACGTTGACATGATTTGTCCCTCTCTGGTATGACCAGGATGACAGCACACCTCATTTAAGTGTTTTACTAATTCTTCTGGATTTTGCACTTGTTCGGTGGTGAAGTTCCAAAACACTGGAGGGGCCCACTGACCTAGATACTTGCCCATACTATCCCACACACCCTGCCACTCATGGCTGTCCAGCCTCGGGGAAAATCTCTCGGTCCCCCTATTTTGTCGTCTAACCCCAGACAAGGCCCAAACCCGACTCTGCTTAACTCTTGAGATCAGACGTAATGGTTGTGGACAAAACACACTCTGTATGCGTGCCAACATGGTGACCCCCATCACAATCAGCAAACAGGTCTCAACAATATTAAAAGGCCACTCAAAAACTTCAAAACTCTCAAACGATGCTGTAAACGGTCTGGAAGGGGCACTGGGAGGGTAAAAGAATGTCTCCTTCATAGGTTGACCACCCAGGAAGGAGAAAAAAGATGTATAGTTGCTAAGCATTTGTATTATATACCTCCCAAAGTATAAAGGTGGTGACCACACTGGGAACATAAGCCAGATCAGTTTCATGATCAATTTTTCTATTGTATTACAAGTCATTACCATAAAATATAATGAGACAATAACCTTAGCCCAAGCCCCACACTTGAAAAACACTAACACAGCAAATACCGGCTCTAAGTAACCTACGGCATATTGAGACTGTGAGATCAAAAACAACAACTTTGAGAGCCAATAAATCAGCATTGTGACAAGTGACTATCAATCCAAAACACTGAATGCTTATCACAAATACGATTAGACACACTCCGGTCAGATCTGTCGTTATCTCAACCCTTCGTGCCCCACGTTGGGCGCCAAAAAGAACTGTCGTGGTTTAAGCCCAAGCTGTAAATCAGAACCACGCAGTCTACTGCCCCCCCCCCCCCCCCCCCCCCCCTTTCTTCCCTCCGCTTCTGGAGGGACGGGGAGGAGAATCAAAAGAATGCAGCTCCCACGGGTTGAGATAAGAACAGTTTAATAACTAAGGTATAACACAAATCACCACTGCCGCCACCAACAATAACAACGACAAGAGAAATAACAAGGGAAGAGAATACGATACCGCCCGCCGGAAAAGACAGCCCGCCCGACCAGGGGACGTGCCCTTCCGGGTAGCTCCCAGTTCCATCCCCTGGCATGACGTGCTGTGGTATGGAACACCTCCTTGGCCAGTCTGGGTCAGGTGTCCTGTCCCCGCTTCCTCCCGGCCCCTCCTCCTCCCTGGCAGAGCATGAGACTCACAAAATCCTTGGTCAGTCTAAACATCAGTGTTATCAGTTTTTTTTGTTCCCAAGCCAAAAGTCAAAAACACAGTACTGCAACAGCTACTAAGAAGGAAAAAAAAACAAAAAACTGACTGCCACTGCTGAACCCAGGACAACTGTATTCAGCACTTGGTAGCAAAATTAGCTTCAGCTACTGAATGTTATTTGTCTCTTTTCCATTTCATTATTCACCATTATTTGTTCTTGATACCTACGCTATTAGCACTACATGAATCACCTGAAAGTAATTTAATCTGCCAGATTCTCCTGTCACTTCATATTGGTCAACTCAGACTGCATTGGTATGAAGCAAAAGCGTAATTTAGCTCAATGACCAAAAATTAGAGGAGTTGATGCTTGTAATATAGATTGCATTCTTATTGTTTGGACTTCAGGTTGGTTGCCCTTTAATAGGTTTTTTTATGCTGTGTAGCTCACGTTGATGACAAGCATTAACAGTGAGCAGCTATTAGTAGCAGTACAGCTCATAGGTACCACCCACTACTAACTCTCAGACCAGCTATTATTTCCCATAAAATTACTTTCAAGTATGCAAGTCAAGCATGCCAGTATTGTCATGCCCAGCCATGGACAGTCCATTATCTGCAAATCATAGACTCATAATAAACATTCAGGGCTTTGTTTAAAAAAAAAGCCAAACATTTTTTTGGTGGTTTTGTTGGGTTTTTTTGGGGGGGTGGGGGAGACAGGGGGCTGTTTTTTGGTTTTTTGTTTTTTAATTCCTAATGTTTTTTCTATAGCTGGATAAAAGAAGGACTGAAGACAGAAATAGAATATCAAGGAAGAATGCAACATGAATCAGAGTTCTGTAGAGGCTGATAAAATTGTCTCATATGATGAAACTTCTCTTTATGCATTAACAAAATACAGGAAAAGTACATATGATTCCTCTTTTTACTTTGACCTCTGATCTCTCAAAAAGACAGTGAAAAAAATTACATTTTGCACCAGGTAGCTAATTCCTTCGTTCATTAGGGTTGTTCCTGCCTTTTCCTGAAGGCAAAATATGTCAGGGGCTAAATCTATAGTACTGAGCAATTTCTGTTGCTTTTCTCCGTAAATCAAATGGCTAACAACCAAGCCCATAAGGGGTGGCTATTTCACCACTATGAGGCACTTTTTATATACCCCAAATACATCACACTGATGTTTTGCACCCATGTATTATACTTAAATAGTCTCTCTCCTGTGTAACTAACTGCAGTTTATTGTGATGAAGAAAATAAATAGGGTATCCTTAAAGAATAAGTTGTTGACCAGACAGCAGCTCATTGTTTCTGTCAGGACACTAGACACTGATAGTACCTAGACACCTAATATTGATTTTAACTTGGACAATTTAAACCAGTGAAACTTAATTTGTGAGGCAATTGGGGCATCAAGAGTTCATATTCATTTAAAGTAATCTAAACAATGGTATTATGGAGTCAGAATGATTTGAAAGACTAAGAAATCCACATCTTCTCTTAATAATTTTCTATAGAGAATTTTGATGAAAATTGTAACCAAACGTTTCCTGTCAGTCAGCTTTTGGCTGAAGGAACTGTTAAGCAGATGACTAGCACCATCGTTGCTTTTTTGTGATCACTTAGCAGGATCCAGGATATTAAAGGGAGATGAAGGAGAGAAGCTGAAGAGGCATGGTAGACAAAGGATTTTTCCAGCAGACTTCTGGGAAAATAATACCAAACTAATAGAAAGAAGCTGTCAGGATATCAAAGTAACTTTATGCGGTTTTTCAGTGTCTTTAGGAGTATAATTCTGATAGTTGTTGTAAACACGAGAGAAAAATTGCTATTTAATTTATTTCCTTCTAAGTTCTTCTGCACAGGTAATCCTCTCTACATAAGGTTTTTGTGAGGTGTTTTTAAATAGTTAATCTCAGTCCTTCTGAACTCTCTGCTTCATATAAACTACAAGTGCAAGACCTATGTTTATTGTCATGATAGGGAGTAAAGAATTGTTTTTGCTTAAGGATGATGATTTTATCTGGTTTTATGCAGTAGCAAAGAAAATTATGTGTAGAAGGAAGAAAGAAGAATGAGGAAGATCTATTCCGCGTTCTATCTCATTCCTCTATTCTATTGATTCTGCAGCTCCAGATGGTAGACTACTGCAAATGATGCAAACTTAATGAATCTCAAAAGGAAGCATTTTCTTACCAGGTATGCCTTTATATCATACCAGAGAGGTACATGTGATTCATACCAAGAACAAGGGTACAGGCCAACAAATTTGGAATCACAAGTAGATATTGTCCATAGATTTCTCAGGTATCCTCACTGTTTGCTAGGAAGTTGGCAGGTAACTAGAAGCAGAAAGACACTTGCTTCTCCCCCCTAAGTATGGGACTTCTTTGTTTTTCTGTTTGACAGTTCCTAGAAAGGGAGAGAGGAGATTGAAAATGTGGCATCTCTGATTGCCACATCTAGGATAATATTTAGTATAGTTATCTATGGGCAGTATCAAAACACAAGATATTTGCCGGTTTTGAGAGATGTATTGGATGAGGAATGTGATTTGTAGGATATGCACTTAAATTTAAAGATAAATAATGCTTCTGCCTGTATGGGAAATATATTAGAAACTTCAAATTTGCATGTATACTTTAGCTTCCATCCTTTACTCTGAAGTGAGCTAAATGAAGTTAACATATCTGAAAATATAGATATGCTGCTAAGCAGCAACCAGTGCAGGAAGAGTTTGGTGGCAACTAATGACTAGCAAGTGAAGATAAAAATCTCAAAATGAAACTGACATTTTTCTGTCTGAAAAGAGCACATTTGGGACAGGATAAAAATGCAAACATTTTTATCTTTTTTTATTTTTTTTCAAGAATCAATAGAAAATTGATTTGTCATATCTGCATAGTCCCACTCTTACTCCAGTCTTACGTGTTTATGTGAGCAGCTCATCTTTGGAAGTTAGTGTTATCATGTGCAGAATATTTGGGTATTGATATGTATGATTTCCATGCCTTTATAATTAGTTATAATTAGTTTCCTTCTCTAGCCTTTCCATCCCCTACAGATTTTATCAGAAGTTGTTTTATTCACTTTTATCTTATCAGTGGAAATACTGAATAGCCTCAGGATTTATAATGATATCTGAGGAACTCCAGCAAAAATGTTTTTTCTAGTCCTTCAATTAAGCAAGTTTTTGTTCTTTTTAGTGTAAGATCTATACATATTGTACTAATTTGCTATCAGATTATCTTACACTATTGTAAGATAAACTGTACAAAGGCTATTTCGTCTGTTCAGTTACTTTTATAAACTAAGTTGGAAATTTCGTTGAAGAATGAAATTGGGTAGTTTGACAAGACAGAATATGTGAAAATTCAATCCTATAATTTTTTATACATATGGCTGACATTGTTTTCTACCTGTAATTTTTATCAGTTGGCTCACATACTAGTTCTTCCATATTCTCCATGGGATTCATGCCAGGCTAGCCAGCCTGGAAAAAACTATTTTCATCCCATGTGTTTTTTCTCGTAGCACTAGGAACACAGTGATCTTTTGTACTCTTTAGTATGTTCTTGTAAGTCCTTTCAGGAGGGATGCTCTTATCAGTAAGCTCCAAATTGGTTTCTACTGCTATTGGTAGGTTTTTTTCATATTTTTGATATACTGACTTGTATTAAAACTTGCTGCCTTTAGCCAGGATGGGCTTTCATCAAAGTTGAAGTCATGGTTAAAGCAACTATTTTTGTATTGTGCTGATTGTTTTGTTCTTCCACTAGCTAATTTCATAGAGCTTACAACTGAATAATTTTTCATTGACTTTTTCCTTGTAGTCACTTCATGCATACTTTCCATCAGCTTAGGAAAGCTGCTACTATTAAAGGCCAAGGATGTAAAAGCACAGACCAGGCAGCTGCCTTTCCTACATTACCCCTGCCCAATGCAGCATGATTTCTCTTTCACGTAATGGGGGGTGGGGGGGTGGGGGGGTAGCTGCATCCTGTTCTTTGTCTTGATTTTAAAGAAATCAGATGATGATCACTGTTTCCCAGGCAACCACCAACCACCACCTATCTTGAGTAATCGATTTTAGTCCATGATTTATGGGGCCAAAATAGTTATTTTGAGTTCACTAAAGCTGTATTTTTTTCGTTCAGTAAATATTTCTTTAACGCCATATACCCAAAACTTTCAATGTATAGCTCCTGCTTTAGGTAAAAATAGGTTTATTTTTTTAATTTGCACACATTATTGACAGGCATTTTGAAAGGAACTTGTCTAACCTTCTGATCTGATAGTCTGTAATAGATTTCTACTTTGGCATTGTTATCATATTCCTTTAGATGCATTTAAAACTCATAGTTTTGCTTTACCAGTAATTCTAAACAACACAGATGTAGAATGCTGAATATATACAATGTTTCTCCTATCTACTCTTCTTTTAGACAGTCTACCTTTTCTAAATATGCAATAACGAGTTATATTAGCATTCAAGTCATGAATCATCACATCAAGTCTTAGGAATGTCAGCTATGCCCAATTCCTTTTCCACAATGAAATTTTTCAATTCCTTTTGGTTGTTATGGAGCCTCATAGGACTTGCATATAAGCAACTGAAAAATGTCCTCTTCTTCAGATTTTTTTTGTCATATTAGTTCAGTTTATTCATGAGAGTGCAGATTTAAATCTAGTACTGGGATAACAAAGCTAGCTTTAAACGAGCTAGATTAGGTATCAGAAGCTGTCAAGTTGCAACAGCATAAAATTTAGCTTAGGCTGATACACTCAGATATTGAGAGCTCACCTGAAACTGGGACTATATTCTGTTTGCTTCCTTACTTCATAGCACTGACTTCTTTAGTGTCTTCCCACCTGCTTGAACCAATCTCCAACTATTACTGTGATATCTCACAAGAATGTGACCCACAAACTTCAGCATTCTGCTTCACACCAGTTCCACCATATCTTCACTGCTAGGCAGTCTTTCACAATGTGGAACACATATCCTCCCCCCACCATGATATCTTCTTCAAAGCCAATTCAGTTCCTCAGAGTTCATATCAGTTCAGAAACCTCTGAAGATGAAGGAGATTCCTAGCACTGATGGGTCACTAAGGCAGTGAAAGAGACTAGGGCTAATGAAATAATGCACCAATGCACAGATGTGCAGTGACATTCGTAAATTATGCACCAACCTTTAAAAAAATGTGCACAGTGTTTGAAACAAAAAAAGTCTGAAGTTTCTCACTCTTAGAGTTTCTCTTGAAACACATCACAATTTTTCCTGCTACAACATTCACTTACATTCACAAAATTCACAACTACTTCACACTCATTCTGAACATGAGTGTATATGGCAGTTGCCCTAAGGCCAAACATACCTTCCATGTCTTGACACTTCTTTTGTCTTAATGTGCTTTTTGAGACAGTGGTACCTTCTGAAAAGCTGCAGCAGAGAAGATGTTAATACATTTTTCAAAGCTCCTTATATCCTGTAGTTTACCCTTTGCTTTCCACTACCTTTATTGAGTGCCCCATTGGGTAGACAGATGATCAATGTATCCATCTCATTTTCACTGTTTGTTCACACAAAGACAGGAAAGGCAGTGAATTTTATTTGTTACTGTAGTTCAAATTATCAACCCACTGTACTGCCAAGAATAAGTGAAACAATGCAAAAGCATCTTTCATAGTCTGACAGTAACCGTAAAAAGATCGTAGTGACAGGACAAGGGGAAATGGGTTCAAACTTAAACAGGGGAAGTTTAGATTGGATATAAGGAAGAAATTCTTTACTGAGAGGGTGGTGAGGCACTGGAATGGGTTGCCCAGGGAGGTTGTGAATGCTCCATCCCTGGCGGTGTTCAAGGCCAGGTTGGATGGGGTCTTAGGTGGCATGGTTTAGTGTGAGGTGTCCCTGCCCATGGCAGGGGGGTTGGAACTTGATGATCTTAAGGTCCTTTCCAACCCTAACTATTCTATGATTCTATGATATTTGATATGTTCTGTTTACTTGATTATGCAATTGAAACCATATAGGATAGCAAATGAAAACTGATTTTTAACAGAACTTGATATTTTCCTTTCATTTAACTATTTCATTAGGACTACACAGGTCTGAAAACCAGTATCTTCCCATCAGCCCTCCAGCATTGCACAGTAAGCCAGCTGCAATTGCTCTTTCGCTGTCTGCAGTGTCCAGTTCTAAGACAGTCCATGTTCACTATCATATTTGCAGTGAGTGCCATCATGTTTTTCCCTCCCTAGGTATTTGACCTAAAGCCTGTTAAAATCAGTGGAAAGGCTGTAATGAATGGGCTTTCATCGTCTGTAGCCAGTTTCTCCTGCAACTATGGGTTTTTCACCAAGTTATGTGTGCACTGTTGTTACTAATAAAAAATTCTTTGGCAAGAAACCAGAAAAATGTTTGTGATCAAATTCTACTAAACTTTATTTAACCAGTTAGTACTGAGTATTCTCAAACAAAAAAATGTTTTCCCTCTGAAGACCTACCAGTTTAGCAGACAGGCAAATGAAGGCAGTGAGTTAGTTTACTATTTGTACAATACTTTATGTTGACTCAAAACCACATTACTGGTGCCATTTGCTCAAGTGCCGAGAAGAGATAAAGAATTTTGCAAGATAGCAATTACCTGCTGCTTTTTTAAGTTCCAGCAAGCCACAGTGAAAGACATTATTGAAATAAATCTCAATCATATGAACGTATTGGGTTGTTTTGCCCTGTCCTATATAAAAGCTAGATCCAGGGCCCTAGGGCCCTTGCAAGACCAAGCTACCTGAGGTGAGATTAGTTCTGGTGGCTGGTTTTTTTTCTGGACTAAACTTGGTTAGCTATTGGGACAACACATTTTTGCATTTTTAAGTGCTTAGAACTTTTTTGAAATACTTGGAAATGTATAATTTTTAACTGTACTTCTATCTTTACAACCCTAAAAGGTAACATCTATTATATTCTGAAGTCAAAGCAGCTCTGCAGGGAACCTTATCTCTGACATATGCCAAATTATGCAGAATCTTATCCATCTAATAGCACATCATGTACAGTGACTTTTAAAGAGTATTTTTAGGCCCCGAGACTGCTACTAACCTTTACAAAGTGCTCAATCCATTTGTTGTGCCACCTCCTATCACCTGTTTAATTTTGTCTGGTATGATTGCTAATTTAAAAAAAAAAAAAAAAAACAAAAAAAACCAAAAAAACAAAAAACAAAAAACAAACAAACCACAACATCTTGACTGATTTATTTGTGTATAAGTGCAGAAAAATTTGTACCTTTCATTTCACATGAAAAAATCTCCTCTTTAAAAAATCATGCTGTTAGAGCTCAAACAAGGCACGCCTATGGTTTAATTACAATGATATTTTTTAACTGGAGTCCAAAGCTATTAGCCCCTTTATGCAGTATTTCCTTAAAAGATTCTCTTGCATGGCCTCTTGTACTGCTAAATATTATCTTGTAGAACCATGTTTTGCACAGGTATTCAAACTATCATATTGATTTTGTCTCTCTGTAAAATGTGCTGGAATAGACATTTAGTTCTGAAGGAATCTTTACTGGGATTAGAAAGAGTATGTAGTGGATATTGAATTTCAATGGCAGCTGAGTTCTTAATTCACAGAATTATCCAGAGAAGTCTCTTCCAGTGTCTTCCTGTGCTTTTGAGAAATTTAAGAATTAAACTTAAACATCTGACAACGTATTTATTACTGCAATTTATACTTTTAGGAAAATTAAATGTTTCTTTGTTTAAAGTATTCATAGGGAATTGATAAACTACTGTATTTTTCTAACCAGTTTAAATTGATTCCCTTTTTGCCCAGTTTCTGCAAAACTAAAATTGCTGTACATTTCAAGTATCGAATCATTCCTTTTCATACTTAAGATTACTGATCAAGACAGACTCCTTAACATAATACTTACTTGCCTAACAAAAAATTGTGGACTCCTCCAAATTCATGAATACAAAAAAAGTTTACATGTACTATCATTGTAAAAATCTTGATACCAAACACAATATGAAGATTTAGTATTTAAAAAAAGGAAAAATGGTTTTGAATATATCGTTTGTTACCTGTACCTCCAACAGACCAATGTAAATGTCTGCAGGAATCTGTGAGAATTGGAGTCTAAAAAGCTTGCACAGCTCAGGAGTGTTTCATCTACATTAATTCTTTCTTACCTTTGTGCATGACAATTAGATTTGTGGGTTTTTACTGCCGTCATGGGTAGACAGATTCGGTTTTTAGTGCAAGTTTAACAGGGGTAGGAATATTTCACACAGTTTGCAGTTCGCTTTTGTTAATATTAATCTCTAAATTATTTGCCCTCCATACAATGAAACAAAATAACAACCCCTCTGCTAATACCTGTTTTAATAGAGGTGCAATTTGGAGAAAAAAACTGCATGTGTCAGACTCAATGTATCAATGTAATTTCATAGACTATAAATTAACAGACTACAATACTCTGCCCAACAGCTTCAGTGACTAAAACACCATGGAGAAAATGCTAACCATTCTTTTTCCTAAAAAAAGCTGTGTAGTTAACTAGGATTAAATAGCACAAACTATAATTTGAAACATGTGAAAACTATAGTACATGCACCAATTCAAACAGTAAGTGCTTTCTAATACCTTTTAGGATTTCTCAGTGTTACCTGATTTGTAAGTGCAGCCATGTGCAGCAATTTTAGTTTTGCAGAAGCAGAGCATCTGCCATGTTACTTCCTGCAAACATGGACTCTACAAGGTTCATAGGCAGAAAAGTGTACCATTCAGAAATGTGTAGATTAATGCTTTTTATGTGCTCTTCATTTTAAGGTGAGTTTATTCAGACTGGAATGCATTTAAGTTCATTATTACATTTTAGAATGACTAAAGAGAAAGATCTTTTCTCTTTAAAGCACACACCTCTTCCTCCCTCCCCCCCCAAACAAAAAAAAAATAACTATGAGGGTAAAGGGTGACCTGATACAGATAATAAACATCACCGTATGTGCGACTATTGAACATCTTTAAAGGCATACAGAAAAATCCTCATTAAACATACAGACTCATTAGATTCCCTCAATTGCTGCATTTGGTAATGAGATGTCTAAAGTTCTAATCCATCCTAAGAACAAATGAACAAGTAAAGTCTTTTCCTTCCACTTCCAATAAAACAGTAATAGCAAATTCTTTCTTTAAGCTTGCCTTGCTGCCTAACACATGTAGTTTTTTTCATCATCTTTCTGTAGCAGTGTAATAATGTGAGCTGTATCACAAATACTGAGTTGTTCTTTTTGTTAAAGCCAGTCTAAGTAGTACTTTTGTCTCTTAGCAGGCCCATGCATTTCAGTGATCACTTGCAGCAAGGTAAGATAGGCAGGAGCACTATCTGACCTACAGTAACACAGAAACTGTAAAAAGATTCTGTCACCACAGGAATATCTTAATACTCCAAAGCGTTTTGAAGATAACTATGAAAAACATATTTTGTGGTGCACACTCTGATTCTGAATGATGTTACTCTTCCCATGTGTGTGTTTTTTTAAAGTAGTATTTAACATCTAAATAATCAAGATAACACTGTTCAGAGGTGTTTCTGTTTCAGACAGCTATTTTCTACATTAGGGTTGCTTTTTTTTCCCTGAAGTAATTTAGTTTTTAAAAACATCTTTTATTATTATATTAAAACTGTATAATTCTTTAGAAAAACAACTTTAGAGCTTCTATACTAAAGGAGCACCTCTATTTTATTTTTTTTATTTTTTTTTATTCATACAAATATATTTCAGATTTATATACTTCTGGTAAATAATTGATTGAAAAGATTAATAGCTGTTTATTGGCATAGCTTTTCTTAAGAAACATAATAACATACATTTACATTGCAGGAGTTAATAAATGATAGCAAATTCCTCAAGGCATTATCAAACTGTGTGTATTTGTGCATCTGATCAAATATTTATTAGCTGCAGTCTCTTCCTACACTGATTTTTCTCTTCATTTATTGCTCTAGGCCTTACTGCGCAACACTAAGGTGATACTCATGGGCATATGCCCCCAAAAGAAAGGCAATCCTTATGAAATACCCAACTTCAAAACCACAGTCTGCCTGAATTTTAATTTTTGTAGGGTTTGGTTTTTTTCTTTAAGTAAACTGCCACACTATTTAATTGTCTTTTACAGCTCATTTACTTGACCTACATACAAATTAAACATAAACAAAGTTTCATTATCTAAACTGATAATAGATATTAAATTCTACTGAATTATGTCCTAAGCTTTTTATACTTAAGATCATCTCATTGCTGTATAATTCTACAGAAAGTGATTTGTTCTGATTCTTCATTCAGTGTTTACTGTCTTGGTAGAGGCCTGCTTTATATTATTTTCCTTTTCTATAAATATGTTAGAGGTTCAACAGATTCATTACACTGAAATTTTGGAACCAGTAAATGTACCAATAAGGTACAGGGAGACAATTCAATAAAAATGAAATGTCAATGAAAAATAAGGAAATGCATGCAAATTTCCCAACCACTCTCAGTTTCAATACTGCAAGTGTCTGGGAAACTTCTGGGTGTGATGCTTTGTTTCAATGCAGTTAACTCAAAGGAACCAATCTGTGTTCTTAACTCAGCAAAAGCAATAAGAAATGGTGCATCTCCTGTTTCCTCCCATGACCAACCCCTCAAGACCTTTGAGTAAAGTAGAACCTCCTGGAGGTGGCAGAGATAGCTAATGATAAACCCTCCTTCTACAATATTCATTTCAATGTTTTGTTTATCTTGTCATATTGGGTAGGAACATAGGATACAGAATTATATTCTGGACTGTGATCAAATGTGCTTTGCTTCTCTGAGCACTGCACAGCAAGTTGTCAGGATCCCTTTATAACTTGAACATCTGTGTGTCTATTTTAAAAGAGATCAAAAGAAAAAAAATGTGTGTTTTGCTCAGGAAGATATCACATCCTTAGGTTTTTTTCATTTATGTAGGGGCATAGGAAGCTTTGGAGGAACCAGTTTTCAATAGTTTCACCATAGGAAGTGATATGTATATAGAGAGGCACCTTCTTCTCATTCCATTCTCTTTAATGTCCCCCATAGATTATCCATTTACCTCAGAGGATCTAAACCAAAATAGGCCATGGATACATTGTGTAAAGAATACTTTCTATAATATCCTGTTATCTCAAACGGAGACATCTTCAGAACTGAGCTAAATTGACATACTGCTGCAGAATGCAAACAAATGCACACAGGCCAAATAATTCTGAATTACAGGTTACAAGAATACACATTTCATAAAGAACAAAAGGGCGAAAGTCTCAGGAGGATGCAAAGTTAGACTTGAGATATCTATGTATTTATTTAGATTCATATAAATAGATGAAAAGGTGCCCATGCTGAGCCCTATGCATCCTTGACAATTATGAGAAATCATAAGCAATGTAAAGAATGAAGCACCCTGCAGCAATGTCTGCCATCCACAGCACTGTGTAAGCCTTACAGCAACAGGTAATGAAGAGAAACCATGCCTCTCTCATTCCCTTTCTCCCCAAACACCCTTCTGAAGAGGAACTTAAGTGCAGGACCACATGATGCACACAATATTGCTGTTTGGTTATTTCATTACTGAGATTTTCTTTGCACAAGATAGGTTTCTTCTGTGTGTGAATTTATATACTCTTGTATGAAATATGAGAAACAGTGGTTTCCATTTCATTTGTTCTGTAGTAGTGAATAAGAAATCCCCCATAAGTAATCATGGGCTAATACATTATTATAGATTAATACACAGTGTTTGACCTGATATGCTTTCAATGTTTTTTCTTTGTATAATCAATCAAATGTGCATATGGACAATTGCGATAGTTAGAAAAATTTAATATCAGTCCTAAGATTCCTAAATAATATATCAAAGATAAAGAGCTCCAGTCTACAGTATTAAACTAGTTTGGAGAAATCAAAATTTTAAAACTGAAATTGTTAACAAAAAAGAAATAGTCATACTTAGCTGTTCCACTAGCTTGGCCCTGGACACTGGTATAAAGGGGGCAGTATTTAGGTATTAAGCAGTACTATGTTTCAGATTCTGAATTATTTACACTTGCTAAAGCACTGAAATCAGCAAAGCTTTGCCCACAGCACTAGCCAAACACCTAAGTAGTGGTGGTTTTTTATTTTTTTTTTTTTGGTTTTTTTTTTTTTTTGGTTTTTTTTTTTGTTTGTTTGTTTTTGTTTTTGTTTTTTATGACAGGAAGCTGGTTGATCATATCTTTAAGTAACTTCATTAGGAGTTTCTTAGGAGAATGCTTCTCTCTTATCAGTTAGCAGCAGTTCACATTTTACACAGAGCAGAATATTCTGTAATTCTGCCCTGGAGAGTGCTTCTGTATGCTGGTCCTTTTCCCTTGTTTGCTTTTTCCTTCCACATTCCAAGAAGAGGCATGAGGGAACCATGTGATATTTGATGCAACTGTGTGAGGCTGAATCAGAGAGATGTGGCTTTTTCTCTAGTGGATTCCAAAGGCAGTCAGGTTTGCATATTGATATGCACTTGAAGAAAAGTAACTACTTCACACATGCTGTGAAGGTGCCTGTTAAAATATTAGGACTCAAGCATTTAGTATGAATTAAAATATCTGAGTTTGAAAGCATCATAAGAGATAATATAGAGAAAAGGTTAAAAAAAAAAAAAAAAAACTAAAACAAACAGAAAAAAAAAAAAAAATCCAACCAACCAAACCAAAAATGCCTGTGTGAATAAACAAGGAGCTGACTTACAGAATTAAAAACAGTAACACTGAGGAATTTGTTCTTTTTGCAGCAAAACTGAAAGTGTTATGTTTCAATAGGTTCACAGCCTGGATGAATTGTTGGTTGGCACCTCACCTTCAGTCTGAGAACAGAAAGATAGCAACATAGTTACAGCCCATTGCATAAGCACTTCCCCCTTGTTATTCTAACAGGATAACAGACTGTACCCATACAGATGCCCAAAATGAGGAAACAGTAACAGAGGACCATGACCTGGGCTGGGAGGGTGTGATAGAGGTTGAACTAAGCAAGCTTCCAAGGCAAAAGTCTGTGCTATAACTGTTTCACCTGTAAATAAGTTAAAAGCCAGTCCAAAAATCAGTTCATTGTCAGCAAGCAAGAGAAACTTAGGAGATGTAGCAAGGTCTTGATACCAGTTGCCACTTGTCCTCCATGCTTATACAAGGGATCTTGACCAGACCTCAGAGATCTTGGCCAGGCTGGAGATACGCGCATCTCGGTGCTTGTGAGTATGAAATACAAGAACGTGAGAGATTGAAATCTGTGAGAATGAATGTTTTGTTTAAAAAAAAAAAAAAAAAAAAAAAATCACCTTCCCCTGTCATAAAGTTTTATGCTCAGTGTTTTTACATTAAATACCTACCAAACCAGACACTTATTTTTTCCAGGGACCTTTTTGTATTTTATGAAGAGTGCTATACTTCTGTGTCCACAAAGGAAACTAAACCAAATTTTATTCCTTTGATATAATCACTCTTGTATATCTTTACTTGTAAAATTAGGGATACTGCGGCCTCAACTATGATTAGAGTTCAGGCACTGTCACCACATTTTTTTTCTTTGTTTGGAATAACATCTAGAAATCTAAAAGCTCATATTGCCCTGTGAATAAAAATGTGAATTTCTGTAATTGGGAACACAACCATAGTAACCTTAAATGAAAGTCATATCCTTACAAGGAGATTTATAATGAGAGTGACAAGTACACATGCTGAAACATAACCCTCTGCATAGAAGCTGGAGTAATGATTCTTTGGTTTTGTGGCGTTTTTTAATTAATTCAGTGATGGGTGAAATCCCTTATGTCTTGCTTTTATTGTCTCTTTGTGACATTTGCCACATAATTATAATATTTTAATGTTTCATAGGGTCTCTCAACTATTTTTTGTTCTCAGTAAAATCATTTCACCATTGGTCTACAGCATTATGATTGATTCTTTAAAAAAATTAGATCATAGTATTGCAGCACAGTCTCCTAATGCCCAAAAACTCAAAGCTGTAATAGATCAGCATTTCCCAGGTTTTCAAGGGAAAGTCTTGCAAATAAAAGATTTATAACGAGTTGTATTGTAATCTCAACTTGCTCCCTTCGTCAGATGTTTAAAAAAAGTAGTATTCTGAACATCAGCAACTCTTTCATTATTCTCAGGCAAGAAGCTTTGTTTATGTAAGTTTGAAGAATATTGATCAAATTAGATTTCTAGTTAATCTTTGGTTTTTAAAATTCTTGAAAGCAAAAACTACTTGGAATCTTCCCAGTGCTGTCTCAAATTCTTGGTGTGCTAGCCATTGATATCTCATTCTTGTGTTATTTCTAATTGTATCTTTTGAAATTAAATATATTCCACCTACAAAAATTAAATTATTTTGACTGCACTGCACTTAAATGAACACATTAGATATGTTTTCCTTTGAAACTGTTCCCACAGTTAGGCAAGATCAAGACTTAGAAAGGTTTCTCATGACTATTCTAGCTGTATAGGTTTTTATGCTATTACATGGAACAGTATGGATTCAAATAGTTTGCTTTGCCTTTATTTTATTCTCCATTTAAATGTTGTTTACTTGAGGACACTGATTGTACTACCATAAATGGAAAAATGTATGGCACAAATTAATACAGTTTTCAAAGTGTCTCTCAAAGCAGCAATTATTGAAATGGTTCAGTGCACCAGATAAAAGAAAAATGTTCAGTACAACAGGTTGAAATATTTGTGTTATGAAGCCATGAAAGAGTAAAGATAATAACCCTGAAATTCATTGTTGAAATTCATCCAACACAGAAGAATAAAAAATAAGGTACTCTCAGTGGAACTAGCAGCATGGCAAAAAAGGATGAAAACTGTGGCAGACCAGAACTTGCAAGTGCACAGACTGAGCAGCTTTGAAAGGATCTTCTCAAAATTAAATAATTTCAGCTGTTTCAGTTCACTGTGATATAGTAAACAATGTCCGAAATTACCATTTTAGAAGTGGTCTGCAATGATTGTATTTCAGTATACACTTTATGAATTCAATTAATTATTTGAAAATGCTTACATTTATGTGTATCAGAATAATGCTTTGAGTTCCCTAAAACTATTTGAGTTACATATTTTCAAATGAGCTAAGCTGTAATACTGGCATATTTAGTTTTAGTGAGACAGAGGCAGTCATGACACAGTATGTATTTTCATAGCAGTATCTGTTAACTGTACAGCTTTGATATAAGTTTGGAATAAGATAGTTCTTAAGACTGAAAGAATATCACCTGTCTGGTCCAAAAGTCCATGGCACACTTATACCAGCATGTAACTGGTGTCTGTGTGGTTTGGTTTTTTGGATTGGATACTGAAGGGGAGAATTTTTGTGTTGCAGTCGAAGACTGCAGAAGAAGCAGCAAATGATGAGAGCTATCCTTATGAGAGCTATGATGAGAGTACTGTAGGAGAACATTCTGACATTTCCAGCCTCAGTCAACTGACTGATTTTTAGCTCATATTGGTCAATTGTAAACCCTCCTGCGAAAGGAAGGTCACAGCCATTGTAGACATAGGTTATCTATGAGACTTCAGAGCCTACCTGTTGTGGGAGATCACTGCAACCGTTTGACTGTATCCAGCAAGACACTGTGTAAAATGCATCTTCCAGTAAAAAGTGAGCTGGTAAGGGCTATTTCAGATGTTTCTACCAAATTTTTTACAGTGGGATATAGACATCTCAAAGGCCTTTTTTTAAACAGGAGTTTAGGATATTGCTTGATGAACGGAAATAATGCAAGTGTTGCCATCTTAAAACTTCTCATTCCCTTCACTGGGAACTATTAGTGGCTCAGCTAAGCTTCCACAAAGAAGCTTGTGTTGTCTGTGTCCTTTCAATGGAAATATGAACAGGTTTGCTTAAAATTTACAATAACCCATTTCACTTTGCAGTGAAACCAATGAGAAGCAGTCACACTGTTGTTTCCTACACCTCACCTGAGATATGGTATTAGCTTCATTAGTTTCTGTAACTGACTGACTTGTGATTTTCTTATACGGTTAATTGCCAATGTCACTTAAATATTTTTGAAAATGTCAGTGTAGGCTAATCATAGATATACCTTTACTACTCACATTTTTCTTTCTCAACAATAATTTTGGCCAACTTCATCTTGTGAATTTCATTTGACTGTCATTTAAATCACTGCTTTTGAACAATTTATATTATTTTCAGCATATTCATTCATAATTTACTGTGATGATGTAACTGTTCTGGTATTGCTCTAAATCTGAAACAGATGAGTCTTTTCAGATACATCTTGGCTGCTTACAGCTTCACTGATATTAAATCTTTGGGAAACGAATACTCCAATTTAGGTTTTTGAAAATGGTCCAAAGATATTAGAAAGTCTGAAGAGAGTAGTGTGAGAAGTAGATGTCTAATATAGGGCATATTGAGTGGCAAAAAGCTTAATAAAACTGGCAGACTTTATTTAGCAGAAAGATACTATGGATGTCTTCTACACTTGCCAGAACTAATGGCTAGGAGTCAGGCCAGGCTCTAAGGTATTATGCATGTGCAAGGTTCTTGCAGAAAAACAGTTGAGAATGGAAACTTCATTAAAATGACAGCTATTTTAAATTAGTGCCCTTCACAGCTGTCTTATTCGAAGGGTAAAAGAATGATAGCTGACCTTCTGGATAAAAAATGACATTTAAAAATATGAAAGAATTACAAATTAATTCAGTTATAAAAGAAAAACACAGTATATAATTTCTTTGTCTTGGGTATTACTATTTTGCAGTGATAACCTGTCTCAGTTGAAATCTGTGGGAATTTACAATGGATTTTAACTCAGCAAAATGTGCCATCTCCTGACATCAGTAAAAGACCGACTGAAGAGCTTACGGTGTCTATTGTATGATTTTATTTTGGGAAATTATGCAAATAGAGTTACTGATGTATTCTAATCCAAAGCTAGCATACGCTGGTCCTGATTTTCATGATTGCTGTAAGTGGCTTTCCAACACTCTGGTGGCTAGGATGTGCATTTGGAAAGTGGGAGGCATACATTTGAATTTGCACAGGCTAAGGCACAGGCTAAGGAGAACAGAGCCACAGTTTTTATGCTTTTGAACAGAACAGCCTAATTGTGAGCTGTTTTCAAAAAGGCAGGTATCATCAGCCAGCTGAGTTCCAGAAAAAGTGAGTCCTGACTAATTAACTGCCTATCTTCAGAAAATTATTCCAGTCTGGGAGCCCACATGCATGGGGCTCCTCAATATGCCACACTGTCACCAGTACATTTGGTGGGCTTTTAGGTTCATTGCTATGCTCATAGTGGTTTATTGGCTGGAACTGAAACCCCCACTCACAGAATGTTTTTTGTGGGCCAGCCTACTGACTTTCTTGTCTGTCTGTACTTACTACTGAGGGAAACCTGGGTACCTAAATGTGACTCCCTGGATCATCCTCTTAGGATCAGCCACCTAAGTTTTTGCTACTGCCTAAGCTGGAAATACTTCGTCACTTTCTTTTAAACCTAAGTTAATACTCTTGCTTTAAGGAATCAGTTTTGTCACTATTTATTACTAAATTATTGTTCCCCAAAAAATGGTCTTTCAGGAACTAGTATTCTTGCAAGTGTTGGAAAAAAGTCACATCAACTGTGACAATCACAGCTCATGTGGTAGAAGCAGTTGTCCGAGGCTGCGTCTAAGAATGGGCAAATAAGCTGGAATCAGTTCTTTGATTGTTGTCTCTGCTGCAGTACCCATGTTAGTGCTGTCGCAAGTTAATTTATAACAGAGACTGGGCCTGCTTGGAAAATTTCTGATGGCGCATTTCCATTGAGCAATATTGATTTGTCAAGAAAAAAAAAGGAAATGTGGTAATTGTGATCAATCTTTTCAATGAAACCCAACAAGTTTCTGACAAAACCCTGTTTAGTTTCCCAACAGCTCACCTGACCTCACTTGCTCCATGATAGCCCATGGGCAACTGCATGCAGGGGCTGTGTGCAAGCCAGGTACTGAGTGTTATTCAGATTCCCAGATGGAAGACTAGTTAGTTTTCAAATCCTAAAAGCACAATACCCCCACCCCACCGCCCTTTTTTTAAAGTCACCAGCTTTAATGCTAGAGCATAGCTTTAATGGACAGTACTTTTTGGAGCCATGTTATCAGTAGTCTAGCACAAGAGATTCCAAGGTGTAATCTAAAGGACATGGTGAGTAATAAGTGGCTATGGAATTGTGTAACAGAATTCTCACCTAAAATCTTTTGAAATGCATATATTCCAGCTTCTGAAATATGAAATCTTCTTACCAAGAAGAAAAATGTGGGGGCTTCCTGATATTTTTTTTTTTTTTTTTTTTTTTTTTTAATTCCTTAAGGTAGAGAAAGGGTTGTTAGGGGTTGTGGGTTTTTTCCCTTTTATGGGTAGAATTTCATTTTTGACAGAGCAGTGTGCTAACTCAGTTATCTTAACAGAATTTTGTAATGACCTCCTTCATGCTGTCCTTTATAATTACAATCATCACCCTCAGTTTTGTGAGCTTGTAAATGTGCTGGGATTTGTGCTGTATCTCCACCTACCAATTGTCTAACAGTGTCTTTAAGAAGGCACTGGAGAAAGGACGTGGCAGCAATCTCGCTATACAGAAATCTGAACTTATTTAGAATATGCTTTCACTAAATTGCAAGGAGCAACTTTTCCTCTCTTGCTTGCTTCTATAGCACAGTCTTTTACTAAGCTGTTGCTTAGTAAAAATCCTGACAGGCAAGAACTGCTTTAGCTTTTCAGCTGCAATATCTGTAAAAGGAAAGGGAAATTCATGCTTTTCTTAAGTAATTATGTTAAATAATAAACATCTGTTAATGACAAATGCATCACTTATTGATATCAAGGTTTCATTTCAGGAGTTGAATCACCTGATAAACTATGGAAAAATTTATGAAATCTAATTATAAGCAAGGTTTACAAGCAGCTATATGGAGAAAAATTCTGCATTATTTTGTTCTTACATGAAGCAACAGTAGAAAATGTCTGGGGGGTGGGGGAGCAGATCTAAACCCTCAAATCATTAAGTCATACTTTCATCAACTTTTGTAACATGTTTTGATGCACTGAAAGACAGTGTATGCATCAGAAATTAGTCTAGTGTGAAAACAGTGAGTTTTGATTTTTTCATTTCCTCATTTTTCATAAAACCATTGTACCAGTGCAGAACATGGTTTTGTATTGATTTCTCTACTACCCAATCAGCCATAAGCCAGCAGTGTGTTGTAATGACAGCAGGTCAGAGCACATGTAGCCATTGTTTCTAATACTTACTGTCTCTTCTAAAAAAAGACCTATTTATGCCTATAGCAGCAGATTCACTAATTTTTGCCAGCTAAATTGTATTGCTGAAACAGATTCTTCAAACTCCTTACTGACAAAAACTCTGGAATGTCATTTAAGACTAGATTAAGTTTCAGAAAAATGTTTTCTCATATTTTTGCTGATTCAAGGATACAAACTACAATTGTTCTTTTTCCAGTAAAGCACAAGAGATAATTAAGGTGATCATACATGTGTGAAGTACTGAGTATAGCTTGCTAAATGTCTTAATAAATTTTATTTCACTGTGAGGCATTTGCGGATCAAATGCAGATAATTTAAACACTTCTAGGTCTATCTATTAAAAAAAAAAAAAAAAAAAAGAGAGAAAAAAAATTAAGAGAAAGGAGCCATGAAGTAGTTTACACCAAAAGTGTGACTTGCCATAAAGTTAGCATGATTGTTTTGGATTCCTAACATCTCCCCACTCCAAAATCAACCCATTTATTGCAGTGAAACAATTGATCCTATTTTCATAAAATTTTCAGTATCTTGGCTTGGCACCTTTTTCAAATGAACAAAGCCTTGCTCCATACACATTATTTTTATATAAAGGCCCCATATTGCATAATTACATAGTAACTAATTCCTTATAAACAAATTAAGGTATCTGTATTCATTGCTGTGTTGCTGCATTTGGCTTTTTAGACTAAAGCCATTTAAAAGTAGTTAATGGAATTTCATTTTTCACCCTGGTATTTAAACCGTGATAAATTTCCCCATTAAAGATCCCTGACAGTCTTAGATGACAGTAGATGAAGCTGAGTGATACAAGCCTCTGCCCTCTTGTGGCAGATCAGGTTGGTGAAGTAAACTAGCGATTGGTGTTTTAACTTCAACAGTGTACTATAAAAGGATAAAAAGTTTTAAGGGTTCAGTTCTGCAGGCACTGAAATCTTCAGCTACGCTCCTAGCTTCCTAATGAAGCAAGGCTCATGGGGAGAAAACGACTGGCCTTTCTGATTCAGCTCTGCCACTCAGACTCTGCTTTGAACACAGGTATTTTCATCCTGTGCCATGGTGATGGGTAAATTCTGCAACTTCTCTACTGAGACTAACCAAGCTGGTTTATCCCTGTAAATATCCTGGCATACCCTGTTTACAATAGACAAATCATCAAATACAGGAATAATCCACATAGTTTAGTCCCATCTGATAGAGATACCAGAGAGAGCTAACTCAAGGAATACCAACCAAGATATACTTCAATACAAGTGTTAAACATTAAAAACTAGTGCATGCATGCATTCATATTACAAGGAGTCTGAGGAGTCTAATTTGGATGTCTGAGCAAGGAAGAAACTTTTTCCTGCTTTGTTTCCCTAGCAGCAAAGAATTTTTCAATTATATTTTTCAAGACACCTGCTGATTCAGCAAACTCCGTTTCATATTTTGAGCTTCCTGACATGGTTTGTGGGTGGTTCACCATGAAAAAAAAATATGTAAAAATAGAAAGAGGGGAGGGGCACAGCTGTGAACAGAAGCAGAGGGACATGAGAAATTTGTGGAGACAAGCTAAAAAGCTCTGGATCTATCAAAAGCCACAGGAGGTTACAATAAGTGAGTGATAATAGTAAAATATAGAAGTACAGAAAAATGTAGCTCAGGGAGACTGCATGTCAGGTTTTGGTTGTCTGTGCAGAGCTGCTCTTCTAATTCACTTTGGGAACCAAATCAGAATGGTTGTCTTAGAACCAATTCAGTATAGTAAAAGCCTGAGAGACTTTCTGAGGGAACAAAGATTGGTAAGAAATCATCTGTTAACAAATAAACAAAACAAACAACAACAAAACAAGCCACAGTCAAATCAAACTAAAAACCACAACAAAAAAACCAAAGAAACCGCAAATACAAAAACCCCTGAAAACACCCCCAGGTTCAGCGAGTAGAAAAATAAGCTCAGGGTAAGTATAATGCTATAGTAATATATTTACTATCTTTGAACTTTGTGATATAAATTAATAGTAGATTTTAACTACACCAATTAGTTCTGTTTCAATCTTGTGTTCAGTGTGTTAAGTTCAGAGATCCCATCTATTTAACTGAATGAGAAAAATGTGTCAGTGATTTGACAGTTGAATGTTTTTGCTGTAATGGTAATATATACAGGTATAAAGGTGTGTCTGTTACCTAGGTTTTGAACTCAGTACTACAGAGATCTCTCACCCAGATGCCTTAATAACCACAACATACTACGTGCTACATATTTAGATATGAGTAAATGTATCCACCAGAAATAAAACCATATGGTATTCAGATACAGATTGTCAAAGAAAACTGGCTGTAAACAAGGCAGCACAAAAAAACCCAACTGAAACTCACAAGAATAAAAACTGGAACATAAAAAATACTAGTTCTTAAAGTTTGTAAGGCAAGACCAACAATGTAATAACATCTGTCTGTTTATAATGCAGTATCTGCTGAATGTCCTAGCCAGTCAATACCAGAGAATATTCTAGGAATCAGTCAACAGAATGCTATTGACTTGGGAATGTTTCAAGAAAAACAACAACAAAAGGCAGAAGAGAGGATGATGAAGCTTTTGCTGTTCTGGCAGAATCTCAGTTTTAGTGTCTCTGCAGTTGTTGGTAACGGATGGCATCCTTAATGCTTTTCCATCCAACCTTGCTGCTCCACCTTACAGTATTTAAGATAACTTGACACCAAAATTACTATCTCCCAAATAAATAATAACAGAAAGGGGGGGAGGGAATGAACAAAAAAGAAGGTGTGTGTGCAGAGATTGAAAATATGCAGAGCCCTCACTGACAAGAAGAAAACAAGGGGTGTGAGTGGGTGTTGGGGGACTGGGAGGGCCCTGCCCAGGCATGAGAGTGGGTAGCAAAGCTGCAGAGAGAGATGAATCGGAGGACAGAGGAGAGCCAGGAATTACTGGTATCTGCGGTGAACTTGGGCTTATGAAAACTATTAGGGTTATTGCTGCCTTCTGCATTTAATTGAAAATAAAAAAAGAAACATTGTGGACTAGCATCCATGTAGTTGTGAGCTTATTTATTATTAAATCCTGCTTCTTCATATTCTTTGTGTACTGCTACCATGAGCGGACAGCTTACCAGTTCTGAAACATCTGTTTTGAAAGACTTGTGAATATTTGCTTACAGTAGCATGTATTTAACATTTAAGCACTTTCAGCAACTCTTTGAAACAATTAGCTCATAATGAGCAGCTTCCATGCTAGCAAACTATACTAAAATGCTTATTAAAAACTTTAAAATGTTAAGACTCTGACTTTAACAAGAAAAAGGCCACACTTATCATCAGCTCACTCTCAGGAGTGTTTTTGAGGTGTTGTTTCTACAAAGCAGAAAATAATTGCTGCAAGGAAATTCTACTTCACTGTAAGGTTTTGTGCCAGGACAATGTCTGAAGGTACATCAAAGCCTGCTGAGGTTGAATGCTTTGTGACAGATTCCTGAAACATCATATGAACAGGGCTTTGAAATGATACATTATAAAAGTTATTTGGGGTTTTCTTTGGGCTTCTTCATGAACCTTTCTCTCACTCCCTTCATCACCATGAGGCCTAAGGTGCTACCTTGCCAACCTAGCTGTAAAAACTAGAGTTTAATAAGATACTCAAGCAAGAAAAAAGGGGAAGACAAGGAAAGTGTTTCCTGACACCAGCTGTTCCAGGGAAGGGGGCTGAAAATGAGGTCTTGCTAAGTGGGTAGACCATCAAAAAGAAGAACTTGGCTTATAAGGAGGGCTTCTCCTCATTTTTCTTGACCACAGAATCTTTGAGAATTCGGATTTATTAAAGCTGTCCTTGAAGAATCAGCAGTTTCTTTGTGGAGTCCAAAAAACCACAAAACAAAAACCCCAACCAAACCCAAACAGCAACAAACAGCAAACAGATTAAAGTTCATTCTTGGAACTTGAATGCTTAAGTTTGCTGAACCACAATAAATAAATTATAAAAATCTCCTTCTTTCCCCTAAACTTCAGAACTGTTTATTTTTGTCTTGAGAGTCTTCTCATGTAAATGAGCCTAATCCATAGTTTGCAACTTCTGGTCATTTTGCAAAGGGGAAAAATACCTAAAAGGGACTTCCCAAAGTTCATTTCAACTATTCTATTGGAAGTATTGCTTCACATCAAATATGCATAAGAGGGAGTTACTGTAAGGTTATTACAAATATAGAAAGCAACAGTGCTATGAAAAATAGATGGAGTACATATGCATAACTGTTTAATGCCTACATTTTAATTATTATATTTTCAATACGTACTGCCACATGCTTACAGCTGAAGGTAAATTTTCAGGACCTTGGTGCCTGGGAAGCCCATCTAACACTGTTTCTATTATGCTGGAGACTGCAATTGCATAGTATGAAACGTTGCACGGAGAGCTAATACTTTGGGTAGACACGCGCAATGAAGAAAATCCTGTTTAGGAATTATAGATGAAATGAGGGACAGATGTAGCCACAGTCCTCCGACTAACAAGCAGCAAATTTCATCACGACTTCAGTGGCCTTGTGCATGTAGCTTAGATGCTTTCTCTAGCATCCTGCATTTTGGTTCCTTGTGTCTTGTATATGTGAATTGCAGTCCTGTAGATCACATTCTGTGCTACTGAAAGATACTGCACTTACCAGGAAGCAACAAAAACTTTGAGGCACTCATTGATAAGAAAGACCTGGGGTGCAGATATTTGGAAGTACCTCCTTTTTTCCTTCATGCTCAAATGCATTTAAAACACTGTTATAAAATATGCGTTGAAAATCACAGTGATAAAATGTTCCTTCACATCCTCTAAATAGACAAAAGATTTCTTGCAAGTTATGCAGATTTTAAAGACATAAATCAAAAAACCAATGCAGTATACCTTCTTTTCTGTGATTATCTACATAATTGCAATAATTGCACATTGTATTCAATGCTTTTTAGTAATATTTTAATTGCTATTATGTTCCTGAAAATGCCGTATTCATAGACATTGTCAATAGTCAACAGATGGCATATGTGCTTGGTGCCATAAATTATATATCATGTTAAAAAAAAATATCACTTTATCCTTTGCTAACTTGGCTAATTGAGGGGGTGAGTTTAGTTTTTAAAAAATTCTATTATAAGTATATAAGTATTACTTTAGATCATGGTTTTGCATAATCATGAAATTAACATCTGTGAATAAATTGAGCAAAATGACCCAGATTAGAACTTGACCAAAATGCCATGTGAATATATTTACTTTCAACATTGATGCCTGCTTCCACAGCAGACAGAAAAATAAGGTATGAAATAATAAATCAAAAAAGCATAGTACGAAAAATAAGTTTTGGACTTATTCAGAAAAAAAATCTGAGGTTTTTTCTTTTTCCATTATAACATAGATTTATATGAACTTTTAAAGGCAAACATGATTTCTGCCTGCCCATTCTGTGAAGCAACATGATCCAGTTCTTACTAAATATGAGCCATCCAGCAGCTATAGAGCTTCATTAGCACAACACTAAACATAGCTACAACACCTTACATCACGGCAATCCATGGCTTCTGAAGATTTCCTCAAATCAACTAAAAACGTGGGCAGGCTGAAGTTGCATTTGGTGGTAAAATAGAGTGTAGATATATCCTCTCTTAACATCATCTGATTTAGTGTGCCCTTCAGGAAGTTTGGACTCAAAGTCTTTTAGTTAGTTCCAATCAGAAGGCTTGATTTGGGGATTTTTCATATAGAGTCCCTTGGATACATAGGACAACCCTGCATATCCAGAACTCCCAAATATCCAGAGGGGGGCAGGGAAACCACAAAATAAGAACAAGAAAAACAACTTCTTATATTTATGTTTTTAAAGTATGTTTGATATAGTTAAATATCTATTAGCAAACAATTAACAAATTACATACATGCAAAGCTACCCTTGCCGTTAGATACGCTGAATAAATGATGCAGCATGGAACACTTGTACATTTTTGTTGGCTTGCTTTGAAATTATTTTTGAACATTTACTGTTTAAAAGAATGCATTGACATAAACCTTCACTAAATTTCCAGAGGATGTACCACCATTCTGCTCTCCAAACCAGCTTTGATCCTCAGTGACAATCTTGGATCCCCAATGACAACTAATTGCACATATGTTCTGGAATCTCCAGAATGCTTTGTATGGAGGATTGATCTGAGTGTGGGAACTGTTTCTTGGAAGCAAACTCAAAAAAGTTAAAAAGATCATTTTATTTAAAACCAGCAAAACTGAGCTAGGGAATGACCGAAGACAATTTTTAGGAGTGGGGGTTTTTGTGCTTGTTACATCTTGCTTGTATAATCGCACCAGAAGACACAGATTATGTAAAGAGTGTTCACAGAAAGAGGTTTGCTATACCAAACAAAATTTTTTAAAGGTGCCTCTGGTTTTGATGTCTCCAATACTGGATACTTAGTATAAGAATATTACATTTAGTTATTATATTAGTATATACTTAGTACTTACTTGTACTTCAGTACAAGAATATTTCTAGGGGATGAGTGCCTACAGATACCACATTAACATCAACTATGTTTTGAAAGGAGAAACCACTCTGAAAAATCGGGCCCCAGTTTTGCACAGGTTGATCATGTCAAAGTTGAAGGCACATTTTTAAATCTTTTTAATTATCTCTACCTGTAGAGTTAATAAGCAGTTAAGTCTGTCTACAAAAAATTCTGAGGCAAACAGATCCATTATTTTCTGTTTTAATCTGCGTGGTAGCCTTTGTCTACAAAGTATTATGCCTTAATAGTGGAGGGTTTATGTTGCTCATAAGCCTTTTGTTTAGGTTTGAAAACATTATGTGGTACCTAAACCAACAAGAATACTATTATTCTTTGTATTTTTTAGGGAGGGAGGTCTAATTAAGCAGGTTTCCACTGTTACAGGCATAGCTGTGAAGTAATTTGACTGTGGCATGAGTTATGTATCCCTAACGGAAGGCAAGGTTTCTCAATAGAAGATAAGGTTTATTATTTGAGAATAGAATCCACAACAAAAGGAATCATAGAATCATAGAATAGTTAGGGTTGGAAAGGACCTCAAGATCATCTAGTTCCAACCCCCCTGCCATGGGCAGGGACACCTCACACTAAACCATGCCACCCAAGGCCTCATCCAACCTGGCCTTGAACACCACCAGGGATGGAGCACTCACAACTTCCCTGGGCAACCCATTCCAGTGCCTCACCACCCTCTCAGTAAAGAATTTCTTCCATCCAATCTAAACTTCCCCTGTTTAAGTTTGAACCCGTTACCCCTTGTCCTATCACTAGAGTCCCCGATGAATAGTCCATCCCCAGCATCCTTGTAGGCCCCCTTCAGATACTGGAAGGCTGCTATGAGGTCTCCATGCAGTCTTCTCTTCTCCAGGCTGAACAGCCCCAACTTTCTCAGCCTGTCTTCATACGGGAGGTGCTCCAGTCCCCTGATCATCCTCGTGGCCCTCCTCTGGACTTGTTCCAACAGTTCCATGTCCTTTTTATGTTGAGGACACCAGAACTGCACACAATACTCCAAGTGAGGTCTCACAAGAGCAGAGTAGAGGGGCAGGATCACCTCCTTCGACCTGCTGGTCATGCTCCTCTTGATGCAGCCCAGGATACCGTTGGCTTTCTGGGCTGTGAGCGCACACTGCCAGCTCATGTTCATTTTCTTATCAACCAACATCCCAAGTCCTTCTCTGCAGGGCTGCTCTGAATCTCTTCTCTGCCCAACTTGTAGCTGTGCCTGGGATTGCTCCGACCCAGGTGTAGGACCTTGCACTTGGCGTGGTTAAACTTCATCAGGTTGGCATCAGCCCACCTCAAAAGCGTCTCGAGGTCCCTCTGAATGGCATCCCTTTCCTCCAGTGTCTCAATCGAACTGCACATCGTGGTGTCATCAGCAAACTTGCTGAGGGCGCACTCAATCCCACTGTCCATGTCATCGACCAAGATGTTGAACAAGACCAGTCCCAACACCGATCCCTGAGGGACACCACTCATTACCAGTCTCCAGCCGGACATCGAGCCACTGACCACAACTCTTTGCGTGCGACCAGCCAGCCAGTTCTTTATCCATTGAGTGGTCCACCCATCAAACTGATGTCTCTCCAATTTAAAGACAAGGATGTCATGCAGGACAGTGTCGAACGCTTTGCACAAGTCCAGGTAGATGATGTCAACTGCTCTGCCCCTGTCCATCAGTTTTGTAGCCCCATCATAGAAGGCCACCAAATTGGTCAGGCAGGATTTCCCCTTAGTGAAGCCATGCTGGCTGTCACCAAGCACCTCCTTGTTTTTCATGTGCCTTAGCATGCCTTCCAGGAGAATCTGCTTCAAGAGTTTGCCAGGCACAGAGGTGAGACTGACTGGTCTGTAATTCCCCAGGTCATCCATTTTCCTCTTCTTGAAAATGGGGGTTCTATTTCCATTTTTCCAGTCGTCGGGAACTTCACCTGACTGCCATGATTTTTCAAATATGATGGACAGTGGCTTAGCTACTTCATTCACCAGCTCCTTCAGGACCTGCAGATGGATTTCGTCAGGTTCCATGGACTTGTGTACGTTCAGGTTTTTAAGATGGTCTCAAACCAGATCCTCTCCTACAGTGGGCCCAAGGTCTTTATTCTCACAGTCCCCGCGTCTGCCTTACAAGAGTTGGGTGGTGCAGTCAGAGCCTTTGCCAGTGAAGACTGAGGCAAAGGAGTCATTAAGAACTTCAGCCTTCTCCAAATCCAGGGTAGCCAGTTCTCCTGATATCTTCCAGAGAGGGCTCACGTTGTCCCTAATCTGTTTTTTATTTGCAATGTATCTATAGAATCCCTTCTTGCTATCCTTCACATCCCTAGCCAAGTTTAATTCTAACTGGGCCTTAGCTTTCCTAACCTGGTCCCTAGCTTCCCGGACAACATCCGTGTATTCTTCCCAGGCTGCCTGTCCCTGCTTCCACCTTTTATAAGCCTCTTTTTTCCTTTGAATTTTCCTGAGCAGCTCCTTATCCATCCAAGGAGGTCTCCTGGCTCCCCTGCTGCACTTCTTTCTAGTTGGGATGCAACACGCCTGAGCTTGTAGCAGGTGATCCTTGAATAACAAGGATAATTAACATCAGAAGAATATAGATGCCATTATTTTCTTATTTTAGGTGTTTTCTTTTTTTGACGAGTATGGTAAGTTGCTCTTTTAAAACAACCTGTTCTTTTAAATACTAGCAAGCTTCTTTGCTGGGTTAGAATCCAAGGGAAGTCGATTCTATTTAGTTAAAATATACATAGTGCTCTGATATGTTAAAGTGACCCAATTAATGTATATACTCACCAAGAAAACATCTAACTGAAATATCAAAAACTATTGGAAAGAGACCAAGTATCAAAAACTAAATGAAGTCAAGGACCACCCTTTTTTGTTTTAATTATTGTCATTTCCTCAATTCCCTACCAATAAAAAGTATGGATTTTCTTGTTCTCCTCTTTTCTGGTATCTTGTAGTTAGGTTGTTTCAAGCAAGGCCAGTTTTCTTCAAACAAAGCAATATCAGTCTTGATTCTGTGATGCAAATATTAAGCACTTCAGTCAAATGTTTTCAACTTCCTCTGTCATGGGTCAATGACAAAGTCTCAGTTCACTTCTACAAAAGCAGGCACAGGTGTGAGAGGTCTATTTCATGATACATGTGTAAACAACCAGAAATGTTTTCAAAGGGAAAACGAGGATTTCAAGGAGCTGAGAACTCTTAACTTTGAAATCTGCTGTGTATTAAGGGAGCTGTAGCAGATTCAGTCTCCAGGCTACTATAAAATGGAGTTGGCCTCTAAAGTAGTTTGGGAGCTGACTGAAGTGTAACTAGCTTATTTAGAAGTATTGTAAGTATTACTTTTCATAATTTTATATTTAGAACCTTTCACATTTCCTCAGATTCATTTAACCCAGAATGAGTATAGTCACATATGTAAAAATGAAGGTAGCATTATTTTTATACATTAAATAATTTGCATTTTAGATCTAGTTTTTATTTCATTATTTTTAATCATGAGCATTTCCTTTTAAATGTTTTTTGGGGTTTTGTTTGGTTGGTTGGTTGGTGGGTTTGGGGGGTTTTTTGGGGGGGATTGTTTTGTGAGGTTTTTTTGTCCTTGAGACTTTTCTGCTACGAAGCCTTTGTTTTTCAGCCAAGGACTTCAACATTTGAGGCCTTGGAGAAAAACCACTGATTTTATGAAATCTAATTAAAAAACTGTCGACCCAACCATACAGATAAAGGAACTTTAAATGGCCTGAACTTTACAGAACTGGAGGCGTAAGCAGGAAGACATATGTAAAAGATGGAGCAAATATGATAAAGGTATGGGATATGATCACTGTTAACATAATCATATCTCAGTCTCTGTTTCATTTGGCTGATCAGTAAGACTTCACATTTTCTTTTGAAAACAGTGGATCCACCCTGTTCTTTGCATTAGACTTTTCTGTATCTTTTATTGTCATCTCTCAAATCATGGTGAGTTTTCATGCTCATCTAACATTTTCTGAGCACCTGCATGAACAAAGCTAAGTTTAAATGCAACTTTCTGGAAAACAAGCAAACAAAACTGGTAAGGTATTTATTTCTTATCTGACTACTTGGTTCTCATTTGCCTGCTTACAGAGAAAATAATTTGCTAAAAAAAAGCCTAAGTTGGAATTGTACCCTCTTAAGCTGCTAAGTTCTGTCATTCTCTTGCATTCCTTATAAAGGACCACTTACAGTCCTTCAACTATGATCCCACAAATTCATGGGTCACCCTTTGCCATTTCCTGCATTTTGAGCTTCTCCACAAGGTAGGTACCTTTGGAGCTATGAGCTCATACCTGCTTTCTATATGCTACTCAGAAAACTTTACCTGATTCATGAAGTTTGATTCTCTATTGTAAAAACATATGCATCTGCCACCTTTATTTTAGGAGCACTGAGGACAATACATCTCCTTTCCTTAGAAGCTTCATGTGAAATGATGTCACACAGTGATTATAAAATGGACTGCTGGTATCAAGGCAAAGGTTGTCCTGTAAATTATTTTGACATGGGTATGTTTTTTCATATTTACTGTAATGCACTTTACCTGAACAATCTTCTGGAACAACAACGGCAAGGATAGTAACTTTTTAACCATGCTATCTAAACTCTGTTCAGAACAGATCTGAAAGTAAATGACAAAGTTGTAATAGCCTAATGACTTACCTACATGATTATTACTACTATTGGCAAAGCACAGAAAAAGAAAAAAAATCTATCATAGATGGATTTAATGAGCCAGATAAGGTTATTCAGTGTTACCACAGCAATCAGACTGACTGTATGTAAAATACTTTTCTATGAATATTTTTTCAGCCTGAAGAATAATCAGTTATGCACCAATGTAGACTGACTTAACATTCTGTATATCTCACATTACAGCCTAAACATAATGCTTGAAATCCCTTCCTTTGAAAACACTATTGCATCTGGAGTTCAGAAGTGTAGTAGATAATAAAAAAATCCCAACAATCAGGAGGCTGAAACTCTATACCAGTTGCTTAGAAATGCAGGTGCTTAATATATGATGAACAGATATTCACAATTTGCATAAAACTATCATGTGAATTGCGATTTATGCCATGAAAAACAGCAGGTTTCTATCCTGATTTTCTAATCTAGTGCTGAAAACAGTAGTGAGGGTCAGTTTTCTTCTTGTGACTTCACAATATTTGTGGAATTACTGTAGAACAAATGATTGGCAACTGTGTTCTACAAGGAAGTATGTACAGTGAGGAATTGTGTTGACACAGTGTAGTACGTAAAACTACTGATGCAGAGTAGAAAACAGATTTCCCTGAAGTCAGTGGGAATTTTGCTAGTGGGTTCCACATTGCCAGCATTTTACTGCCAGTACACAGAATTTGGCTATTTAGCAGCCTTCCAGTATCTGAAGGGAGCCTATAAGGATTCTGGGGAGGGACTCTTTCATTAGGAACTGTAGTGACAGGACAAGGGGTAACAGGTTCAAACTTAAACAGGGGAAGTTTAGATTGGATATCCAAGAAGAAATTCTTTACTGTAAGGGTGGTGAGGCACTGGAATGGGTTGCCCAGGGAAGTTGTGAATGCTCCATCCCTGGCAGTGTTCAAGGCTAGGTTGGACAAAGCCTTGGGTGACATGGTTTAGTGTGAGGTGTCCCTGCCCGTGGCAGGGGGGTTGGAACTACATGATTTTAAGGTCCTTTCCAATCATAACTATTCTATGATTCTATGATTCTATTTTTACCTTGAATTAATGTACAGTTCATCTAATTTCGTATCCCTCCCCACTCATTTTCTCTCCTTCCTACTCTCCCTCCCTCCTTACCTCTCTTTGGTTTCTGTTCTACATCTGCCGCATCTGCCAGGCAGTTAAATTTTAAAATAGATTTTTCCTTTGAAGTGCTAATGCCAGCACTGCTATTTCTATAGCAAGTAACTTCACTGACTGTTTTGGTTTTTGTTTTTATTCTTTCTTTTTATGTGTTTGTATGTGCATATGTAGAGTGTTATGTGACTTTAACAGTGTAGAAAAAATGGAAAGAAAAAAATCTCCTAATTAAGTTTTATAAATAAAAGTTAAATCCCAGCTGTTCCACCTCAGTCTGTGATTTTGTCAGATCTCAGGAGCTAAGCAGGTCGAGCTTGTTGAGTAATTAGATAGGAGACCTCTGAGGAAAACCCAGAGTGCTGTTAAGTGGTGGCACTGAAGATTCAGTAGCTGCCACTATTCCTTTTCAGTAAGTGTTAAATCATTGCTTCTGTTGCCCTCTCTTCATTCAGCCCATCAGTGGCTATTAAACATGACATGTCTGTAGAGAACCTGTTTTACAAACAGGTAAAGTTTTTTTTAGAAAACCTTTACACTTTTTATTACTAGAAGGTAGGAGGATGTTCTGAAAGGACTACTTTATACACACACTCTTTTTACAGTCTTTAAGCATCTGCTAGTGGCCAAGGACAGGAAAGCAGATGAACACTGGAGACAGAGTACTGGATCTTTGATCAGTTCCAGCATGGCATTTGGGAGCTTTTTTAAGAAACAGAAGTTTCTTGTGTATTGAGCTATTGTGCAACATGGTTATTTTTTGCTGTTGAATAAAATACATATGTGTGTTTATTTTAAACATCTATACTTACCTTATTTATGGTAACAACTAACTGCCCTAAGGGGACCATTATGTGCTGTACATTTATGTAGCAAAGTAAAAAAAGCTGAAAAAATTATTTCCATCCTTGGGTGTTACCCTGAAAGAGTTTAGGAGTCCTTACTGATACTGTGAGACTTAGCTCAGAGATGTCCATTTGAAATATTTAGGTTTTATTTTTTCAGACTGGGAATATTTCATTCATGAGTGTGTTGCATCTTCCACGTAAGTTTTTTCATTTATTTACAGGTATAGAAAAAAACCCCACTGATAAATAATCAGAAGTCACCAGTTATGTATGAACTGAGAAAATTAGTAATTTGTACTATCTGGATTATCCACAAGGTTTGCTTTGTGAAACATTATTTGAGACAACTGTTTCCTGGTGTGTATGTATCAGGAATGTACTCTTACTTCAGTGAGTTGAACCAAAGCTTGGCGGGTTGTCCTCTTGTACGGCTGTTTCTTTGAGCTGATCCTATTTGTTTACAAGAAACTACAAAATCCTATCTTTATGTAAAAGGCAATAGAGTATTCCTTCAACACTTGCTCCAAGCCACTGTCAGCTCACTTCTGCAAACGCTCTCTTCTTTTCTAAACTTTTTTCAAGGCTCCAGGGGGCAAATTCAAAAGATACCTGCTTACATTCTCTCTTATTTTGTCCTAAGCTTACTGGAGAAGGGATGTAGGCATTTTGGGAAGGTTACAGACACCTAAATCTTCATATAAAAGATGAAACTTAAAAACTTTTGTATGGGAATGCCTTTTTGATTTAGCAGGTCTTTGGGGTATTTGAATGATAGCTATATATATATACCAGTTTCAGCTTCCAAAGCGTAAGTAATTCTTATGGATACCTTAAAGGAAGGTGTACCTCTGAAAATGTGAGGTGGGAATTCTGTAAATCAGTTAATAATGATATTTATATTCATATCTGAGATTTATCACTTTAATAACAGCATGTATATTTACAACTGAGATTTATCACTCTGTCACATAGCTTTGTTATTGTGCCCAATGGCTTGTCAGAATTTGGGGGTTTGTAGACTATTCCCCTTAGAAGAAGGAACTGTTAATAGAGATTGATTTTTTTTCAGTGCAGTCTTGTTTCTAAAAAGCAACATTAAAAAAAATCCTGTTTTCTTGCGCACAGCAGAAATTATACATATTGAAAAGCTTCTTTTTGTCAAAGACTCATAGCATGGTTTGGGTTGGAAGTGACCTTAAAGATCATCTAGTTCTAATCCCCCTGCCATGGGCATCTTCCACTAGACCAGGCTGCTCAAAGCCCCATCCAGCCTGGACTTGTACACCTCCACTATTATAATGTCACCTGTTCCTGCCCTCCCTTTAATTCTGACCCATAAACTCCTGGTTGGCTCCTCATCCATTCGCAGGCAGAGCTCCATGCACCCCAGCTGACCACTGACAGAGGCCAACACTCCCTCCTGATCTCCCCTGCCTGTATCTTTCTATTCTATCACTCCAGTCATAGGAGCCACCGTACCACATCTCCATAATGCCAGTAAGATTATAGCCCTGCAAGTGTGTGCATGTCACTAACTCCTCTTGTTTGTTTCCCTTGTTATGTGCGTTTACCTAGAGGCATTTAAGTTGGGCTCTGATGAAGCTTATTTACTGGCTGGAGTGGCAGGAATTCCTTTGTGCTGATCATGTCAGTCCATGTTCAATCCTTGTCAGTCTGTGCCAGCAGCCCAAAACCTGTCTCCGTTTTCTCCGCAGTAGCTGTTCTTTGTCAATAATTCGACATTAGCGCCTTCTACATATTGGCTGTTTCTGCATGTTTACATATGTCCTGCATATCTAGCCCCTATCTGCTTCACTTGTATTTATTTCCTGCTTAAAACAGCAAAACCTCACCCACTTCATTCACATTCTGAATGGGCTCTTCAAGCTTTTGTTTCGTACAGACACATGTAATTGTGTTTGGGGTTTAGAGACTACAGACATTCTAGCTACTTCTTTCTGCAAAGCAGCATAATGACTTCTTACATCTATCTTAAATGAAGAGGGACAGCTATACCTAAGAGCTGCAATGAGGTTTACCTGACCTATTATTTTATAGCATTATAAACCACATTTCAGCTGAAACTTCAGGGCTCGCAAAACAATAAAGGTCTTTGTTCAGCATTGTGGTGTACTGAGTTTTCCTCCCAGTGATCTCATGTCTGTTCCTCCAGAAGCAGGAAATGCATCAAGGTTCTGAAGGGCAAGTCTGCAAAATGCTTTATTCTTTGGCTAATTGCACACCTTCTGGGGGTCATTCTGAGATGGTGTACTGTAGACACCAGTGCTGCCTGCAACTTACACTAGCTGTTTATAGATAATTTTTGACTGTTTTCAGGGTGAGAGAACTACAAACGCAATTTTACTTTTAGTTACAGTCTGCTCTGAGTCTGCAGAGGGTACAACTGAGCTGTACTAACCATTTGGATTAATGTCTTCTTTTGGATCATCTTATTCCTTGCTGTGACTGTTCATTCACCCTTCCTATTTTCTCTCTCTTCTTTCTTCAGTTCACTGCCTCTGGTGACTCGGTTTAGAGCAGTGCAATGGACATATGAGTGAGGGTATTTAAAATCAAGGACAACTTTAAAAATCAGAAATAGAGTATATGGCAAAATGTTTCAGCTTCAAAAATGTTCTACACTTGTTTGGAATGCCCTCAGTAGCCCTTCATGAATGACAGAATTGCTTCATTTTGGGAAAATAAATTTGTCATCTTTCAACACCACTGATGTCTTCTCAGTAACTTGTGTCTTTACTGTTAATAAGAATTTCTAACAATCGTTATGACTTCAATGAGAAAAAGTCATTTAACGATAATTTAGATGTCAGTACTCAATTACTAAATAAACATGAGAAAAGACACGCTTCTCTGGAGTATTTCAAAGGTTGGTACAATGTTGAATACCAGATGCTGCATATGTGAAGCCCTGAGGTTTCATATGATGAAACTCCCATAAGTTTTTTGCAGATTAAAATCCACATTTGTCTAGATAATCTCACTTTTTTATAAAGCTGCAAAGAAAAGGTCCTTGGAGAATGTGGAAAAGTTGAATCAAATTCACTCTTAATGAACTCTAGTGACTTGTTTACAGAAAGGGAATTCTGCCCCATTATTTTTCAGACGTGTAATTCACCTGAAAATTAACTGAAAATCAAGGCAGAAGACACTCTTTATGCCTGGAGTTTTAGTCTGTTCTTCAGACTGAAACAAATAATCATAATTCAACTGAAACCACAGTTTCTATGTAGTGCCCAGAATTAGTCATAAATCAGATCAACTTCATGAATCTTACTAGCTTAATATCTGTGACCAAACTCTGAATATTAAGCTTTGAATCAAACAAATTTCATATGGCCTTCAGGCCTGGATATTTCACACAGCTGTTGTACTATCACTTGCTTTTAGTTTTACTAAATCAGGATTGATCTTGCCATAAAATATTCTTCCTTCAATATAATTAATTTTCTTTAGGAAAAAACAAATCTATAAGATGTCTATGTTTATATTCTAGATAAGCTACTGTAATTAGGAATGTCATGTCAAATACCGTGAAACCTCAGAGGAAATTCAGTGAATGAAATCCTAGCCCTGACAAAGGAACTAGCAGAATTTTTTGACTTCTGTGTGATGAAGATTTCATCCAAAGTCTTTGATAGAGATCCAGCAAGACTGAATGTCTAGATGTGACAGAACTGAAACTTCAAATGATCCACAGTATGAACACACATGACTTGAAATATTTCCAATGAATCTGTGTCCATATAAATTCAAATGTTTCAGTATTGGAACTATGCATCCATTGTAATAAAACTGCCCATCTTTTAATGCCAGTAAGGCACCAGCAAGGAAGTTAATCATTTAGTAGAAACATAAATCTGTACTTCAATAAATAAAAACAATATAAGAAATCCAGTCTTTGAAATTTTGAATGCTTTTATAGACACAAAGGTATACAAAAGTCAGAGATGACTCATAGAATCATAGAATAGTTACGGTTGGAAAGGACCTCAAGATCATCTAGTTCCAACCCCCCTGCCATGGGCAGGGACACCTCACACTAAACAATGTCACCCAAGGCTCTGTCCAACCTGGCCTTGAACACCACCAGGGATGGAGCATTCACAACTTCCTTGGGCAACCCATTCCAGTGCCTCACCACCCTTACAGTAAAGAACTTCTTGGATATCCAATCTAAACTTCCCCTGTTGAAGTTTTAACCCGTTACCCCTTGTCCTATCACTACAGTCCCTAATGAAGAGTCTCTCCCCAGAATCCTTATGGGCCCCCCTTCAGATACTGGAAGGCTGCTATGAGGTCTCCATGCAGCCTTCCCTTCTCCAGGCTGAACAGCCCCAACTTTCTCAGCCTGTCTTCATACAGGAGGTGCTCCAGTCCCCTGATCATCCTCGTGGCCCTCCTCTGGACTTGTTCCAACAGTTCCATGTCCTTTTTATGTTGAGGACACCAGAACTGCACACAATACTCCAAGTGAGGGCTCACAAGAGCAGAGTAGAGGGGCAGGATCACCTCCTTCAACCTGCTGGTCATGCTCCTCTTGATGCAGCCCAGGATACCGTTGGCTTTCTGGGCTGTGAGTGCACACTGCCAGCTCATGTTCATTTTCTTATCAACCAACATCCCAAGTCCTTGTCCGCAGGGCTGCTCTGAATCTCTTTTCTGCCCAACCTGTAGCTGTGCCTGGGATTGCTCCGACCCAGGTGCAGGACCTTGTACTTGGCATGGTTAAGCTTCATCAGGTTGGCATCAGCCCACCTCACAAGCGTGTCGAGGTCCCTCTGAATGGCATTCCTTCCCTCTGGCGTATCAACCGAACCACACAGCTTGGTGTCATCGGCAAACTTGCTGAGGGCGCCCTCAATCCCACTGTCCATGTCACTGACAAAGATGTTGAACAAGACCAGTCCCAACACCGATCCCTGAGGGACACCACTCGTTACCGGTCTCCAGCCGAACATTGAGCCACTGACCACAAGTCTTTGTGTGTGGCCATCCAGCCAGTTCTTTATCCACCGAGTGTTCCATCTTGAATTTCATTATCGTATAATGAAATTCAAGATCATGTACCACAGCCTAATAAAAACTTTCGGTATAATCTGGTAGTTTAAGAGTCAAAAGTTGTACAGCATGAGAAAAAATTGTTATTAGTACTGAGCATAGGACAAGCTATAAACCAGCAACATAGGAAAGTCATGAAAGAAAGTAAGGCCAATCCCATCTTCATCAGTGTTTAAATGGGATAGAGAAATTTAATGCTATTATGCACATTACTAGTGAGAGTGTACTAGAATGCCATATATAAAACTCTGTCCCTCAGTGTTTAAGACAGCCTAAATCAAACTGTAATAGATCACAGATGTCATCAGAGTAATACAGAACTTCTTTTATGAAAAGAGATTAAAAGAAGATCTGGTTCAATTAAGTAAAAACTGAGTGTTGTATATAAATACATCAAATGGTGAACAGAAGAGATTAGCACTTAAGAACATTATTGACGGAGAAACAAGACCATTTCTAATCAGAGGAGTGATGTTCAGGCACAGCCTTCAGTAGGAACAGTGAAACAAACAGATTTTAAGATGAACCTCTGGATTGTAGAAGTTATTAGATAATGTAGTCTGCTAAAACAGCAGAATTTTCAATTCGCAATTCAGAGGTTTTACTCATGTCACACTTTTTTTTACTTTTTTCCTCCTAAAACTGACGTACCTGAAGCTTTTGATTCTGACAAACTCTTTTTTCAATAAATACCAGATAAAATAGTTCTGTCTGATATGATGTAATTATGTTGGAACACCAGTACTAAGTACAGTGAAGTTATATGCCAGATATAGCCAGAAGCATTAAGAAGACAGTGAAGAAAATTAAATCAACCTGAAAACCAGACACCTGAGTTAAAAGAAAACTTTGTTTCATTAGAATATTAATCCAAGACAAACACTTTTAGAAACAGAAGCAGAAACACCTCTCTCTGACAAGCCTTTTGTCAAATTTAATTAGGCTGCGACAAATAGTGGGATGACCTCATATGCTTAATTTTAAAAGTTCTAAATTGGCTTTACTTGTGTTCTTATCCTACAGTAAGAATGGCTTGCAATATGCACAGGAACCTTAAGAATTCACAAATGTGAAAAAAACATGAAAATTTTGAAAATGAGGATAATTAAGATTTTTCTCTGCAGAAGGCAAATAAATATTATTTTACAAAAGAAAATTCAGCTGTAATTTTCAAGTGTTATTGTGCCAAATGTGTGGTCTAAATGCAAGTATTGAAGTATTAAATGGAGAGATTTTAGTCCTGCTGTAAGTATAAACCACAATGAAACCTCAACTGTGTAGTTACAAGTAGTTACTTTTGCATACAAGTAACACAAAATCTACAGCATAATGTGAAAGGAAAAATAACAATGAAGTCTCATGCAAATGAAATTTTACTACAAAAGCACTCTACCTTTTCAGTTAGTTTTTTTCCTCCTCCTTACACAGCTTTAATCCTCATTGCTCATGATTATCTAAGGGCTTGTGACAATTTTGGGATCTCTCTGTGTAAAGCTCATGGATTTTGTTTGATATTTGGGAATCTCTATAGGTAGCTGGGTCAGGTTGAAAATCCTAAAAATCCACAAGAGGTGACAGGAGAAATTTTTGCTTTTAGCACGCAATCGATAAAGAATTGTTAAACCTTGATAACATCCTATGCAAGTACAGTCCTTTGAAGCACGATGATGCAACCAAGTAGGCAAACCAAATTAGGTTATATAGATGAGGTGAGGAGGTAATACGTAGCTGATAAATCATCTGTTTTTCCCAAACATCTAAGATAAGATAACTAAGAGAACTACCTAATATAAGGTGGCTGTAAGAAGGTGTCTCTTGCTTGGTGTTGTAGACTAAATACTTATGTGTAAGTATTGGAGATGGATGGTGGACTTGCAGGGTTTCTACCTATATTTGCAGTGGAAAATAAAGACAGAGAAATGCAAAGGTTCTTCGGCCCTTAACAGCTGTTCTGAAACCCTTAAAATCTGCATGGTTGCTTACTCCTGCTGTGAAGAAACTCCAAGTCCAGTGAATCACAAGTTTAAACAAATGGCATTTGAAGAAACTTGCACGGCCCCTGTAAAGGTCTGGGACAAAATATGTGCCGGAGGACTGGGGAGGGAGTCGGCATTGCTGCTTCTGCAGACCAAAGCAAGCTCACATGGACACCAGCAGTGTCTTGAATGGAGAAACCCGGCCGAACTGGCCAAGTGACTGGCAAGTGGCCGAACAGTTGTTTACCGAGGCTGGGGGGGTGTTGGCTATCTTTGCGCAGGTGACCCCTGTGCAGCTAATGTGATCAGGGCCATACAGATGCTCAGCGGCCCTGCTGCCGTCAGGAATTCTTGCACGGCCCGGCTCATCCCCTCCGTGCTCGGCAGCAGGCAGCTCGGGGCTCTTCTCTACAGCCAAGATACCTGGCAGCGAGCAGACAAGCGAGCGGTACACCGGCCGACCGCGGCCTCTTTCCTGCTGTACGGGGGATTCCCCCCGGTGAAAGAAACCCGCAACGCGGCACGGAGCCTTTGCAACTTGCGGTTACTTCACCCGTCCCCGGCCGCTGCCACCTTGGCTCCCGGGCGAGATCCCGCTGCCGGCGGGTTGAGGCAGCGCGTGCCGCGCACGTTGAACCCTAACGGGTCCGTGCGCGGGAGGAGCTGACCAGGGAACCAGGGCTGCGGGCGCCTCGGCGGCCAGATCGCCCGGTCACCTGCCCAAACAACATCCATTCCCTCGGGCGGGGCACGGGCAGGCGCGGCGAGTCGGGCGCTGGGCTCAGCTTCCCCACCCCTTGCCTTCCTCCTCGCTAGCGGACTCCTGCGCCGTGGAGTCAACTCCAGGAGAAGGGACGTTTCTGAGCGCCCTGCCTGTCCTCAGCCCCTGCTCCCCTCCTGTGCCTCCTCCTCTGGTCACTGGGACTGATGAATTAATCATGATGTTGCTGCTGTTAATGCATTTATGTGGAGCGGGCTGTGCCACCGGCTCGAGGCGTAGCGCAGCGGGGTGAGGGAGAGGAGCGCTGGCCTCTCCGCTCCGGCGCGGAGCCACCTCCGAGCCGCTGCCGCCAGCCACACGGAGCCGAGGCCGCGGCCGCACCGCTCTCCTCTCCATGGCTCCGGAGGAGGTAATGGGAGGTGGGACTCGCTCCCCGTCTCCCCAGCAGTCAGGGAAGGGGGCAGGGCTGGCGGGGGTGTGGAGGGGCACAGCGGCTCTGGCAGAGCAGTTTTAACTTGCCGGGTGGGGGGAGAGAAACCTGCGTGTTGGTTGTGGGGAGGGGGTCCTGAGGTTCCCCCAAATCCTGCCCGTGGCTTCAAAATTGGTCGCTTGGCACCACTGTGAGGGAGCCAGGCTCACTTTTATCGCCGCTGACGCTGTCAAAAACGATGTGGCTTCAGCAGTAACAACAGCGAGCACCCTCCCTCCGCCGGGCTGCCGGGTCAGCCGCTCAGTGCGAGAAATTAAACGCTGTTAATCCATTAGCTTCATCTTCCCCGCTTACGCGAGAGTGAAGAAGACTTGCTAATTAATTTGCATACTAGGGAATGATCTCTGAAGGAAGGAAAAAATACCCCGTTGCACCTGCTCCGCCGAGACTTGTCAGCTGAATCTGGAGGAGAGCTATAAATCATGTAAAGTGTTCGTGGTGGAGACGGCTTCTGAGAGCTGTAGGATTATGTATCCAAATGCTGAATTTATATTTCCCACTAGGAAAAGACTGAAACTCAGGTCAGATATAAACTACATCATTTCATTTAAAACTAAACTGTAGTTATTTATTGTAATTCTAGAGGGGATTTTTTTCTCTCTTGATTGAATAGAAAGTACTGTTAGAGCATGTAGTAATGATTTTACACATTATAGCTTGAAATCTCTTGCAGAGTTGGAAGTGGTTGTCAGTGTAAGGATGATGCTTTGGAATCACATATGTCCTCTTATTCTTGAAACACATGGAAAAACTGAGAATAACCGGGCTGTTAAATTCTACTTTCAGTTTTCAGTCTGTACAAACCCATATTTTTTGAGATGCAGAATAGAGAAAACTTAGACTAGGGAGACCACAACTTCAATTGAAATGCTTGACCTTCTCAAATACAGCAACTAAAATCTGTGTGATGTCTGCTTTGATTATTTCCATCTTTTGAAAAAAAAAAATTAATTTAAAAATGTGATAAGCTACTTCCAAGAATTTTGATTACTGCCTCTAAGGCAATACTGTGATAGTTCTTGGCACTTGCGTGTTAAATGAGCTGAACTGGGAAGAACTACTGTTCAGTATGATGCTTGTGTTTAGGAATATTTATTCCTGTGGCAGGTATTTTTTAATGGAATAGGAAATTATGGTTTTAGGTTGATAAGATCATGGTTTCACATCATAGAAATTATTGATACTTTAGTTTTATGACACCAGTGAATGTGTGTATATATTTGATGAGTTTTGTTGCTGGCAAAACTACACTGAGGTTTTGTAATTTCAGATGAACTAATTGAGAGTGGGGTTAATTACTTTAGTAGCCTAACATATTTTTGATACTATTGTAAATGGCAAATATTATAAAGTTCTTATGTTCCAATTGTGTAAAAATACTGCTTTCTAATTCAAAAGATGTGTGTTAAGGATGGAGCCTGTACATTGCCTTAAGTCATGTCATCAGAATGAGGGAATTGAAGAGTTTTGTTCTTCAACAGCACATACGTGAATGATGGATTTACAAGTTTCATAAGTTGTAAGCTTATTGTAAGTGTGTGTATGTGTGTGGCAAAAGAGGGCTATACTAGTAAAATGAACTGATAATAACCTAGGAATCTATGAGATAAGCAAGAACATATAAGCCAGGCTAACCACTCAATGTGCTTATTTTGAAAACAGTAGTAGTAGGCAATAGTTTTCATATCACTGTTCTTAAAGCAACAAAAAAGTGAGGCAAAAATGAGCGCAGGCTGGAAATAAAGAGACAAAAATTTAAAAGGAGACTAGTCAGAGGGGGAAAAAAAATATTTAAAATGGAGTCTTTCTGTCAAATCCAAGACTGCATGTCACCGTTGAACTCACATCTACAACCGTTTATGACATTTAAGGTGGAAGCCTCAGTCTGGTCTGTAGCAAACCAGTTAAAAGAGTTTCTGTTGAGGATTTGGTTTATCACAGGAAAAGAGATGGTAGAGGTCAAACGACAGCAGTAAAGGTGGACTTCATCCCTGAGCTTGGAATAAGAGAGCAATTTGTTTTCTTCTCTTATTCTTCTGTCTCTGAGTGGAAATGCTATCATGAGCAACGGTCCCTGAAGTGGCCAAAGTACACTAAGTGGTGGACATTTATTGGTCTGAGATAGCACAGTAATAGAAATACTTTCTCTGTGTAACCAGCGTTGCTCTGGCCAGTGCTTTGGCTATGTAGGTCATACACTGATAACATGGAAGTTCTGAAAAAATCAGGAGTTTAAACATTTTCTCACTGTGTAAGTTTTGGTCCAGTGTACATTTTTAAGTGAAATTTATGTTTGGCTGCTCATGTGGGGATCAGGTTACATTGGAAAAGCATTTGCTTCTTTTCTAAACTGAGAATGTCATTTGTCAGCGAGAAGGATGTAGGTAAATGTGTGTACAGTCACTAGACTTTATTGTGTTTGATACAATGGATTGTGGGCTTGGTGACTTCAGTGAATGACACACCCACCTACCTTTTCAACATTTGCAACAGGTTGAGTGCTTTTTGTATCATGAAGCCATAATACTGCATGTTTCTTGGTGGACATAGCTTTGAAAGGATCTGAATGGAGAAGAGTTAGCTGTCTGCAACACTGCTTCATGTTCCCTTAATGCTATACAAATACCTGTGTGGGGTATCTGTAGTCATGTGAATATGCTCTGTTTTCTGTAGCTGTTTTGAATTACACACTGCCATAAGAAAACTTTTGAACTGCTTGTTCAATGATTAATGTAAATGTATTATGTTATGAGGAGTGCAGGTAGCTGTATGACCAAACAGAAGCTTAGGTGAAATTTTTGGATAGCAACATGAATATAGAAAGAATAGTGAGGCCTGTATGCATACAGTAAAGTCAAATTCCTTTTTTGGCTGTTTATATAGTAAGCAGGAATCCATTAAAAACAAATATTTAATGAAGACCTAAAGAGGCAGTATCATTTCAGTATGTTTGCAATGCGCTGCTCTGTTTAGTTGCTGATTAAATCTTTTGATCTCAAGTACAGCTTCCAGTCATCTGCTTTGATGCAATAAAAACATGTAAGCTAGAGGGGTAGGGGTTTAAGTCTCAAGTCTGTTTTCTCTTAAAGATAAAAAATACGTATAGTCCTCTCATAGCCTGTCCTGGTTTAGCATGAGTTGAACTTTAGTGGGAATAGTGAGAACAAAAAGACTGGGAAGAGGTGGGGAGCAGAACAGGGAGCAGTTCTTCACCATAGTAATTTGGGCTGAAGAAAAGGCTTTTCTGAGCTAGGCAACAATCTTATCTAATCCCAGTCATAAAGTCACCACGTCTGCTTAAAGCCAGTTAAATGCTTTGCCCCATTGCTCTTTCTGGAAACGTTTCAAAACCTCCCTCCTAATGTTTAGAACTTTCTTTGAACTTCCAACCTAAATATATTTTTTGATTCCTAATTTTTAATATCTCAGTATTGTTATTTAAAAACAACTCTTTTGTTGGTGTGTATCCCTCAATAAATTACAAATATTGATCATGTGCCTGCCTTGGCTTTTATGTGCTGGGATCAAACAAGCAGAGCAAGCATGTTTTAATCTGTCTAGTAAAACAGAATAAATAGGAGGATACAGAGCTTAGTGGCGTGATTCTCTTGAATTCTGAATGTACCTCACCTGCATCAAATGCCTTGTACCTGAAGTGTTTCCTCAAAGTCTTGAATAATAGTGCTAATGCTGCACTTGGTCTACTGAAAATACTTTATCAGATAGTTGTGAGAATCGAGCTTGTTTTATAGGTATGCCATGTTGGCTTAATCTTCATGCAGTAAACTAGACATGGGTGTGTGATTTCTCTTTTCCTGTTGCTCTCAAATGGTAAGACACCATGTAGTCAGAGAAATTCTGTTTGTAATCATGTGGCTTTGAAGAGTTGCTAAATGTTTTCCCATTTCTAATATGCCTATTCAAATAGTCCTCCAGTTTCTTCTCTAAGTTAGGGAGAGCCTCCCAGGTATCAAGAGTGCTTGCTGTAACCATGTTTTATCAAAGCACCTCTACTTTTTGCCAGGTTCAAAGATGTGAAATGAGTCTGAAGAAGGATTTAAAATAAGTCTATTCAGTATGTCACTGTTAGTAATTGTATCTCCACTTCATTTTTGTGTTATACCCCATCTTTTCCAGCTCTAAATAATGTCTAGGTGATACCATATCAAATTCTTTACTGAAATCTGGAGATTGGACTCTGGGTCTCCTTTGCCTTAATATTTGCTTTTAAAAGTCAATTATTCCAGACTGATATGTCTCTTTAAAGTTATGTTGAAATTGTTCTGATTTTTGAAATTGTCCTTATTGTTAATTACCTTTTAACTGAAAAAACAAAACCCCTGTTTCTCCTACATGGAAGACAGGATAACAGTTGCCTAGGTCATCTGCTTCTCTCTTCTTGTACCTAAATGCCATGTTTTCTACTCTTTGGTATACTGTCCACTTTGATCCAGCCTTTTTTTTTTTTTCACCTACTCACTATTTAACAGGAGTAGTACCCTTCAGATTTCTGCTGATGATAGGTCCCTTGTAAATTCTCTGCCCTGTGGCAAATCCATTAATAGTCCAGTGAGGAAGCATAATTTAATAGCTCAAAAGCCATTGTGTGTTAGCCATTGAAAACGGAGGACTGATCCAAACATTTTTTAAATTATTATTTATTTCTTTATTTAATTATTAATTATTTTTCTTTCTTAGGTCAGCTTTGTATCCCTACTGTTTATTTCTTACCCCATTCTGCCCTTACAATTACTGTCCCTTCTGTTCAGCTGCTTAGGTGGTGTTCTCTTGGGACTCGACAGAAAAACAGATAGAGGTGGAATATTGTGGGATTTTCATAATGACATGGCTAACCTTTGAAAATTGATTCATTGAATTGCCACTGAAAAGGTACTATAGAAGTGGAAAGTAGTAAATTTGTCTGCATAATTTAAAATTTACTTAGGTTATTCTGTTAAATTACAGACTGACCAATGTTTGTGATGAGTAAATTTGTTGAAATTATTTAAAGATACTGTAATTCTCTAGGTACCACTTTAAGAAGACAGCTAGTTTATGTGGCTCCACAAAAGAAAATTGCGTCTTGCTGCTGAAAGGACTTTGAAGCCTTTTTTCAGTTTTACATCCAAGTTTCCTTGACCTCAAAAGTGAAGCATCTCTCCAAGATTCTGTGTGGTTTTGTTGTTTGGTTGTGGGGTTTTTTTGTCTTTGTTGTTTTTGTTGGAGTGTGGGTTGTTGTTTTTCTTTTTTGCTTTGTTTTTTTTTTTTTTTTTTTTTTTGGGGGGGGGGGGGTATTTTTTTCTGGGGTGCCTTTCTTTTATAGACCTTTTTTGTCTGTTAGAACAGGTTCAGTTTAGTCCTTATTTGTTCCGGTATGTGGGAAATAAGTGACAATTACCAGAGCTTTATCTCTTCCTGCTGCCTACAAAGTTTTGAATGGAAACCAGAACTGACCAGAATCTCTAGCTAATGTTGCTGCAGGACTGCACCTCCATCTCTGGCCTGAAAGCTATTGCCCTTTCATGCATATTTAGAAGCTTAGCTTTTCTAATTGTTTATGTAAGAATCTATTCTGTTCAAATATTGAAGAACTTTCTATATGGAAATAAAATGCAGTTAAGGCCCCTTGGCTAAAACTAAGAAATAGACTGGGAAGGTTTTAAGCCTAGAGAAGAAAGGTAAACCCTTCGTGTTAATGCAATAGATGTTTTTAATGGAAATGTGAAGTGGAAATGCTACTAAAGAGTCATACATGCTGCAATGGCTTGTATAGCTTAAGCTGGAGTAAGAATATTCCATTTTGCTCATTGAGTGTGGTTTTGAAATAAGTGGTTTTTTTAAATGTTTAATTTAAAAAAATATAGTATTTTGCATTAATCTTGTTGCATTTTGACATTGCAACTTTTTGAAAAACCTTTCACTGTTGTTGATTTTGCTTAATCCCCAAAGCATAACAAGATTTCCATGGAAATACGATGCTATAGTATTACTGTTACTTTGTACTTAAAATTTTTAATTGTAGATAAGAAAGCAGAGTATGCTATGTATGATACATTGAAAATTCAGGATAGGATGTTAACATTATCATGCTAAATTGAAGTGGTTTGCCTTTATATATGTAATGGAACTGCTTACACAGAAGATCAAATGGATATATAACCACAGAATCACAGAACTGGAGAAGGTGGAGGCAATCTCTGGAGATCTCCCTGCTCAAAACAGGCAACCTGTTTCAGTATTGGACAACTCTTACATGAAAAATATTTTTTGTTGTGTTCAAATGGAATTTCTTGTATTTCTGTTGATGCCTTCTGCCTCTTGTCCTTTCGCTAAGTGCTGCAGAGTCAGGCTCTGTCTTCTATTCTCCCTCCCATCAGGTATTTATACATCATGATAAGATCCCTCCCAAGCCTTGTCCATGCTAAATAATCCCAGTTCTTCCATCCGCTCTTCATATGATAGATACTCCAATCCCTTATCATATTTGTGACCCTTTAATGGACGTGCACCAGTATGTCAATATCCTTCTTGTACTGGGGAGCCTAGAACTGGACACAGTACTTCAGATGCAACCTTGTTAGTCCTGAGGGGAAGGATCACCTCTCTCAGCTTGCTGGCAATGCTTTTGCTAGTGCAGCTCAAGAGAGTGTTGGCCTTCATTGTTCCAAGGGCACTTTGCTGGCTCATGTTCAATTTCTTGTCCGCCAGGACCTCCCACATCTTTTCCTGCTTAGTTGCTTTCCATCTGGTTGGTCCCTAGCCTTTTACTAGTGCACAGGGTTACACTTTTCTGAGTGAGGAATATGCATGTCATTTTGCTGAACTTTTTCTCCAGCCTGCTGAGGTCCCTCTGAATGACAGCACAACTACTCCCAGTTTCATATGGTCTGCCAACTTGCTGAGGGAGAACTTAATCCCATTATTCAGGTCATTAATGAAAATGTTAAACAGCGTTGGCCCCAAAATCAGCCCTTTGGGAAGCACCATTAGTACCTGGCCTCCACCTGAATTTTGTGGCATTCATCACAATCCTCTGAACCCAGCAATTCCACCAGTTTTCATTTCCATACTTCATCACTAGTAATGTTGATGATTACTGTTCTATGACCAGGTTAATTAACCATCCTTCTTTGTTCTGATTTAGTAGCACTGGCACATATGTGTACACACGCGCTAATTGATAGCTGTACTTTTGTCTATGTTTTAGCGTATGAGTGTGAATTATCCATACTATGTGTTTAACACAGGGAAGATAGTATTACTTTATACATTAGACAGACACTGCACTTTTTTGCATTAAATTTATTTCCCCTCCTCATTTTTGAGGGAGAATGACCCTTTGGGCTTGATATCATTACGGCAATTTTGAAATGTGTAGTCTTGAAACTGATTGTAAAATCCAAGTGAATTAATCGGGCAGTTGCTGAAGTTCATGGAGCCTGAATGGTCTTTCTTTCATTTGAAGTAATTGTATATCTTATGTTAGAAAATGCAAGGACTTTCAGATATATGTTTGCTTCAGATGCCAAAAAAAAAAAAAAGGCAACTATATTCCACATTTCCTCTTGCTATGCCACACTCACCTGCTTTGCCAGCAGCAGTGAGCAGAACAGGCACTGAAGTTCCCTTGCTGTAAGCAATGCTTGAGATTTCTAGGGTGATACTCAGTGCTCTGTTTAAGTTTGGTCTAGGATCAAGCTCTTTTGTCTCAGGAAGATTTATTCAATATTGCTTGAACAGAAGGCATTTTCTATTGGTTTATTTGGTTTATTGGTTTATTCTATTGGTGCATTTGCTTTTAGCTAAAAAGCTGTATTTTCTTTGTGTGTGTGTGCATATAAGAGTGAGGAAAAAGAAACTTTTCATTAAATTAAGGCTTTCCATTTACAGAATACTGCAAAAGGTAGTACTTAAAATACTGAGACTGCTGATTATTTTTTTTTCTCCTTGAAATGAAGATATGGTGTCCTAGGGACACAGTGATGAGCTAACTATACTTTCAGCTTAATACCTTGACTCTGATTTTGAGAAGCAATCTAGTCTTTGCAGTTCAATTCTGAATTCATGTCCTGTAGGAACTCCATTAGAAAAATTGAAGAATTTTATTTCTCTGTGTGATTAATGCTGAGGCATCTCAGGATACCTCCAGAATTTGGGAAGAAATGGCCTTTTGCATCTAAGCTGCAGTGAACAGGTGGGAATCAAGAAAAGTGCTGATGGACACTTGTGCAAATATGGAGCTCTAGCCTTTACCTTTAATTCCAAAATCTATATAAGTGCATATGCTCATCATCTGAATTTCAGTAAATAATATTGCTTGTGGTTTTTTTCTTCTTTTTGCTGTTGTCTGAAATTTCCTGTTAACACTAAATCTGTTCAATTTGGCAATGCTGAGCAAATCCTTTTCAACTGGTGCTAAGAAAGGTGCAGAGATAATTAACAGGTAAAATGTTACACATTATCTGCAGAAAAATTGGTATTATTTAGTATTTTTCCCTGCTATGATTGTATAGATTTCTAACCAACTATTTTGTGTATTACATTGTCATGGTTTAGACCCAGCTGGTAATTCAGCACCACATAGCTGTTCACTCACCCCCCACGTTTCCTGTCTCTGGGCAGGATGGAGAGAATCAAAAGAATGTTAACCCCATGGGTTGAGATAAGAACAGTTTTATAACTAAAATAAAATATAGCAATAATATAAAGAATACCAATAATATTGCTAATAAAAGGAAACAACAACAGAAAAAAATGAAAGCTGAAATGAAAAATGAAAATGAAATGAAAAATGAAGTGATGCACAATACAGTTGGTCACCACCTGCTGACCAATACCCAGCCTGACCCAAGCAGTGATCTGGGCCTTCCAGGTGATTGTCCCCAGTTTATATGCTGGACATGACATGCTGTGGTATGGAATACCCGTTTGGCTAGTTTGGGTCAGGTGTCCTGTCTGCTTCCTCCTGGCTTCTTGTACCCCTCCTCACTGGCAGAGCATGAGACTGAAAAGTCCTTGATCAGAGTAAGCATTACTTAGCAACAACTAAAACATTGGTGCGTTACCAGCATTATTCTCAGACTAAAGCCAAAACACAGCACTGCACCAGCTACTAGGAAGGAGAAAAATAACTGCTACTGTGAAACCAGGACATACATTTAAGTATCTGCAAGTCTTACCTTTTTGTCATCTAAAAATTGTTTAAAGGGAAAAAAGATGCCTGCTTAAACTTTGTATGAACTGCAAAGAGAAGAATCCTTTATTTTTGCAGGGATTGACCACAGAATATGTGTTCTAAGGTTGTATTTATTTTCAGTGGGATCTTAGTGGATATGTGAAAGAATTTGAAGCAAGATAATAGGAGAGAGATTGTGTTGATAAACGGCAAAGTGTCAGTAGAGATACTGGTTTTTAAAGGTGAGTGAATAAAATAAACCAAATACAGAGCATATCTTTTTAGTTTGTGGATGGAGCTACTTGGGTCCTTGTCATAATTTAACATTTATATAGTGCTTACTAGGTACAAAACTCTTTATAGATATTAATGATCTTCATTACACCCTCTGAAGCATGTAGGTGATCTTCTATAAATGAACAGTATAGGACCAATATATTTTAGACATAGAAATCTGATAGGAGTTTGAATTTTGATACAAATTTGAAGTGTATGAAGGGCAGACTATATCCCTTAATATCCAAAATCAGCTTTTACAAGTTATGCTTTCATTTTTAAGGAATAAAGTTACAGGGTTTCATTCTGAATGCTTGAATAACATCATGTCTCTGATAGTGGAGTATAGTCAGATGTAGTTTTTCCTGAATTAATGTGTTGGCTGCTACACAGAACAATTATTTAAAAGTTCATACAGAACAGATCTTTAATTTACAAAGACTGTGTCAGCTGTAGCTTCAATTTTTCTGGAAAGGTGGTTACTCATGGAAAGTGGGAGCTTGTCTTTCCTGTCTCCACCCTCCTTGGTTGACAGACTTTCCCTGCAGCAACGAGTTGATAGCAATCAGTTTGAGGACTATTTCTGTAAGGAAAAGTTTCACAGCTTTAGTTCAGCAGTAAGATTAAAAAGAAAGTAGCTGTCATCTATTTCCTTGGCTTAACTAGTTAAAATCATAGCCACATAAATGCCCTATTACTCAAATTTCATACAGTAAACAGACCTTATTATAAGAAAAGCAGTCAAGACTTGCAAACAGTAGTTTGTACCGTAAAATACAAAAACATAAATCTTGACTGGAACTTCAGAATTTGCTGTTATTGTTTCTAGGTAAACTATTTAAGTCTTACAGTGTTTCATTACAGTACCTGTATATCTTGGGACCTTGTCATGTATGATGGAAACATAGACAATTCCCCAGATAAAAAAAGTTAATGTCTTACAACAGCCACATTCTCAAGCATCTTCCAGACTTGCCTCACATTAATTCCCACACTGCTGTTTCACATTGTACCATTTATAAAGGAAAGTACTGTCAAGTTTAAGATGGGAAATCATTTGCAATTGTCAACTTCGACACTTTCTAGTGATATATTCCTGAGTTGCAGTATGAAAATAAGCATTTAAGATTTTTTTTATTTCCCAGGTTGCAACAGTTGGACATGTATTAGACATAATCCCCAAACATTAGGTTCTGTCAGTCTCAGGAAGATTTGACTCTGCTTCCTTTGTACCACATGCTGCCTTTAGTTTATTCTGTAAATAGCTCAATTTACTTAGGTGTGTTTTGTTGGGGTTTTTAAATTTATTTACGTGGTTTACAGAATTTCATTGTACAGCTTTGATTTTGTTCTATACTATTAAATATTGAGTCTTCCAGTAGTTTTGACAACCTGTGCATCACTGATTTTCTGGCTGTGATATTTTCCCCCTCCTATAGTAAATTAATGAAATATCCTTACAATGTGTAGACTTTTTTGTGCTTCTAGGGTTTTCTAAATTCGAAAATCTGACATGTGCACTGGAGAATGAATAAAAAGAAAAGGCTTGTTATTTTCATACTCTGCTGCATTCTTATGTTAGCTCCAAGTTTTTGGATCCTAAAGTAAGATCCATGCCTGTACATTGCAAAAAAAAAAAACCTTCTTAGATTAGGCCCCTTTAGCAGGTTAGAGAGCTGAATGTTGTTTTCACACTTCTTTTAATATCCGCTCAGCAAAATTATGGAAATTTCAGACATTCATTTAAATGTTTGATGACTGGCTTTTTATGTTTGTACTTTACCTCCTGTGTCCTGATAGCATAAACAGTGTCAGTGATAGAAAGCAGGCATTTCAAAACTAAATTTATCTTGAAAACGGGACTGTTATGGTAATTACATACAGAGTTTTAGAAAATTAAAATAATATAAATCTTCACTAAGGGGTCATTCCTCAAAGTCAGGTAACCAGGTATTCAGAAAAGAGCATTTTACCTTTTGTCTTTCAAATCCTTGTGTGGTCATATGCACAGAATATTGTGCTTTAATACTCCAAGGAATTGTTCTACTTGGTTTCTGTAATGAAGCAGTTTCCTTTAATCAAATAGAAGCCAATAGAAATACAGAAGCATTGAACATAGCTCTATGTTGCCCACTGGGAGATAGTTAAATTTGTGCTTGCTTGCACTAGAAGGACATGCTGTTGAAGTGTTTTGTTTTGTTTCTGTAAAAACTCTAATATTCAGTGTGTAAAATTTTCATTTAAAAAAAGCCCCAACAATATTATATGTATTTACTGAGGCAATTAACTGTTAGGCCAATTGCAGAACAATACTATGCATGTTTTAACATGTTACTCCTGTACAAGATGATCGTATTACTTTATACTGTGGATAAACAACTGTGGGCTACTCTGCTGTTTCTAATTTACTTTTTATGATCCTAGGTTATTCTCATTTATTAAATGGAAATAATAATTCACGTATATATTTGTGAGGAAGGACATAACTGTCTTAAACTGCAGTTTGTTTTGATGGAGGTGATTTTGCATTTATCGATAAAAGAAAGATTCCTTGTTAAAAAGATTCTGAGAAAGAAGAATGTTAGGATTTCAGAGTAATTTTTAAAAATTATCAATCAAAACTACTAGTTGTCTATGCATATGTCTTCTTACATGTGCATCAGTGTTTTGGCACAGCCTCTGCCTGTGCAGTTATGTGCTGTGGATGCTGGTCCCATGCAATGTGTTCTTCGTGTGCAGTTAATAATAGAAACAGATACTTTATAACCGATACTTTATATTTTTTGTGATCATGAGATGGTCAAATTTGAAATCCTTAGGACAGTGAGAAAAGCATGCAGCAAGCTCACTGCCCTGGACTTCAAGAGAGCAGACTTTGGCCTCTTCAGGATCCTGCTTAATAAGGTTCCGTGGGATATAGGCCTAGAGGGCAGGGGGCCAAAGACTGTTGGTTGATATTCAGGGATCACCTACTACAAGCTCAGGAGTGTTGCATTCCAACTAGAAGGAAGTGCAGCAGGGGAGCCAGGAGACCTCCTTGGATGGATAAGGAGCTGCTCAGGAAAATTCAAAGGAAAAAAGAGGCTTATAAAAGGTGGAAGCTAGGGACAGGTGGCCTGGGCAGAATATAGGGATGTTGTCCAGGAAGCTAGGGACCAGGTTAAGAAAGCTAAGGCCCAGTTAGAATTAAACTTAGCTAGGGATGTGAAGGATAGCAAGAAGGGATTCTATAGGTACATTGCAAATAAAAGACAGATTAGGGACAACGTAGGCCCTCTCTGAAAGCTATCAGGAGAACTGGCCACCCTGGATTTGGAGAAGGCTGAGGTTCTTAATGACTCCTTTGCCTCAGTCTTCACTGGCAAAGGCTCTGACTGCACCACCCAACTCTTGGAAGGCAGACGTGGGGACTGTGAGAATAAAGACCTTGGGCCCACTGTAGGAGAGGATCTGGTTTGAAGACCATCTTAAAAACCTGAACGTACACAAGTCCATGGAACCTGACGAAATTCATCTGCAGGTCCTGAAGGAGCTGGTGAATGAAGTAGCTAAGCCACTGTCCATCATATTTGAAAAATCATGGCAGTCAGGTGAAGTTCCCGACGACTGGAAAAATGGAAATAGAACCCCCATTTTCAAGAAGAGGAAAATGGATGACCCGGCGAATTACAGACCAGTCAGTCTCACCTCTCTGCCTGGCAAACTCTTGGAGCAGATTCTCCTGGAAGGCATGCTAAGGCACATGAAAAACAAGGAGGTGCTTGGTGACAGCCAGCATGGCTTCACGAAGGGGAAATCCTGCCTGACCAATTTGGTGGCCTTCTATGATGGGGCTACGAAACTGATGGACAGGGGCAGAGCAGTTGACATCATCTACCTGGACTTGTGCAAAGTGTTCGACACTGTCCTGCATGACATCCTTGTCTTTAAATTGGAGAGACATCAGTTTGATAAGTGGACCACTCAATGGATAAAGAACTGGCTGGATGGCCGCCTGCAAAGAGTTGTGGTCAATGGCTCGATGTCCGGCTGGAGACTGGTAACGAGTGGTGTCCCTCAGGGATCGGTGTTGGGACCGGTCTTGTTCAACATCTTTGTCGGTGACATGGACAGTGGGATTGAGTGCACTCTCAGCAAGTTTGCTGATGACACCACGATGTGCAGTTCGATTGAGACGCAGGAGGAAAGGGATGCCATTCAGAGGGACCTCGAGACGCTTTTGAGGTGGGCTGATGCCAACCTGATGAAGCTTAACCATGCCAAGTACAAGGTCCTACACCTGGGTCAGAGCAATCCCAGGCACAGCTATAGGTTGGGCAGAGAAGAGATTCAGAGCAGCCCTGCGGAGAAGGACTTGGGGGTGTCGGTCAATGAGAAAATGAACATGAGCTGGCTGCAGTGTGCGCTCGCAGCCCAGAAAGCGAACGGTATCCTGGGCTACATCAAGAGGAGCGTGACCAGCAGGTCAAAGGAGGTGATCCTGCCCCTCTACTCTGCTCTTGTGAGACCTCACTTGGAGTACTGTGTGCAGTTCTGGTGTCCTCAACATAAAAAGGACATGGAACTGTTGGAACAAGTCCAGAGGAGGGCCATGAGGGTGACCAGGGGACTGGAGCACCTCCCGTGTGAAGACAGGCTGAGAAAGCTGGTACTGTTCAGCCTGGAGAAGAGAAGGCTGCATGGAGACCTCGTAGCAGCCTTCCAGTATTTGAAGGAGGGCTATAAGGATGCTGGGGAGGGACTCTTCATTAGGGACTGTAGTGATAGGACAAGGGGTAACAGGTTAAAACTTAGACAGGAGAAGTTTAGATTGGATATAAGGAAGAAATTCTTTACTGTAAGGGTGGTGAGGCACTGGAATGAGTTGCCCAGGGAGGTTGTGAATGTTCCATCCCTGGTGGTGTTCAAGGCCAGGTTGGACAGAGCCTTGGGTGACATGGTTTAGTGTGAGGTGTCCCTGCCTATGGCAGGGGGGTTGGAACTAGATGATCTTGAGGTCCTTTCCAACCCTAACTATTCTATGATTCTATAAATTTTGATTTGTTAATTTTAAACATAATTATTATCCTCATTATTTTTATAATCTCATTATAATTTTATTTTTTTTTAACAGATCGAACAACCAAACCATATAGTGAGTTGTGATATAGGAAGCTTTGAGTAAGACTCAGAATTAAGTTTTGGTTTTGTAGCTATTAAATAAGAGATGTTCAATATGGGTCTTTTTTGAATAGTATGCCTCAGATATAGTGATTTGTATCTGCTGCAGTGTGTAATTGAGCTTATTTTTACTACTTAAAAAACTGGAATAATTTCTTGCATTTCAGAATTCCTCAGAACATGAATTCTACCTTCCAGTTAGCTAAGTCTCCAAGTATAAAATACCTTAATTTTGACCTCTTAATGCCTAACTTACCCTAATTTTGATGCCGAGTAAATACCTACTTAGCTTTAATACATTCCTGTTTAATGTGAGGTTGCTTTGAAAAGTGAATATTGAATATTGTAATCTAATTTGTAAGATCATAAGGAAAACATTTTGCCTCTTTGAAGTTTTATAAATTGATCCCTTTTTATTTAATATCAAGGGAATGAGTCTAAGAAGGCTAGGTGAGATGAGAAGGGCTCTAAGTGGTTTTCCCCAATAACTATACAATGCTTTCTAAGGTTCATTCCGTGTTATTCAGACACGTATGGCCACAAAACGAGTGAGGAATTGACCTTGTTTTCCTGATTTTCCTCCTGTATCTGAAAATGGATGGGCAGGTGTAGCAGAAGGTTTATGTTCAGATCCCTCCAGGCTCCCATTTTTCTTGGTTTCCCATTTTCTCCTGAATGCTTCCTCTGACAGTTGGAGAATGGTTGCATTGGCATTACCCAGAAAGCAAAGAAAGCTGTACTAATGTGTGGCAAAAGCATTCCAGAGAGAAGACTGTGTTGCGTCTGGTTCCTGTGAGTTCCTTGGATAAATGGAGTTGCAGTGGGAGAGCTGGAAATCACCTGATTTGCTGTAATGCACTATCTGGGGAAAAGATGTGGGAAATACTTGGATGGCAGCAAAGCTGTCTATTTAGTGGAGCTCACTTGAGTGAAGTAAAGTAGTAAAGATCAGAATGTCTAATAGCGCTACTACCAGCACAGTCTCAGAATTGACTAGAGTTCACTAGTTTAGAATTGACTAGTGACTTTAGATGTTCTGAGCTTTGTGCTACCAAATGGTATATTTCTAAAAAACTATTTATGGAGAACTGATATTTCATGTTTCTGAAAGTTAGATTGATTTTAAAGGAGTCAGGTTTTCAAATTCTGGCTTCATGCTTAAAGGATCTAGTCCTGTATATCCATGTACTTTAATATATGTTCACAGTGCTTTTTCATAGACTTGCTTAGCAGTAAACAGAATAAATTGCTTTAATGATGTTTTTCTTCTTGTTTTTCACTGGAGGCAGGTAATACACCTTCTTTACATTAGTAATTGAAACACAGTGAGTTTTAATTGTCAGATGTCACCAGATACTTTAACATGAGTATTTGCAAACATAACTGTGATGATGGTGAGGCACTGGAACAGGTTGCCCAGAGAAGTTCTGGATGCCTCAGCTCTGAAAGTGGATGGCGCTTTGAGCAACCTGGTCTAGTGGAAAGTGTCCCTGTCATGGCAGGAGGGTTGGAACTAGATGATCTTTAAAGTCATTTCAAACCCAAACCGTTCTATGACAACATTAGTTCTGCTGAAATCCATAGAGGTGTATATGGTTGTAGTTACAGTTGCTTGAATTGAGCTTGCATTGAGTACTTCTGAAAAGAGCATTTGTTTAATGTTGGAACATATTCCATATATTCAACTAACAGTTGAGACAATTTTTATTATTTTTTTTTTTTAAAAGCCCATGTCATATCAGAGCTGGCATAGGGAAAAGTTTTGATTGCTTTGATATTTGGGTCATGATAGTGAAAAAAAGGCTTCTGACTTTGCAAATTATGCTAAACTAGGAGAAACAACACAATTAAGTTTTGCACAAAAGAACTTACATTAGTTAAGTATTCAAGCTAATAACTGCCAGGTGTAGTTAAATGCAAATATGTAATGTTACTCTGGGGCAAGAAGCAAATTGAGGGTATCTACTGCATGGAAAGATCTTGGAGCTTGCTGACCAGCAGAGTTACAGAAGGATCTGTTAGAAGAATACCTGGTGTATAAAGTTTTGTTTCAGTACAGCTGTACTGTAGCTGGGGGAAGAAAGAAAAGGGAGAGTTATATACATAAATAAGTTGAAGTCATAGAAGTTGTTAACTCATACATACATGGGGACATTCAAAGTTAAACTGAACTAAGCATTTTTATATTAATCATATTAAGTCAATATGTATATAACACTTGTTCCTTGTCTCCATTCAGTATATTTCACTGAATTACCATTTTATTTCTTAAGAAATATGTGTACACATATATTTTAGATTTCATTTGGTTTCATATTCCTGAGTTTTCTTATACTGATGTGACCTGAGATCAAATCTGGCAAATTAAGGTGTACTCTGTGTGTATGTTTGACAATAGTTACTTTATGTGCTTAAGACATAGGTTCACATTATCTCCAGTGAAAACGCAGACAGGTTAAAAATACTGTTGTACCTTCTTGCCAAATAGTGGACTTAACCTGCTGTATGTGAAGATGTTATTTTGAAGAGGATAATAGAAAGTAAATAATATAATAAAAAATGTGATGTACTATTCTTTCTGGGGGGAGCAAGAATATGAAACATGTTGAACAACAGGGTGGAAAGAGAGGAGTCCATATTTTAATGGAGTCTAGGAAAATGGAATGTCTGGGATTAATCTGGTCATAAATTAGGTTTTCCTACTCTCATAGTCTGTGCTCATTGGACTTACTAATATGTGGTAATCCACTCTCTCTGTATGGCACCAGGATGAAAAAAGGACTGTCTTTGCCTGCAGAGCCCAGCGCCATCCATTTTCCAACCCACCCCTCTTACAGTCCAAAAAGTGATTGCACATTGCACTCCATTTCTAAATATGATCTACTTTCCCCTTCATCAGATTTTGCGTTTGCTGGAGAAAACACAAGAACTTAGAGTCTGTTTTTGGTGTACTGGGCTTGACTTTATTGGTGATTCAGAAAAATGGGCTCAGATTGGCTGTCAGTGAAAAAGCTCAGCTTTCTGCTGTGAATAATCAACAGTTGGCCAGCAGCTGTGTGTGGAAGGGCTCAACAGTAGAGCCTTGTTGTGGAAAGCTAGTGTTTTATCATCCATATAATTGGTGTCTGAAATCCATCTGCAGCCATGTGTCAACAGATAGCTGAGGTTAGAAATTAAGTCTCTAGCAGTAATAGCCAATTCCTGGAGAAAACATAGGTGTTATAAGAATATGATAATACTGTAGCTGATGTTAAACCAGCATTAGAAGTCAGGGGGAAGGACAGAAACTCAAGCCAAGGTTTTATTCCAGGAACCTTCACCAAATTCTAGCTTAAATGTATGCTGTCTGCCTATGCTAACTTATTGCTGTCTTACTTTGAGGCTGGTGTAGCATGAAGGAAAGAAATCGTAAAATGTCCATGGTGCAAAGGAGTAATTTTAATTCTGGCATAAAATCTGAGACACCTAATATTAACCTTATGAAGTTAATCTTGCATGCCCTTATACACAGTTCTTTAACATTAGACACTGGGGCAGTGGCGGGGGGTGGCTGTGGTAGGTGCTGGTCTTTTTTCCTGCTCTTTATTTGTGATCATCTTAACTGAATTCTGTGTTCAGTCATTTCTGAGGTTACTGTAATAAAATTTGTTTGGCTTGGAATTCTTGCTCTTTGCTTGTAAGTAGCCAGTTCCCTGTTATCCCTCTCTCTTTTGTTGAGGTTGGTTTGGGGGTTTTGGGAGGGGATTTTGTTTGGGTTCTTGTTTTATTTTTTGTTGGGTTTTTGTTGGGTTTTTGTGTGTGTGTGTGTTGGGGTTTTGTTTGTTTGTTTGTTTGTTTTGGTTTTGTTTTTAATTATTTTCCCAAGCTTGGTGAATGTTGTTTCATGGCAGACAGCTTGCATGCCCTGTCACCCTGCCATTCTAATTCTTAAACTGAAACTTTTGGGTTTATGTTTTTATATATCATCTCTGTGTATATGCTGTCTTTCCCCTCTGTTTGTCAGAAAGATTAATGTGACACTAGTATATTACCACAGCATGGCGCAGGATTGTATTAGCTAGTTCTTGTCTCACTAGAAAGGATCCCTATTCCTTTATTGTATGTTTTGTTTGAATTTGTTGACACTATGAGTAGAATCCCACTGAAGGAAAAAATTATCTCTTTGGAAAGCTAACAAAGGAACAGTTCTATATAACAGAAGTGTCACAGAAAAGTGGTCATTGTTTTCATTGTTTGCACCTTTAGACTAAAAAGCCAAAATGAATCCAGTCATTACTGCAATTTTTGTATACTACAGTCACAGTAGTTGAGAGTACTTGCATAAGTGGACAGACAGGAAAATAGTAAAACACATTAGTATAAATATACTAATTTGGGGTATATACTGTTTGAATTCTGAACTGGAGAAGCATGGGTCTCTATTTTTCACACTTAGGTAGAATGACAGAATAATTCAACCTCTATTTGTGAGAGTGCTAACTGAAGCTGGTGAGCCACGGCCTTTCATTTAAGAAATAAAGGTATGAAATATGAAATAAATATGAATATGAAATAAAGGTATGTCGCTCAGTAAAAAAACAGTGCATGTAGCTGAGGAGTTTTGCTGAATAATTCTTAGGAGAAATGAGGGAATGACACAAAGGTGAAAATGAGGCAAATACTCATGACTTTGTGTAAATAACTACTTGAAGTGTGAATTCAGACACTGCTTTGGAGAGCTCTTTAGATGGAATAGTAGATGATGATAGTAAAGAACAGAAAACAATTGCTGTCTGTGTTTTGTTGTGCTAAGTGGAACTTAAACACTCTCTGTAAATAAGCAAGATTGCATCAGACACCAAGTTCCGTCATCTGTTTCCTTCCTTAATCAGAAGAAAACTTGAGAACACTTTAATTTTATGTAGCTGTTTAAGTCAACTGTAGTTGAGCTGATTCCATCTTTAGGAACAACCAACTCTTTACCTGCTACAATAACTTAAGGTAAGGATTGAGAAAACAGGTTCATCATTGTTTGAAGCATTCCATCTCTGATCTAAGTAACTGCCAAGGGATCTCTAGAGAACTTCTCGTTTATGTTTATTTAGAACGCCAGGAGCACCTTAGTCTATTAGGGAAACAGTTATTAAGTCCACGCAGTGCATTCTAACTCACTTTTGAAAGATTTGCACCTCCTTCCACTGAAATTTCAGAGAAGCCAGTTTAGGTATTGGATGCGGGAAGGACTGAGCATGCCTCTTGCATCTAACTTAACACAACTATTCAGTAATAAGAGTTATAATTCTCAAAAAATCCCTTAGTCAAGTTGAAACTAGGAAGAAATTTATTCTTCCAGAATGGGATATTGGGTTTTTATGTTTTCATAAGCTTAGCTAATTTTGAAGGTGTAGATAATACAGTCTTACATCTGGCTGACTTAAAAGTACGACAGTACAGCATAGGTGAGGAGCAGAATAATGATCTGTGTCTACTAAAAGTGTTGTTTCCTGTACTATTTTGACTTTTAGTGTATGTACGGGTACTTAAAACTTGTTACGTAATTCGCATTTAACATCTATTTTTCTTACTTAACTCTGCTTTAAGACTGTTTTCCTACTTCTGTGCGGTTCTTATGGGAGTGTGTTAATTGTGTCCATATTGTGTGTATTTCTAGCACATAGACATTGGGTGTTCTGATTGCATTTTTTTTTGGTTTAACAGTGGTAGAGCTAGCTCAGACCTTACTCAGTTTCTTAAAAATGAATTGTGAATGTTTCTGTCATATAGTCTCATAGTAAAAGTCTTTTCCTTATACGTGATTAGAATTTCTCATGATTCAGCTTACATCTGTTATCTTGCCTCCTCCAAGCATGCAACACTATGAAGAGCCTGGCTGCACTGTGATGAGCTCCTTTTTTGTTAATAGTAGCATTATAGATACTTCACTTGTAAGGTTGACTTCATTTTTTTGTGGTTCTGATACCAGAAAGGTGTTGGAGGCAATTCATCCCACGTGTCTAATCTCTGTTATAGATGTGGGTACTTGAGAAGGTTTAGAAAGAACTTATCAATGTTTATAAGTATCAGTTGGAGAGTGCAAAGAAGATGAACCTGTACTGTACTCAGTGGTGCTTGGCAGGAGAATAAGAAGAGACAGTGGGCATAAAATGAAACATACAAATTCCATCTGAACATAAGAAAACAGTTTTTTATTCTGAGGAAGGTCTGGAATGGGAGGGTTTGGGGTTTTTTATTATTTGGAAAAAATATCGAATAATCTCATATAGATAAGTAAGTTTTCCATTATGATAAAGAGATGAGATGCAAGTTAATGGAAGCCAACTGAACTAAAATACTGTTGGAAGAAACCAATTTTTTTAACCATATGTTCTTAATTAATTGCCTTTTATTCAGATCCATATATCTATTGAAATTAGAATAAAAATCTTGATGTTATTGTTTCCTTCTGTGAATGCACTAGGTCTAATTACTTCAGTAACATTAAACATTTCAGTAAAACTTGTGGGTTATGCCCCCAATCAGTTCCTATTGTTCCAGTAGGAAAAAAATTTAAGTATTCTGAGTCATCATATAACCAAAAATTATTCTTGTTTTTTTTTATTATGTATCAAATTTTTATATAGCAAGCAAGGCAAGTAGAAGTTTATTCAGTTATAAAACAAAACAAACTTTTTTTTTTTTTACCATTCAGTTTCAGACCAAACTAAATTTTCCACAGAATAAAGTAATTTGAAAACGCACTCAAATTTTTAGAAGCATTTTAAGATTTATGGCTTGTAACTGAAGATATTCAGAATTAAAGATTAATTACTAAATTGCAAAATTAGTGTTTATTGAAGGATTGCCAGGTATTTCTAAGATGGTATTTAACTCCTTTATTTACAGACAAAAATGTATCCTGAAGTATCAACATTCTGTGCTACTATTACTACTGTGATTCAGAACTAATGAACTGATTTATCTAGATGGAAGGTTTCTGGAAGACTGAAGCCAGTATTTTTGTTGTAAATAGACCATCCTTCCATGTTACCTTGATCAGCTAGAGCTCAAGCACAAGAGAGCAGGGCCACCAGGATGATCAGGGGAGTGGAGCACCTCCCATATGAAGATAGGCTGAGAAAGTAGAGGCTGTTCAGCCTGGAGAAGAGAAGGCTGCATGGAGACCTCGTAGCAGCCTTCCAGTATCTGAAGGGGGGCTGTAGGGATGCTGAGGAGGGACTCTTCATTAGGGACTGTAGTGATAGGACAAGGCGTAACGGCTTAAAACTTAAATGGGGGAAGTTTAGATTGGATATAAGGAAGAAATTCTTTACTGTAAGGGTGGTGAGGCACTGGAATGGGTTGCTCAAGGAAGTTGTGAATGCTCCATCCCTGGTGTTGTTCAAGGCCAGGTGGGACAGAGCCTTGGGTGACATGGTTTAGTGCGAGGTGTCCCTGCCTATGGCAGGGGGGTTGGAACTAGATGATCTTGAGGTCCTTTCCAACCCGAACTATTCTATGATTTTGTGATTCTATGTGTCACCTGTGATCGACTCCTGTGTACACAAAGCATGAGATATAAAGGAAATAAACTACAGTATAGAATAAGCATCAGAATTGAAACCTCTGACCACAGGAAAAATGTTTGTACTTGTTTCATTCTGTACACAAGCCATAGATGCCAGCAGTGAGTAAGGTGTACAGACGTCTTTTTTTCCCAAAAAGTTCTTTCTACTTCATTTGGTGGTTTTAGTAATTTCTTAGTTCACTTGAACATCAGAATTCATTGGGGACATCTTACACAGAAACTGAATCAGCATGTACACTTCAGGGCATAGGACATCCACAGTTTCTCTGGGCAACCTGTTCCAGTGTCTCAGCACCCTCAGTTTCACTGGAACTTGTGAAAATGAGGTATTATACATATCAACAGCCTAGATTATATTTCAAGTATGAAACTCATGGTTGGAAGTGTCTAACTTCTAGGGTTCAGTTGCTAAAAGATGCATCAATATCTGTATCTATAGTAGACTGATTTGATGAAAAAAAAAAAAAGATAATCTTTGAGTAAGAAGAAGTCTGGCTCAGAAGCATCTGGTACTATCAAGTTTCCTCTTTCAGCCATGAAAGAGATAATCAAGCTCTGAGATAAAAGATTGCGTTTGGATTTTAGAAACATTTTTAGGTGAAAGTGAATTTTTACTCTTCTCTTATTATTTCTCTGTGGTGACTCTGTAGGGTAAGTTTTCCTGTACTGATAAGCTTTGCTAGGAAATCACTTGGTGATGATTTCACTTATTAAATTTTGAAGCTTTGATATTGTGGGCATTAAATGTAAATGAGGTTTTATTCAGGCTTTTTGGTTTTGATGCATTTCCCAGAAAATTAACTGCAAATACAAATCAATGTACTCAGGATTAGAGGTAAATGTATAAATGGAGGTAGATGTTCTTGAGGAAATGTCTTTAACCTAAACTTGAATTTTTGTTTTTCTAAAATGTTTTTTGAAACACCATTACTGTAATTATTTCTTCAAAGAGAGGAGGAAAAGATGCTGTCTTCCCGCCCCACCCCAAGCCACTGTCATAGAAGCACCATTAACATATTTTTTTCAATATTGTTTTGTGAAAATATTTTTAGAAACTTTATAAATGCACTTAAACTCTCCCCAGATGTTGTTAAGTGTTTTTTACATTGTGGGATTTATTTTCAGGAAAATTGAAGCAAAATATACATATACAGCAATATTACAGATGTATGCTGCTTCCTGTTGACGCTGTGTAAAATTTTACCAGATTGCCTTCTGTTTCAAATAGATTGTAAAAAATATTTTTTTACATTTTACATTGACTTGGTTTTAGTTTGCCCCTGTTTTCCTCTGATTATCCTTTTGGGACACTGAGTATGGCTTCAGGCAGCACCTTTTCCGCATTTACTAATTGGTAACACAGCAATGAAACTGAAAATGCATTTCTTAAAATGAAAAATCAAAAAAGACAGTGTAAGGCACAGATGTAGCATAGCATACAGTATTACAGGGCACCTGCTAGTTGCTGATATTTATGTGTTTGAGCAGTTGGTGGTACTTAAAACTGACATGACACATTGAGATTCATCAGTTTGACAGCAAGTCCCACAGTCCATGCTGTCAGATAACAGAAACACTGATAAAGTCTAGTTGGGAATGAAGTGCTGTAGCTGTAATTGTGACAGATAGTGATCCCTACCACTTCTACAAGCAAATAAATATATAAACTTCCTGTTACACACCTTTTAATAGCCTAAATGTAATGCAGTTGAGCTCTTTTTCATTGTCTGATAAATATAAATGAAAAACTGTATTGGTTTTGAAATCTTGCTTTTTTGTCTTTACTCTGTTCTTCAGAATGAGCTACATTAGAAGTGTTCCAAGGACCTTTAATAAATGTGGGAGTATTTTGAGCTGTTTCACTTGGTGATCTGTTTTGAAATGATACATACACAAAGTCAACAGTTTGCAACTTCAGGCAAGGAACTAATTTTGAATAGAGACTTCACTGCTAGATTTAGTAGCATCAGCAGTGGTAAAGAACAGTGCGTAGTTTTTTCAACAAACAAAGGTACCCTGGAGGTACTCCACAATAATCTTTTATTTATGTTTATGTTTATATATACACTTATATATACACTTTCACTTACCAACTTTCAAATTATAGTTGATGAATAAATATGCCACTTACTACTGGAGCAAAAGTAGACTTTTTACTTAGACTGAAGTATTTTTAAATGGCTCAGTGCAGGGCTATTTAGAAGTTTACATATTTTAGATGTGAAATTTTACCAGGTGTGCTTTAATTGCACGTTCTTCAATCCCAATCTCCTTTTTTTTAATTGTTATTTCCTCCCATCTATGGTGACCTATACAGATACTGCTGTGGCACAACATTGCTCTTAAGATAGTTATTATAACCATCTTAGGATAGTAATTAAGTAACACAAGTCAATATTTTCAATAGAATCCTAAATCACACCTGTAACTCTTGTTTTGTTTTTTTGAAGCCCTGAAGATGTGTCACAGGATAGATTATATCTCATAGTTATTACTACTGGTTATCCATATTGCACACTGTTAGAATTGTAGATTACTATACTTTTAACTAGTCGGCTGTAAAGGTTTTTCAGCTGTTCTAAGAGACTTCTGATGCTTTTACCACTTCTCATAACTTTGATCTCTGATTAAAATTACATAATATTAACTTGTTTTCTGAAATTCTTGCTGCTGTATAATTGTTTCTAAGTGCATCAAAAACTAGAATGAAATTTATATTCTTATAACTTAATTAAAATTTTGGTTTACTACAGAATACTAAGCGTAATTTTCATGATCAGATGGTGATATGGAGCTTTTTATTAAGCTTCAGAAAAGAATGCACACAATTTAATTACAAATAAAAGATTCAAGCCAGACTTAACTTCACACTTGACTTTACAATTCTTTCCTTAAGCTTATCTCTTTGCTCAAATGTCTCGATATTCAATAACTTTTCCATACTGTATTCACAAATGTGTCAGTTTTAATGGGAAATATTCACAGTATCTGTGGATAGGTACACTTCCTCTCATTCTGGACTGAGGTCAAATCAAGTAAATCGCTGTGTCCAAGATCATGGAATTCATTAAGCTTTTATATAAAGATGTAAATACAGTTTGTTCCCCCAAGGGAGGAGACTTCCTGTGTGTGCACTGAGGAGTTCACATGTGTAGTAGCTCTGATGTAGGATGTATTGAAGCTGTTGTTGATGCACTTTACCACTCAGTGTCAGCATACATGGCAACTTCATGTATATCTGCTAACGTTATTATTATTGTAGCTGTTAACATTAGCTCTTACGGGGTTGTTTTGTTTATAAACTGTATTTTATGCTAGTAGAAGATGTCAGTTTTCAACAAAAACAGATGTAGACTGGAAGTGTAATCCCATGCTTCCTCCAGAGATAATGCTCTCTGAGAGCTATACAAAAACAATTCTTGAATTACCGAAAGTGAGGAATTTTGTAGTTTTTCAGAAAAGACGTGCTTTTATGTACATTATTAATACTTACTGTTTTTTACCTGGTTGTATTTAATTTTTCATTTTATGGAAGTGCTCTGAAAATGTTCCATAGGTAAACAAATGCCAGGAATGCCATGTCTTCAGGGTAGGTGGAGAAGAAGACTTAAATTCAAACTGCAGTTTGATTGTATGCTAAATAATAACTTCCAGTAAAGACTCCTTCCATTTAATTATATGCAGTTCCAGAATATTTGAGAACACCTATAGTGACCATTAGTAGTGTCCAAGTTAGCCCATGTTGAAGCACCTGGCACTCTTTTATAAATAGTGTTTGGTATATTAGCTTTTGGATTTAATCTTATGAGGGTTAGATGATCTAAACTTCTTAAAGCTTACTGTTCTGCTTCTTTCAGGGAAGATTTAGAGAAAGAGAAGGTGGTTTGTTTTTTGGTTTTGGGTTGTGGGGTTTTTTTTGTTGTTTGTTTTTTGTTTTTTGGTTTTTTTTTTACTATGTTCCTGCAACCATTTGTTCTTTTTAATTTAGTTTTATGCAAGGAAGTTCTTACTCAGGGCAAAACTAGCTTTACAAAAAACACTGTGCTTCTTTCTTACATCCTCATGAAAAGGTGTTAGATTTTCGCACAGAGATAACGTCCTTTGTGCAACAGTCTCAAACAGAAGTATTAAATTTAACTGGTAGCTTTCTTGTGACCTTTTTTATTGATGCTTTTTTTAAAAAACATGGTTAGTAATATACTGATATTTAATAAGTGGCTGTTGATGTTGCATGGGGCTCAAAGGCTTTTTGTTCTTTGTTCTCTGATACAAGATACCGTGTGTGAGGCTACTGATTGACAGCACTGCTTGCTATAACATTTTCTATTTTGCTGTGGTCTGTGGTGTAGTTTAGGTAGGTCTTCAGATATTTCGTCAGGATGCAGCCACAATACCTTGGTTTAAGGAAATTAGCTTCTTCCATTCTTTTATTTTTGGATCATTTTATGTTTACCTGCTTCAACATACATTTCACAGAGGACAACAGTTACAATCAACAAAGTATGCTAACTTTAGAAGCAATTACTGGAAGCCAAAAATGGGGCATAAAGTTAGCTAAATAATTCTCAGAGAGCAAATGGCGTATTTACAATGTTGATTAATCATGCTTTACTTAGAAAGTAATTAACTGATCATATGTGCCATTATGTTCTACGTGTCCTATATGTACCAGCTTTACAGTCAAACAAAGATCACGTTATACTAGAAACTCTTCTAATGTAATTTAGATGAACTTTAACATTTTCCATTTATTACAAATGATCATTAAAAATACATATGTAAAAACTACAAGTTGAAAAGACCTTAGTGGCAGTCCTGCTACTGTTCAGACAGAGCAGACAGCTCTTAAAGCACAAGGAGACTGAAACTGATACACCTTGGTTTTGTTGTGCAGGTTACTCCTTCCCTCTCATATGTCCAGCAGAGGGACTTACTATCTTAAATACATGAAAGCAATAGGTTTTCTTCAGCTTCATCTCCTGATAATTGCTGTGGAATCCCAAGATCACAGAGGAGGAAATGGTGAATGGGAAAAGTGGAGATGAATGATACATGTTTTTAAAAGGGACCATGATCTTTTCTCACCTGGCCAGATAGAATTTTCCTGATTTCTGGGAGCTGGGCCACAGGGAAAGGAAAGTCCCAGAGATTTCATTAAGCTATTGCTTTTACTGTGTATTCAGTGGATTTAATAAGAGTCTGATTTAAACAGAGAGGAAGGAATTTCATGAAGACGATCATCAGGCTTCTGACACTGGCTAATTTGTTTCAGACAGGTTCTGAAAAGTAATCATCCCTCAAATAAGCCTCTTAGAGGATGATTCTCCATCTGACAGTTTATTTGAATTTGATTTCTTTAATCTTAAAAGACTATTTCTGGATCTGCTCCTCACCTACCCCAATGTCTGTTTCTCTGCTCATATTTTCCTTTGGAGGTGGAAAATATTTGGAGAATAAGAGTAGCAAGGCAACTTGTCTGTGGATTTTTGCTGTCATTTTACTTGCAGGCAAGTGAAAACTTGAAGATTGACTCTCAGCATGGGTGGTTATGGATAGCATGCTGCAAGTATTCCTCAGCAGAATATACTTCATTATAGCTGCAACCAAAATCTCAGTCAAGAGATGCATTTTGAAGAATACATACCAACAAAGTGACAAGGCATTTAAAAAACCCCAGAAATTTGCAGTGGAAAGGTGAAATAAAATTATCAGAACCAGGGGGAGCTCTCGCTCAGTGCAACTTCATCAAATTTAAATATAAAAGCTTTCTAACTCTGTGGAAGGTTTCAGTTAAAAAGTTTTGGTAGATTTTCTTCTTTTTTTTTTTTTTTCCACTATGTCTGGATTTGGATTCTTTATTTAACTCTACTGTGTTTTCTCTCCAGACCACTTCATAGTTCATTTGCTAATTAGGAAACTAAAAAAAAAGAAAGCCCAAAAAGCAGGGAAAGAATACAGTCTTTAAAATGAGATCTTACATATTTTTTCCTAAAGTCTTTTTATTGTATTAAAGGGGTCCAGGGGATCTTTAGTTTGTCACTAATGGAAAAGAAATTTTTTTTAGGCTTGAAAATAAGGTCTGTGTAGGTTTTCAAGTATTCTTTTCTTCTAAAGCAGGTTTACAATAACACTGTCAGATGTTTTTCCCAGCAGAGATACAGAGTTTATGCTGAGTAAGACATTAATAGGATAGACAAGTGTCTGGGCAGGAGAGCTGCCACACCACATGCAGTATCCAGACTAAAATCAGGAGTATTTATAGTGGGAAGGGTCGCACCACAGTTACTTAGAAACAGTCTGCTGTGACGGATTGCAGCCTTCTCTATGTGCATTGACTTCTTACCAAGTAACACTCCTTTTGGAACAGGACTTATTGATGCAGATAGCAGCTGTGGATACTTTTATTACCCTAGTAAGGTAGACAAGGTAATTCAAGCTTTCTGGGTCAGATCTAACCTCTATTACCAGAAGTGTGGTAATAAAATAAAAAAAAATAAAAAAAGTGCTAGACTTTACAATATTTTAAAGCCAGTTACCTTTACCAGCAGCATCTTCTATTGCATTCTTGTCCTAAGGATATTTTTAAAATGCTAACCACAAACTATTTTTTAATGAATTTTATTGTTTTTTAATTCATTTCATTTACTAAATTTGGACATGGTTTGTAAATGATCAAAAATGTGCTTGGATATGGTACTGTTCCTCATGGAGTGAGGTTTTGCTCTCTGTAGAGGGCTTTCAGTCACCTCTGGTAGTTCTACTAATGTCTTCACCATCTGAATATTTCTTTCACAAAAGATTCACTTTCACTGATGTATTCTGTTTCATTACCTACTCAAATTAAACAGACTGTTCTTAATTAGTAGTAAGATTTGATTACCAGCTACTCCAGGTTTGTCCTCCCTGCACATAAGGGGCTTTACAAAACAGTTGAATCTCAACTGCTGAAGGGAAACTTTTTTTTTTAATTTATTTATTCACTGTATTATACTATGTGTTGAAATATTCCAGTTTGGGACTGCTGGGGGGGGGCAGTACAAATGCTAAAGACTTCTGCCTACAAGAATTATAATCTCAGCATGAACTAAGAGATGACAGATGGATACAAACCAAGGGGAAGCAATATGAGGAAACAGTGAGATGGTAGAAGGTAGACATTCAGCAAAGGAGCAACTGACTTCTGAAGGGCAAGAAAACATTGGGCAATAAAATAGCTTTGCTAATACTTTCTGGAATGTTTTGTGTGGAGAAGAGCACCGTAAGAGAAAACTCTGCAATTCTGCTGCAAGTAAAGGAGCTGACAATAGAAAAAAGGATGGATGATGATAAATGAAAGATGGCAGCAGACAAAGGTAGATTATGAAGCACTGAAGAAAATGAGGTGAAGCGGAAGACAGTTCATATGTTTGGCCTGTATTGTGATAGCTTCAAATCCTTTTAACTTTTCTTCTTTTAAAGAATTACATTGTGGAACATTGGGGTTAAAGCACCCATCCTACATACAATATGTTAGTTTGCCAGAAAAGTTGTATTAATCTGGCAAAGTATTTTCTGTTATCTTTCGGTTGCACTAACTACAGGATCCAAATGATTTAAAGATCGAAGCCTCCTGAGAATACATCTGGCTCTTTCCTTTTGTATCTCAGGTTGTTGAAACTTTCACTCTGAATAGCTACTGCCATGCTTAATTAGCAAGCAGATCATAAGCAAAACTGCTTCTTCACCAACTGTGACCAGCAGGTATTGACAAGAAAGCCATGTAAACTCTACAAATGACTGCTGGTGTGCTTAAAACAGCAGAAAAATATGTTCACTTCAATGTCCCTGGAGCATTTAGCTTTGTATGTTAGACAGCAGTTTTTACTGGAAATACAAGCACAAGGCTTGTGAACCTGCAAAAATCTATAGATAATGTTCCAGCTGTTTGAGAAAGCCCATGCTCACTTTTTGGTAAAGTGTTGGTAATATTTAACTGGACAAGTTCAAAATGTTTTTCTAGGGGATAGAAAAAACCAAGAGATTGTTCATTTTTCAACTTTTCAGAATAATTTTTGATCTATTTTTGGTACCTTCCAGGTATCAGGACTAAAGCCTTAAAGCAGTCATTTTCCCGGAATAGCAAGACCTTTGTCTCTCTACCACCATGAAAATTTTAATTTGTCCAGTAAAAAAAAAGAAGTCTCAGTTAATCTGTATTAAATTCTGAATTCTGGAAAGAATTGATAACTTCACAAATAAAATCCTGCTGTTTCTTATGTTGTTAGTAGAGAATTAATTCTACATCCTAATTACAAGCAACTGGAATTCTCAAATTATGCTTGCAAATAAACTGTAATATTGACCCTTCAAGTCAGGATGCAGACAAGTGTCAAGAGTCAGCTAACTTAACCAGAGAATCTGCATTTGTTTATCATTGAATCCTTTGGCTTTGATGGACCTAGGCCTCCCTGGGAATACTTTGCATTATAATGTGTATTTAAACCAAAGCCCACCAATGGCTTAGTGTGTATATACATACGTATGTGTACATGAAAACATCTTGATCATTCTGTATAAAAATAATATAAAAGATACATAAATTTATTTAGCATACAAATTATGCTCTATTGGACAATGCAATGTATTTATACCTTGATTAATCATGAAGTCCTCTGTACCTGATTAATTTAAGAGCACTTGTGATCAGTTATGCAGAACTTCTTTTTATGAAATTGAAAACCAGCATACATTTTGTATGCCTAGGCAGAGAGATATTCATGCATTATTATCTGCATGAATTCATAAGTGCCATATTGTCCATTAAAACTACCAAGGAATTAATCTTGCTGACCAGTTTCAATAAGAACTTTTTGCCATAGTAAATAGGAGGTGCAATTTGTAGGAATATTTTTGTAGATTACCTAAGGAAGCTGTGGAAGTTCCATCACTGGAAATTTTTTATGATCAGGTTATACAAACATCTGTCAAGAATGGTTTCGATAAAGTTCATCCTGCCTTGGGACAGAGAGGCAAGGCTAAGTGACACCTTGAGGTCCCTTCCACCTCAGTTTTCTGTGATTCTGTGGTATTATGATGTATATATATAAATATATATTGTAGATATATTTATAAATGTTATTTATAAAAGCTTAATTGTACTATTTTATCTGAATCCTGTTTCTTAAACTTGGGGGATTCACATGTATAAGTAGGAAGGAAAGGAGAATGGTTCCAAATTAATTATGAAAACTTGAAATACCATTTAATTGGATGCTGCATTTTAAGTTCTACCTTGAGACTGATAAAGGACAAAGAGCAAGGAAGAGATAAAAGCAAAGCAGCATAGAAGAAGACTTGAAAGTTTGCTAAATCAACCTTACTTAGTAAAATGTTTTAAATAGAATACATCTGTAAAGACAGGACAAAGTATTCTTCCTACAAGTTTATGAGGAGGAAAGTGTGGCATTGCCTTGAGCAGAGACTGGAATGTTAGAACTGACATCGGAGAGGTGGGTTTAGTGTGAAGTCCCAACTATGCAGGGTGCTGAGAATTCACAGTTCCTATTAAGTTCAGCACGTTCTTAGGGAGTGTAAAAGAGCTGCAATAACAAGTACCAATTTACACAGCAGATCATCTCATGCTACAGATACCCCTTTTGGGTATATAACTGTGGATGAAAGAGCTAGTACTCAAAAGGTAGGCTGCTTCAAGGAAATAACATTTATTGAAGAATGTTTCTTTTATTTCTAGCAGACAATGATAGCATGTTTGGCAGAGTTGTTAGCTTTTGCTAATTGGTGATATAAATAATGTGCTTGTTCAGACTGTTCTTCTGTGAAATTCGTAGAAATGTATGTTTGCAGCCTCTTACTGTATGCCTTGTCCTGTTCATGGAATGAATGGTACAGTTCTTTAGGACTTCAAAACTATGGATGGCAGCAACAATATTTATGCCTATTCAGCTATGCCTGCAATTTATTACCAACTTTTCAAGCTCAAAAACTGAAAACCCAAGGGAGATGGTAATTAAAGTGGAGTTGAAAAGGTGTACAGTTTTGTAAAATGTTCTTCTTTTGAGAAAAGGATTGAAAAGCTGGTGGATAAGGAGGAGAAAACACAAGTTTCCTGAAGTGGTGTGGTCTAATGATGGAAATAATGGTACTCAGACAAATCCAGTACTTGACTGTACTTCTCCCAGAGCCCAGATCAGTGTCCTAACAGAGGCTTATCAAACATTTTTTTAATTAAATAGCATTTGTGTTAAACATAAAAATGTTTCAGTTGTGGTTTTCTACAGAAGAAACATTAATTTGAAAACTTCTGAATTTATGTGGCTTTGCAGTAGTGATTTCTAGTACATGTTGTAGCTACAATTAATATAGCTTTGTTTCTATGAGAAGCACAATGTGGCTTCTCGCATCCAAACTAGGCTAAGCTTGCTAGAATTGACTGAATTGACTGATCTTAGAACAGCAGTACTTGCACTGGTAGAACAGAATTCTGGTATCTTCACCTTTGAAGTGTGCCTTAACCATAAGTCATTTTTCAAGCCTAGTAACAATTTATATCTGTGTGTATGCATGTCAGGGTTTGTTACTTTTTGGTCACTTGAGGACATCTAATATTTTGGGTAATGGGACTCCCCATGAATATTACTGAGTTCTGGTTTTTTTAAGTTAATATTGTTTGATATTATTATGTAATATTTCTGTCATTAAAATACGTTTCTACTATTAAACATTAGTTGTTGAGAATGCTCTCTAAATACTACTGTATAATAATAGATTGGAAGTATTTAGGTTTTTGCAACTCACCCATTTTTAGAAATTTCTGCAACATTTGCACATTTAGAACATGAACAACTACTCAATTTATAGAATGCTCATTAAAAATGAAGTAGCAGTTTAGTATAGGAATAGTTAAGAGGTCAATGAAAGTCCCTGCAGCATGGGACTAAAGCATTTCCCTTTATTTGTCATACTACATACCATTTTCCAGCAGTAATATTGAAAACTGGTAGCATGTAGGTAACCTAAGCTATTTGTTACCTCAGATCTACATGCATGATTAACTTTCTTATTCCATGTAGATGTATTAAAGTAATAAGTACCAATAATGGTAAGCACACAAACAAATACTTTCAAAGAAAATAATATGAGAAAATATTTTCTGTTGCCTTGACAAATATTTAACATACATTTTTAAAATTAATTATTAATTTTATATGCCTCTCTTCTTAGCTGTTAGGTGTAGTTGTTATCAGGTGAAGTGTACCTAGCTGCTTCTGTTATTATGGGCTGTATTTGGAGAAGTTTAGCATTTAGGAAAACTTGGACTTTGATATTAAAGGTTGTCTGTTTAGAATGGAAACGTTAAAATATTCTGGAAGTTTCTTAAACAGTTGCCCTATGCTTCCATCTCTATGGAGTCTTCAAATGTTGTTGAGTGTGTATTTCTGAATCAGATTTTTATAATCATTACTGGTTTGAGCCTTTTTGGTTCTGTGTGCTAATTTTTCACAGTTAATCAAGTGTTTAAAAATGTCTTTGCAATTCCAGTGGATTTTGAAAGTGAGCTATTAACATGAGTCTGAAGGTTTATACTGCTGAAGTGAAATCTGAGTGACAGATATAACAGTTCAGTTAAAATATTCCAGGATTTGATGTGGAAGATATGTCAACTGAAAATGTTGCTGAAATCACAGCAAGGTATGGAAATAATTATATACATATTTAGGTTGGTTGTCTTAGAGGATGAAACCTTTGATAACAAAATAATGTAAGCAAACACTTTTAGACTTAAGTATGGCTTTTTATTTCAAGGAATTCTAGTGTGCGCTTATATTCAAAACATGGCTAAGAGTTCTGTTGGATATCTCTACAGTCATGTCTTGAATAGAGAAAAGGTGAAAATGTAGTTCTAAAATTTAGTTGAGATATTGACAACTGCTCTCCAAGAAATAAGTTCTGAGTTACCAAATAGCCTTTTGTAGATTCTGCTTCAAATACGTATTACATGAAAGAGTTTTTATGTTTATCTTCTGATACTGGCAAGGGTTACAGCTGTACACACTTCAGATGTTGTGTGTCAAAAGGTAAGCATTCTATCTTTCTTCAAATTCAGTATTATGTTAATGCTTTTCAAAACACTGTGGAACCCTAAATACATTTCAGGACTCTTGACAAAGGCATAAACTGCTAGCATTTTAATAGCATAAAAGACTATTTTCTTTTGGTTTAGGGAGGGAGAAACAAAGATTGCTATTACTTCCTTACTTTCTGAAGAACGTTGAATTTGTGTGCATTAATCTACTTAAATTTTAAGCAAAGTTTACCTATGACCAGTATACTGAACAGCTTATTTCATTGATTTAAAAATGTGGTAGTTCACATCTTTTATTTGGAACACTCCTTGAATTTTGCTAGTGGAGCAAATTACCTATGTACCACCAATTAGATTTAAAAATAATAAAAATAAAAAAATATAAGTTACATTACACAGAAAAAAATTAGAGTGTTGTTAAAGAAATAGTGAAGTCCTTAGTTATGGCAAACAAGCTTCAGGGATTTGGAGGAGGAAAGGTTCGGTGCAGGTGTAATTTTATTTGCAATATAAAGAAGAATCAGTTTACACAAATTTGTTTTGGGCAAGTTTTGTTAGAGTGGGAATAGAAACAAAACCCTGAAAGCTTCCATTTCAAGGTAGAAGTGGCAGTAAAGTTAAACAGGTTTAAGAATACTCAAAGTCGGATTAAACGTCTTCTTTGTTCAGAACTGCAAAAGGCATATGAGAACATGAGAATGTTCACTGGGTATCAGATCCTAAAGAGGCAGCTAAAGACTTTTTGTGTTTAAAATGGAGTTTTCATGATGTCGTATATTTGAAGTAGCTTCTGGATAAGACAGGTCTTGGAACTGCTCTTGCTATATAAGACTACCACTAAGAAATAATTGTTCAACTTTTCTCTATACTTACGTTCTAAATTCATACAGTATGAATTTTGTTGCATGGGCAGTATACTGTATGGGCAGATTCAACAAGTATTTTGCTAGTTATTACTCCCCCCCATTGTTGGGGTATATATTTCTGTCATTCAGGTGTGTTCCACCCTTTGATTGTGTTCTTGTTGCATATATTAACCAGTTCTCTGAAACATGCTTTCTTCTTTTTTCAATTCTTCTGTAAAACAGAACTCTTTTGGATAGTAATGTACTTTTTTTCTACAGACTGCTAATAACCTGCAAGTACATGTATGTTACTTTTACACAGGTAGTTAAGGGAATGTGGGGAAGCCACTTAAAGAAATACTAAAACCATACATGCAGCAGTTACCTATAATTTGTATGCGATCTTGAAGCTAAAATCTCAAAACAGTTGGTTAGCAGAAATGAAAGACGGAATTGTCTTATTTTGTATTGTTTAATGATACAGGAATACCTCAGACTATTAGTCCTGTTGCTCTCTTTCTGTTCTTCTGTTGTGCTTAGTAGTACTTGTTTCACACATATTGTTGAGGGTTTTTGTGAAGCTTTATATATGATACAGCCGCAAAGCTGCCAGTCTAAAATACAAACACAATGTCATATATGATGGAGGCAATCAGCAGAAGTAGAGACAGAGGAAAGAAAGCTTAGTATGTAAACAATAATTTCAGGATACAATTTAGACATCTTATCTGTGTCTTAATAATGCCTCTGAATCGCAACACATTGTTCAGTATTTGGAATGCAAAATTCAGAAGTTCACATACTGTTGTCATGGATTTTCCAACATCACAGTGTGTGGGCATCCTGTGTGCAGTGAATTTAGATGTATACATGAATTATTGCTTATGCTCTGATGATAGTTTTCTTCATCCACAGCAGAGGAAGCTGTTCGTTCAGGATTTGCAGACATCAGTGGACAGGTCAAGGTAATAGATTCACTCAAAAGCGTATAGAAAAATCAGAGAAGTTGTCAAACAAGGTGTTAGCATGGACAGGTTTGTAAATGTTTATAAGCAAGAGCCTGTCCTATCGGGGAAGCTAGAAGTGGTGCCAATATTTCATATTGCACATGAATAGCATCATATTTTCAGTTTTTCATAATGCCCCAGTTATCAGTTTATTAGAGGAAGCTGTTCTAGGTGAATCATCTAGCTCAAGCTGAATGTTCCTCAAAATTTACCTATTCCAACTATATCTAAGAACTCTTCAAAAATTAAACAGAGAAAAATATGGGTGTAACATCTTAAAACTAATAAGCTTGAAACCTCTTCTGTGATTCTCGGTTGTAGAAAGGGTTTCTCTCTCTTGGGTTCATTTTTTGGAGTCTGTATGGAATGGGCTGCTAGTGGTTACAAACACCTAAGTCTCCAGCTCCTTTTGGGTCCTGGTAGTAATGAAATACATCCCGTCTTCCCTTCCAAGTATCTTGTCCCTTTCTGTCTGTTCCTTTGGTTTCTTCAGCACCCTTGTGGCATTTATGCTCCCTTGTGCCGCACAATTTTTCATTGCAGTGCACCTGAGTGTGACTGCTGCTGCATAGCCTGGGTGCCAAGCAGGAACTCTGAGGCCAGGAGTGGGGTTTTCTGCTTGGCCTGCCAGCTGCTGTGTAGAGTAGTGGAGAAAAACAGCTGTGGGAAGGGAGAGCATGCTGTGTGCAATGGGTGATTCAGAGAGTTTTGGCAACCAGGTTTCAAATTAGATTGTGTGTAAATATAAATTAGTAGAAACTATAACTTGGCCAAATTTGAAGGAAATTTTCATGGACTCAGTAAAATGCTGACAATTCTTTGCCAGATTACAAAGCCCTGTTTAACAAAATAACACAAACTTCTCAAAGAGCAAGTTGCTATATATTTTCTTTATAACCTGAACAAACTGTGTGATTTGCCCCAGCTTCATTATTGGAAGCAGCTGAGCTCAATAAGTTACTGTTTTCAAGAAAAAACATCACCTTGGGCATGTACGCAAGTGTGACAGACTTGCAACTGAAAACTGGATTTACTAGTAAAACTGTGTTTAGCAGCATTGGTGTAAGTCATTCTAACAGTAATTAAAATTACAAAGATAGGTGGGACTCGGAAGGGAGAACTGAGGAGGAGGGAGGAATAAAGCACGGAAACAAAAGGAGAAAAGTGAAGCCATGAAGGTAAATGCTGAGAGACTGCAGAGCAAGTTAAATAGGAGAGATAAAGAGCATGGAGAACATACAGTAGTTGGATAAAGCTAGATGATAGGTGTCATTTCACAGTAAACAGGTGTCTGCATAAGTGTTTTGGAATAAGCAGTGCATGGAGTTAGCTCAGTTTCGAAGAAGTTGCATTAGTCTTAACCAAATAATAAAGTGTCAAGCATAAAGACTTTATGGATTTGTTGTTAGCATTATTTAACCCATTCCTATGAACTGTTCCAAAGCTACTGAATTCAGTGCAAATAATTCTTGCTGACAGGTGTGATTTGTACCATATACTTACTGTAGAGAATGTTTAGAGCAAAAACATCATCAAATCTCAACAAGTGAACTATAGAATGATTTCATCTGGACTACTTCCAAAGCTGTGTGTTGGAATCTTGAACCATCTGGTGGTTTTTGGTCTTGGACTTTAGCACCAACTCAAAATCCTGCAGAATGCAACAAAGTTCCATTGAATTGCTCTAATCTGTTTGACTATACCTTAAAAAGCTTAATTCAGCTACTTTTGATACATCTCTAACAGGTTTATGTTTGGTCTGTTCTACAGTTCACATTTTGGCTAAACTTTCTTACAAGGAGGCACCAACAAATCAGTATGCAAGAAATGAATACATGCCATTTATTCTGTTATTCAAGCATAATAGAAACTAAAACCACAAATAGAACATAAAACCACGGTAAAGGTGTACCAAAAAAGAGCTTACAAAACAATTTGTTAAAGATATAGGCTACCATTATTTCAAATAATGGAGTAGGAAGCCTCTCTTTATAAAGCAAAATTTACAGGTGATACTAAATTTTCCTGAATAGGAGAAAGAAAAGCCAACTGCAAAGAAGCACCTCAGTGATAATGAGTGATAAATTGACAAGTGAAATTCATTGTTAGTAAATAAAAGTAGTTCTCAAAAGGGTAAAAAAAAATAATTTTGTACCCAAGAATGGATGCGTAATTGACTGTGAGCAATAAAAACAGTAGCAGTCAAAAAAAAGCGCATTTAATATTAGAAATTTTTAGAAAGAAATAGAACAAAGTAGAGAACATCATGGCTACAAGCAGTGTCACAGTGGGGCACCTGCACCTTGAAAAGGTAAAGAAAAGAAGGTAAAGAGTACGAAAAAGGTAAAGAGAAGAAAAGGTAAAGAGTACGATGAGTAAAAGATGATTAAGTCTTTCAAACAAGGACCAAGTAGAACTACAAGTTTTCAGACTGGGAAGAAGAAAATTGAAGGAGGTTATGACAAGTTCATCAAGTCATGAGTGTCAAGTAAATAGATGATGAGTGATTGTTCACTGACTCACTGCAAGGACATTGGGCATTAGATGAAACTAGGAGGTGCTGTGTTTAAGTTAAACCAAAGGAAGTATTTTTTCATGTTTAATATACTTATGCTATGAAACTCCTTGCCACAAGCTGAGTTTACATTGATTTGAAAATGGTAATACTAGTTTCTGATATCCCTTAGGGACTGTAAAGCTAATAATTCTGTCTCAGAGAGACACTGAAACTCAGACTCACTTGAGGCTGGGAAAGTGTGCTCGGAAAAGCACTGCGTGTTTGCCTTGTTGTAGTATGCTCCCTTACATGTAAAGAGGGGATACAGGACAAGTAAAATGCTTGGTCCAACCAAGTGTAGCTTTTTGTAGATTAAGTTTAACAAATGCTTCAGTTAAAACTGCTGCCAAGATGCAAGCATATTTCAGTTGGCTTGTAGCTTCAGAGATGGAGAGCTGGCTTTGTTTCTTTTGTGTGTTTTAATTTGATTTAATCTGAAATTGATATCTCCATTGAGATGAATAGGATAACATTTTTAGATCTGTGTTGTTATTGTCACATAAAAGTATGTTCCTTTCATGGCTAGTTATATTTTAATTTACTCACTGCATATATTCATATCTTTTTTGTGCATTTAATCACATATCAACTGTTGCTTTGTATTTAATGCCTACACTTGCCTTTTAATGCATCTTGAATGAGACCTGCACTATAGAGTTCAGTGTTCATTGGCAAAAAGCTATATTGGACTACACAATTTGTAAGCATAAGAAAAACAATACATAGCATCTTTTATTGATGCCCAGGATGATGGAGGAGACATAGAATCATAGAATCATAGAATAGTTAGGGTTGGAAAGGACCTTGAGATCATCTAGTTCCAACCCCCCTGCCATGGGCAGGGATAAGTGACACTAAGTGAGGAAGGGTACAAACACACTGGAGGACAGGACTGGGTGTCAAAATGTTGTTGCTTTATTCAAGTAATAGTTTGGATTAAATAGGGTGCAGTTTAATAAGGTCAAGTACAAGTAGAAATAAACAAATGTTTAACTGTACAAATCTCAGGTGTGGAGCTATTGACTAGCTCAGAGTGCTGCACAGAAGAATTTCATGTGATTTGATGGATTAGAAGCTGCCCAAGGATTAATGCCATCCCAACAGAAAAAGCAGGAAGAACGTATAATTATTTATGCAGGCCATTGTCTGAAAGGCAGCTGGGATGGTTGATTGTTCTCTGTTAGTGAAGTCTTAGGGTCTTCAAGAGGCCTAGGATTTGGGGTCATGATTGATGTGTATATGAAGCAACAGAAAGAGTCTAGAGATCAGTGAGAATGGTCAGAAGTCTAGAAAACATGACTCACAAGCCAAAATTAAGTAAGTTGTGACTGTTATCATGTACTGTCTCAAGTTTTCCTTTGAGTAGTGTAACGTCTTCAAATTCATTAAGATGTTCATTAAGAAGTTTAGGATTCATCATTTAATCATGTTATCTTATGCCCTGGCATTTATAATATGTTGAAGGATTCAAGTTCCTAAATTTCGTCTTGCTTAATTTTTTATGTTTACCACCTTTTTTCCTCTGGCATGTGACTATCCTGTCATGCTGCTGTCCTTTTTTGTTGTCTTCCGTAAGTCATCCAACTTTGCTTATACTTTCAATATCCATGTCAGACTGTATGCTCTAATTGTATAGTTCCTGATCTTCACTAACTCGGTGAAACACAGAAAGTGGTACTTTGAGCTATGACAGTGGAAACTATGGTAATTTAATCAAAAATGGAGATTTTTCTCTGCCCCTCTTACCACAGAACTCAATAAAGTAAACAAACATGTCCAAACCTATTAAAAATCAATATTTATTTATATAAAATTTCTTTGGAAAATGTATTAAAATAAGTTGTTACATATTTTATATGACCTGCCCCCTAGTTATTATCATCCCAGAAGTACAGATTTCTCAAATTCGATTCTGTTTCCCCTTGAGCTCTTGTAAAATCTATTTTATAGTAGATTGCTTATTTAAAACACTAAATACTGTATTTTGACATACAACTTGAGATGCCCTTTGTCTTTGTTGGCTGTTCTTTTTTATTTGCTTTACATAGGTCTTCAGTAATACTTAGTGGCAATGACACTCCTAGATTAATTGCGCATTGTTCAAAGTATATAACTTTGTCAGTTTTAATTTCATTGCCTTTTTGTTTCACTGAAACATGTTTTTCCAGAACTTGCAAGGGGATGGGCAAGGGTTATCCTAGTTCATTTATCTAATGTAGCAGTCAAAGTACAAAATCCCAAGAAAGTCAAAAGATGTGTGTATTTTTCTGTCTCCTTATATTAACAAATTATTGATGCTTGCAATCTTCTTTTGACAGCCATGTCTGAAATCCCTCTCTCTTCTGAGAGCGATTGACCAGAATGAAACACACTGTTCTTAGTCAATCTGAACCATTAGTTTACAAAAATACATTAAAATTGTACTGGCATTTTCTTTTACTGCTTTTGCATACTAATAGTGTGCTTGCCTTTGTCTACTGTAGTGCATCAAGCTGATGTTTTCATTGAGATTTTTGAGTGATTCGCAATGACTCCGAATTATAGGGCTCTCCAGGAAGTCTGAGGGATCTAGGTGTCCATCTCTAATTTAAAATAAATTAGTAACTGAAGCTCTTTAAGCTCCTTTGAAACTCTCAGCCTGTATCTTTTCTGAAGAGCTGCATGGTGCAATCTTCTGAATTAACCAGGTGCTGAAGATTTCCTGACATTCCTACACTTTCTGAGCTATTTTTTTAATCCACATTGAATCTTTGCTTTTTACACGGAAACTAATAGCGAAGTAGCTTGTCAAAAAGTCAAGTAAGCTATGGAAATCAGTTCTTTTCGCTGTGCTATTTAGCTTGCAAGGTCAATGGAATCCAAGACCTATGTAAAAATTTTGCTCAGCAAAAAGTGATATGTGTTGGATTATATGGGAGGGGGACTGTAATCTAAATAAATTGATTTAATTTTAGCATATTCCCTCCCATTTTCTTATTTTTTTCAAATGTAATTTTTCTCAGTTTGTATCAATGACTGAAAGGAGTTTGGTTGGCGTTTTTTTTGCATTTTTCATAGCTTTAAAATTATCTTTCAACATGGGAGCTGATATTGCTTGTGTTGATTGTTTTGTCAACTCTGTAATTTAAAATCCCTCTAGAACACCCAGATATATTTCTAAACATGCATGGTAATTTAGTATTTCCTTTACTGTTCAGCATTAGCAATGCAGCTCTCTGCTACAATCACAAAAAATCCATCTTAAGGTCCTTTCCAACCCTAACTAGGCTATGATTCTATGATTACCTCCATCTTTCTGTCACCTGGACATTCAAGGTATTTGGATCTGACATTGTAGTATCACTCCAAGGTGAGAAACATAATTTGGAGGAGCGTAAAGTGGGGAAGAGAGGGGAATATTTCAAAACTTTCATAACTTTACTACTAAGTAAATTATTCTATGACTGAATTCTGTGAGACTAAAATTAGACCAATGTAAATGATTCTGAAAAATTTCACCCTCAAGGCTTGTCTTCAAGTGGAAATTACTGTGGTGTAAATTTGAAAACACGTTAGCTGCTCCCCATGTGAATAATCTCATAGTTTGAGGAGGTTGCTCTACTTGGAGAGCATGTAATCAACTGTAAATTCAAACTCCATCTCACTTTGTTATGGCATAACTGTCCAAGGTCTGTTTGCTCCAGCTTCCACAGGGCAATGTGGAAATTGAACTCAGGTTCATTCAGTCTCCACTACCATCACAACCATAATACTATCCTTACCACTTTCACCTTCCTACATATCTGCACTATAGTAGAAGCTAAATTGTCCTGAGGTTTTATATGTTGTAATGAATCTAAGTTCATCTGTGCTTGAACAGCTGTTCATGTTTCCTGGGTGTACACATTTATCTGTTTGCAATAAACTTTGATAATCTACATTTATCAGCATCGGCTGTATTGCTCATGAACCCATGTAAATTCTTTGATTACATTTTCTATTACTGCCTGTTCTTTATTTCTGTGTACTATATATGTGTGTGTGTATTGGCACAAATACAGAACCTAACTCTAGTTATTAAAACAATTAGTAATATGGTTTTGCCTACAGATACTTATTTTTTTGCTTTTCATAACTTCTACTGCTTTCTTCCCTCCTTTCCTCTTTCATTACCAGCTTTGTGGTGCTTTTAGAAGTTGGTTACATCTTATATTTTAAAATACTTCACATTCGATTTCTCTTGCATATTTAAGAACGCAGCAGATCCATAATGTTTTATGAAATAGGTTGAACTTTGTAATTTATTTCCCCTGCTACTTTTAAATTTGACTGAAATTTTGTTTCTGAAACACTCATAGACTGTTAATGACAATTATATCAGCCATTTTTTTGAAATGTCAGGGAGAATAGCTTCATTTTATGAATTTTTTAATGCACTATTCTCTAATTTCTCATAAAACTTTGTTAAGTGCCATAGTATAGGAATTGAGACTCTTTCACATTCAATAATTGAGCTTCTTATTTCTCACACACTGACACTTCAGTGTTGTTCGATGGTAACATCTTGATTCTGATCTCAAAATTTGCTCTGAACTGTTTATTATCTATAAACTCAGAGGGACTTTTGACTGTAATTCGCTTTAAGGCATCAGTAGGTGTTACAGCTTTCCAAGTACATCCATGTCAGACTTTCCTCCCTGTACAGAAAGGTTCTGGAAGAAATTTAACCTGCTCTTAATACTAATGTTCTTTTTGCTTGAAATGTATTTAAATTGATAGATGCCATCAAGAGTAAGTGGGACATGAGTGTGAAAATATTTTTTAGCTAAGAAATGTCAAACTGCAAATCTAAATGAAAATTCAGCATTAAAAATGTAAAATAATGTATACAATTTATAGTTTCTAGAAGAAACACTGTCCTCCCTTGAGAGGAAAAGCTATTACCATTGCTTTAAAACAGAGCTGGCATCAATAACCGGTAGCTTACATTGCTTACTTGCATTACCTTTTTTAGCATGCTATAAACAGAAATAACTATTCCATATTTTATAGTTACAAATTAATTTTTAAAGCCAGATTTATTTTCCCCTGTGGGTACATATTTAAGGTGAGAGGACTGAACATTCATAACCAGAATGCAGAAAAAAATCTTTTATTGCCGCAAAATTAAACATGATGTTGCTTTAAATCGAAGGATACGTTTTTCACAAACTGGACCAGGGGGAAATGGCATTATGACTATGCTTGGCAAACCACTTTATGTATTGATGACTGAACAGTGACATACTGAAAGCTGAGCGTAGGGAGATATAGTGATTGTGATAAGTAATGCTGGGATTTCATCAGAAATCCTCTTTCCCTAACTGAATTTCATGTTAATCTTACCTAATTACTGCATGTTTGTGAGGTTTTCTTTTAAACTTAAAAGTTCTTCTGAAATGGCATAAGGTTTCTACAACTGTCATGAGCTGCAAATGGGTAGGCTGCAAATGTTTGCCAGAGAATCATTACATAAACTTGAATATGTTTTTTCCATCTTGCTGAGTTGGAAAATGGTTGTGTCAGTGTCTGAGACCAGGTGCTCTTCACTGGAGTTCTAAGCCGTAGTAGAGATACAAAAGCTTCAGATGCTCAACATCTTTAAAGATTACAGCACCATTTACACAGGGAATTAAGATTCTCTACTCTGACATTCAGCACTATTCAACTCCATTTTATTAATGAAGCACTACTCACTGTGAGTAATGGCAGCAGAATGCCTCTCTGATTTCATGTGTTTTTAGGCAGTCTGATTTGAAAGTGTTGCTTTGGCGCTTCACTTTCTCTTTTTTCTATGAATCTCACTGGACTTGACATTTGTTCTTCGAAGGTTCAGAGTAACTTCTAAGCTGCTGATGAAGGATCATAGAATAGTTAGGGTTGGAAAGGGGGTTATGTCACAGAAAGCCTCCTGAAAATATTTCTGTTAGCACTATGGAAAAAATCAGAATGTATTGAAAAGGGGAAAAATAATGTACTCAGTAAAATATACAGGGAGAAAATTAAAGTAATTGCACCATGCATAGGGGCTGCTGAGTGTGCTTACGGGAAAAGGGAAACAAGGATCAGGAGACACAATATGTGTATTTTATGTGTAAACCCATCAAATGAAAACACCTACATCATTGCTTTATATAGCAGTGCTTTACAGAATCATAGGGTTGGAAGGGAGCTCTGGAGAACATCTCATCCAACCCCACTGCCAAGGCAGGGCCACCTAGAGCACATAATGGTGATAGAGAACAGATAAAATGGAAATGAGAACTGATCCTCAACTTTTCTTTTTTAAACTTCCTGAGGAAAAATTAAATGGTCCAGAACAGTATGGAATGTGTGGGTTGTGAACTATATTGTAAGGAAAAAAAAACCTAATTGTGGCTAGACAATGGCAATGATAGATCACAAAATTGATCACCTCCTCCCATAGAAAGTAAAGGTCTTTCGCCAGTCTGGAAATGAAATAACAAAATTTTTTGCTTTGTTTTTTTCTGTCTCTTTTACTTGCTGTACAGCCTCCCTACTAGTAAGAGAGTGACTTTGGACATTCTAACAGTTTATTGTTCTAATTAATATGCAGTTAATTATGAAAATATTTCAGAGCTGCTCCATACCTCTTCCTCTTTCTCCTCTGTTACAGGAGTTTCTAGCACCTTGCCAACTACGGGAATACCAATAACAGCATTCAGACTTAAGGAGAAAAATACTAAAAGGTCACTATAAGTGCAACAGATGTTTTCCGAATTGATGCTACAATTTCAAATAAAAAGGTGCTAATTATAAATTTTATCATCATAACCGGCTAACACAATATTTGACTCTGGGAGGGAATCTTACTATGCTCTAATTCATTTTCTGACCATATCTATTGTGGCTTCTCCTCGTTTCTAATGTTCCCATTAGCATTTGTCACAAGTCTCACAGATTTGAAGTCTTAAAGGCCAGATCTTGAATGTATGTGATGGCTCCTAAATATTATTTTACCTTAAAGACCTAGGTGAAAATTGACAGAACTTAAAGGCTCCAAAGAATTGCTGTAGGCACACTCAGACATCAAAGAGCTTTTCTGAGAAGTTGTAACTGATTTGAAGTGAAGCAGCATTAAATGAATAGTGCGGAAAGCTTATTTGGGTGCAAAGTAGTGCTGAACTGTGGGGGAGGAGAAGTGATGCTGTATGTCAGTGAACATGTTCTGCTTGAATTAACCATGCTGTTTGATGTAGTGGTACAACCACAGAAAGTGTGGGGAGACGTTAAACTGGTAGATGCAGAGATTGTTTTTGCACAGAGAAGTTGTCATATTAACTGACTGGACTAGGGGAAAGAGAAGAGGGAGTTGCTTTGTTTTCCACTGAAGAGGTTTTGACATATGTATGTATATCTTTGGCTGGAGTACTGACATGCCTACAGGTTCAGGCTGTACATCAAAGTTAGAAAGGTTGAGACTGCAGGGAATTTTTTCTAAATTCTGTCTTCCCTAACCAAGAAGTGCAAAAGACAGTCAGATAGGAAACCTGCTGAAGCTCAGAGATCCTGGAGGTAAGCATAAGAAGTATTTGGTATTGGCTATCTGCTCCCAGACTTCTTAGAGTAGGGAGTATTCTTTTACTTTATTTTAACATAGTACTTCAGCAGTGGGAACAGGTCTGGTAAGGAGGAAATGATCCAATTTCTGCTTTTCTATGATATCCAGAAAATAAACTCTTTTTCTTACTCTGTAAGACTGAAAGACTGTCATCTTTGACTCTCTTTTTAGCCTGAGGAGCAGTGTGAAAGAGGCATGAGTTTGGCACACTGGGCTACTGTCTGTGCTGTACTGTGATTATTAGGCATTTTCAAATGTTTCCATAATTGCTTTCATTCCTGTGTCTCTGCAGCTGCCTGTTGGGTTGAACATGTAACTCAATAACTGATGTGTTGAAGGCATTGAGTCTTTATTCAAGAAGAGTATTATCTATTTGTTTCTTTCCTAATGTGCTTGCTTGTTCTGTATTATGGTACCTTCTTTGTTAACAAGGATTTGCTTACCAGTGTAAGATTTTGCCTTTTCACTACTTTCTGTATTAATCAGTGTCCTGGTTTAGCAGTAGCAGCCATTTTTTCTCCTTCTTAGTAGCTGGTGCAGCGCTGTGGTTTTGACTTTCGGCCTGGGAATAATACTGGTAAAGCTGATGTTTTTGGTTGCTGGTCAGAATGTTTACCCTGACCAAGGACTTTGTGAGTCTCATGCTCTGCCAGGGAGGAGGGGAAGCTGGGAGGAAGCAGGGACAGGACAGCTGACCCAAGCTAGCCAAAGAGGTATTCCATACCACAGCACGTCATGCCCAGGATGTAGAACTGAGAGTCCCTGGAAGGGCTGGATCACTGTGGGGTGGGGGCAAGGTACCGGTCGGTGAGCGGTTGTATTCTCTTCCCTTGTTATTTCCTTTATCATTATTCTTATTGGTGGTAGCAGTAGTGATTTGTGTTATACCTTAGTTATTAAACTGTTCTTATCTCAACCCGTGGGAGTTGCATTCTTTCGATTCTCCTCCCCGTCCCTCCAGGAGTGGAGGGAAGAAAGGTGGGGGGGGAAGTGGACTGCGTGGTTCTGATTTACGGCCCGGGCTTAAACCACGACAGTTTTAAGAATCGCTAGGCCGTTGCTTTCTGTGGTCTCTGACTTCAAGTTGTGTGTGTTTGTTTACTCTGAGGAAGGAGGCTTTTTTTGTATAATTTTGGATTCTTTGATGCTCAGAGACTCAGCATACTTAAACTCAGCGTGGACTGCGTATGTTTCTTAGTTTAGCAAATCGTGTTGTTTTGTCAAACATTCATACTACTCAGGCCTTTTGTCTCTGATCCTTATCTTGTCTCTTATTAAGGCCTATGCCAGTACCCAAGATTTCAAAATTAGATTTTCAGCCTTAAAACAATTGCCTAGATGACTGATGTTTTCAGTTTCTTTCTGTTCTCTCAAAGACCCAGTTTTATAGGTTTCTGAGCTGGTTTGGGGTGGGTTTTTTTTTTGGTGGGGTGGGGTTGGGTTGGGTTTTTGGGTTTTTTTTAGTTTTTCTCTGCAGTACTCCTCACAATCCTGAGTTAGCCAAAAACTGCTAAAAATACCAAGTACTTAAGAAGTAGCTGTAGTCAGAAAAATAAATATGTCCTTTGGTTGCACACAGTAATGAAGTACTTCTTAAACTTGTTCAGTTATCCTTGACAAGGCCAGATCATTTCAACTCTGATGGGCCTTTCAGCTGCTTTGTTTTATTATGGGTGAATTCTCAGCTCACTTTACACCTGTGCTGAGCCAAGAAGCCTTCTCTTAGTGTATGAATTTGACATTAGAAGGTCTTCAATCTGCTGATTCTTGGATAGGAGGACTTATTACCAAGGGAAGAATCTGTTTATTTCATGCCTTTTACAATGGGGATATACAGCAATTGTATAGGACCCAATACAGCAATTCTTATCAGTCAGCATCATATAACTACTTCCTAGAGACTAATGCCAGTCTTGGAAAAGTTCTCTGAAAAGGTATTATAAACAGAGGGTAAGATAATGACCTTGGCTCAGCAGACTTGGCTGAAGTGCTTATTTGTGGGAGAGCTTTCTAGATGGGGACAAAGAAGCCTCCTTGCCTGCAAGACTTCCATCTCATGGCTTCTCTCCCTGGCCAGCTTCTCACGTGTCACTCCTGGCTGCCTTAGGTAGCTCCCCGTGCAGCTGCCAATGTCTGATGAGCAGCTCTGCCTCTATAGTGGGGCAGTGCTGAAAATGAATCATAAAATATTGACAAGTTCTGCCCAGAAGAACTCTCATGAGGCCAAGTTTTCCCTTTTTGGAGTGCTTAAATACTTTAGAATCCCACTGGTTCAGAGTAGCAGGGGGTTATGGTTGTGATTGGCTTTTTTGTTCTTTTTCTTTTAATGCCAGGAAGTTGTGCTTTTCACAAGAGAGCATAACTAGTTCTAGGGTCACCTGTTTCACATGTATGTCCTGTAGGAATTGCTGGTTTGTACAACAGAGAGCTAACCTGTCCTTGTCCCTCTTGAATGATGCTGCCATCTCTGACCCTCTGAGGAATCTTTTCCTTTGAAAGACGGGTCTCACATAAATTCTCTGCAGCAAATCCTAATATTAATTCCTAAGCATCAGTGAGTATTAAGGTGTTCTTTGTGACAATGAGTGGGGGCAAATGAATAATATTCAACTAATTATATCCAAGGTAGAAATATTGAAGTTTTATCTTAGTAAGATCTGTAGAAATAAAACACAAAAACTAGATATCAGTCACACATCATTACATTTTACACCTCTATAATTCCACAGTTACAGCTTATTCAGCTGAAAACCTGGTATAGCAGATTACATGAATGTTTATGTTGGTCCTCATGCATAATTAACAATTAGAAGTGTAAGTTTAATTCAACAAAACAATAATGTAATCCCATTTGAAATATGCCAATGTGATGTGTAGGGTGGTTAGATATATAAAATTGGCCTTGTTATCTGTATTAATCTGACCACTATCTATCCTTACATCTTAATAGGAGCAGAATTTTTATGGCTATTTAGAGGTATAATTATAATGTACCTCGCTTTATGGACTAAATGTATTAAGGGCCTTCATGAAATTGCGATTCAGTAACTTTTATGTAGATGGTTCGAGTGTGATATTGTCAAAGATACCATAAAGTATGAACATGTAGGCTACAGCCATAGAAGGTTTATTTAGCTCAGAAATATATTAGCATATTTATACTGTATATATTACTGTATATAAGGGCTGCTATATATATTTGCAGTCATCATCAGGCAATTTTCTATCTTGAGTTATCAGAAAAAGGAGTTAGAAAATATAATGTTAGCCTTAGGGAAGCAAACTTTTTTCAAAATTCCTATCTACTAGTATCACCTGCCAATGATTTAATGTGTTTATAGTTTATGCTAACCTTAGCTTTCCTTTTCATCCACTGTAGTCTGTGTACCTGGTAGAAGGGAAGCCTGCAGCCAATTGCCATTACTTCACAGCTCTTATCTTTTACTCACCAAATAGCAATTTTCTTTTTTATTTCTTTTCATATTCCTGTAAGGTAGTAACTGTTGGCTATTAGGAAACTGCAATCTCATTAGAAAAGGTTAATCCAAATAAATTCACTGTTGATGACTGGCACGGGGGTTGGAACTAGATGACCTTAAGGTCCCTTCCAACCTGAACTGTTCTGATTCTATGACTGTATGATATTAGGACTTTAAAATGTTAAAGTCTTTGTCTTTTTTTGGGATAATATATGTTTTTGTATTGATGCTTAAAGAGACACCTTTAGACTCTCTCTTTTCCAGAAGAGTTGTTTTGACAGCAAGACAGGATTTTGGGACAGTCTGTGGGATCATGTTTTTTTAGGAATTACCTCATTTAAGAATTCTTAGTACATGTCCCTAGAAAAAATATGTTTATAGTTTTAGTACAATTAAAGTGAACAAAATTTTTAGGTGCATACAAGAATATTAATGTTCTTTAACAGCAGCATGAACTGCTGTGATGTTTGTGTGACTCTGTAATCTATGGCTCTTTTTTTCACCTTCCTAGTCCTCCACTCCTTGTATAACCAGAGACCAGTGGAGCTCAACTTGAAGTTCTGTTAGAAAAATCCTTCATATTTTACTCACACTCCACGATCACAGGTGGGAGGTGTTCTTCATGTCCAGTCTGTGTATATTCATGGAAACTGGCTAACCTCTCCTGGCAGATTTTGTAAAGCCTTTGATAAAGCCCAGTGATGACATCACGGTTATTACATTTAGTTATTACATTTAATCTGGCAACAGGAGATAAAGTAAATGTGTAGCAGAATACTTTCATGCTCTAGCTAAAGAGTTATCATGTTCTGGGATCACTGTCCTTTCACACCCAGTCTTTAGTTTCATGGAACAGTTAATCTGGGATTCTTCTAAATCAGATCTCATCGAAACTTTTAGGACACATCTCTAAACTTATTCAACTGCACCTATTTCTTATTGATCTAACATAAACCTAAAGTAATTGCACTGCTTGTAATGCAATTCAGGCCTACTCACAATTGTTTCTATGAAGAAAACTTTTTTTAACTTTCAAATATTTTTCACACTTGGAAATGTACTCTCATTGTCTCCTGAACTCAGTCTAGGCAAATGCAAACTGGATGGATAGAAGTAGCTAAATTTTGTTTCCTTTCACTTCATATTAAAGATGATACTATTTTGTTCAACCATTGGACATGTATTTGTAAATGTCAGTTATTTCACACATGTTTCTAGCAAGCAGAATTAAAGTATTATGAAGAGGATTATATGAAAAAACAGGAACAGTAGTACACTTTTTTAAATCGAAGCATATTTTTAAAAATCAAGACAAAAGTTGATGCTTTGTTATATATTTGTTCTGAGCACCTCCCTTTGCTGTAGTTTTCAGTAGCAAACAGTAGTATTTCTGCACAAATACCTAGAAACAACAAAATACTGAATTTATACTTTGTTTCAATTGGAGGGGAGGCACAGGGAAGAAATTGCCATATTCCGCAAAATACTCGAGTCTTATGCTGAAGCATTGAGGTGTTTGCTCTTCAGTTCAGCATGTAGCCCAAATACAAGTTACCACAAAGAGATGGGAGTGGCTGCCATGAAATGGCACAAAACTGGAATTGGAAGGGGAATTGGAATCCCTGGTGGGTTTTATTTTTGGTCAGGACTATAAAGCTGCTACATGACCTTGAACAGATCACATTAACCCTGCCTTTCTGAAAGCATTTGCACCCCGCAGCTGGATCTATAGGTTGGTCAGTTGCAAGTTCCTGTAAGGTGAGAATGGTGTCTTAATGGGGTGCAAACAGTTCATTAACACAAAGTGCTGTGGAATTCTCCAGTGAAAAACATTACAGGCAAACTATTATTAGGAATTAATAATATTATAAGTTGGTATCAATAATATAGTTTGCTTTACTCTATGATGTACTTTACCCTGAAGCAAGATAAATCATAAGCCGCTTAGAAGTTGGGGTTTTTTTACAATAGAGTGCCAGCTGTTAAGGGTCTTTAGAATGCTTTTGCAATATTAAAATGATTTTTCAGCCAGCATATTAGCTTCTTCAGTCTAAGGTTTTAAAAAAGTAAACCAAACAAAAGCCCAAGGTATTATTTCCTTAATTAGTCCTCCCTGCAGCATGAATTTCTTTCTGAATTTCATTTCTGCTTAATAAGTAGCATATCTGTTGATGTTCCTTATGTTACTAAGCAACACCGACACTAACAAATAACAGAAGAAAAAAACCCAAAACATGTAAGAAGGCACTGTAATTTTGATTGTGTATCATGGGGTTAATTTCGTAGGAATACTCTGAGATACAGAGAGTGTGCAGTGCAGCAATGTAAAATATATTGGTTTCATTATAAAAAGCCATTCATATCTTCTAAAAATGTGCATTTCATTGCATAAAGGCAGAAAAACAACACAAAAATTACTCAAATAACATTCCAATTATAGTGGATAAATCATCTTTAAAACCTTTACATTTATGCAGCAATTATAACCTAACCACAGGATCTAACATCTTAGAGCATCATCAAAATCAATCAAATATCTTAGGCTGAAGCTGGAATGTTGTTCTGATGGAATTGCTCCCAAAGGCAATTTTGATCTATTTAGGCACTAGTTTTACAGCACATTCTGAATTTGGCTATTTCTAGTAGTATTTCTTGGGTAAGGTTTTGTTCTAGCAATGACTCTATGACATTTCCACTACATAAAACAACTAATTAATGGCAAACTGGTTAAACTAACATAATTGTTTTCAAAAATGCTTCAGTCCCTAGAAAGCACAGAATCTCTTCTGTTACTTGGTTTCTAAGTGTGTTTTATAGAAAACTGCTGATTTCAGATGATAGGTAAAACAGACTCTCACTCACGTCACATGTGAGCCTGAGAATATTTTAGAAGACCAATATTTCCTTAGCTTCAAGTATGAATTTCTCATTAGTGTCCAGGATTCTTTGGATGACAGTAGTTGGATGACCAGATTCTTAGGTGCATGAAACCAGGTAATTATCAGTTAATTAAGGATAAAACAATATAAGTGTGTTGGGGTTTTTAAATAAAATTAAAAAGAGAATTTGAGCGTTTTTTCATCTATCACCAGGTCTAGGAAGAACATACCTCTATTTATACTATTGTAGAGTGCCCAATCTCACATACTTTTGTATCTTTTTTTACAATGATTTTAGTTTATTTCAGAGAAATTCCTTCTTTCTGCTCTCCCTTCCTATTTTTTGTTTAAGCTATTAACCCAGATAGTCTCAAGAATACTTCTCAAAAACTTGACTATATAATACTAGTTAAATAAAGTTACCCAAAATATCTCTCAAGAATCAATTCATAAAACTGTTTCAAGATGGATTAGGTCTGGAATTTGAATTAGATAATGAGCTGTAAGTTTCAGCTCTGGATCTGCAAGACATCCCTTGCTTGGCAGACATTCAGGCTGGTCTTGCCTTACTTTCAAACTACTTGTAATTGAATATATACAGGTGTATATGCATTATAACATACAATGTGCCATATGTATCAGCACAATAAAGGTAAATTGAAAAAAGATTGTAAGGTGTTTACAAAAACAATTCCTCAATCTTCCTGGAAGAATTTTAAATTTTAAATGAAGATTAATAGAATGTAAATTAACACTGGGGGTTTGGGACAGGTTAAAAGAAAGATTAGCTGCTCCGTCTCCCTTCCTTCCCCCCCCCCCCCCCCTTCTAAATCTCAGCCTACTGACATCAAAGCTCTGAAAAACAGTTGTGCTACCATATATTCCTACTTCAGAGAGGAAAGGAAGTGTTTTCAAAACCATTTTATGTGTAGCTCTACCCTTACTCAGAATGGACTGTTTAGGAACCTTGCAAATCTCCAATAATTTAGCTTGAAATTATTAAAGCAGACTCACTACCTATGAACATGCTTAACATTTGAAGGTCGGTATTTCAGCAGTCATGTGGACTGTGGTGCCTCAAATTGCACGGTCAGTCTTTTACATTCTGTGGAGCTTTTCAAAACCAACATTAGCTGCCATTATAGCAGAATGCATTTTGATTCCTCAGCAGCGCTAACTAGCGTGTTTACCATTTCCCAAACTTGCCATTCTGAAAAATGTAACTACAGATTATTTTAGTATAAACAGATCTTGTTTTCCATCCTGTAATTGCTGTAGAAATGTTTGCATTCCCTGCTCTTGAGAACTTTAAACAGAATTTCCATGTAAAGTTCTTAGTAAAAAACTTGTGACCTTTAAAGTGTAACTTCCTTTCAGGTTTGTAAAGAACAGTATTTTCTGCGGTCTCTGATTACAAATCCAATTTTGTACTTGGACTTTTACAGTATTTAAGATGTATATGCTCACACACTACCTAGTTGAAGCTGTGCTCTTTTCGAAGAAGCAATTGCCCTTTAGGTCTTGCTTGAACATAAGAGGAAATGTTATGTCCAATCTCCACAGATTTGCTCACTAAAGATCTTATTTTTCAAATGGCAATTTTAGGGTTAATATTTGCTATTTATCTGTAATTTTAGCGCTCATTCAGGCTAACAAGAGTCTTTCCCTAGATATCCAAGAAGCTGGAGTAGGTTTTAATAAGATTTAGAAAATAGATTTAATGAATCTGCTACCTTGTCTAGACTGTTGTTATCAAAAATATTAACAGTTTAAGTATTTAAAGTAAGCCTCAAAGTAAACAATTTTTACATGAACTACTAAGTGCTCCTCAGAGCCATGACAAATGGGAATTGTCTGTTTTCTAAGGTTGTTTCTAAGAGGCAAAGTACTGTCAGCAATATATTCAGAAAAAGAGACTGAGAGTGGAACTGAAGAAGGAGCTAAAATCATAGTATTTCTGAGACTACTTTAAAATATGAGCCATAATTCAAATTCCAAAAACAGATACTGTTTTTTAAATGACTGCTGCTTCACTATATGAAATAGCTTGTTTCCACAGTCTACACTGAAAACAAGGCTATAGATCTATTCTATAAATCTTAAAATGTTGTAATTGCTCAGAAATTGGAAGAAGTGCAGGAATCTTCTCAATGAAGATTTTTCCTGTAACATTTTCAGACTTTGAAACAGGCAATCTAAGCATAGTGGCTCCAGTGCAGGTGTTGCATTGATCTGAATTTGAGATGGTAGATCTGTTTGTGATTTGTTTCAAGTAATATATACAAGAATTCCCCAAGAGATTTCAGATGTCAACAACACAGTTAAAGTGACGTTTTCTTTCACTTACATGTGCACATGCACATACTTGGAAGCCTAAAGCTTTTTCCAGATTTTTAAGAAATTTAACATTCACGACTTCCTTAAAATGAACATATGCTATGTGGATTAAGAATAGTGTAACCAGCTCTGACCAGACTTCCCTGCAAAAGTTTTCAGGCATCTAGGTATCTCTTATATTGAACTTTGGAGGAATTGCAGAATATTATCTGAAGGTTTGATTTTGCCAAGATTTTCCTGACACTTAAGTGACTGTGCATCACAAGAACTGGAGAGTCACAAAGAATCCACCGTGACTCATTTTTGTTCCATGCCGATCCAACTCAGACACTTGCTTTGTCACACTTCTAGTTTTCTGCTCTAAAAGGCGCTGATTCAAAAATTTTGCTTATATCTATGCTTTCTTTTATGTGTCTAAGTAAACAGACCTTTCTTAATATGATCCATAGCTCAGTGGAAACCACATGGATGCATCACCATCCAGTGCTATTATTTAGATTAAGATATACTATACTAGAAGGGAATTTTGGGAAAGGCATTGAGATTCTGAAATGCTTTGGAATTATTATTAATATCATATTAGTTATGGTATATACAGCAAGAGAAGTATATCCTGTATATGGAGAAGAACTAGGGAAATCAAGAAAATAATGGTCAAGAATTTTAAATCAGGTAAACAATTCAGTGTTCTGTTTAGAGGAAATAACAAGCTGTTTAAGGGTTAGCATCCATCATCGGTCACCTATGATTAAGGGAAAAAACACACATGCAGATTTTTTTGTTCTGCTGAAATAAAGTCAGGGAAAACAAACAACTTCTGTGTAAATTTTCTGTTGTGATCACAGATTAGATTTGTGAATTGAATTGTGGATTAAATTTCTGACTGGTGATGCATTTAGAAACACTGACCTGTCTGTCTTTATATTTTGTAGATGCTTCAGAAACTTGCTGTGTGTTTACCTCGGGTTCTGCCAACCAGCTTGAGAGGGGACTTACCTATTCTTTCATTAGCCGAGCATATCATTATCTTGAACTAACTATTCCTCTACACATGGCCTTCCTACTGGTGTCAGCTTATCTTCTGCTGACTCATGTTCAGGGTGCTCCTGTTGAGAACGGGGCACTGTTGGAAACACTGAAGTCACAAGTAGGATTATTCAGCAATAAAAGTGAACACTCTTTGGCACAGGTGAGACCTCCTGGCACAAGCCGACAAATACCTCAGACAATCATCATAGGAGTTCGTAAAGGAGGGACAAGGGCTTTGCTGGAAATGTTGGATATTCATCCTAATATTGTGGTGGCAGCTACAGAAGTCCACTTCTTTGACTGGGATGAAAATTATGTGAAAGGAATAGACTGGTATAGAAGTCTGATGCCATTTTCTTATGGAAATCAAATTACAATTGAGAAAACACCAGGCTATTTTACGTCACCACAGGCTCCAGGAAGAATTCATGACATGAATAGCTCCATTAAACTGCTGCTCATTCTAAGAGATCCCACTGAGAGAGTTATATCTGACTATACCCAAGTATATTACAACAGAGTAGAAAGCCACAAGCCTGTTCAGCTTTTTGAAGATATTGTTATTAAGAATGGAGCACTTAATACCAAATACAAAGCTATCCAGAGAAGTCTATATGATGTTCATATGGAAAAGTGGCTTAAGCATTTCAGTTTGGATCAAATTCACATAGTGGATGGCAATACTTTAATCAAGGACCCTCTTCCTGAATTACAAAAAGTTGAAAGATTTCTAAATCTTCCTTCCAGAATTATGTCTTCTAATTTTTATTTTAACCAAACCAAGGGATTCTACTGCATTAGAAGTGACGGAAGGGAGAGATGTTTACATGAATCCAAAGGGCGTCCCCATCCTCTTGTTAACAACACTGTTTTAGAGCAACTGTATTCTTACTTCAGAGAGCACAATGCAAATTTTTTCAGGATGGTTAATCATTCCTTTGACTGGCATTAATGCATTTGGAATCAAATGTTTCTTTAAAAGGGCCTACAACGAACTGTTTCAAACATATCTTTCTAAACTGCAAAGATTTGTATTATGAGAACATACTGGTAGTGTGCTTCATGGGAATAACATTAACTCATTGAAATGGTACCCTTTAGGTTGGGGAAGCAGAAGTTTCACATTTGTATGATTACTGTGAGTCATAGTCTGACCTTCATCTTTTCATCCTGCAAGTACATTGACTTCAACAGACTTCTTTCAGATACACATCTATTACAAAATTTGTGCTGTATTGGAAAAGTAAATGCTTATAACCATGTAAAAATGTAAATATTAGAAATCATATTATTCTGTTATGTATTTTTTGTTCTTGGTATTTTTTATATCACGCACAATTGATAGAGGTGTTGATTTCTAGAATTTTTAATACAGTAAATTAAATTGTATGTTAAAACAGGGGCATACATAGTGGCTCCAATAAATAATTCATCCACTGTTAATGCTGAATTAACTAATTAATAATAAAAGGAATCTATTTCACCTGTGATTTTGAATAGGTGAAGTAGAAGCTCCCTGTCTGTAGATCATTAGTATTAAACTACACTTTTATTATCTTGGATTTGGAAAAATAAATAAATAAATAAATCTCCAAACAAAGTAAGAATATGAGCTGTCTGAAGAAGTTTAAGGTGAGAGTTCTGAATGTAAAGAAATCAAAATATCAACCTCAACTTACACTGTTATTCTGTACACTAAAAAAAAATAAAATACCAACAACAAAAATGCAAAAACATTATTAATATTAGGAACCATGCAATATCTCATTATAAAAATTATCTTGCTTTACTCTTGAATGGAAAAGCTTCTCATTAGTACTACCATATGGATCATGTTTGTACTCTGTTGTTATTCTGTTGTTCTGGCTTTCGTTTACACATCTGCATTGGCACACTGATTCTTCTTAAAAAAAAAAAAAAAAAAAAATTGCTTGCCCTCCAAAGCATGGAATATTTTTATTTTGTCATTTCTAATGCAGACGATGGGATGCTGTCATAGTTAAAATAATATCTTGTTATGCTGTATATCTCAGACACCATGTTCCATATGCTAGGTATGACATACTTGGATTATATATAAAAAACATCTATCTATGCTCCTGCATTAGGAATTTTTTACTTGTTTTGTTTTGTTTGATGGTATTGTACTCATGTGTTCTCCATTTTCATATAAACATTTTATTATTTATCAATACCAAAGAAGATCAACTTGAAACGTTAAATATTGTGCCAGATAGAATTACAGATACAGATATGCTTATTTGACATTGTACCTTGCAGTCCAGAAACTCCGGTGCACCCCTTTAGTAGAACACTCATTAGGTGCATTCCTCTTCAAGCTTCTCAGAACACTGGTGAGTTCTAGTTGTGTGAGCACGCTCCAATCGTCACAGCATCAAACTCTGCTCAATGCTGCTGAAGATCCTGGATCTATGTCCTTCTGTCTAAGCTACTATTCAGCCTATAGGAGCAGATGTTCCTAAAATGGGATTCAGTCTTCCGCTTCTCAAGCTAGAAGGTATGTATTGCAGAGCTAATTTTAAGGCTTCTAATACTTTATGAGGGGGCAACTTATATCCTAGGCAGGTACAGCAGCATTCCACTGAAGCTGAACAGAATCAAACACAGCCAGTTTATGTGGAAATAATCTTCATCAAATATTCCCTCAATAAATAGAAAACATTAAAAATAGTATAATAAATATTATTCTTTATCTCTTCCACTACTTGTATGTGTATACATGAAAGAAAATTATATTTGTCATTAGCATATAATTAACCTCTGAAATAATCTTTCTTAAGTATGCTCTTACTACATCTCTGATTTCTACAGATGGCCGAAATTGTTATTTACTTTTGCCACCTTTTCTGAGAATTCTGAATCATTGGTCAGATCTGGACACTAATCAGAAGTATAAAGTTGATCTGAATCAGGTGTGGAAATCCAAATTTATTTTTTTCAAATTAGCCAAAGAAGAGGATGTTTATGCTGGTCTTATACAATCTCTACAAGGACATTAGATAGGGAAACTGTGGTAATTACAGTCATTTGTCAAGTAAAAACCTATCCCAGAAAAATTCCGAACTCTGAATCAGTAGGGTGATTTTACATTGAACTAACACTTCGTGTTTTGTGAGCACAACACTTTTAGCTGATAACAGAAGCCTCAAATCCAGATTCCCTATATTGTTTAACACAGCCTGTTCTTTCTGACGGGTGCAACCTCAGTGATGAATGAAACTCATTCCAGTCCACTAATTTCAGAAATGTATTGAAGGTAACAACATACCAGCAGTATATATCATACATTGTAGTTTTTCTTTCGGCATTGCTTTCTGTTTCTTATACATTCTACTTGTTTTGCTTCTTTTCAATGAGTCAAACAGTATTGAGTAAGAATGAGGTTCTTTTCTTTATGAGGGCTTTTGGTGGTTTGGGAGGTTTTTTTGTTTGTTGGTTTATTTTGGGGTTTTTTTTGGGAGTTTTTTTTGCAAGAACCTAATTTGGAAATGCTTTAACAAAGGTTTCAGGTAGTTTGCCAGTAATTGAAGAGTTCATATGTCTATATGTCACATTCAATTTCATAGGCTTCCAAGAAAAAAAAAAAAATCTAATGTCTTTCTATATTTGTGCTTGCAGGCATCAAGTCTTTCTTTTTCTTCTCTGAAGTTTACAGCAAATCTTTAGATAAGTTGAATGCAGGAACAGCGGTTGACAGAAGCTGCATGCATCTTTGAAAATGCAGATCCCTTTCTGGAGTTTACATTTCAAGGACAGCTGATCTGTATAGATCAGTGATGCATATATCTACTTGATTTGTTAGCACTCTTCATTCCTGCTCAGCATTTCTGGGAAGGACAGAGTTCATGGAATGAATTCAATGATCACTTTAGAGTTTACTAATACCAGAAGACATATATTATGCCTAGTATAATTTGAGTGAGGGGCTGTTTGTTTAGGTTTGATTTTATATAAATCAAGACACTTGTCTGAAGTTTTGTTTTGATGAATAGTCTAAAACCTCAACCTCTGCAGTACAGAATTCAATAAATGTATCAGACTATAACATTACAAACTGTTTCGATCAGTTTCTCATTTTTGCGGTCCGAAAAGTTTATCTCATGAAGGCTGCCTGACCTTCTTCATTCTTGTCATCTTCAAGATAACACTCCTTCCCTCATCCTCAGGAGGGGGATCAGATCATAGAATCATAGAATAAATCAACTTAAAGCAGATCCACTGAGCCATACTTCAGTAATACAGTAATAAAATAATATAGTAATATATAGTGATATAGTAATATAGTAGTATAGTAATATATAATATAGTATATAATATAGTATTACATATAAATATAGTATATATACTATATATAATATTATAGTATCTATAATATGGTATGGTAATATAGTAATAAAATGCACTCAATTTTTGGCACTTGGAATTGAAAAGTAGTAGAATTTTTGAAAGAACTGGAGGCTCACAATCGGTTTAAAGGTGTTATTAACAAGACAAATGTCAATTTAAGAAATTACAGATATCTCATATGATACATATGATATGATTTCACAATTGATTGCAAACCATAAACTACTCTTCTCCAAATTGGTCATTGAAGGACTTTCATCTCGTTATCTGATATTCAAGAGGTGTTTGCAGAAATAAATTTCATGTGGGAAGGTTGCTTAAAAAGATCATGGAGTTGTTTCAAAGGGTTTGGGATCATCTGAAACAGATGATACAGTCACATGTGTAAGACTACTGCAGAATTTATGATGATTTGTGCAGCTCTTTGATGTTGTTTTGCATTCCACAAATATTAAGCCTTCACTTTAAAAACTCTTCCTTTCCTTTTTCAGTTAAAATGCTGTAGTTATAGTTGCTTTGATCTAATATCACTAAGAATTAACAATATCAAACAAGTGCAGCTGTAACTGGATCAGCTTAGCTTTTGCCACAGTAAGAAGCTCACTCACCCTTAATACTTACCTATGTCTAATATTAGCATTTTTTTTATTCAGACTACATGTATTACCTAAAGTACACAAAGGAAAAGTGTTGGAAAGCTGAAGAGGGGGGGGGTTGCACAGAAAAGCTCTTAGCACTTAATGGGAAGAAAACAAAAAGGTTCCTCTACTGCACTTGTTTTACCATCAGAGGGTTGGATTTTTTCATTGTGTCCTCTGTATCTAACTGCTCAGAGGCCTTCAGCTGGCTTCTGGTCTTTTTGTTCATAGCTTAGCCTTGACAGAGCATTTACAGTACCTCTTAAAGAATACATGTGAAAGCAGAGACATTTTTGGAATATCCATAGGCAATATGATGGAGAAGTTTACAGAGGGTATACACTTAGTGCACTTCATTGTATGCTGCTACCCAACATCAACTCTTTCACTGTCCTTTTGATACAAAGCCAATAGATAACCCTATGAAATGCATTGAAGAAAGATTAGATTGACTACTGTAGGAAACTGCATCTGCATACAGAGTTTTCCGTCTTCATGCACATTTCAACAGTGCATCAAAAAAGAACTTTTAAAATTGGGTTCTTTCCAGCAAGACTGCTTATTTCCTTTGCCAATTTAGATGCTTCTTTCATTAGTTGGACAAAAATTTTGATATTGTAATAATTGCTATAATGTCTTGTGTGGTACAAAAAAAAAAAAAAAAAAGTTACTCCTTTGCTTTATAGGATCACAGTTAAAAAAAAAACAAACCCCAAACCTTGATTCATAGCTTCATAGTAAGAGTGGCACAATAACAATCTCACAATAATATTTCCTTGCATAGAAAGAAGTAAAGATTATACTCATGTAAACTCTTATTTTCTATACTTGTGGATTTGATCCTTCATTTCCTTCAAAAATTTGCAATTTATTGTAGAAATGAACAAACACATTGGAATGAAAATCGGTAATAATTTGCCTAGCACAGTAATCATTGCCAGTAGTTAATGGCCAATATTTAGTTACTGGCCAAATAATTTCACTTCAATTATTTCAAGTTTCAGTGTGACTTGCTAAACTGTTTTGCAAGTTTGTGAAACAAATTTAAAAGTTAGAGCCAACAGTGGATAAAAAGACTTTGTAGTATCATCCTGTGATTGTAGAGGAATTGCCATGTCTTTAAGGTTAATTAACAGTGAAATAAGCTTACCTCAATTCCTGAAAAATTTTGGAATCCAAGATACTAACGGAACTGCAAAGTATAAATTACTAGTTGAAGCTGAATCCACTACTTCAGGAAAATACAACAGATTAAAACAGACTGATATAAATCATACTTTGCTGGTTAAATATATGTGATGTAAAATGTACAGTATCTTGTGTATTAGCCCATGTAACAAGTACTATGAAGTCTATTTTCTGATGCAAAATGGTCTTAAAATTTACATTTTATGTTCTTTTAGTTCCATAACAAGAAACCTCTCAGTACATGTTTAAAGAAAAACATCTTAACGTAAAGTCTTTACAGTGCATTTTTTTTTCTCTCAAAGGACATTTCTGTGGTTTTGTATTGGTTTGAGTCACTGCAATAAATGCAGACTTATCATACCAGAATTAAAAATATAATTTCTGTTTATTACAGTTCTCAGTGAAAAACTATTATGCCCTTACATAAAAATGTTCAAAAATCTCTTTGTATTTTCTCTCTCTTCATTAGCTAATACAACTAAGTTTTAGTTTTTCTTATTTGGAAGAATGTTACTCTAACCTCTTTGCACTGTTACCCAAAAGCACAGACTTGCAGATTGAAGTTAAATGGCAGTAATAAAAGGGAAGGATAGGTAATTAAGAATCCATTCCCTTTGCCACTCAGACTGGCTAAGATTTTCTTATTTTTTAGCTCTTTTGATGTGAACATGATAATGACAAGTGCAAGGTCCTACACCTGGGTCAGAGCAATCCCAGGCACAGCTACAGGTCAGGCAAAGAAGAGATTCAGAGCAGCCCTACAGAGAAGGACTTGGGGGTGTTGGTCAATGAGAAAATGAACATGAGCCGGCAGTGTGCGCTCGCAGCCCGGAAAGCCAACTGTATCCTGGGCTGCATCAAAAAGAGCGTGACCAGCAGGTCGAAGGAGGTGATCCTGCCCCTCTACTCTGCTCTCGTGAGCCCTCACTTGGAGTATTGTGTGCAGTTCTGGTGTCCTCAACATAAAAAGGACATGGAACTGTTGGAACAAGTCCAGAGGAGGGCCACTAGGATGATGAGGGGACTGGAGCACCTCCCATATGAAGATAGGTTGAGAAAGTTAGGACTGTTCAGCCTGGAGAAGACTGCATGGAGACCTCATAGCTGCCTTCCAGTATCTGAAGTGGGGCTATAAGGATGCTGGGGATTCATCAGGGATTGTAGTGATAGGACAAGGGGTAACAGGTTAAAACTTAGACAGGAGAAGTTTAGATTGGATCTAAGGAAGAAATTCTTTACTGTGAGGGTGGTGAGGCACTGGAATGAGTTGCCCAGGGAGGCTGTGAGTGCTCCACGCTTGGCGGTGTTCAAGGCCAGGTTGGATGAGGCCTTGGGTGGCATGGTTTAGTGTGAGGTGTCCCTGCCCATGGCAGGGGGGTTGGAACTAGATGATCTTAAGGTCCTTTCCAACCCTAACTATTCTATGATTCTATGATTCTATTTTGATCCATTATAAACTTTCTATCAGGATACAATCTAGGATGTATCAGCCAAACTTGCAATAGGGGAAAATAAGGCGATTGAAACTAGATGCACTCAAACCTAAGCTGAAAGCTCTTTTCTGCTAAATATTTGCTGACATAATATATCACAGTTACGGATTAAAATTATGGTTGGCCTGATAAGACAATGCACAGGACTAAGTCACATGTTACTATATGGATTTATCTAGGTATTCTACATGCCTGAATTAATTTTACAATCATTAGGCTATTAGGGGCATACATGAATATACATTTAAAATTCCTTATGAATAACTTGGAGCACTAGATGTAGCAGGTTTGGCTTTGATTTGACAAGGACTGTCAGCCTAGAAAAATGCTATGCAACTGTCATGAGAAGATTGAAGATACCTTTTCTGTGCTATGCCAAGACACAAATCTACAACTCAAGACAAGTGATACAGATGGAAAACTGTAAACTGCAGGGGGTGCATTGCTGCCTTGAGTGAAGAAGGATTAAAGGCTCATAAACAACATATGCTATAGTTACACTAGCACGCACCATACACAGCTTGCACAATACACTCAATCTAAACCAAAACCAAGCAGAATCTACAGCTGCCCGCTGAAGTGATCCTGTTGAAGGCATACTGAAGCAGGGGCAACAGTTTCTGTATGAACTATCTGTAACCTATTGTTTGTTGTATTAATAAACTGAAGTCTGTTTAGGCCATGCACTAGGCATCTTCTGTGAGTTAGCATCATATACTGCTCTTAATATTTTCACCTTGCAAACAACGAGTGCTTTATTCTCAGATTCCAAGTGAGCTTCATCCATTATTTGCCAGGCAGCCCACGCTGTTGTAAGTTCTTGTGTACATACGACAAAATGAATAAAACAGATAGATGAACAGATTCTGTGGGAAAAAATGGCTAATGGGTCATATACTTAGGGCCTGTTTATGTACAGTAAGCATAGCAGAACAGGGTTCAAGTAAATTGTCTTTCATACTTTTCAAAATAAACTTTTTGGATGTTTTCATTTCCTCGGGGAAATGAAATGTAGAGGGGAAAGCCTCCTCTACATTGTTTAATAAAACCCTTGCAATTTTAAAATTAAAATTCACATGAGAAGTTAAAATATTTTTATTTCAGTGTCTTAAATCACAAATTACCATTCAGAAGTTACTACGTTTTTATCACCATTTTCTTTTTACTTCTTTTATGCCTTGTGTCACACTTGCCCACCTCTCCCTTGAAAAAGTATTCTCGCAGGAAATACCCTTTTTGCCAGCTGCTTTCAATGTGATATGGGCAGAGTTCACAATGTTAATAATTTGCATTAAAAGTACAATCATTGGGTAGGGTGACAGCTAAATCTTAGATTTCTACATAAGTGAAAAAAATGGCATATGAAATAGAACTATGGTCACTTAAATGGGTAACTGCTGAATCATACTGCAAATTGTGTGCTCCAGATTATATATAAAGAGATCAGGGCTGTTTCAGCCATCCAAATGACTACTTGCATCATCTTATGTGCATTTGGGAAGGGTGGTTTCCCCCTGCCGTCAAATGCACTTTGAGGATTCAATCTGAGAAAAAGTTTTTTTCCAATTCTTAGGCCAGGTGGAAATGAGTGGTTAGGTGCCTTTTTTCCCCCTAAAATTACCCACAGGACAGACTTTTACTGAACTACAGTATGTATTTGTAACAGCAAACTACCTTTGGAAACCCTGTTTAATTTCTTTTGCTAAGTGCTGGGCCATCCGTTATAGTTGTCCAAAACCACAATTCATAGAAACATAGAATAGTTAGAGTTGGAAAGGACCTTAAGATCATCTAGTTCCAACCCTCCTGCCATGGGCAGGGACACCCCACACTAAACCATGCCACCCAAGGCCTCATCCAACATGGCCTTGAACACCGCCAAGGATGGAGCACTCACAACCTCCTTGGGCAACCCATTCCAGTGCCTCACCACCCTCTCAGTAAAGAATTTCTTCCTTATATCCAATCTAAATTTCCCCTAAGTTTGAACCCGTTACCCCTTGTCCTGTCACTACAGTCCCTGATGAATTTTCCATTGCCAGCATCCTTATAGGCCCCCTTCAGATACTGGAAGGCAGCTATGAGATCTCCACGCAGCCTTCTCTTCAACAATTGCTGCAGATGGTAATTATTCTGGATAAACACAGACACCCAGAAAAGTATGAATAAAATATACTAATCCAGCTTTCTGTAGCTACTAGATACAATGAGACAGAAAATACAAGAGCTTGTTATCTTATTAGGGTCCTTTGCCCATGAATCTTCTTTATCAAATAAATATCAGGTACAGTTATATAAGCTTGTATGACTCCCTATCCTGATCATCTGTATATCATTCTCAAATGAAACAGGATTATGTTACCTCACTTTAACACTAGAGCCCAGGATGTTTATTTCACATAAATGCAACTTCACTGCCAGACACCTACTGTCTTTGGGGGTTTATTTTTTCTCTATCTATAAATTCTTGTCTGTGTTTTTTTTCATTTACTGTTGAATTCTGTCTTTTCCTTATTGTAGAATAAATAGTTTTGCTCTTAAATGGAGCTTACCTGAAAAAACAAAACAAAACAAAAAAACCCACAAAAAAACAAACAAAAAAAGCCCAAAACTATGGCTTTCAAAATTAAATCTTGTCTCTGTGCTGTTAGTATGTCAGTGAATCAGATTAAAACTTGCAAGCAATTAAGAAAAAATAGTTAATCCTAACACACATAGCAAGCATAATGATTGAGGATGGTTTTTTGGGGGGATAGGAAAAAAAATCACTTCCCATTAAAAAAAAAAAGAAGCATTTGGATTCATGTGCTCCAAAAATGTTGCTCTGACTTCAGTCAGTTACAATGGCTGCAGTAAAACTAATTTGTAGTTAGAGAATGCTACTTTAGCCTTAGATGGTTGATAAGCCAAATAAAATAACTGCACTTTCTGAAACGTAAGTACTCTTATCAATGCACAAATTAAACATTTGATAGTAATTGTAATATAGAAGCTATTTGTGTCTTAATTTGATTTTTCCTGCAGAAATTCTAGTCAGAGAGTTAGTCAATGGCAAGCAATAAACTACAAGGAGAGGGGCGGAGAGGAAATTCCTTTATATGCATCATTGGCCTCATTCTGTCAACATATCACCCAGATAGCTGGATACACACAGAGATGCATTCTGGCAATGCTAGGAAGGGACCTGCATTTCCTGCTGTCTGTTTCAACTTATTAGTAATAGGATGATGCTTCTGGCACGTCTAAAATAAATTAATATTCTATTAATTCAATTCAAAAAGGGGTCAGGAAGATACACTGCAGATTCCTTCAGTGCAAATTTGAGACCAGTATGTATTAAAAAGAGTACCAAAGTACTCCAATGTGTAATTGCCTAAAGCTGAACCAAATGACAGAATATATTCCAACACTTTCAACATGCCTTCAGTGCAGATTAAGCCACCAGTTCATAAAATAAATATAAATATAGTACTTTCAATACTAACAGTAACACAAAGTAATTATTCTAAATAGTTTTGGTTTAATTTAGAAATAATTTTGTCTGAACTGACAAAAGATTTTTTTTTATTATTGCTGATTTGAAGTTGTGTTCACTGATGAATATTGAGGTCTTTTTGAATATCAAAGAATAACAGTGCAGCAGTATTTTTTTAAAGTGGTAATAGGCTTGGCAAGAGCAGCTGACAAACTTTACATAATTGACTTAAGTGTAATACTGACTGAAAACATTTGCAAGACTATATCTAAGTAACTTATACATAGTATTAGACAATGCCAAAAATAAGAGTAACAGAAAAGTCGGAATAAACATTTTAGCATTTACAGTACCTTATTGATAGGAAGATAAACAAATAGGAGACTAAATCTGTAGCCTTTGACCAGAAACACACTCCTACTTGTAAGACATAACACTTGAGCTAAGGCTGTGGATCCAGACCATTGATTTGATTGTGCTGTATTCTGGTATTTTGTTCACAATACCTGTGTCTTCAGTAGGACCTCAGATACAGTTATATCCTACTCAAGATGAGAAAACCTGTCAGGATTTCACTGGATGTGAGGATGAATTTGGATCATCTTGTAGTAGACTAATAAAGATACCTTTAGCAAAAAAGTCTGAGCACATTTAGTAGCTTGCCCTTTGTGCATTTTACAAGTGAAAAACATAAAAATCTTATTTGAAGTGTTTAGTAGCTTACGAATTAAAATAAACAAGCATAGTAGCCTCTCAAAGATTCCCAAAAACACTGGGCAGTAAGCTGAAAACCTGTAATAATTTTTCATCAGCAATGTTCAAGGCAAAGAGCATTTAATAAGGTTAGAAAATTTCCAGTCTGCTACTTTAAATCATAACTACTAACAGTGAAGTAATTACAACTAAAAGTATTGTTGCACAAAGCTTTTCCAGTCATAGTTGGAAAGCATTTTTTTAAATACACTATAAATTTGTGACACGTTTTAGCTCTGGAGGATAAGTACTCCAGAGGAAAAGACTGTACACACTCAGCTCATTCCATTTCAGAAAACCCTCAGGCCCAAAATCTCTCCCTCCTAACTGTCAAGATTGAAGTGGAGTACAGGGCATCAGAAGCTCAAAAATGCACTTGGGATGCAATCCTCTTGGGACTTTAAATGTTAACATGAAAAATCTTAAACCTTGGGCTACCAGGCAGCTGATACAGATAGCAAAACATTGTGAAGAGTCACACTCATTTCTGCGGATCTCTCCTTGCAACAATAACACACAACTACTTAGTGAATCAGCTGCAGGCAACAGATCATTTATGCAAGTTGCCCAATATACTGCATGTATTTCTTTAATCTGTCTGCCATTTCACAAAGATATGCATCATTATCATCAGGGAATTCAAACAGAGCTTGATCTCATTTTCATCACAATAAAGTTAACAGTCCCTTCAGGTCCTTGAATTACAGCCTCTGGTCAATAACAGCATGTAGACTGCACAACCTGCTGCCCTGCAGGAATGGTACCTTATCACAATTCAAAAGGCCTAGGGAAATAACACTTTCTTCAGACCGCCTGCCTGAGCCAATCATGATATGTTAAATCTGCAGGGAATCTGTCTTGGCTAATCTCACCTTTATCATGTAATTCAGTCATATAAATGGAAAACAGTTGCATGTCTTCCTAGGTTGCAACTGGATATAGATTATGCTAATGATAACTCAGGCCATCTTGCCCTCAAACTCCTGATAAGACAAATTGTCCTTTACGCATAAGTATAGGAACCAAACCAGACCCTTGTGAGACACAATGCTAGGCAAAAACATGCAAAAAATTAACTAGGGTCAAAAGTATGCTGGCACCATCTGCTATCCCAGGTGGCTTAGAAAAATAAGCCAGTCCCAAAGAAATGAAAGAATAAAAAGAAAAATCACCAATTTCTTTACACTCTTCAGTTTGATTTTACTTCCATATTTAAGCCTTCAGGGTGTTCTAGTTTCATATATCCACACTTTTCATTCTCTACAACCAGAAAATGTGGGAATTTCTTTAATTGAAAAAAAAAAGAAAAAGAAAAAAAAAAGCCAAGATACTTACACTAATATATTTGATATATTCACAAATTTCCAATAGCTGAAACTTTGGGGAAAAAAAGAACAAAGACCTGGAATTACCTTGACGCTTGAACTTCAAATGTGGGAGCTGGTGAAGTTGAAGAGAGATTCATCACACACTTCCTATCTAGATTATTAGCTGGAGAACAATCCGGATCTGCAGTATCAGAGAGGAGATGATGCAAAGAGGTGGTAAGGTAAACTATTATGAATCATAGGGGCCAACCTCTATTCATCAGATCCCCATTTAATTTTACGCTAAATGGCATGATTCAAAACCAGATTCTTCTGCTAATTTAATCTGAATTTGGCTCATGGTAAGAACTTGTAACATTTAGATTAAACTCTATGAACACCCACTTTTTTTAATCTAGGACATTTATTTTTTTGTTGATAATAATCAGTGATATATATTCTTAATGAAACATGCTGGTTTTGAAAAAGATTTGTGCAACATGCTTTAAACAGAAACTCCAAATTTGCAATCTCTGCCCTATAGTGTTCTTTGGATTACTTGGATTATCCACATTTCATGTGGATTTTGCAGTTAGTCATGAATATTTCCTATATGTTTACACAAGAAAAAAGTTAGATTAGAGCTTTATTCATGGTCCAATACTATCAGGCATTGTGCCTATGAGAATGAATTATAAATTACATAATTTAATAAATGTCTGATTTGAGAGCCAGCACAGTTTTCTTGATGAATGATACCTAGAAGTTATTAAGTCTGTTATGGATGGAAATGGCACTGAGTTTGCATTTATAAACACATTAACAAAAGAAAGATCAATTTTTTTGAAGTGCTGGGAAACAAGATTTTTCTGATAATATTTTCGTTTATCCTCAACCAAATACCTGTGCTCTCATGCTTCATAAAAAAAAAATACATAAAAAAAAATACAGTGTGAAATTTTCTTCTAGTCTTTGGAAGCCAGCAGTGTGTGCTGGTAGATCCTAATCTCTCCTCCATCCAATTGATGTCTATTTCAGTTTATCCATACTTAAATCACTGCGACCAAATAACTGAAGAGAAACTGATTTGTTTCAAAGCTTTTTGTAAAGAGGAAGGAGCAGTTTCCTCTTTAAAGCTCCAGGCTTACCAGCCAGCTGTTAATTTACTTCAGTAGTACTTAAATTGATGCATGTTTAAGCAGGGAAAATACTGTAAAAAGGAAAGGCAAGTGCTGTTGGGACAACTTCTTTACATAATGCTATAGAATTTTCAATAAAAATAAAAAAGCCACACTCCTTTGTAGACAATGCCTCTATTGATGTGAATCACTGTTATCATCCTTTATGCATGTAATTCTGCACCTATCAATACATAGTCACAAACACTGTAAGCAGCACCCTGAACTGTGCAGACAGAACACAGCCATACTGTGCCTATACCTTTGCTGTGAGTAAAACATCCCCGGGAATGGGTGCCCTGTTCTCTGTAATGGCGTATCAGTGTTTGTTTATCAGTCTGGTCTACTGATAAACCTTGACAAAGAAAAATGGAATAGAAAATAAATTCTCTTCCAAATTTCTTAAAATCAGTAGTTCAATATCTTTCAATAAATGGAAGAAAATGGGAGAAATCAAACTACTGGAAATATCTGAGAAGGGAGAGAGAAAAAGACATGCATTTATTTTCTCCAAAAGCAGACGTTCAACAGAGCAGCTGTACTGAGAGAAATTTCAAACTCCACAGTAGAAGTCAACATCAAAAGCATTGCAGTAATACATGAGACATAAAACAGTGCCCATATTTCATGTGGAAAAACTTAGAATTTATTGGTTTAAGATGCAGATTCACTTAGATGCTGGGGAAGGGATCAACAAATGCTAAATAGATCTTTAAAAGAGAAAAGAAATAAAGAGTTGAGCAGTAAAAAATATAAATAAGGAAAACATTAGATAGATAAAATTAAGTAGGATACATTTCTCATGTATTTTATGTAAATTTATTATTTCAGTGTGTTGAATCTCATCCATTACCTTGTTATTTTTAGATATATCAGATTATTTTTTCCCTTAAGATGAATCCATGTTGTTTGAATATTCACTGTAATGTAAATAGAATACTGGTGGGTTTAGAAATTCTGTACTATAAGAATTATCTCTCAAACTTATATAATATGCTTCTAATGCTAAAAAATTACAATGTGAACATTAACAATCAGGTATGTCGAATCAGACGCTGAGCCAGTAAGAACATTTTTCAGACAAACTAAAGCCATGTTGGCTGTCCTTGTATATTGAAGATACATCTTAGCTGTATAAATTTCACCTAGTTAATTAGAATCACGAGCATTCTGAGCTGACAGGTGCAATTGCCTTTTTTTCCTGCCATAGCAATACTTTCTGTTTTTTCCTACAGGTAGTTGCTTGTGTCTCTAGTGGGAAAGCAAACCAGAAAAATACAGCACTTACGAATTAGCTTTCCTTGAAGAAGTCCTACCTGTTTCCTTTTGACTAAAGCTAAGTTTTAATCACAAATATCTGATTTGTTCAAATATTTTTGCGTCTGTCTGCATATTTACACCTCAGTTTCAAACAGGCATGCAGGATTTTCTGGGTGGCTGAAAAGCACCTGGGTCTAAATACAAGTGGGGTTTTTTGTTTGGTTTTTTGAGGTGGTTTGTTTGAGGGTTTTTTGTGCATACAGAAGTGCAGTGCATAGTTCTAAATAAGTATTTTAAATTTTGTTATTTCTATGCAAGTATAAGGAGAACTGGTACTGAATGTAGGCTTAATAGATTTTTCAGATGTATCTATTTAAAATGCAAATGTGTGTATATGTGAATATCAGGGTCTATGCCTATAAAAAGCCTCTTTAAGTGTTCAGACTCCTAATTATTTTTTCAAAGGATTCCTGGGGATTCTTTGACTCAGATCACCTTTCAATTTTTAATTTACTTTATTAAAATCTCAATAAATCATCATATTGCCAACTTTTCTATCTGGAATTCATTAACATATCAGAAGATAATTTATCAGTCTCATCTCATATATTGCTTCTCATACATCAATTTGTCATTTCTCTGCTTTCATTCTGTTTTATATGAACTAAGAAAATCTTGTTTCAAATTTCTATTAATCCAGGACATCTATATTTTAACTATTTAAAGTCATCTAAAACCTTAAATTAGCCAAGTTTACATATGCCAGATTTTTTAATTTTTTTGCTTGATAGGTGAAAAATATTCTAAACTACTGAATTATAGACAATATTAGGTTTAAGATTCATCAGTGCTGACAAAATCTTGCAATAACAGCTAAGAACCATTTAGCTCTAACAGTATTAACAGTTTTGATATAGCAAGACTTGTGTTTTCTGTGCAATCTTAGATAAGTCACTTAAGCCTTCCTGAATCCCAGAGCTTTTCTGTAGGACATTAGTCAGAAGAATGCAATAGTGCACTAAGTGAACACTCTCCTTCCAATGTACTTAAGGAACTGTAGAGCAACTGCAGGTTGCCCCCACTTAGAAAATGCAGTGTTCCTATTTCATGGGAGTGTAGTGAAGGTGAATCATTCCAGATTATAAGGCACTTGGGCACACACAAAACCTAAAGTAGACAGATAAGTAACCATGCATGTGTGAACCAATATGATCAAAGTGATACTAAAATTGCTTTTGGTAGCTGGCCATCTGCCTGCCTGCATTAGAAGCCAGGTTCTCATCTGCACTTACATTCAGGTGAAATACGTAATATCAAATTGCATCTACACCTTTACCTAGTTTTCACTGATGGCTACAGTGACAGGAAACCGCTGCATAAGTGAGATCAGTCTTAGGACATTGGATATTGTCTGCAGGAACAGAGGTATATTTTACAGAATTCAGTTACCATATGCAGACTGTCATTAGGTAGTTAAGAACTCCAAGTGGATTAAGAGCAACTGGAAAGTCACTAGGACTTTGTCAGTTAAACGTATTACTGTATGAATTCTGAAAAACAGAAAAAAGCCAGCTCTTGTGCACAGTGGTTTTAGCAGATCCAAAGTAGTCCCATTTTAAAACTTTGTAATATAAACAGAGGACTGCTCCCATCAATATCTGATGAAACCCATCATCAAGGATAATGGGTTATCAAGGATAATCATAAGCTATATGATTTTGTGATAGCACTTTTTCAGGAGTGAATGTAGAAAAATCTATGTAATGGAGGTACGAAGTAAAAGCAGAAGAGGCTGTAGATAATCTTTCTTGACATTCTGCAAGACTGCAACTATAAATGACAGTTGTGAACAAGTGGGAGCAATGAACAATAGGAGATTCATCTTACCTGACTGTAGATGCTTACATTGCGGCTACCTGCATATAACTGTATTGTCTAGATTGGTTCAGTAAGAAGTAATATGCAGCAGGCAAAGAAACTGGAAACACAGTTCATCTAGCCTGTTTTAGACATCTATGCAAGATAATACAAATTATGCCCTAAAAGTACCCATTTCCATCCTCTGAAATCTGCAAAAGAATTAACATTTGCAAGTATTTACACTAGCAGTGTTCAAGTAAGATGAATGTTACCCAAATTACTGTCAATGAGAAGAGCAGATGAAAAGTGGAAACCTGGAAGAAAACCACCACATTTATTCCCACCCTGGCAACCAAAAAAGCTGTTGTGGCCATAAATATTTGTGAGAGTTTAAATAGAGGTATTCTCTATAATTCATACACCTACTGGTTTTTTATGCACCATTGTGCTCTAGTCCTTGTTTTTTAACATGTATGTGCTTTATTCAGTACTGTTCTGGAAACTCAAAGGAAAAATCTTTTGCTAATTGCTATTAACAAACCCTTAAAAGGCAGCTACAATCAGCCCCTGACTTGTCTCAGTGACCTCCTGAAACAGCAAATGCCAATGAATGATTATACTCCAGGGGAAAAGAAAAAAGAAAAAAAAAATCCCTTTGTCCTTTAATTTCACTTTATCTCCTTACTTCATACTTTGAGATAGAGTTAAAAAGAAGACAGTAGTCATTTCTTAATAATCTTCTCACCTCAATCAAATCCCTATTATTCACCTTATTCAAAATGAACTATCATGGTTCTTTTGACTCTCTTTGTTCCTATAGAAGTACTACTATACCTTTAATCACTTTGTTAACACCTATCTGAACTCTTTCAGTTTCAGCTTTATCTTTCTTAGGCAGCTGTCAGAGAAGGCACTGGGATCACAAACATGTACAGAAATATAAGTAACAGTTTCTTATATACAGTTTGCCAGATTACCAGTGAGCATGTGTACTTGCTTGGTCACTCCTTGAACTTCAAAAACATGTTCTTGTATCAGTTTTTAGACTGTAAATGATCTAAATTACACAATAAAGAGGCAGAATTTGTGAAAGTTTCAAATGACAACATAAACTTGTAATCTCTCATTAATATAATGTAGTTATGAAAAAGTGGCAGTCTGCCAAAGCAAATATTTTCAACTCCAGGGGAGTACTGTGGGAATATATTGCAAATTCTATGATAGAAAATACAGGCCTAAGAGTCACAAAACTGAGAAAATGTATAAAGAGCAGAATGAGTTAAGAGAAAAGAACAAGTAACAGAAAAATAAAAAAAATTAAAAAGAGATAATTAATTGATCTGGGTACGCTGGAAGGAGGAAGAGTGATAGGGGAAAGATACTTTAAGAGATCAGGCATATTTTACTCTGACGAAAGTGTGAAGGTGTCAGAGAAAATTAATTGTCATAAAGCCCATAAAAATATTTGTTCTGGATCCTAGAGACAGACATCCTTTCCACCCTCACGCCTTCCTGCCAAAGAAACACACAATGATTAAATGAGACCTTTTACTACTTTTTATCAGGTTAGATGCCACAAAGAAAACATTAAAGAACAACTTTTCCTGGACAAAAATGTAACTGTCTGAGAAAAAAAGACAGAGGTGGCTTAACACAGCTGAATGATCTTGGAAGCAAAACCGTCGCTCAAACTCTTGAAATGTTTCCTATGCATCTTTCACATAGCATTGTTAGTTTGTTTGGGACAAATTAATGCAACTGTTGATATCAACCTAATCACATGAGGGATAAGTGAGAGTCACATTTTCTTGAAAAATTTACAGCTATTTAAAGTCAGATTAAAAAGAAGAGACTAAGAATTCTTTCAGAAAGATTCTTGAGCAGATTCTGCATGACTGCAGGGGCAAGGCAGGGAAGCAAAAGTTTGCAGGGAAGTGAAAAAAACTTTAGGAATATAGATGAGCCAAGTTCCCTGAAACAATAATGCTCTTTGAATCATGGGGTTTAAAATGGTTTTTAGACAAATTTTGTAGCACCAGGATGACATCAAGTGGCAACTCAAGCCAATTACTCCACACTTGCGGGAAACAGTCATTATGACATCTCCCTAATAAGCTATTCCTACTGTGTAAACATAATTGTGTTACCAACAACTGCCTCTATTTTAAATTCAATTTTTGCATGTCTTGATTTCAAGTCCTCTGTGCTTTCCTTAAGCTTCCTTCCATAAATAATAAACCTAGAAACCTTCTAACTCAAGAAATAAATCTCTCTTTCTCTAATACCTTTCAATTCAGAAAATAAGAAATACAGATTTTTTTGAATTTATCAGGTTTCTTAGACTTCGTAATAACTGGAATAGCTAGGCTTAGCTAGTCAGACTTTAACTAGAGTGAAAGAAATTAATTTAATACCTTAAAATATCTTCTTGATGTGTAAGGCAGATTATTAATAGTTGAAAGAAATTTCACAGTTTAAGACAGAACAATCACTGGAACAACACCCACAGTGACATGGTAGAGTCCCCATTGCTGGAGGTTTTCATGGTGGGGTTTGACAGAGTGATAATCTCATCCAGGCTCCCTTTGCCATGAAAGGCTGGGCCAGATGATCTTTCAGGGTGCCTCCCAACCCAGGCTATTCTGTGGTTCTGTATTCTAAACAAACAAGAACTCTAGCTTCTGACAAGCTTGTATTAAGGCTATAAAAATATTATAAGCCATTTAGAACTAGTTAATGGATAAACATTTCAAGCACCTTTTTACTTTATTAATAGTACAACTCACTACAGTTTGCATTTCTCGAAATCTTATTCAAATAAATGTCCATCTTCGAACATGGCAGTAAGGATTACAGTCCAAAACTGAGTTTGCAGAAAACTAAGTATCTAAGAGTATTTATAAGACAATCTCTTTCCAACATGAAGAATGTGATCTTAAAAGTTTCCACATTTCCTTTCTTGGTGTTGCACAGAATCTAAGTCCTCATAAAGAAAAAAAAAAAAAAGTCACAAATAGCAGAAGTAATGGAACCTTCCTATGAATTTGTATCCTTTGATCCCACTATCAAGCTTTACACACCACAAGAACCTCACCCTTTTTCCAAAGACCCAGATGTATTTTGTCTGCTTTTCATTTAGAGGGACATTATTTTGAATAAATTTCCTGCTTCTGAGTGCCAGTTTCCACGGATCGTATAGGAACTTAAGTAAATTTCAAATTTGCTTGAAAGTAGCTATCATTTCAAATGTTATTACAGGTACAGTGACTAGATGAAGAAAGAGAGACAGCATTGCCAAGTAAGCCTTGTTTCCTCAAGGAGTTAGTTAATAAAAAAAAAAAAAAAAAGCCACACAAAACTACCACAAACTACCAAACAAAAACCCCCACCAAATTCCAAACCCCCCTCCCCACTAACTATTGCCCTAAACAGCTATCAATTGTCAAGACATCTGTTTCCATTCTTTCTCTTGCTTTCCCAGCCTCCTCTATGAACGTAATGAAGGCTAAAACTCTTCTACATTCCTTTTGCTCTTTCCTTTTTCCCCAGTCTAAATGCAGTTCAAAAGATTACCCACTCTAAAGATGCCTTGCAAAATATACCTACAGGAGTTTTGTCCAAACCTAGTCTTGCCAGCAGTTTCTACTCTGCTTGCATGTCAACTAGTATTTTCATTCAAGTACTCAAATGACACCAAGCTGTCGAGTTCTGCCAAGAGTTCCTCTGTGTTATGTAGTCATGTTTTTTATTGAAACACTCCAACTCTCAGATGTTTTTATCTGCTATGAAGCCCACACTAAGCAAATCTGTGCTAATTCCTGGAAAAGTAAGCCTTAAGGAAGCTACTCATCTAGAAGAACTACACTGCCCTTCAGAGTCTGATAATGACCCAGATGCCCTCAGGGGCTTTTCTAACTAGACAGTCACGTTGTCTTGTCTAAGCTTTGGGGTTTCAGAGCTGAACTTGATAAGGAATGACAGCTCTTAGTCACGGCAGACTCTAGAACTAACAAACTTCTTTAGATGACAGACAGAAAACCAGCTGCATTTAATCTGATTTTATGGCACTGGGTATAATACACATTTTTAAAAGTATTTGTCCTCTAATTACACTTTTTTTTTCTCTGCAATCATTTATTCATATTGAAAGTAGTTTGGGAACAATATAAACAAGAATGTTCATTACTTCATTGCTTTTCTCTTGACCTTTCACTTTCAGGACAAATGAGAGAGTGAACTGCTCGCTTTGAAAGTATATTTGATTGTCATGATGCACAGATAAGAATCATGCCCCTATTTCAGTCATAGACTGAAAATAAAGAGTACAGAACAGAATGTAGAACACTACAGAGACCATGAGGAACTCATCTAAAGCACTTTAATCAGATTACTTCAGTAGTATTTGATAAATGGCTATAAATATTAGTCACACCACAAAACCTAAAAAATAAACAGGACATCTTAAGAAAGGATAGATATAATCAGTCAGAAAACCTGTTCTTATTGTTGTTACATGTTCCATAATTTATTTTTCAAAGTTTTCAGGGTTTTTTTCTCTAAATTAAGGCTAATAGTGTGTGAGTGTCAGAGTGAGAGAACATGAGCAAGGGTAAAAAGAGAGCAAGCGCATTCATGCACCAAAACTGTTGAAAATAATTTTCCACAGTCTTGAGCTACGATGATGGAAACAAACTCACAACAAAAAACTGTGGCTACTTAAGAATCTCTGTTTGGGTTCCTTTTCAACAATAATTTAGCATGTTTGCCAATACTGAAATCATTGGGAAATTCAAACTTTTCCACATACAGGAGCAAAGGAACAAAGGAATTGTAATGCAGCATTCAGCATAAAGTTACAAATAGATGCTTTCTTTCCAAATTCCAAGAGAATTTGATTTGTCATTTTCTTTTGTCAAAGAAGACACTGAGAAAAGAATGTGGCTCTAGTACAAAACTGTTTGGAAATGTTCCTATTTAGAGGATGGAGAAGGATCTTTACTGGCAGACAAAAGGAAGAAATTACAAGTTGAGATAATGGGGAAAAAATAAGTTTCTCAAGCAATCATATTGAGTGCTAAGTAGTTTGGAAATATCAGAATTACTTTGTTTTGATTTAATTAATTTAATGAGAAAAAAATTAAAAGCCTAAATAAAAAACAAACAAACAAACAAAAACCCAACAGACAAAAAGGGAAAAAAAAAAAAAAAGAAAGAAAAAAACCCCAAACAACAAACACCCAACCTGTTAATGCAGTATCACCTAGCATCTTGAAGCTTGTTTTATGTTTATTTTTGGAGAATCAGGTCCTTACCTGATGGAAATTCACATAGTTCCACTAACTTATATTTAACTAGCTGAAGTATCACAAACTATAGCCTAGTATCAACAGGAAACATACACCCTTACAGCTACAGTGCTTGCCACTGTGATAACATGACTTTCCGATGTGGAGTGCTATTATAATTTGAGGTATAATTAGTTACAAAGGAGAAATAGGGAAACAGGGAAACTTCTAAAATCCACTTCTGATCCTACTGATATACACAGAACCTGACATTACAAACCGAAAGCAAATTGTAAAAATAGATAAGATAATGTAGTTTTATTTGATTCATTAATGCAATTCTGCATTGTGAATCTAGCCATCAAGAACGCTTATGCTGTTGCTTAGTCAACAAATTAAAAGCTTCAGAAATAGCATAATACAGGATTAGACTCATTAACAGACCTACATTTTCCTTTTGTTACTGGCATACCAGTAGCATCACTTATGGCTACTCTTTATGCCCTTATCTAGTTTTAGCTTCAGCTAGGCTTGGTCTTAAGAGATCTCATCCTTAAGATATTCTTTTACAGCATCTTCCTATGGCAACTGTTCTTGCTTTCTTTTCCTATATGCCCTCTTTTTGTATTAAGAAGCCATAGGTGACTATCCAGTGTTGGCAGTAGTGTGGTTTTGAACAGGAGGTTGGACTAGATGACCCTCAAAGGTCTCTTCCAACCAATATTTCTATGATTCTGTAAATACTTATTTTCAGTAAGTATCGATTTCTAAACTGATGCTAAATTTTACATTAAAAACAGTACATATAAAAATTGGTTTTAAGTGTACTCATCAGAATACAGTCCATATTAGTTTTGGAATCTACAGTGTACCACTCCCACTTAGTAATTAATGGTCATTAGCTCAGAAAAAACCTATTTTGACAAAAATTTTGGTGCTTACACTGAGCTGTCATTATTTAAATAAAAATAATTTCTTTGAAGAACTGTTACTGTGCTGATTGTTAATGCCTTAAGATGTGAGTATCAGGCCCTAAACGCTTATTATTGGCTAGTATCATGTGATGATACACATAGATGTTTTAAAAATTATAAAGACAGAAAAAAGGATGTTTTTATATTCTCCACATTATGGGAAAGCTGTCAGACAAAAATCACTTCATATGGTTCAATTCCCTACTCCTTTACATTTCGTCACAATAATTTACACCTATTCAAAAGGTATGCAGTTTGTTACCAAACTGGACTGGTTTCAGTTAACACCTAATTTCACTCTGCATATGTGCAAATTAATACATGAGGTGCAAACCAGTGGAGAATTAGGATTCAAGGCAAAAAATTGTCTGGTTAGGCAGTGCAGGAGGTTATCATCAAGTGTGTACTGGTTTCTTTCTGCAGCTCATTTCTTGGGCTAGGAAAATGAGGTACACAATGAATGAAGATAGCAAGAAGAAATTTGTGTTATAAGACCATCCAAGTCACAAGTATTCGTAGGGAATAAGGAAGCTTTCTCCTGAGAAGACTACATTGGCACAAGGCTTCTCAGTTTTTTTGTCCTCTTTATAGTAACAAAAGAAAAGGTAAAGTTCTTAGAAAAAATTGTCATGCAAACTCACTATAAGCAGTGTATGAGCCAGAGCAGGCAGATTCCAAGGTAACAGGGTGATAAAGAACTTGACTTCAAACTTAAAAGCTACAGAAAGAGCCTGTAGGATGCTGAACCTGAGCTAAAAGGCTATCCTTTAGCTAGATCGATTTAAAGAAATTTCAACCTCAGAAAAAAATAAGGTCTTTCCATAAAGGGAAAGAACATTTTACGTAATCTAGGAGACAGTGTAAAGAAACAGGATAGATAACAAATAGCTGGTTGTGTGATCATCAGGCCTAGAAAAAGCTAAGCATAAAATTAATTTGCAGTTTCCACTCTAACAGAAGTTACTATATCACAGAATCACAGAATCCCAAGGGTTGGAAGGGACCTCAAAAGATCATCTACTCCAACCCCCCTGCAAGAGCAGGGTAACCTAGAGTACATCACACAGGAACTTGTCCAGCTGGGCCTTGAATATCTCCAACGTTCGAGACTCCACAACCCCCCTGGGCAACCTGTTCCAGTGCTCTGTCACAATGAAACACCTAATTTGGGTGCCTAAGCTAAGAAACCAAGTTTCTGTGCAGTAACACAGAACCTTCCTGGACTATAACACCAAAGCACAAATTTTCCTTTATGCTTCCCTGCAAAGGAAACATAAGGCTGTGCTTTTGACCTGGCCTGTGCTTCAAAAGGCATGTACCCCTCACTAACATAATGAAACTGGCATCTAGTGGTAACACCCAGATGGCAGCAACCTCCACAAATTTTTGCTACTGATTTCTTTGTTGCCAGGATTTCACTCATACATGGCAAAGTAACACGGAAAATTTCAGGAGTTGGTTTTGCATCAGGAGGGTCAGCCTACATGGCAGAATGCAAGATTCTGCTGATATATCCATGCTAACTCAGCTTCCAAATGCAATAAGGATGAATTACTACATTGTTCTGCCTGGGCACCTTACTCTGCTTAATCAGCAAAGCAACTAGCCTAAGAAAACATTGATCTTCTAAAGCTATAGTACTTTTGAGATCTAAGCAAGTACTGCATTGTGCCATGTCAACACTTGAAAACAGTTGAATTTATGTGAAAATGTGGAGGTCAGTCTTGCAGGCTGACTTCCTTGATTTGGACTAAAATTAAGTGGGAACTGATTGGTTGAACACAAACCAGAAATCACTAAGGAGAAAAAGGAAATGAAATGAGAAGATTATGACAACTAATATCTCAGTTATATGTATGTATGTCTATGAATAGTTACAGCTGAGTGGCAATGGATGGGGAGATTTTACAGTCTCTCTGCTACTTCCCAATCATTTATCACAAATTGCAGGCTGTACAGGACTGAGCTAGGAAAAAGATCATACAACCTAATTTTACTGGAAATGAAAGTTACATTTTGAATGGCCATTTTTGCTTATTTGTATTTTCAGTTTGCCTTTGCTATGAGTGTAAAAGATGTGACTGTATCCAGGAAACTCCTCTGAAGGAAGGGGTGAGTTTTCTACTCTAAAATTCACCAAGCAGCCAATCTTAAATAGCCCATGTATCTTGAACACTGAAATTCATTGTTTCGGGGGTTTGGGTCTTTGAGCGGGTTTGGGTCTTTGAGCAAGTTTGGGTCTTTGAGCAATGCAAGAAAACCTGTGATCAATGGATATAAAAAGTCACAACATGTAAATTTTCTTCTGACTACATGCTAGATACTGGGTTTTTCTATAACTTTAGGTATACAAGAGTTAGTGCTTATAGTAAATATATACCATTTCCACATAAAAGGCAATGCATACTGACTTAATTTTACTAATTACAGTTTGCAGTATCAGACTGATGTCAGTGGTGAATTCAAGAATGAGCAGTGCAAAACTCTTCATACTTCTGTCATGGGAAAGAAAAAGATAGTGCAACATATAAATGTAATTAGAGAGACATGAAACAGTTTATGTTTAAGTGTGAACCTTAAAATTGAAGAGTCTAAGGTGACAGATGCATCGCAAAATTATATTATTTAAACATAGAATCAGTTAATAATATAGAAACAAAATTATCTCCTCCTCAAAGTAAATTGAAATGTCAATGCAAATCAGAATTACAGTACAGGTCCTGCAGCTAGGATATCCAGCTTCTTGTGTAAGAGAGTTTTGCTTATATATGTTAAATATCAAAACCAAATGAACTTCTCTCTCTAGTATGTTTGTTTTTTTGTTTTTTTTTCTCACTAATCTCTTGCTGTTCTAATCTGTATGGACCTCAAAGTATCCCAAATTTGTTAGTTTCAAATCTTGTCATTTTTCTAACTAAGTTCACTGTAATGATAGCAAAAGTAATAGCAAAACCCTTTTTTTTTAAGCAAACCAACCCAGGAATCTGCTGGGCTGGCAGATCTTCATGAGCTCTTACAGCTTTAATTTTAACATTGAAAAGCTAATCAAGTTACATTTTGAAACTGAAATGTTACTTCCTGCTTCTAGATTTCATGCTGGTAATTACAAACTGTTTTTTATAGGGGGAGGGACGGAAGAGCTGCTTAGAGCCTTCTTACCTAAACTTGACAGAATGCCTTTCTGCTATTAAAAGTCCACTCAAAGGCTTGACTTTGCAACACGTTTGTTTTTGTTAGGGTCTTTATGCTCATATGAAAGCAGATTCGTTGCCTGAGTTCAGCTCTTCAAGAAGTTCAGTTTGGATCTGGGAGTGTACATAAAGCAGACATCTAACAATATAAATATTTTTAAAAAGCCAAACCAACCTTAATTGGCTGAAGACCCTACAGTCCTACAGTAAACAGAAGAACTTTGTACACTATAACATTAATGTAAAGCATGTTTAAGGAGCAAAATCAGATTAAACTGTGTTTTAAGTCAAATATTGCAATATCTGAATGTGTTAGGTGGTCAAAATAAATCGATTCCTCTATATGCCAGAAAGCATGTGTTCTTTGACTTTCATGTCTGTAATGATCTTTAAATATGAACACTAAATACAAAAGACCTATTTGGTTTGCTTACAAGATTCTTAGAATGATAAATGTAATTCTAAACAGTATTTGCATCCTCCCACTAAATTTATTCAAGCAAAGAACAACAGTAGAACAATCTGAAGTTTAGTTTCATGTCAGTACAGACATTTTCCAGCAGAACTAGTTAATGTACATGACTCCTTTTAAGAAGGGGGGGAAAAAGCAGAGGGGAGGAGGGAATAAATCAGTAGATCTTTCAGCTATCTGTATGTTGTTAATAGAAATTATAATCATTCCATATTCATAGAGGTGCGGCTGGCTGTTTAGTATCTGATTATAGGGCAATTTAGATTGAAAAGCTTCTCAGAACATCTGCAGATCAACCTCTGATTCAGAGCATGGTCAGCTTTGAACAGCTGTCAGGCCAGGTTACTCAGGGCTTTTTCCAGCTGAGCTGTTAAAACCTACAAGGATAAAGCTGCACAATCTCACAACACTTGACAATCCTCATGGTCAAAAGCCTTTCCTTACACGAAATCAGGATCTTTCTTCTTTCAGCTCATGCCCATTTTCTCTCATCCATCTACCATTTATCACTGTGCCTGAGTCCAGCTTGATTACCTTGTATTGAAAAGCTTTTGTCAGGTCCCCAGTACACCACCGCTTCAAAGTGAAGAAGCCAAGTTCCCTCAGCCTGTCCTTGTAGGGAATGAGCTCCAACCCATTTCTGAGCATCTCAGTGGTCACTGGGCACCTAACCTCCTGGCTGTTTTCTTAAAAAAATAAAAAATAAAAATAAACACACACACACCACAAACCAGATAGAACTGAACAACTGGAAGATACTAAGATTCTAATAGGGTCCTCAAACCCTATAAAGCATTGCAAATGACCTTTTGGTAGCATCTTAAAACCTGACCACGGATCTATGTATGATCATAATTTATGTGACTTGGGTTCAGACAGAGCAGAATCTTATACCTAACGTTTATATCTAGATCTGATATGAAGAGATTAAATTAAGAATAAAACCCTGAGATGCTTTAGATGGTTATTGCATTTCACTTGGCTATTACTGCCATCTAGTGATATAATTTACAATCTTCAAAACTTTTCCTTTAGAAATTATATTGTATCTGATGTGTTTAGAAAGGTTCAGCACGTATTCTGAAATCAATGCTTCTATGTTTCATTTACTTGCTAATGAAATGCCCCATGCCGGTATGCAATTATGTATATACACAGTTTTGGAAGCTGGTATTTTTTTCTATCTTCCCTATAAGCATGCATGTGAAGATCCAGATATTTGCCTAAGAAGAAAACTGTTCAGAACCATAGCAGTAGTTTGGAATGTATTCAGCACCTTCTATTCTGGCAATTTTCCCTTCAACAGTCCACATTATTTATGACTACAGTGGTTGTTAGCAAATAATTCATAATTATTTATATAAATCTAAATTATAAATATATGTTATGAAAATATTTATGGTCAAGGGAGCTAATCTCTTCCTCTTTTCAGTGAACAGAAAGTGTCTCATCTTGATTTAAAAACTAATGACTTACCAGATCTCCTACCTGCCTAACATGAGACAATGAAGTGAGGAAACACTTAATAGTGAAAATTGACTCCTAGGATATTACTGAAGGTTGAAGTTCAAACGAGAATAAGGTACACAATCCAAATGAGAATAAGGTACATAATCTTTATAATAAAGGAAAATTGCCTATTAGAAACATTTATTATTTGTCTGCGATTTGATGTCTTTACATCAAGATTAATCTTTCTAAAGAATTCACTAGAGCTCAAATTTACAATTTAGTTCATACAAAAAGATGGAGGTTTATAATCATCTGGTTTTACTTCCTAGCTAGCAAACTACTTAGCAATTTTCTGTAGTTATGTGCATTTAATAATTTTTTTTAGTCAGATTATCTCACTTCCCTGCATGGTCATCCAGTTCATAGTGCTCCTGTATTTAAATCAATTTATGTATTGAACAAATCCCAAAGAAAAACTAATATCTAAGAATCTTAGGCTTGAGATTATCACATCAACTATAATCAAATTTGGTTTCAATTCTCAATTGAACTGCATGTGAAAAGCCTTCCCACACAGTTCTACCATGGGAGAGGTCAGACTTTCACCATAACTTACCACTTGATGCCTGGATCACAGACCAAGCTCTGAGGGTTCAGTCACAGTGAGCTCTATTAACTTTTTCTTCACAGATGAATCTTTATGTTTCTCCAAGTACTGCTACAGGCCTCTAGGGCACGTTTTTATATTTTATATTATTTGGATGCCACTCCTTGATATCTCCCCTAGCTGCCACTGAAAAACCTGTCTACAAGTCTTTCTTTAGCTCAGCTGAACAAACTATGTGATCTGCTTCAAAATCTGTGATATGGGGAGCTGGATAATAAGGTCACAGAATAGACTATATATGCACTTTCTTGAAGGACCTATTCTCATCAGCATCAGTTAGGAGAGTATTTAGCCTACATATGTTAAGAACACAGTCTGTGGAAAGTTTACATTCTTTAAATTAAGTAATACTTAGGTCCTTTATTCTAGCAAGAACTTGTATAATAAGCACTTTTACTATTATTATCATTGTGAGCTGATGAATGTTTTGTTTGTATATATCCAGATTCCAAATGCGTTCCTGTATTTTCCAGTTCTGAATGTTAAAACAAACATATATATTCTGAGTTTGGACTCAACTCTCTGTACAAAATAAAACCTAATAATTTAGCACAAAGGTAATCCTACTGTCACATGTAGAAGCAACCTCAGTTCTAGCTCACTTGATTCTAATCAGCTCCAAAATCCCAGACAACTTCATTCTTAGATTTCAGCTTTTTGGTGCTAGGTAAGTCTCACTGTAACAATACAATCAGGCAAATGCACCTCTGATAATATTAACTATGCAAATAGGAAAGAAGAAAATGCAAGTCAGACATCATATTCTGCACAGTGGATTTTCATTTTTCCTGGAATCTAGGAAAGAAGAAAATGCAAGTCAGACATCATATTCTGCACAGTGGATTTTCATTTTTCCTGGAATCTCTTCAGATTTAGATACTATTAATAAGTATACATTCTACCATATTACAGTAAGACATTCAAAATACATACTTCTAACCACTAGAGTAAACTGGAAGAAAATGCTGCTTCTGAAACCAGAGGGGCTTGGACATTCTTAATTAAACACGGAGATTATACTGTTGAGCACAGCTATGATTTCTTGCATTCACTGCATCATTGTTAAAGTAACTAATCTGATGGACCACTAGCAGTTCTAAGTTACTCTACTTTGTAAGCCATTACATCAAACATATCTAAAGCAAGAGATGACTTCAAGTGGTAGAAAAGTGTGCATTTTGAATTATCTTTTTAAAAAGCCATCTGCTAGTGTCAGAAATAAAAGGATAGGAAGCAGAAATAATGCTCATACAGAGAATTTTTATTGTCAAATCTGTAACTTGCTAGAGCTAGCAAAAGGGATCAGACAGATGCTTCCAAATCCGTGTATTAACCAGAAAAGGTCCAGGAAAAGATAGCCAGGCATGGGTTAAAGTTAGACATTGGGTCTTGAATTAATCTACTAGTTCATTACTACCAAAAGGGGGGGATCTTGTTCCTCCTGTTTCTGGCTATATACACTGTCCTCCTTTCATATTCTGCACCATACTCTGCATTGAGTCAGTTCAACTTGTTAAACCAGAAGAAAATTAACCTAAGACAGGAGAGGGAATAATTTGTCTGTGATTTGAAGACTGGAATCAATTTATCACACAGTCTATTAAGTGCGAGAGCTGGTGTGAGGGAAGAGGTGGGATCACGCAACTAGGAACACCTGAGGAGTTAGAATTTACCTATTCTCACAAGAGCAAGCTGTTATATTACAGCAGTCATAAAACGTAATTTTATCCTCAAACTGTCCCTCCAAATCCTGCTTATTTATGAGATTTAGCTGTACTTGAAAGCTATCTATACAGTCTTGATCTTCTCTATGCCTCTGTTGCCCAGGCTAGTCCACAGAAATCATACTGGCTTAGTTTGCTACCAAATTGTAGTGTCCCTCAAACTTAGAAAATGCTCCCCCTAACACCCCCACCCCCCTAAAAAAAAAAAAAAAGGAGTAACAAAAGATATTTCCATAGAGTATTCTCACTTTTCATTCCATTTCCCTTTTATCAATGTTTTGAACTACATCAATATTCCTTGAATCAAGGGCATGTCAATTAGAACAGAGCCACTAGAAGATAGAACTGTGGCATCGTAGAAGGTTAAGTAGGGGTATCAGGCCAGTATGTAACCCACCCTTCTCCTAATATTTACCACAACTGGAAAATTGAGACTTACACTTGAATTTCTCAATAGCAGATTTCAGCAGCATGTAAAATTATTTAAAGCTAATGATAATTGAAGAAACTTAACTGAAAAAGATTACCATATTTTGATTAATTGAAAAAACAAGACTGCAATAAATGTCAAGTTTCAAAATAGTATAATCTTATTAAACTGATTCATTATTTGCTGGAATAAAGGCAAATCTATTATAACTAAGCTTGTATAAAGACAATATGCCCAAAATAATTCAATAACCACCTATGAGATTATAGAATTCAGCAATAATGCACCCACTATAATCACAGTCTTTATAACCCCTGATAAAAATGAACCTAAAACACAATCACAACAATTTTACCTTATCACAGCTGCCTATTTATCTTCATATACTTCAACAGTAATAACACAAGGTAAATGGATATATTTTTTATAAACCTGATACATTTTTTTAAGCAAACATGTACATAACAATTGCAAAAAGAAAAAGGATTAAGTGCTGTGACTTCTGTTCCAGGTCAAAAGTAATCTGCTCAAAATTAAACAGCAGGGCAAGTCCCATTTGGGGTTTTAGATTGGGGTTTTTTTTCATTTTGATTATTGTAATACTTGGAGGAAAGTTTTGAGCTGGCAACATTTGCAGTTTCACTGTTCAGCTACAAAAGTTCAGGACATGCAGCAATCAGCTATTGAACTAGCCCATTAAAAACATCAGCTCTGCAGTGACCATCTCTAGGTTAATTCGCAATTTGCTCTCCTTGAAACCCTTACGAGTTCTCACTGGTCTGTTGAAAATGGTTAGGCTAACTCAGGTGCCATCACTGTGGTGGAATAACCTCAAGATACACTCCTTTTCTCCTACAGATAGATCTCAGTGTTACAGCTCTATCACATAAAATTAATCAACAGGCATCACTTACACAAAGATCAGCTTTCAGGGGAAACAGATGTAAGGAGGTCTCTATAAATGCAGCTTCCTGCTGAAAGCAGGGTCAACTTTGAGATCAGATGAAATTCCTTGGGGCTTTATCCATTTAGGTGCTGAAAACCCCCAAGGACAGAGACTGCTAAAGTTCTCTCTGTGCAGCCTGTTCCGATGTTAATGCATAACTGTCCTGAGAAAGGGTGACTAAAATATATCCTTTGTATGGTCAGCCACTGTTTGGGAAGTAACAACATTGAAGGACTATGCTGAATTTTGGTGTAGAAAAGATCCTAAAATTTGACTCCTAGCAAAAGCAAAACCAAAATGTATTGAATAGTTGATATACATTCAGCACAGCAGCCTCTTCCTCTCTTACAATGGCTATAAGAGATATAAGAAAAGAAAGCACTCCCTGGTAAATACTCCTTGAAATACTGATCTCTTCTTTGCCTTTATTCCTCAGAACCAGATTATCCAAAAAGCCTGTGGTTTGGGGTTTGTTTGGGGTTTTTTCTCCTTACTTTCTTTTTTTTCTGACCTACTTCCTCTTGAGAGGTGAAGTGGGAAATTCTGGACAGCTGCTAGTTCAGGTAACATCCATAAGGCAATTTTCCCTTAAAATTCAAATAGCTGTACTCTGAATAAAACAAGGCTGGAAACAGCCAGTCTTAATTATTCCATTCAGCAATGTCATCTGGCAGACTACATCTGAAAACAAAAAGCCAAGAAAAAATGACTGGTAGGATCAAAATTGGTTTGATTTTAGAACACTAAACTGAATGATGAAATAGCTACCTTTGTCTTTAACTACACACAAACACTCCTCCGTACTGGAAACCAGGTTAAGGTAAGGCCCAAATGAAAATCAAAACCAAGGCACTCAGAGAATTCTCAGTCTGTATTTAAATTATTTTCCACCTAAATAATCTTTGAAAAAGAGCAAATCATGACTAAACATTATCACCTTCCATAACTGTCCATTTCATTCTCTTGGGCAGTAGTTAAAAGAAACAAATATTCAGAATTAGTTCCTTAATATTTTCTGAATTCATATTTTCATTTTTATTAGAAAATACATTACACAAGATAATTGCCAGAAATAGACAGGGGGACTTTTAATCATTTGAACAAGATTAGATACCAAAATCCTTGTGTTTTCAATGAAAAGCAATATTTTGTGAAAAGAACATTTTATACTGAGAAGTTTGGAACTAAATATTGATAGTGGTTTGCATTTCTAATTTTGCAGCTATCTGTGATCAACTGGAATGCATGTTTTTTTCTCTAATTCAGGTGCAGAGGAGCTGTTTGGGTTTCAGCTGAAGAGCAAAACAAAGTATCTTCATGGGAAGAAAATACTGGATAATAGAGAATTATCCAATTCCTAAGGAATAGCCTAACAAGAACCAATAATAAGAAGCTGAAAAGAGAGAAATGTAAATCAAAATCTTCAACAAGGTGATTAATTTGAAGCAGGGTGAGGGGATTACTAAGAAAAATAAGGGTCCCATCTTTTGAAAATTAGGTAATCTTTTGAAAGACAAACTATGGTAAAATAAAATTACTAGACTCAAAGCAGAGGTGACTGGTTAAAACTTAATGGCCTGTTAAGTGATCATCTCATATTAAACTTTCTAAGGCTTCTTGTCACCTTCAGTTACACGAATTCCAGATAATTTGCAATGTTTATGCAGCAAAACATAATCATGCTTTATATTTCAGAGCACATTCTAGTGTTATTTTAAGAGGGGAGAGGAACTGAAACAGAATTAACCTAGATCTTAACTCAGGGAGAAAAGCAGAATAATCCCAAGAGGTTTCTCTTTTCTAAGGCTAAACATGGTCAGAGAGAGTTTATTCTAGTAAGAAGATACAGATCTTTTCACTATGTTGTCTTATCAGACATAGAAGCATTTTCTGGCTGTAAGTTGGAAAATGAACATGCTGATATTCCCACTCAAAAAAGTAATTTTTAGACACTGATTCTGGTCATTTTCGTGTAGTCCTGCATTTCACCTGTGTAATTCTGAGTCTGATTTGAGAAGTGTTTTGCAACAGTTTGGGAGCAAGGGCATAATAAAAATGGGGTTTGATATTATTGATTTAGACTGGATATAAGGAAGAAATTCTTTACTGAGAGGGTGGTGAGGCACTGGAATGGGTTGCCCAGGGAGGTTGTGAATGCTCCATCCCTGGTGGTGTTCGAGTCCAGGTTGGATGAGGCCTTGGGTGACATGGTTTAGTGTGGGGTGTCCCTGCCCATGGCAGGGGGGTTGGAATTAGATGATCTTAAGGTCCTTTCCAACCCTAACTATTCTATGATACTATGATTCCTTATAGAATGTTTTTATCTAAAAAGTCCTTTCTGCAAAAAAGAGCTTTTTACCACCAAAAAAAAAAAAAAAAAAAAAAAAAAGAGTCAGTGTTATCAAAGCTCTGGTACATTTTGACAAACTTCAATTCTTTATTTTACGGAAGTATTTTTAAAGATATGTATACACTGAAAAGGAAATTTCATTTTCTGTGAATGAATCTTTTCAAAATAAATTCAGTGAAAACTAGGTAAAAAAAAGGAAGCTATAAAATACTGAAAGGTCTTTAAGCCTGTACAGTGAAGCTGACTGAAAAAACCCCAATCAATCTTCTATTCAGGAAGACAGTTTTAGTCGTTACTTTGCCTTAATTTTTTAGTAAAAACAGTGTTAGACATTTCTGTGATATGTTTATGACACACACAGATCACCAAACATACTTCAGAACTTGGCAGACAGAATAAAGATGTGAAACAACTTTCAAAGTGAATGCTTACTGCACAAAAAAAAAATATTTTTCTCTTTGCTGTTTATCAGCCTTTCTCAAAAAAAACCCAGCTTTTTGCAGGTGGTACAGAGGCTGCTTAGAGATCCTCTCAGATACAGATACTGCCAGATGTGGATTACATTTTCTCACAAAAATAATTTGCTTGTTTTCTTTCTTTGTTTTGAGAGCGCACAACTCTGCTGTGAAGGAAAAGAAGTACTCACAATTCAACTAATAATAGAAGAATAAACCATTGTGCAATCCTGCACTGAATGAATCTTTTGGGACAGATGAGCCGTTATCCAGTACTACTTCTGGGAATCCCTAAAAGCAAAAGAAAAAAATTGTCTCTCTGTATAAGTACAGAAGTGTTAGGAGACCCTTAGGTTCAGGAGCATGAAAGACAGTAAAAACAGATCTGAACAAATCAATGTGGACATCTGTAGCAAAATCCTGGCCTAATTACATCTATCAGAAAAATATATTTTTTTACTTCAATAAAGCCGTAACTTTTTCCTGACGTCCATACATTTCCACCTGTCCTTAGTGTAAAACAACTTTCTTTCACATACCCTGCATAAAGTGATCAAATCTACTCATGTACAAAGCCAGCTTTCAGTCTTGTCAAAAGGGCAAATCATTACTCTCTAACTGAAAGTGAGGAAACCATTTGAAACAGAGTATCATTTTCTCTAATTCTTCAGTAAGCCAAGACTAGGTTTTGAAAATCTAACTAAATTTTAGCCCTAATGCCACTGCAGTTGTCATGCTGATACAAAGGGACAGAAGATATTTTTAAAAGCTCCAGGAAAGTTAAAATCCTTCCAGAATATACTTATTCTCATGCAGTTATTCATGATAATTCTCCTTCTTTAACTTCATATCTCAGTTCCCTTCATGGCAACATAAAGTAACTTCTAGCTAATCTAATATTCTCCTGGCTAAATATAAGATCCAGTCATTTTCACTTGTGTTTTATGTTGTCCTTTCCTCTCTTTCTATTTGAACACTCTTCACTATGATGTTTTTGTTTCATTAAAAAACTGTAATGTACCAGGAGAAATTCATTTTGCATGAGAATGACAAAACTGCCCACTGTCATCTGACTGCCAGATAGGAGTTTTCATGCTTTAAGCTTCAGAGCAAGTTCCATCTCCCATGCAGCAGAGACAAATATCATGCTGCGATTCATTAAATATTATTTTCTTTAAACGCTCTCCAGAGAAAAGTAACTATGAAAAACTGGTCAAATCACAGATCTACAGAAAGAACATGTTTGTAGTGCAATACAATACGTCAGTTTCTCTATGTGGCTTCTGCAAACCTATAAACAATATTTTAATAACTTTAAACCAAAATGGTGATTTTAAAGAACAGTATTGTTCCAGAATGGAATAAAATATATTGAAACTTTTTCTACACATAATATATGCTAATAAGCTGAACACAGTGTTTAAATGAACACAGTGTTGAAATAGTCACAGACTGTTAAGATTCTCAGAAGTTATTAGGAACATAACTAAGTGCCTCATTTACATGTGCCAAATTTCATGCTCCTAAAGATCAGAAAGAAAATTCTACATTAAGGCTGTTTCAAAAAAAGGGGACCTTTTAGGGGCAGAGGAGACATTCAAAATCACTAGCAACTTCTTAGTAACTTGGCCTTGGGTGGTTATTAAAAGGTTTGTTGTAGGTCCAAAAACTGTTTCTCTCTAATTAGGTTATAGATTGCAATCTTATAGGATCCTGCTGCCAGCTACATTTATGTGATTGATTAATAACATGCTGAAAGATCCCAAATTCAGTCTAAACATATTCAATTTGTAATGGAAGAACTCTGTTGTGAAAATTTAATTATATTTTGCTTTAACTTTTTAAAGTGTGCATTTCACTTGTTATTGAATTTACATTTTTCCTGAAGATGTTAGCTAGAATTTTGTGTTTTACAAAAAAAAATTAGGGGGTGAAGAAAGGAGGTACCACAAAAATAAACTGAAATACAAAAGAAAGCACATAGCAGCTATATTTCTAAATATAGAAGACCAGACTTCACCTTTCAATACTAAAGAACTGGTAAGTTGGTTTAGCATTTTCAAAGAACCACGCCTAAAGGATGCTGTTCCACAAGTTTGAAATGCTCTAAATTGTCAGTCCAAAATAGGTTGTCTTGCTCAGGAGATTAAACTGGCCAAACCAAATACCTGTAATTGAAAAGTTCTTGAATGTTTTTTATTTATTTTTTTTTTTAAGACAAAAAAAGAAGCTGTTGTTAAGGTGGGCAAGCACTCCATTTCTTTTTCTGATATAGAAAGTAACTTTCAAAGTAAGTGCTTTCAAAGCATTTATTGCCTCTAGAGACGGAAACCTTTGGGAAAAAATAATTATTTTTTTTCACGGCCCAACGTATTCTGTGTTGTCTTGTCTCCAGTTACATTTATGCGTGTACTTACCGTAAAGGTGAAAATTGATCAACTTTTGTAATAAACTGGCTGACACAGTAATCTCTAACACAGGGACTTATTTCCATTCTTCACATAAATTAGCAGATTGATTTCACCCTAATGCTTGTCTCAATAATTTACCTCAAGTGACTAAAATTTAGGGCAACTACAGATAACCAGACAATCTATTTAAGAAACTGATGCGTTAGTTACTGTGAGATTACCAGCATATGGTAAGAATATTTTTTCCGGTAGAATCCATTTAAATGGTCAAGTTTGATTCATATTTGGCTAGTATATGGTTAAAATTCTCTATTTGAAAGCAGGAGTATGGTGCTTCTTTTAGTTTTCATTTCAGTATAATAATTATCCCATAATACCTTATATCATTTATCCCATTACCATATTTATCCTAGATCTGAAAATATACAATGAAGGCACCAAAATTATACTCTAGGACACACTATTTCTGAAGGAATAGAAATTAATAAAAACAAAGATATTCTTTAAATAAAAGAAAAGAAAGACAGAAAGACAGAAAGAAAGACAGAAAGACAGAAAGACAGAAAGACAGACAGACAGACAGACAGACAGACAGAAAGACAGACAGACAGACAGACAGAAAGAAAGACAGACAGACAGAAAGAGGGAAGGGAAGGGAAGGGAAGGGAAGGGAAGGGAAGGGAAGGGAAGGGAAGGGAAGGGAAGGGAAGGGAAGGGAAGGGAAGGGAAGGGAAGGGAAGGGAAAAGAAAGAAAGAAAGAAAGAAAGAAAGAAAGAAAGAAAGAAAGAAAGAAAGAAAGAAAGAAAGAAAGAAAGAAAGAAAGAAAGAAAGAAAGAAAGAAAGAAAGAAAGAAAGAAAGAAAGAAAGAAAGAAAGAAAGAAAGAAAGAAAGAAAGAAAGAAAGAAAGAAAGAAAGAAAGAAAGAAAGAAAGAAAGAAAGAAAGAAAGAAAGAAAGAAAGAAAGAAAGAAAGAAAGAAAGAAAGAAAGAAAGAAAGAAAGAAAGAAAGAAAGAAAGAAAGAAAGAAAGAAAGAAAGAAAGAGAAAGAAAGAAAGAAAGAAAGAAAGAAAGAAAGAAAGAAAGAAAGAAAGAAAGAAAGAAAGAAAGAGAAAGAAAGAAAGAAAGAAAGAAAGAAAGAAAGAAAGAAAGAAAGAAAGAAAGAAAGAAAGAAAGAAAGAAAGAAAGAAAGAAAGAAAGAAAGAAAGAAAGAAAGAAAGAAAGAAAGAAAGAAAGAAAGAAAGAAAGAAAGAAAGAAAGAAAGAAAGAAAGAAAGAAAGAAAAAGAAAGAAAGAAAGAAAGAAAGAAAGAAAGAAATAGGGGGGAAAAAACCCACCTAGGAAATTATTATCTACCACCACCAAATATTAGCAAGCATTCTACAGTAAACATGTTCAGGTTAGTATACCCTACTGACCTAAACATTAAATTAACCAAATCTCATGTCCTCATATATTGTTCTAATAGCATGTGGGATGTGTGGTTGACAGTTTTTCAGCAGGTTGCTACATGTAGAAAAAAGATCCACACATTTATCAAATAAGTCTGAATTTTATTCTCATTTTCACTTATTTAGCCTTGTGGATTATTTGAAACTGAGCCTGAGGCAGGAGCAAGAATTTTAAGTCTGATTAAGATTGGGCCACTGTATTTTTTATATGTTCAAATTAGATACTTGAATGAAACTTCTCTTTTAAGGGGTAAAAGTAATTGAACAAATCCTTCAATTGGGCTAAAGAAAATTAAAAAGATACTGTATTTACACTCAGAAATATTAGCACGAATAAGTCTGCTGTAACATTACTTTAAAAACACAGTAAATAAAATGTAACTGCCCATAATCAGTTAAGAATTGTAGGCCTCTTTATATCCATAACTTTAACATTGTGTCACACTGTTTTCACAAGAATGCTCTCCAAACAGTTTCAAGGTTAATTTTGCTGTGACTCCCTCTGGTATGGAAAGAAGATAATTCTGTCTCCTCACTAATTTATTTCCCAGCTTGGTATCAGTAGCTTGTACCAACGCTAAATGAAGTTTTCATTTTTCTGTCAAGGCCACTGTTTGAATTTGTCTGTCTGTTGTATTTCTAAAGGTAACATTTATACTTCAAAAGATGTAGAAAAAAAATAGGATGCTTCTTGTTAGTGAGATTGCTGAGAATGTTGTATACCTAGACTGTAGTGCAAGATGCTGTATTTTTCCATTTCTGTTTCCAAGTAATTGAAATTGAAGAGGATTTGCTTGAACCTGATCAAAAGCATTTGCCCCTGTGGCTATAGTACAGACTGGGGGAGGGGGGGAAGGGGGAATCTGTTAGTCACAGTGTCAAACATTAATAAGTTAACTGTATAAGCCTTAAAAGTTTCACTTTTCAGATCATAGTCACAAAAAAAAGTGTTCCATTCTTCATATTCATATTGGCAATTCTATTGAAGTAAGACTATTCTAAGTATATAACATGTAATTTTTTTAATTTGGAGTGATGCAGTTTAGCCTGGGGACACAGGCAGCTTAGTTGTTGACAAAATGATTAGATTCAGACTTAAACTAAGGACTAGATGTAATAACAGTACTCTGTTCAGACATCCCTTTCATTAATGCGCATCTTTCAAGTTTGAACAAGCTCCTAAATAATAATGATATAAATAATAATTTTGTTCAATGCACAGCACAAAAACTTTAGGGCCTGCTGCTCTGAATCAACATAGCCCAAAAATCTTTATTCATTTACAACAGCTGAGGATCTGGTCTACAGGCGGTGCATTACTTGGCATTTGAGACTAAGACTGTTCAGATACACCACCATTTCTTAGTCACTCAGGAAAATGCTTGAAGTACTCCAAAATCTTGTGAGCCATTACCCATATATACAGGTGAATGAGATCCTTACATTTTATTAACACTTAGGTAGTTTTCCACATGCATCTGAAATACATTCTTTAAAAAAAACCAAAAAAAAATCCGATTAAAATAATAATGTGTAATCTATAAGTAACTATTGCATTACTTCTAATAAGAGCTGAGGAAAACAAACAACAACAAAGCTGATCCACACTGCTAATGTTTTATATTAACAAAACGCCTTTGGCTGATAGACTGACATAGTGCTACAACAATGATAGAGAAATGAAATAATAACAAAGCTTTTGATTTCACTATGCTGTTTAGCACACGTTACTTACTCCATTTCCAATTGGAATAGAGACAAAACCCAGTCTTTGGGGATTGCACACAGTTACCAGTTACATCATCCTGGGCCAAGGCACATTAAAATTACTATTATTCTGGGTATCTACACTTTGAAGCTGTGGTTCTGCAGTCAGGCCAGCTGATTTCGCTTTTATTAAAATGAGGAGTCCTTATTTCCACTTCTTTTTCCCTACATCTTGCTAATATGGCTGAAAGCTACTTTATGTTGAATTAATCTTTCACTGAAAACTAGCTAGTGAGTTGAGCTGGGTTATGGAGATGTACAGCAAAAGCCAGAGCCAGCACAGTACAAGCAGCAGGAACATATGTCAGAGATTCAGATAGAAAGCAGAGAGTTAGCAATGACCTGATAAAATTGTCTCAGCTGATGTCAAGAAACTGAATCTTCAGAAAGATTTATAACTGACCCAGTTAAAGATTTCCTTCACCCAGTATCTTCCTCTAGATTTTCACAAATGTGAATACTGAGATTTAACTCTGAATATGCTAGACTGCTGAGTACTATGCTGTACTTTGATTGGTGTACTAATGAAGCACAATGAAGGCAGCAAAGTCACCTGCAAAGACAAACTGAGAAGAGTTTTAAAAACTGTTCGCACATGCTCCTGTCTAGTGAAATACAAGCTACCAATGTTTCAAACACTTTTATCAATTTTCAGCTTTAAACATGATTTTTTTTTTTTTTCCCTTGAAGTCAATGAGTCTGCAGGGACTTAAAATTAAAATTATGTAAAGCTAGTAATGCAAAGCCATATTGTAGAAAACTCATTCCACTGTACATATGTGGTAGAGATAGGGAGGCTTGAGGAAGCTTATCGCCCCAGTCATAATATTACAATAGGCTCAACAATCTTTTCCAGGAACTGTGGAACAAGTTGTTTGTCCTCCTAAGAACACAAGGGAATCATCAGCTACTGAACTGTTTAGCCTATTTCAGTATCAGTGTTTCCTCACTGATACTCTGGGGAAAATACTTGCATGCAAGCATCTTGCAAACTTTTATATGCTTGAAAGGGATCACTTAACACATGGATAATGGAGCACCACATTTTAGTTCAGAGATACCATTTGCAAGGCAGAGAGTGGCCAGCATCAACACTTCAATAACAGTTCAAATTTATCCTGCCCTAATATGAAAAATCAAAACCAATTATTTTTATTTTCCCTTTAAGAAAGCTGGACTTGTTGCCCTGGTATGCCAGAGCAACCTGCAGTTTAAGATAGCTTTGCACCATATAAGTGAAAAGTACAACTGTGTGTGTTCAAGTTCTGCCAATAAATCACCCACACAAACACATAAGTAAGCATGCTTTCAAAGAAGGGGGAAATTGAGGGGTAGAGAAATTTCTCTTTGGGTAGTTTCAAAAAAAGCTTATATTGGTTAATTTATGTCAAAAGGAACTTGAAAATAATCAGACAAGAGAAGGCTGCATGGAGACCTCATAGCAGCCTCCCAGTATCAGAAGGGGGCCTACAAGGATGCTGAAGAGGGACTCTTCATCACAAACTGTAGTGACAGAACAAGAGGTAAGGGATTCAAACTTAAACAGGGGAAGTTTAGGTTAGATATAAGGAGGAAGTTCTTTATTGTGAGGGTGGTGAGGCACTGGAATGGGCTGCCCAAGGAAGTTGTGAATGCTCCATCCCTGGCAGTGTTCAAGGCCAGGTTGGATGGAGTCTTGGATGACATGGTTTAATGAGAGGTGTTCCTGCCCATGGCAGGGGGTTGGAACTAGATGATTCCAGCCCTAACTGTTTTATGATTCTAGATGGAAACCTTAGTTTAAGAACAACAAATCCATTAGCTGTGCTGAATTTCTAAAGACATCTGTATGGTTAAGATGGGTTTCAGCTTTGATTTGTAAAATACTGGCACTTCATATATTATTCAGATAAACCGGAAAAAATAATGAAGATTTTGAGACTCCTCTAAAGTCTGGTGTTTTCACTGAGAATCTTTCACCAACTTCAGTGAACGCTGAATATGAGTTGATTCCAGTTTAGTTTGAAAGCTTTTTCCTGCAGTTTGCATACAACTAACTTTATTTACCCTACTTGGCCCAGAAAACCAGTTTTGAAGGCCAAATACTGTATCTTGCATTCTCTTACTAGTTAAGATACTTGCCAGATTCATTCTTTCAGACACAAAATATGCAAGCTTTCTTTCAACATCTTTGACCATTACTGTTCATGTCACTAACATGTTTTTAATACTTCAACTATCTGTGCACAGTTCACGAATCTTCATTTTAAGGCAATTTAATTTAAAAGAACCCAAAATAATAGAATAGAATCTTATTACACAATCAAGATTTGGCATTTGTAAGCAAAGAAAGCTTATTCTCTTTTGCTTATATAAGAAGATTTTATGCAAATTAATTTTTTTTTTTTTTTTGAAGGATCACTCGCACCTGCTTTTATGCATTCAGTGTATTTTCCTGAAATGAACTGGCACAGGTCCTGCTTTTATTGAAACGCTAATACTTTAGGTACTGAAGAGTGAAATAATTTGCATTCATTAAAAAATTGAACTTAGGTATAATGTTACTATATGACACTTTCAAAACAGCCTAACATTACATATAAATACTGTTTTCCATTACAAGGTTTACCTCAAATACTACAAGGTTTACCTCAAATACTACAAATAATAGTAATTTAATTACATGTTTGTCCAGGTAAGTATGTTCTGTTACAGGATACAAAGTTAAAAACTTATAACCTGACTGGGTCATAATTTAAATTCAGCAGTTTTGTCTGTGAAGCCTTTGGCAGCTCCCGTGACCATCTGTTAAGAGACTGTGTGTTGATCTTTGTTTGATGAGTCACACAGGACAATGTAAGGTTGTAGTTTTATTGAAAGCAGTTCATCATAAGAAAGACCCTGCTGGATTCTACTAAGCACATTACTAAATGAAAAAATGAAATCCTTACTGCATACAGCTAAGTACAAAACAGAAAACAGGAAGTAGGTGAAAACAATGAGACAATTAGTCTCATAAATTAGTGCTGACGAATTAGTCAATATGATGAGCAGTATGATCAACCTACAGCAACCTAGCTATTAAGGTAGTTCTTGAAGGTACCATGGCAAAAGGTAAATTTTAAACACAGATTTCTAGAAAGCTAGTTAAAAAAACTTTGTAGATGTATAAGTAAAACCATGTCATATAGTAGAAAGCCAAAGATTCTAGTTTGGAAACATAATAATAAATACTGTCGTTCTTGGTCAGTCAGAGGCACAAATCAATTTCTCTGTAGTAAATGAGAGTGATACAAGTACTGACTGTGTACAAAGGCCTAGAAAGCAAAAAAAAGCAGCTGCTGTTTTATACAATAAAAGAGAGAAAGGCAAAAAAGCCTCAACCTGCTTCTAAATAATGTTACTGTAGCTGATGCCAGGTATTTTACTTTCCACAGGGCAACATATTAAGAAATATTAAAGCTATATCTGACATTTAAGAAGGAATGTGTCTCTCAGGCACTCACTGAAAAAAGTCAAAATAGAAATCAAAATATTTCTTAGAACAAGAAAAGTCATCACACGTCAACATCACAAAGTGCTTATACATTAGTCCTAACCCCTCCCAAACTTAGGCCACTGTAACCCAAAGCACTTTCAGCATATAGCAACAATTTTTCATATTTTTAAAGCTATCTTCAGAATGTGCATATTAATTATATTAATACATAGCTGCTTAGCACAGTGAAAAGACAGAAAATATCTGAAATGACACATATATACCTATATAAACATACATGCACTAATCATATGTTTATCAAGAATGCCAGATTCATTATGGATACTGAACACCTTTAACATGTCAACTGGCTGAAACTGTACCTATGATCATCATGTTGCTAATCAGAAAAGGCACACTGGTTCAAGAAAATAAAATTTTTTAAAAAAGTATGGAACTTACAATAAAGGAAAGGAGAAATCATATATATAAGTGTCTGCTCAACTGTGAAAGTCACCACCATGGGCTGACAGATCCCATTTTGTATTTAGAATATACAGAGTAAATCGCATTAAAAAAAAAAAAAAAAAATTCTGATCTTCCTTTTTTTGGACATTATACAAAATGTGCAACTATGAATGAACATTCCAGTTTCAATTCAGGTGCTATGGTAGGTCTAACAAATACTATTTCTACATTTAAAACATATAAGAACTTCATTAGAAAGGGCCCAGCCCTGTCACATCCAGAGTTTTTCTGAGGAATAGTGTTCTAAAAATCTGTGCTGAATTTGATTATTAACAGTAATTCAAGAGAGACACCCAAACTGCTACTACATCTTCAACTACTATAAAGTATGCCTCCAGCCTAATCATACTTTTCCAACCTTCCATACAGGTTCAATAAATTGCATTCCAACCTATTTTGTTTCAAAGCCACAATTCAAGCATTATAAATCATGTGGCTGATGGAAGATAAATCTAGGGCTTTCTCTCATGTCTGTGTGTTACAGCCCATTTAGCTTTCCCTTCTGCCTGCATCTACCCTGTAACAATCATTCATGAAAGGACAGGTTACAAGTGTTTGTTTTAGATGAGCAATTCATAATAGCTTTCACATGAGAAAGGGGCTGTTCAAACAGAGCACTTAAAAGAGTGGCAGCTACATAAAATTAAGAATGTTCTTTACTTAGGCAATTAGGTTTTAAGTCCCAGTTTTAAAATGCTAAACTTTCCCTCTCCCCAAGGTAATGATCAACAAATTAATAACACCAGGAACACTGGGATGGCTTTTTTTTTTCCCAGATTTATTAGCCTTGACAAATACATATATATATATTTATATTCCATAACCACAAGAACACCAAGCATTCTTTTAAAACATCACTTCCAGTAATTAAAACTGTCAGCTCCACTTAAACAATAGTGTATGATACTCCATATAGAATTTTACTGAGGTTTGAATGGAAAAAGTGCATGGTTTTATCCAGGCTGTTGTTCAGACAGTGTAAGAATTTACTTGCATGTTTGCCCAAGTGCGCACTGAAGCTAAAGGGAGGTTGACCACTGACTTTAATGAGAGCACTCTCAATCCTACAATCATCCACCTGTGGAGTTGTGTAAGAATACAGAAAGGAGTCTGCCAAATATTTCCAATAACCAGCATTGTCCCACGTGTAATGTCATCCAGGTTCATTGCAAAATATAACCAAAAAAAAAAAAAAAACCCCAAAAAAAACAACAACAAAGAAGGTTCACATACGAACCAAAGGATCACTGCTTTTCTACCTCTGCAGCTATTTGCAGCATTAGACTATTCAAAAGATATTATTAGTCTATTCAAAAGATATTATCATGATCCTGTTGAGGGTAGTAAGTGAGCGAAGCATCTCTTGATAACAGCTGATTTTTTTTTTTCCTGTGTGGGATTCGGAGGGGGCTTGAGAGGGAAGCTGGTGGGGGTTTTCTGGGTTTATTAGTTTGGGTTTCTCTTTGGGGTTTCTTGGGGGGGGGGCTTGGGTTTGCGGTTCTGTTGTTGTTGTTGTTGTTGGCTGGTGGGGTTGTTTTGGAGTTTTTTCGGTTGGTGGGGTTGTTTTGTTTTGTTCTCTTAACCAATAACTCAGAACCTTATTTATTCTTAGGGGAAGCATGTGTGGTGTTTTAAGTGAGGCTTTTCCCAATTCACTTCAACCTCTTTCACAAGTTAAATGCATTAACTTGGTCACCCCTGATCTTGCAGTTGGACTAGATGACCACTGTAGGTGCCTTCCAACTAAAATTTCTCACATAGACAAAAACATTGAAAAATGAAAAATCTATACAAAGCTGTATGTGTCATAATTAAAAAAAAAAAAAAAAAAAAAAAAAAAAGCATGAGATGTTCCTAAAAGTGTGGGGTGTCCCTGCCCATGGCAAGGGTGTTGGAACTAGATGATCTTAAGGTCCTTTCCAACCCTAACTATTCTATGATTCTATGATAAAATCCCAAAGCAGAAAATCAACTTGAGACGCATAAATAAGTCCTTGCAAAAACACACATAAATGCACAGCTGCCCAAAAATGAAATAAAAAGTCTCTTTCACACTGCTTATGGCACCCACCTAAGACAGCTGTGTGTAAACTGATGAAAAATGTACTCCAGAGCTTCACAAACACTAATCTGCCCTTTTGAAGACGCATTACAAGATACTTGGGACTTTAATCCCACTAATTCTAACTGCTCAGGGGGGGTTGAAACAAAAAAATATCCTGTAAGATACATCAGTGCTACACAATTCATCTGACTGTTTCTTTTTTTTTTTTTTTCCCTTCTCTCTCTCTCAAAAAGGAAAAAAAAACCAACACACACACACAGCAAAAGTCCAACACCACCACACAAAAACCCAGCAGCTAACAGCCACGATCTACAAGTCTACACATATGTATGAAGTTAGGTTCACATGGATGTTTTTACAGGAGAAGGTTGTTAAATATAAACATATATGATACCAAATTACACGTATAAGGCATAAAATGCTGGATACATCAATCCTTGTTATGCATTAAAATTTCAGGCTATTCATTTTATACTAGCTACCAATTTTATGTGGTTTTCAGAGGAATGCATGAATGGAGGATATTTCAGAAATTGTGCCCTGAGGTTAAAAGTGATCAGATCACCTCTTTGTATTGAACACCAAAAGCAAAAGATTGACTACTGGCTTTATTTATTTTTTTCTAAAATTTCCAAGTTGCCCGCTTTATTTATCTTTCTGAATAAAAAACAATTTACTAAAAGTTTAATTCTGCAATCTAAATAAAAAACAGCTTTGACTGTGTTCTTAAGAGAGACTGATAAATTACAAATCAGCTGTACTAGGTATTTTCCCAATTCACAAATATGTAATACCAATTATAAACCACAAAAATCAAGAGGCTGTTCCTTCACACATAAGCAAGCTATCTTATTCCTCTCAATGAGAACACTTATACGAACAGCCACTCGTGTTCATAAAGATGGAAGCCTCACAAACGACTTCAGATGTCATTAAGGTCTTCTGTGCATATAGACCTTAGACAAAGCTTCACACACCATCTAATGTCAAAACATACTATTCCCAGGTTTGGTGGTGGTTTCACCCTGTGTTAGATGACCTCTCTAGGACTCAAGACTAAAGCATAAACACTGCCTATATTCCAGCTGCTAATCTAGTAGTTTAACGTTCAATTCCCTTGGGGAAAAACAAACAAACAAAAAACACCACACTTCCCTCCTTCCCCCCCATATGTCTATTTGTCAAAAGAACATATACCAAAACCAAACCTGACAATTCCTTTAGCATGTCTGTTATGTGAAGAGCCGTTCAGTACTGCTCTGAACAGTCTTTGGTTTTGTGCAGTATAGGTTTTCTCTTTCCAGGTGACTTTACTATCTGATTGAAGGCAAAAAGCCCAGCACAGCCAAAGTAAGCATTACATATTATAAATCACAAAACATACAATACTTTCTTCAGGACACAACTAGGATGGCTTCAGGCCAAAAGCACAGAAGCTCTCTGATGAAAAACTGGAAGAATGAATTGTACATTTTGTAAAAATCTAAGGAAAGATTCATCCTACACTAAAATCAGAAACCTTTTTCTTTCAAGTCACTGACTTGATCAGAATGCAATGACTGTTATGACAGGAAGGAACAAACTGAACCTGAGGTTACAAAATGAAAATTAGGAAATTAAGGAAACTTTGACAAATCTTGACAGTGAAAAAGTGCACTTACTGAATTTCAGGAGTGCCCAAACTTATGAATAAACAACATCACATAACAATTAGTACTGTGACTATTTTTGACACAGTAGTTGTCTGAACTAATTTGAACTAATTCCAAACACTTTTGGCTGATCACTCCAGACTTCTAATACATTAAATAGATAATCTTTACACAGGAGATCAAGTTTTATAGCAAAATAAAGGTCCTAAAAGAAAGACAGCAACTTGAAAACAAATGGTTAAAGAATTTGTTAGCAAATAAGATTAAATATGGTGAAACATGTCTCCCAGCCTTGGCATGAGGAGGGAGCCTCACTAGTGCCTGGATAAGCAAAGGAAAGCCTTGTACACAGACCTTGATATCTCCCCAGTAAAGTCGTAATTGCAGTGAAGGACATGATAGAGATTCTCAAAAACAGTGTGCTGGGGAAGACAGGGGGGTAGACAGAAAACATGACAGGGTCTGAGAACAAGAAGTCCCAGATTTACATTTTCCAAACTTCATTGACGTATGTGAAAGAAAACACAGACAATAAATTCTCATTCTCAGCGCACATTTCAAGACATAACTTCGTTAGTCCTATCAGGCCTGTTGTCCATTGTGCTCCCATTTCTACCTCCCACAACATATGAATGATACTTTTCACGTTTTCAGCAGTTTTACGAAGCAGCGCTTTTTGTGCACCCAATCTGCAGGTGCAGCAAAGACCTTGGCAAGGGGCAAACTGATTATCACTTATGAAAACAGTTACACTGTATTGTGCATCCTACTTCAAGGTCTTGAGCAAAGCATAAATTCTCAAGAAAACGAAGTTATTGCAGTTCAAGAATCAGACAGCTAACCAGGTAAGTCCTTTTATTTGTAGAAATTATTTTACAGTATTTTGTAATTCCTAAATCTTTTTTCTCTCTTTCTCTCTCTCATGCACTTGCTCAGTAATTCAAATAGGTATTTTCATAGCTCTTAAGTAAAAAAGCCTCAAATACTGTGTGATCCTCTGAAAACAGGATTTTAATACTGACTGTAATTTATCTTTAGGTCAGTTCTACAGAGCTGACTCTTCATTTTTCCTAAGAACTCTACATTTTCTTTAATGTATTTAAAAAAATTAGATTGCACTGATGAATATTTACATATTAAATACTGTTAAGTCTCTACTGAATCCTAGTAATTAATGTTGGTAGTCTTATACTTTAACCTCTGTTCTAACCTGCACTAGTTCTTAACAGCCTTACAGTTCAAAAGAAAAAAGCACTGTATAAAGAATATAATTTATTTTTATTCTCCTTAATCTATACATTTATATTGCAGGTTTATTCTTGTCACAAGTGGAGATGATCGCAACCTGGCTCGTTGTTCCTTTTTCCTATGCATATACTTCTTTGAGAATTCGATCTAAAGAGGTATAGGGCATGGGAAAATGGGGCGACTGAGGTACTTCACCCTTCATTTGAAACAGCATTGCCACGGCAACTATAGAAATGTATAGAGAACACAGATTTATGAAGAAATGAAAGGTTAATTTATGAAAATCTCAACTGTCAAAAACTGTAAAATGAGATACTGGTGTTATTTACCCTGATATAACAGTTGAATGTTGCTTTCATCCTAAAAATCTGGTAAGATTAATAAGAATAATATTTTAAGCATTTATCCAACTACAGTATTTAATACACCGCTTGGTTTAATGCTCCATCTAAAATGTAAGCACTGCTAAGAAGCTACTTCTGTATTCCTTATTCCCGTAAGCCTCTAATTTAAAATAATGGGACCGCAGTCACACAAACTGCAAAAATGCAACTCTTTGGACTTATCTCAGTTACTGAGAGTAAATCTTTACTGAATTTAGTATGACTCAGGTGTGTAAAGCCCAGTCATGCAAATGTTCTGAAGTGAGCTGTCTGCAATGTATTATTTATTTTTAGGACTTGATCCTTCAAGATTCCAAGTAACTTTTATATGATGCCTGCACTTGTCGAATTACAAATGCCTCTCTTGTAAAAATCAGACAGTTAACAGTAAATCAAATAATAAACATGCTAATTTTTTTTTCTTCTTTCATCCACAGGTACCTTGGCAGTGGAAGTGTAGAAGTTCTGTTGGCTTTTTTTTGTTCAGAAAAAAAAAAGGTGTCATTAAACACACAATGTTCCTGTCAGAATACTTTTATTTACTCTAAACAGCAATGTATCACATCAATGCTGGGGAAAAATATTACTACTATGAAACAATGTACATACTGTAAACCAAATAAGAAACTGATGTTTTAGTCACAGACCAAAAGTTTGCATTACCCTGCATTACAAATTCTAACAAGTCATGCAAAGCTACGTGCTTAGAAAAAGCAAAACTTGGTGCATTACAAGTCATTTTACTCAATGGTTATTGTTATGTTATACTATTCAAGCCTAAATGAATATTTTAGAAGTTACTGTTTTAATTGTAACATAATAGTGTCAGAAAACTGTTCTATTTGCATGTCACTTTTTTTCTTAAATTAAAAGTCAATAAAAAAATTGCACCCACAACTGTATCTTTATTCACTGATTTCATATCAAAGCTATGGTAAAAGGGATGGAAGTACAGAAACAATGCATTACTTAATTCACTTGTGAAAGAAGGGAAAGATTTTGGGATATAAAAAAAAAACCCAACAAACTCAACACATGAAATCTCATGACAGTCATTAAATTTAAGAGAAACCTCTAGAATTATTGCACATAAAAGTGGAAAAACCATATAAATAAAACCAAAAAATAACAAAAGTCAAACTCCCATATAACTTACAGTTTCTCAAGTTCCGGTTTTCACACAAACATACATACATAAATAAATAAATAAATAAATATTTTACCTTTAATACTTCGCTAGTATAACTTAGCCTATAACAATTCCCAGAGCCGTATGCGTCAAGCCTACAAATGATGCTTTTTGGTGGTGGTGGTGGGTTTGGGGACTTTTTTAAAGACACAAAGTATACAGCGTAAATTAAAAGCTAATAGGAAAAATAATGTCATCTCAGCTATAACCAAAAAGAGAAGAGAACAAAGCGTTTGAGTTTGGAGTGAAATCAATAAAAATATCAGGCTGAAGATCAACCATATCAAACATGGTAATAGCAAGGCAACCAGCAAGATTGAACTGAAAGAGTACAACAAGATTGTAAACAACAGAATTTTAACATTTGGTACCTTTTTTTCTGTTAATTTAAAATTTACTGGCTCTTATAAAAACAAACTTAGAACGAGCAAGCTGCTGCATGATTCTGAGTTACCGGCTGGGCTTAAACCACAACAGGTACCTAAAATCAAACATGAAATACAACATTACACACATTCACTATGTTATAGGAATCATTTCACTTTATTTACAAAAACTTGGGGTACCAGGTGTATATGAACTAATAAACAAGCACGTAATTGATTTAGGTTTTTTATGCTTTGGGGTTTGGGAGTTTTTTCTGATTTTAAAATCCATTGAAAAGAACAAATCTACTTCTCACTTACTGATTACTGATTCCAGCTTTCATGTCTGAGGTCAAAACTTTACAAACCTTAACATACCTCTAAGTATTCTCAAACTCCACATTTTTTTATTAACTCCAGCACACCAGTCTTTATAAGCATAGTGAGGTGTGTATATATATATATATATATATATGAAACAACATGACATACAAATGATAAAACTCAGGACAGAAATTGGGAGCAGAGCTAGTAAATCTGGAGAAAGGATAGGATCATGAAGCACAGATTATCTGCAGGTTTTTCCACCTCTTTCTAGTTTGTGCTTAATTTCTCAAACACAGACCACAACCCTATGCTTAAACACCTTCCTGAACAAGACTGAAGGGAGAATAAACGACATGGTGCAGGTGGAGACATTTCCCTTTTTTATTTTGGTGGCATAGAATAAGATCCAAACTAATTATCGCCAAAAAGAAATTATTTTAAGTGTGAGCTGTAAACCTAGGAGGCAAGGACAGAAGGATTCCACTCTGTACATCTTAAATAGAAAGGCAGAACCCTAGCTATAAACATCTTTTTCACCTCCTGAAAAAATTGGGTTAACATGAACTAACAAAACAGTATCATGAAAATAACATACAAAGGTACATGCAACATTACTAAATAGCAAATATTCAGTGAAGTAAAATGAAGGGCTGGAAAAATGCAAAGAACATTACAATACAAAGAAAATCAGTATTAAGGATTTTACTGTTCAACAACTGTATTGCAATTTGTACCACTGCCTGAGTTAAATGGGCAGTGAAGCTCTAACAAACTTCCTTTGCACAAATATACTCTCATGGTTCATTCTGTTTGTCATTTCTCATATCTGTTAAGAAATGGGAACAAAATGGGATATGGGATAGGGAAAAGTATGAACTTACTTCTACCTGCAGATAAAAAAGTAAAAAATGTCCATTAAAGTAGAATAAAATAAAACTTGCCAGATATGAAGCAAGACAGTGATGAACACTGACACTACACCAGTTGCACAAAGACAGAAGCACCAAGCTGGAAAAGACTGGTGATTACTGTTCTAAAGCACTGCAAATCTACCTCTAATACAAGGAGAAATCTATCAAAATTCACTAGCTTAGGGTTTTAAAGTAATTTCATGACCAATTTCTCTCCTCAGAGATGGGATCTTTTCCTTTCTATCAGCAGAAACATGAGTAGAACATTATAATTCTGTAAGAAAACAAAAATTAAAAAAAAAGAAAAAAGAAAAAAAAGGTTTGGTTGCATTAGAACAAACACCAGCATTTTGCATTACAATGACTGGAGTGTAATTGTGTCACACTCCGCATGCTGGACAATTGCTCCTCTGTACTCAGGTAAGGGAAGCAGATTTTTCCCTTTTGGAATTTTTTTGCCTGTGTACCTCATCTGAACCTCATCTCATGTGTTTCAAGGTACTGATTTTGAACTAGATAATTGGTATGTATTTTATGCACAAATTGATAACATCAGCTTGTATTTATATGTGATACTTCAAGGTAATTTAAAACACTGAAGGGTCTCAGTCATGCAGGTAGATGTACAAGCAAATGACAGCTTGAAAACTATTTATAAATAGGAATAAAAATACAATTAATCTAAGTTACAATGCCTATACTTTAAAAAATTTCTGGCTAACTAAAACTTCCTATTTGTCATGGTGTTTCGTTCTGTAATCCCTTACAGCTTAAAAGCAGTGACAAGGATAGAAAGGGTGATAATTCAGTTCCCTTTTACCTGCCTTGATAATCTCTTCCTGAATTTGCACTGCCTATGATAGTTTTCAAACTCTTACATACGTGACTAACTTTGTAGTACAAAGGTTAAAACAAAACCCCAAACCAAGAACAAAGCACCATAGAAAACCACAACACACACACAAACTCCAAAACCAGATCCACAGTTTTGTGTTATAATAGAGGGTTATACATTAATAAGACTCCCTTTAATACAGGAATCTAAAGTGTGTCAGTCCTAGAAAGAGTTAAGGAGCAGGAGTGTGCAACCAGAAGCTCAAAAGGTTAAGTGCAACAGCATTGTAAGCTATTAGGTAAGGTCACTTGCAGTTGTGGAACAGTTCTCTAAGGAGCACAAATAGTTCAAACAAATTAAATTGAAGCAGAAACTAGATTTTCCGAAAAATTGCTGCAAGAGAAATTCAATGGTGCCAATAACACCACTTCAAAACAAGTCTCTGGGGTCTGACGGAACTCTCAAGTAATCCTGTCAAGTTTCGGGCTGGTAGAGAAAAGCTAGCCTGCAGCTGTTTAGCATATTTCGCTACTTCAATATAATTCTTTTCGTAATCATTTCTTCTTTAGTTTACACTTTGGGAGATAAGCATTTTAAAATATAAAAATCAAACCAACAAAAGCCCTCTCAGAAGTCAGGCTACCTTAATTTCATTGCAGTTTTTCATTATCACTGCAAGCAATAGACTTACAAGACAAAAGGAACAATGTTTGAAGGGGTTTTTCCCCTCCATATTTGGTAACAATGTTGTTGTGACCAGCATTACGCAACTCCCATGACTCCCTATTTCTATTCTGCCTCACTGTATATGAGCTTCAAACAGATCACACAACCAACCTGCCTAAAGAAGAAAAAAGGCAGACATAAAATTCTGCTTCCCCCCTCCCAGTGGAACTAGTTCTCTGATCTGATTCATTTTGCACCTGCAAAACCAGCTGCATCAGCGTAATGAAGGAAGAGAAACAGAAGTTGCTTAAATTGGAAGGACACTTACAAACATCTTTGGAATCGCAGTTTGAAGAAAGAGTGTTTATATTTTCTCTGTACTTACTTTCTCCAACACACAAAGAGCCATGATAGATTAACCCTAGAGAGAAGGCCCAAGACTTAGCTAGTGGGAAATATGTCCATGTCCCCCTTTTTCAAAGACTCACTGACTCGTGTAAATCTAGCTAGTCTGTAACACTACCTGTCAGCACTGTCATAACTGACAGTGGGAAAGCAATAAGCAGTCATGGTCTGTACATCCAAACAAAAAAAAAAAAACCCTAACACAGAAGCAACATACTATACCACAAACATTTAGACGCATTTTTAATTGAAACTAAAGCCAAGTCTCCAAATTCATGTTCCATCATCTACACAAAGCTTTTTTCTTTTTGCAGATGCCAAGAGGTCAGTTTTATTACTAAACATGAAAAAGCAAGCTACAGTTTTATACGAAGATTTGAGCACACGAAACACCTCACTAATGCTGGAAAAGAACAGTCCCCCATACCTTCCACCAAAGACATCCAAAAAAGAGGAAAATTGTAGGTCTAAGGGTTAAAAAAAAAACCCAACCAAAACAAAACAAAACAACCACACACACACACACACACACAAATACCACACACACACGCACAAAAATACCACAAACACACACAACCGCCAACACAAAAAATTATAATTTTCAGGTATTTTTCTGTCAACTTTGGGGTGTGAGGTTTTTTCCACTGAAGAACAGCAGTTTAATAATTTACACACCGCACACGTATGTGGGGAGAGGCAGAGGGGCCGGAGAAGAGGGGAGCCTGACTCTATACCTGCCCTAAAATAGCTCAGTTTGTGATTAATCTGGAGGAGGTTTTGGTTAATTAGTTGGGCTTTTACTATATCAAACAAATGCTACAGCAATTTAATTAGTGAGTTCTAATTCTTCCAACTTTTAACACACAGCATAGAAGTATTAGTTGTGTGGCTGCTCTTTTTCTCGTGAAAATTGTTCCAATTTTTAACAAGTCCTAAGTGTACACCCCGCGAAAATGCCAACCCAAACAGATTTCACAGGCACTCCAGAGAGCACCTGTTGAATTTCAGCATTCTCCAAAAACTTTCCTTTCGCTGTAGGCACGCTTCCGCTCAGGACAGCGAAGACAGGAAAGGCTGAGGGGAGTCCCACCACGGTTCTCACGGCTGCGCCCTAGGCAGAACTAGCCTCTCCCACGGTCTCAGCGCTCCCCCTGCTGACACTTGCCCCTGTAAACACGAGGAGAAGGAAGCGGCTGTAATCGGAGGTGGAGAGAGGGTAGTAGAAACGATGTGTCAAACCAAAGGAGACTGGGTTTGCAAAAGCACGGATGAAGGGAAGAAAGGACTGGATGTTTATGACACATATGAGAAGACAAGAGCTATTGCTGAGAGGAATGAATTTGGGGCCTTTAGTGTTTTTCCTATCCTCTTCTGTTTCTGCAAGCCACCGGTTTCTATAATACAACACCCTTCAGAATTTGGGATTACAGTGCTTATTACTGTCAGCAAAATTTAGTTTTTCTTATTTGTGATAGTGAGCTTTGACACAAGTCCACATTGTGGGTTTTTTGTTTTAAGGGTTGGTTTTGTTTTTTTTTTTTTCTTTTTTAAGAAAAAAAAATATTTGTAAATATTAAGCAATCTACTAGGAGCTGAGAAGTTAAAACATACTGCAATTACTCATACAATCTTAATTCTACTTCATAAAATACATGTTACAATGCAGTCTGAATTCAGTGCTTTCAGTCTTATAAATTATTACTTTTTTTTTTTAACCGTAGGGGTCCTCCTTCATTCTTCAGGACCAAAGCCTTATCAGTTGTACATATGGAAACTACAAATTAAGTGAAGAAAGGAAAGCAGAAAGTGAAAAGAAATATCTTAAAATGAAGAAAAGTTGTTTCATATATCATCAACCTATTTCTTCCATCTGGGACAGTTTTCCTGTAAGATGGGTCAAAGCTTTTTAAACAAATATCCTTTTTTTTTTTTTTTTTCCTTATTTTCTGTGTCTTACAATGTGTCAAGGGGGTTAAATTAAAATTAAGTACTATTTGAATTTTAAATCTAAAATATTATTGGTTTCCATTAAAGATACTTTTTCCCATTACCATATAATATGCTTCACTGTCAGAAGGAACCTGAGCAGTAACAGACAACTCCTTTGCTGGAGCACAATGCACTATTAAAATTAAGCTGTCAGCTAGTCGTTGCTGAATCAAATGTGGAAGGAAGCACATGAGTTCAGCCCATTAGACATTCTGCTTCGAGTACTGCAAAGTGCCACTAGGTGACGTAATCCAGCACCACCATATGAGGCCTTGCACTCGTACAAGCCAGCAACATTCTATTCAGTAAAAGTAATAGAGCAAGGAGCAGAGGGCATACTACAGAGTCAAACTGACATAATCAAAGCATCTAGGAAGGCTGGAGAAGAGGAAGCCACGAGAGTAAAGTTATATTCAAAAATCATTTATTTATGAGTGAATTTATGCAACTGTTTCTGTGTGTCTCCACATTGCTCCAGTTCTTACTTTAGTGTATCTGGAGAAACTGAGTAATTATACTGATCCACTGACTGTGAAGTCACTGGCATTTATTTATATAAAGCAACAAAACTACTCATTATTAAAAGGAATCCCCCTGCTTCTTTTCCCTTCCATGCTTCAAGCATTCCTCTGTGCAAGCTACAGAGCTTATCCAGCTCTTCAGTAAGTGGGTTTAACACTTCTAGCTGCTAAAAGCCATGTGCTTTTCTTTTTTCCTTTTTTCTGCTGGCTTAGAAACCTAAAATGGACTCCCTGATAGATCAGAGGGCTAGCTAAAGTCAGTTCATGTGTGGAAAAGCATGCCCGAAAACAAGAGAGGGGCAGTGGAAAAACTCCATTCAACAACAGAGAGCTGTTATTTCTAGTCAACCCATTTTGTTTAACTAGATGTGTCCTTTGTATGAGGTGGAAACTAACATGATATATAACACATGATGAATGCCCTTAATATTTGTTCAAGTGATTGAATTAATCTGTCTCCAGTGTTTTTCATTGCTAGCAAACTGACAAATCCTAGTACAGCTTCTATGCATAAATATTTTTCATAATTTTCTGCAAAGCAATAATTATTTTCATGGTGTTGATTTGACTACCTTCACAACTGATGCAATGACTAAAAACATACAAATTACTAAGAGACACTCCATAAAGTTATTTCAACAAGAGACTTGGACAAAATAAAACATAGCTGTATGTGATACCAAGCATTTTCACTGAGATCTCAGTCAAGAAATGTTAATCATTAAATGACAGCAGTAAAATGTGAGTCATGTACACGTCCCCTACATTTCTCTAGCTTACTATGTACATTCAAAATTTTGGTTATATGTTTTTTTTTTAAGTCCATGTGCTCATAGAAAGTGCTAATAATCAGTGGAAGATGGGATGTTTCATCACAGGACCTGCAGGTTGTTAATTGCTAACTAGAAACACGCGACAATTACTCTTTTAATTGTAATTGCTCTCATGTGATGGTTGCTTATGACGTTACAATCACTCCATCAAAGCCTTTTGAATGCGGCTTTGCCTCAAGCCATGTTCTGTATCTTAGGTAAGTCATCATAATAACACTCAATGCATGAACATTAGCATTTAAAAATATAATTCACTTTAAGCATATGTTTTCTTGTGTTTAGCACCTTCGTACCCATTGACACTTCCTCTTTAGTTTTGAGCTCCCCTCTTTAATTTTGTTCTAACATTACAAGGTTGAGTTGCCTGTCTGGCAAAAATAGTTTGTTGTTGTGAATTACGACTACTCACTCCCACAAAGAAAAAAAGAAAAACCAAAACCAAAAACTAACCCACAACCCCAAGCAGACACACACAAAACACCCAAACCACCAAAATTTAAATATCAACTGAAGGAAACAGAAAGATCTTGCAGAAAAAAACAAGGATAAATAGTATTAAAAGCCTTGAAAAACCAAACATATATTCAGTTTCTAACAGAGGAGAACACTACACATCTTTTATAGTGCAGTCACACACCAGCACAAGAAATTTTAGTCATTATGTCATCTACTTCTCTTTACAATAAACGGACCAGCAAAACATGGGCAGCCACCAGAGTTACTTTAATTTTCTGTCTGCACATGTTTTGCTGCTAACAGTTGCACCAACACAAAAATGTTGTCAACACATTTTATTTTACCCAAGAAGCAGCAGAAGTCCTTAATGGTATGTCTGTGTTGTTTACAATTATAGATCAAAACTACTAGCACTGGTTTTAAAGTATTGTGTTAATGCAAAAATATCCTCAGCAGAAAAAAATCTCAGAGTAATTCTGACTCAAATCTACGCAAGTTTTTATCACCAGCAGATACAGCAAAGGAGATTCCCTACCAGCACCACCCTTTAAAAAGAAACTTGATTTTCAAAAAGAGCTGGGTAATGTGGAAATCCCTACTCCTAGGCTCCAAGGTACAATTTCAAAGGCAAACTATTTCAGAGGATGTAAAGAAAAATTCCAGAAGAATTTCTCAGGTGATTCAGTTCCACGAAAACAAACAAACAAACAAACAAAAAATTATATTAGCTTCGTGTGTCTTTTGAAATTAAGGCTTTTCTCCTAAAAGCTATAAAATGGATTATTCCAATCTAGTTAGATAATAGCATGAGAAATGATTGAAGGATTTAAAGCCAAACACACAAACCCACAAGCTGCATTATCACCAAAACAGAAATTTAAAAACTGACAACTGGCAATCCTTTTGTTGCTTAAAAATATGGTGTTCATTTTAATAGATGAACTAATAACAAATGAAAACCTAGAAGCAGTAGCATAACAAAGGAAAGATGTCTCGTCGTTCTGATTAGATGTCACCAGTAACACTGAATATATTTCAATGATTCACATCAGAAATTGTCTATAACTTTATCATTTTTTTCCAGAACAAACTTTGTTCTTTCTGGGACTAATTTGCTGGTATGTAGGACTAGAAACCAAGCTAACTAAAAATATATATAATGGTCCATTTCAGACAAATTGTCCTGTATACTGAATTATTTCCCAGTAATTTCTCCCAAATGTTACAGGACAGGGTTCAAGGCCTTTAAGATTGATTTCATCTGATAAATGCAGGAAAAAAATCCCTGCAGGTTTCTCTATGGGGTTTGGTTTAGAAATTTTTGGGGTAGGGGTGTTTATGTGTTTATTTCCATTAAAAAAAAAAAAAAAAAAAAAAAAAAAAAAAGCTGTAACTTCTAACTTGCATCTTAACTGGTTTTCAAAGCCATAGATTGCTGATCATGGAATTAGAAGCACTCAAAGTCAATGCCACTGTCAACCCTTTTAGTCTATTCACATAAGATTTTCAATAAAATGTAAACGCCACCTATGCACAGTCATTTCTTTGAAGCCTATGCAGTGACCTGCAGTCACCTCCTAGAAGTTTCATATTGCTAAAAAAAAAAAAAAAAAAGAAGGAAAAGTAGAAGCAGTCTGCCCAGACAGGTGTTAGAGAGAATTTTTTTCTCATTATTACAAGGAGGACAAAACATTTTACAACTGCAGATGCATGTATGAAGAATATTCAAAGCCAGTGTCCAAAAAGGTCTTTCTTACGTCATGCTTTGGCACACTTAACAAAAAAACATGCAAATCTCATTATATTCATAGAAGAAAATAATATTCCTGCCTGAGAAAATGTAGAAAACCCTACAAGAAAAAGAGCTAGAAGGATAGCATTATCTGACTTTTGCCATCTCACTACGAATACATCACCGTTCATAAAAGGTGAAGTTCTTTGAAGTCTGAGAATTAACATGTTGTCTCAAACACATTCAGCTCTGAGTGAGTTAGTTCATTATCTGTGACTGTATAAACTCAGGCAGTAGTGACTGTTTACCGAAACAACCTGTAAATGTGTTAGCCTGTGTTTGCGGAGGATAAGGACTGTGCCATCCCAGGCCCACTTCAGGCCGTAAAAGTGGTTCTTTTCTCACCCTTATCTGAATCATCCCTGAACAGACTGCCTCTGAACAGAGTTTACACTCCTCTTCTTTGATCTACTTTATAAGAACATCAGAACTGTTTACTTTGAAATGCACACATTTCTTTCTTGGGGTGTAGAGAAAGGAGATAGTGTTTTAAGACTTGAACAGTAATTTTCTCAGTGTTTCTGATTCTGACCAATAGGCTGAAATATAACTGCGTATTACTTAATCTCATTCTTTAATAAATTAATAAGAATTAACTTATTCTGCTACCTTTTAGATAAGTCAAAACTTCCCACCCTACTTTCTACGAATGATCTAACAAATTCCCAGGCTAACGTTCTGATTTCAAACCTCTCCTGGAATACTTCGTTAAGTCTCTGATACTGCATAACCTGAATTCAACAGCGGTATCTCCTCTTTCGAAAGAAGATAAAGAGTCCTAATTGCAGCACTCTGCCTCATGGACAGCAGTGAAAAAATATTGAACTTTGCATTTCCAACTAATTCAAACAACATCTACACACCTTGACTTCTTAAAGAGTGGTGTGTTACCCATAGGCATATTGGGAAGATACTAGAATCAGTGGTTTTTTCCACAATTTTACCTGTTTGCAAGCTCGAGAACTACCTGTTCTTACCTTGAGTCACTCCTTTGCCGGTAGAAAGGCAACAGGATTATTCCAAACTTTGCATCAAACAGGCAAAAGTGGCTCCAGCTTTGGGTTAAATCTCATAAAAGAGGCCTCCCTATATTCTCCTTTGTTACCAGTACCGTCTGAATCCTTGTCCTTCATACTGGGAGATAAAGATAGAAAATCACGGCGTGATTCGAGAGTTGAGGCCAGCTTGGGCAGCATAAAAAGCACTGGCCATGATGCAATTACCAGCAGCTACGTGGTCAAGAGACTACTCAGCTGAACTTGGCGCCAGGTCAGGTAGCCTTGAGTTCTGCTAACTGCTGCGTTCAGAGATTAGGCGGATGTAACAATCACCTGAAAGGGGAGATTAAAGCACCTCTCAATGAGGTCCTTTGTCCTCTGTCTCATTTGATGCTTTGCGGCCTTTTCAAAAAACACGTCTCGGAAGGTGCTTTAAATGTTTGCCCCCAGAGCCGGGGAGGCCTCAGTGAGCGGGGACCGGCAGCAGCGGGGGAGATGGAGAAAGGGCCTTTCTCGGTGGAGTGGCTGGCCGAGAGCAGCCGCGGCGGAGCCCGGCTCGCAGCCGCAGCTCCCTGCTCCCCGACCGGGGACATCGGCTGCAGAGGGAACGCGGCCAACCGCGGTGAGTCGTGCTGCGGGACCGTTAGTGGTGGCAGTTGGGCTAACGATCGCCGCGCGTGATGCCGTCGGAGGATAGCAGCCGCACGTGTGGCCGCTGCCTACGTCATCCCCTCCCCACCACCACCCCCACCCCCACCCCCCTCGCCCTGACGCCCGATCGTGTCCCCGCAGCCGCGAGCCGGGACCGGGAGGCCGCTGAGCGCAGCAGCCCCGGGCACGAAGCGGAGGCCGGGACCGGGCGGCCCCGCACCAAGTTCTCGGCCGCGCAGCTGCAGGAGCTGGAGCGGAGCTTCCGCGAGCAGCGCTACATCGGAGCCAGTGAGAAGCGGCGGCTGGCCGCCGTGCTGAACCTCTCCCAGAGCCAGGTGAGCTCCTCTCTGTCTCCGTCTGAGGGCACACGGGCCCAGCACCCCTTCTGAAAGCTGCGGGAGAGGAAAGGCGCCTTGGTCCCTGCTTGCCTTGGCGGGCACCGCATTAACCTCTGGGAGGACGGCAACAGTGACAGCTCCCACAGGTGCGGTAGGCCAGGCCGCTGGCCAGCCCTACCCCTCTGGCAGAGAACCAGCACGATGGAGGTTACACCCCTGCTTCAGCTCTGTGTCCACTGACTGCATGTTTTGTATTAAGCCCGAGACAATATACAAACGAACAGTGAATACTTAAAGTACACTTTTAAGCAGAAACTTGAAAGTAAAACTTCATCAGAGGTTAAAAACCGCTGCCAGCCTTGAGTTACAGTCCTGATCCAACTGAGTAATTGGCTTGCCATGCGTCACAGAGTTCTCACAGCTTGATTCCTTCTCATGCCAAGACAATTGCTCTACTGAGTATAGATCAACGTTATTAGCCCTGACTCTTATAACTGTCAATATATTCTGTCACTCTGATAGTCTGATTTCAGGATGTATTACTATATGGAAAAGGAACAAATGGCTTGTTTTTCAATTTTAACTTTTTTTCCCTTCAGATCAAAACCTGGTTCCAGAATCGTCGTATGAAGTTTAAACGTCAGACTCAAGACGCCAGAGTGGAAGCTCTTTTCTCAGGCTTGTTTTTGCCATATCATTGCTACTCAGATATTGCTACATCCAACTTTTCTCATGGGATGGATGTCAACATCTCTTCTACCTCTCCAGTTTCCCCTCACCCAGCTATGCCAAGCCCTGCCTTGTTGTTACCTTCTGTTGCAGCTCAGCCTCTTCATCCGGTTTTGCCAAGTCTGGCATTACTATTGCCTTCCAGCCCAGGATTATCTTGTTACTCCTCTGCAATTCCAGCAATGACTGTAACTGATGACCATAAAAGACTGAGGTTCCAGCCATACCTTCCTTCCTGTTAAAAATTCCAAAGATTACCTGTAGTCTAAATCAGAACTGCCAGATATCTCTAAGAATAATTATTTAACTTATTTTGTTATATTAAATAAATTGTTGATTCAATTTAATGCTTTAATCAAATGTTGGGGTTTATGTTAAAGGAGAAAGGATTTGTACTAGAGAAGCAGAGGACTTGAAACTTCCTTTTATTCCTGCAGTCTTCATTATGCTGCATTGAAACTTTTATATAAATTTTCCTATCCCAAAGGAATTCTATATAAATATTCTATATTATATATATTATATTCCATATAATACATTCTATATAAATATTCCTATCCTATAATCATGTGGGGAGCCCCACAGAAAAAAACGGTGTACTGTTTACACTTCAGTTTACATACTAATGATGTAATAGACAAGTGTTAAAAACCTTGGCCATTCAACTTGTGTGGGGTTTTAGAGAAAGATTTGTAAACTATAGCAAATAAATTGAAATTAAAATGCTACCAAAGGTGTCAGCACTAGAGAACAAAACTGAACAAGTTTTGTTCCAGTGTTCTCTTTTATCTGTATATTCTCCAAAAACCTAAAGTTGTCTCCCATGTTTGTCCATTTATTGCATTTAAAGAGAAGTGAGGCTAAGTAATTAATTGGCAAGAACGTATTTCGATGCCAATGTCAAACATACCTATAATTTAAACCTGCTGATGAAAGCATTAGAGTTGTTCACAAGTTCAGGTCTCTTGAAACATTCAAAATGAGATTGTTTAGATTTTACTTCTAAAGCTTCAACTGTAGATTGACAGCCTCACTAGTTTTAAACTGCAGCATTCTGTTAGGACTGTTCCTAAAATTCCCAAAGCAAGCTTTATGAAAAATAGCAAAGTTAAGCTTTCAGGGAATAATGAGAAACAAGAGATCTTGCATCAGTATAAAACAACTGGAGCAGGTGTGGTTACATCTTCCCTGCACTCGACCATCGTAACCTATCAGGTGATGGTTAGACTACTTTGCAATTGTCAGGAAAAAAAAATAGAGAACCCACACAGTACAACAAAAGAAGTTGATAAACAGGGCCTACAACACCCTTGTGCCTTTCCATTAACTGTTGTGGAGCTAAAGAGGGCAAAGCTGAAATAAATCTTTGGTAGACATCAGGGATATTGAGATGCACAAGGGGAAATGAACAAGTTTCATCCAAATTCCTGCCTCCTATGTCTCATCTCCTGTCTGATTATAACCTCTGATGAAAAGGAAATCCCTGAACATGCCACAGCAAGGTTTTCTCTGAACCCACTCTTCTGCACTCTGACCTTTCCTATCCAGGGGGAGGGTAAGAGACACCTGAAGGGATTTTCCCCACCACACAGCCCCTCAGTGCCACACTAAGCACCACTCCAAGATGCAGCTGGGCTGCTGAAGGGGCAACACATTCATTTCTCAGCCCTTCGAACAGACTGTAAGATGTAGTGAAGAGGCACCTCACTTCCCTCAGTGACCAGCAAGTTTTCTTCCAGCATGTCAACCTGGATCCTCTTGGTGTTAAGACTATACCTGGTTTGCAACAGCATCGTCAGAGAAAATTCTCCTTACCACTTTCAAGTTGTCTTTTCACAAGTGAGAAAGCCCATAGGCTGTTAAATCGAAACTCCTAATGACTCACTGGATTGGAGGGTGAAGAAGGAAAATTTAGGCTACAACGCAGCAATCAATCAACTTAGTTTCTACTGCATTTAGGAGACCTCTGAGGTGAATTAAAGAAACTTCATTAAAGTGTAATAGATTAAAAGAAATAAGTGCTAAGCAAGCTCTTTCAGGAGAGGAGTGAAAACAGATGCCACAAAGAACAAAAATCTAACAGATTTCAGGATTGTCGAAACACAAATTTGAGCAAGTCACTTTAAATGTTTCTTCCAAAGGGTTCAAATTACTAAAAATAAAATAATTTTTTAAAATGCAGTTGCCATCAGTTATTACGGGCATTTAGTGGTGAAAAATCCCATTAAACAACATGGCTATGAACCAATACAATTGAGCTTTAATACAAAGCGATGCATTGATTAATATCCAGAAAAGAAACTCACCAGCAGTTTATCCTTCCTTCTGGAGAATGCACTCAGCCAAAAGCACAGTGTGGTGCAACTATTAACGTCCAGGTTTCCAAACACACTCAACAACAGACTATACCTCAGTGTCCTGGGTTCAGCTGTGGTCTTAAATCCCAACACTCAGCACAAGCAGAGTCAGGTAAGATGTATTAAAATATGTAAATCCTCCATTACCCAAACAGAAGTTCAGGTGACCATGGTCATTTACACTGTACGAGTGCAGCCTATATAGAGTTGGCACATATAACTGTTCAGATTTTATTTATATGCAATGAAAACCATTCTTTTAACATGTCCATCCAGACTAAACTTAATAACTTTCCCCTTCACCATGGGAAATTTTGCAAAAGCTATTTCTGCTGTTGCTTTTAACTCTCCAGTTCCGTGGACTACCAATACTTAAAAAATTAATATCCTGTCAAAAAAATACTAAGAGTGGCATCACGTCCAATAAATTTTAATATCGTTTAGTACAAATATAAAATTATTTGTTTTCACATTTAACTTAAAATAATAAACATGCTCTTCCAAATCAGACATGAGGTCCTGAGCACACTGTATATCACAGCATACAACACTTTTCTCCTTTGCCTGCCCCTTTTCATTTTCACTATAATGCATATACAGGGTGACCTTGCTTGTCCATTTTGTTCTGAATGACTGGATGGAAAGAAGGATGAGGGAGAAAGTGTCGATGGTAGTAGGGCAGCTCATTTGCCATGAAGTGGTAGGTACTTTGAGATGCATCATATCTGGGAAAGGAGAAGCCGAACTGCACAGCAGGCACCGGGGCAAAAGGCAAGAGTCTCTGGTGCTGCGCAGCAAAGGGGTAGTGGAACCCATCCTGGAACAGAGCCGGAGAGGTGCCCGGGGGGAAGCTGTAGAGTGGAGCAGGAGCCACGAGGCTGTGCTGGTTGTCCTGTATCTGCCTCTTCAGTTTCATCCTCCTGTTCTGAAACCAGGTCTTGATCTGAGCAACGATAAGAGCAGGGTGGGGGATGAAGGAGACAAATCAGGGACTTTGCTTAAAAATAACATGCACACTATGAACAATTGTAGCTCAGCTGCTTCTGCCATTTTTTTTTCTACTTCAGCCGACAAAGGTGGACTTTTGCCCTAGTTGACAGAAGGCAGAGGATCTGGGGGTGTGTGTGTGTAAAAAGGAAGAGTGACCGTGTTCAGCAAGTTCAGATTAATCACTTTGAATCTTTAAGACCATATACAAGGTTCGAAATGTCTGCACAGACCGCTGCACATCGAGAACAAGCAGCTTATCTTACTAAGAAAGACAGGAACCTCGATACCTTCCCTTTAGAAAGTGTCCCCAAATTCCAGACTGTTAACTCGTTAATACCCGACCCACAGGCCCTGATAAATCCAACTGAAGACGGCTACGTCTGTTCAGCGCAGGGAAGGCCGAAGCAAGACTGCCGAGCCCGAAATCGGAATTTGCTTCCCCTGGAACCCACCTGGATCTCCGAGAGCTGCAAGGCAGCCGCTAGCTTCCTCCGCTCCGAGGCCCCCAGGTACTTCTGGCGCTGGAAGGTCTTCTCCAACCGGCAGACTTGGTCCGAGGTGAAGGCGGTCCGCGCCCGCCGCTGCCGCCCGGGGCTCCCCCCCTCAGCTGCCGCGGCGGCGCGCTCCCCTCCCGCGCTCTCGCTTTCGTAGCCCGAGGACTCGTCGGCGCTCAGCCAGCCGCTGTCGAGGGCTGCAAACGAGGAAGAAAAGGGCAGCCGTGAGGCCTTTTCCCCGGCTGGGGGAGTGCCTCCGCCTCCCTTCGTCTGACAAGCAGTTGCACCGACGGGAGCCAGGGTCCCGTGTGCACACACCTCCCCCCCGACACTCCCCTCTTCTTCGTCCCTGTCCATTCTCACCCACCTGGCTCTGACGGGCCCGCGTCGGTAGGCTCTCGGGGACTGTCTCGGTCAGGCTGGGCTGCGCAGGGCTTGCTGTCCTCCGGCTGGCTCGGCTGCGGCCCGCCCCGTCGGGGCTCGGCTCTGACCACGAGTGGGGTACTGCCGAGGGAAGTGGGTGGACGTGGAGGCGCAGCAGATGTGAGGCCGGACCTCTTGGGGCTTGGTCTCAGCCGAAGGGAGCTGGGCCTGGCTCATGGTGAGAGGGGCTACGGGACCTACGAGCTCGGTCCGCTCTTATATGTGCGCTCCGGTCCCGGGCGGGCTCGTTTGCAAGTGTGAACCCACATCAAAGTGGGAATCGAGCAGAGATAACAGCTGCTAGCATGGAGGAAAGTTCACACATCTGGCAAATGTCTACAGTCCTTGGCTCCAGCGTGTCTGCGGAGCCGGGAGACCCCCTTGAAGTGCAAACCTGCCCCTCTCCCCCGGAGGGCTCGGCACGGGCAAGCCCAGCCCCGCAAACGACGTTTAAAGATGCCGAAGGTGCCGATAACAGCTCCGTTTTACCCACTTCCTTTTCAGTCGTGGGGTCCCGTATTACGCAGGTACCCAAAACCAGGCCCGAGACGGGCCGGACTACCCCGCTCCGTCGGAGCACGGGTCGAGGCCAGGGCAGGGGTAATGGTGAGGTGTAAGGTAACGCTGGCAGGGCCTGCCAGACCCGGGCATTGCACCTCGCGGGAGCTGCGGAGACCGGCGTCCCTGGGAAAAGCGATGGGGGACCACTATCAGGAAGTCCCTATCCCCCAGGCTGAGCCCTCACTCCCAGGGACCGCGGCCGGGTTAGGGGGGTTAGTAGAGCCGCGGGCCCTCTCAGCTTGAACTTGGCGCCGTCTGTCTAGCCAGAAAACGCAACCGATCTTCGGAAGAGCTCAGCGATCAAAGCCTAAGTGATCACCGAAGCTCGCACTTCATCAGCTTCAAACTATCCAAATCCACACGTTGCTTCCCGAGAAGGACGGTGTCCAGGTAATGCAGGGAGGACGCCAGGACACACCCTCCCTCACCCCACCCAGCCCCAGCAAAGCCGAGGGAAAGTCGGGGAAAGGTTGGATGGGAAAACAGGCATCCTGGCCTCTCAGCCTGTCGCCGGGCCCTTCTTGTGTCCGACATCTACCCGGCTTTTAGCCACCCCATTGAAAAAGTCCGCACAGACCACAACCGCTCTGGCAGCAGCGATACTGTGATAACACGCTCTTCCTGAAGGTCAGGGGAAGTAGCTGCCGTTGCTGTAACTGAGTAAAAGCACAGGCAGGACCTCAATTTCCACTGAACTCCTAAGGGTTCCCGCTGAGATGCACAACTAAAAGGAGTGGGCATCATGCAGCTGGGCCTAACAGGGCAGGAGCTTGTTTCTTTCTAAGAACGCAGCAATAACCTAGATTCTCACACTTAAAAGTAGATGCGAGTTTCATTTTTGTAATAAACAAAGTCAACCACATTAGCCAATCCAACTTCCCCCGAATCTGCCCCTATCTTTAATAGATCAGGGGAGAAAATTGTATTCGTGGTATCCATTTTCATTGTTTCAAGTGTTCCTGTAACTCCAGGGCTGCGGGAATGGTCGGTGCGTTATTTACAACCCCTCTGCCCTCGAAGACCCCGCTGTTTATCCCAGCTCTGGCCCCAGGGAGCGATAAAGCCCAGGTACTAAGAGCAATGCAAACGCCTTACAAAGCCCACCGAGCCCAGAAGCTGGATTCTTCCTGGAGCTTTGCTTGTGATAACAGCCCCTAAGGGCAAGGATGCGGCAGGCTGTGGTTGCCTCGATACTGCTCTTTGGGGTGCTGGGCACGGCCACTAAAAGACCTTCACTGGGTGCTAGCACAAGGCTGTAATTTTGTCTGATAGGCACAAGGCAGTGCAAATTCCCAAGTAGTTGAACACTGAGCTGAACAACAGACTCCCCCCCGGCTTGAACCACATACTTGTGAGTGGCACTGACCCAGGCAAAACCTCCGTAACGGGAGCATTTCCTAGACGCAGTTCAGTCAATCAGGGATAGGTCATTTGCTACTCCTCAAAAGAGCTGAGTGCTTGCATATTCGTTTTAATAGCTTCTGGATGTAATAACTATTCCTAAACTATTCCACCTGTGCATGGTACCTCTTGTTCTGGAGCAAATGCACCTCTGTACTCATTGTCTCCATCTTATTTCAGAATAGCAATTTCTTGAATAACTCCATGTGAGGACAAATCCAAGCAGAGAACCTCAGACTCCACCGCATATAAACTTATGCACAGTGAGCTGTCCCTTGCAATGCATCGTATATTATCTGCAGAGCCTAGTTCCCTTCTAAAACTAAATTTGGAGGTAGTATCTGACCACCACTGTGATTCAGAAACTCTTAAACTGAGCACACACCTGTCTAGCAAGCAGGATGCCTCTCCATCGATACTCCAGCAGATGAAATCTATGCAAAGCTAGGCAGTCCTGAGTCCCCTGTGCCCTGCAGTCCCCCGACCCAGACACACAGTGACACCAAGGAACCATCTAGGGAGAGACACTTAAACCCTACTGCCAAGATTAAACCAGGCTTGAGATGACCATTCAGTGCTGTACCCAAAGAGACCAATATGCACATTAGCATTTATACATCATGTGTCTGGGAGAAGGAAACGGTCAGTACACCTGAAAAGCTACGTAGCAGCTATCATTTCCCTTCTCATTAGACTAAGGATGCAGGGAAGCATGTGACCTGTCCCATTGTCTCTTTCAAGTAGAATCCAACATTAATTGTTTTTTTGTAAGATGTTTATACCCAACCCTCAGATGAACCCCCGGATGAAATCTGTAGATGAGCATCTGTTGACCACAAAACCCTGGAACAGATGGCGAAGGGATGGGAGGTGTTATGGGGCTGTTGCAGCTCCCATCAGAAAGAAGTGGCAGCTTGAGAAACTTGAAAACTTTGATGGCCCTGGGTAGACAAAAGCTCTGCAACTGGAGTTAAAACCTCATAGAAATATAGTGCTTATAGGAGACAAAATTTACTTCCATTCAATTATTTTGTATTACTTGAAGCTTTTGTAACATTCAGTCGATAGATTTATATTTTTTTAATCATGGGTATACAAGTTTTTAGGGAAGAATGTAGAAGAATGTAGAATACATCCAGAACCTGGGGATACTGTATTATCTCAGAATATACGTGTATTTTTCTTACACAATTTGCATTAAGAACATAGTGGCCCTGTTTCTCCAAATCATAGATCAGAATACTTATTGTTCTGCATTTGCATATAGGCCTTACAACCAGAAGAAATATGCTTGCTTCAAGAAATTTACTAATAACTTATGTGCATTTGTAACTCAGTATAACACCCTGAAATTTAGTTGCAGCAATTAATGCTAGGATGTGAGAATTACATCTAAGACCATTAGAACAAAGTGCTCTTTCTATGTGAACTCTACAAGACCTCTAGGGGCAAATGATAGATTTATCTCTCTGGTGCACAACTGGAATATTTCTTTTGGGACTTCGTGCACACACACAAAATATAAGCCCATAAGAGCTGGCAGGACTGTAGCAGTTCTACATGCATGGGTTTGTTGCTGGCGAGAAGGCTCACCCTGCTATCTAGGCTGCAGTGTTTTTTACACCAGTTATTAGAAGCTCACCCTTTATTAGAAGCTGAAGTGCTTGTACTCCCCAAGAATGCTGTTGGTGTGCCAAGTCCTCCAACATACCATCACACCTAGTTGTGTGACAGCATAAGTAAAAATAGCCACAAACAGGAAAACGTAAGAGTTATCCTTCTCAACAAAAAGGAATTTCAGGCATAATAGGGCAAATCTTCAGATTCCAACTTTCCTTCTAGGAGCCATGTCTGAAAATAGTCCATAAAAATAAAATAAAATAAAATAAAATAAAATAAAATAAAATAAAATAAAATAAAATAAAAAAAAAAAATGTACTGAGCAAACTATCATAGCATTTATCATAGATGAAGAGCTGATGTACCAAATCACCATCACCAGACCAGGGACCTGTTGGGCTACCAAGGTTTTTGGCTCCAGCATAAGCAGATCTCATTTGTCTTTTTCTGAAAAAAAAAAAAAAAAAAGAAAAAGAAAAAGAAAAAAAATCCTAACAACAACAAACCCCAGATATTTCAGAGTCTACTTGACAAAACTGCAGTTAGAGGATGCAGGAAGCACAACTGCATTGCCACCCCACCCATCCGGAGGGAAACAGCCCAAGCCCGCTGTTTAGCTGCACAAATAAGCAGGAGAAGGGAATCTGGGGCAGCGCAGCAGCCCCTTGGAGGTAAGTAAGCTGATTTACTGAAAGGGAGGAGGTTAACACAGGTAAGACATTGTGCCCTGTTCCTGCCAGGGCCTTAGGAAACCCCAGGCCACAGGCAGTGGCATGGCCCGGGCTGGGCCCTCGGAGCCGCCGGCCGCGGCCTGTGGGACAATCGGTGACTTGTTTGTACCCTCCGCTGCTACCCTTTGGAAATGCTAACTAGGTTATTCAGCGCCTCCTTTGATGTCCTGATAGGTGCTATTAGATAGTCAATTAGGCATCAACGAGATCGATTGTTTCGGAATAGCCGCTACTCTGTTTGAAGTACCCGTGAGCACGAACAGTGTCATCATCACCCAGGCGCTCCTTCGCCCGCGGGAACAACGCGGGCTGACAACCCATAAATAACAAATGCCACTGACTCACCCAGCAGTGCTACACCCTCTTCCCTCCCGGCTCACACGCTGCTAAGCCCAGCTATTCCTATTCAGCATAGGTCGGAGCAAACAGGCGCTTTGCATTAAAAAGTTTATCGGGGAAATCTCATTCAGTTCTTTGCGCAACTAATGGAAAAAGTGCTCCGATAAGTTAAGGATAAGTTAAGTACAAGTCAGCTCGAAACAAAATAGCACTTGAATTCCCATGCACGCCATTGCCAAATTGCCCGAGGACTTGTGACACCTCCACAGTTGTTTAGAATTGCCCAGGCGGAATAACTAAGCACTAAAATAAGAACTAACGCACTTAACCTGCCTCAATACCAAAAGAGATCCCGGAATTAGCTCCCTACTACATACTATTAGGAGTTATCACTAAATCGAGGCCTAGAAATTTAGGAGACAACTATAAAGAAAAAGTAAGAAAGTCTACACAAGGAACATGTCGAGACCAAGAGAAGTCTCCCTTTTTTTCTTCCTTTCCCCCTCTTCCCCCCTTGGGATTTATCAAGTTAATTGTCATCTAATTGCGTATCAAAGAAAGAGATAATGGGCAGCAATTAGATGTAATGGCCTGCCAGTGCAAGATATCTCCCGATTAGCACACAACACCGAATAACTTCGCCTGGTTTGTAAAGAGGTCCCCGGAGTGGCTCCAGCGAGTCTGGGAGCTGCAGGGGGGGACACCCCGACACCCTTCTTCACCCCCAGTGTCTCGTCAAACCGGGATAGGCGAGGGCCTGCCGGCTCCCCGCCGTTACCGTGATGCTAAGGCAGCTGCTCTACTCCCCCCTCCCGCACGCACTGCGGGGTGCAAGGCTTTGAAGTTAGTGCTCCGGCAATTTTCTCTTCCCACCCCTTTTCCTGCCCGGGGAGCCCAGCTTCCAGGTTATGCAGCCCCTTCCTCGAGAGCCGCCAGGCCGGGAGCTCCAGCAGTTTCACCGCACAAGTATTATGCTGTTCCTCCCCAGCTAATGGACTCGGCTTTGCCCTCCTCCCTGCATTTGTAGCTGACTTGCATATACTGCTTTGTCTTGTCGGAGAGTATTCCGGTACTGGTGGTTATTCTGCGGTTATTTACTAACTGGTGGTTATTTGATTGTGGTTACTACACCCGAAATTAAAGGCTAGAAGGGAAGAGGGCTCTCGACCTCACTGGTGGAGCAGCCCGGGAACTACCTGCAGAGGCGAGCAGCCGGTGCGGTGCCCCAGCAGAGTCGCTTGGCTTCCCGGAGAGGGACTGAGAGTGTGCAGGGGTCCTGAGCTGCCGCTATTGCCCCTTTATTGCTGCCGGGAGTAAAACACAGTGGGTGAGAAATTCAAACAAGCGGGAATACTACTTGAAAGGATATCTGATGTGGTTTTGTTTTTTTTTTTTATCCCAGATCAAAAGGAAAACTTGAAGCTGCTTTTGAGTAATATAGCTGGACCGCTTTAGCAAAAATGAAATTATTTCATATACAGTTTTCTAGACCTCTGGAATGTAGCAGTTATCTTCTAGAGAAAGCCAACTTTTGCATGAAGAAGAGGAATTAGCACTTAGGTATCCAGAGGAAGCTGTTCCCTTTAGAGACTCAGCCAAATGAAAAATCATCTCCCTCGTTCATTTGAGCAGTTGTCGGGAAACTGAACGATATCTTCAAGCTAGCGCTGCTAAAACACGGACAAGGTATTTCCTGTGCTTGTTGAGGATACAAGTTGCCAAGGAATCATTATGTTAAGTGATCATTAGCACCTTCATAAACAGATCCCAGCTTCTCCGTCGCCGGCCGTTCTGCAGCTCATGCGCCCGGAGACAGGACACCCTCAGCCCGCGCCCCCAGCAAGGCTGAGGGGAGCCGCGTACCAGCACCCCGCCGGCAAAGCCCCCACCACCGAGACCGCCCAGTAGCTAATGCCGCTCGGCCCCGCAGCCCTGCTTGTCCTGGAGTGGTTCCCACTATCCCGCGGGCCTAAATCATGGCAAAGACTGCATGTACTACGTGTTGTCCCAGCAGGCCCAGTCGTCTCTCGCTTGCTGTAAACTTTTGCACTTAGGAGGAACAGTTTCCTCCACCCCTCCGAGCACCGCTGGGGCTCAGTGGAGCAGCACTCGGATGCTGGCAGATGCGGAGCTAGGCCGGCTCTGAGATGCTCACCCGCTGGGTTAGCCAGGCCCGGCCCAGCGGCCGCGGAAAACCCGATGATGCTGCAGCGGAGCCGGCTAGGGGTTAGCAGACCAGGGAGAGTATACCCGGGGGAGAACGGGTCGGACACCCCAGGAGGACTCACAACCACCGATAAGGTGTGCGCCTGCCTCTCACTTAGTATCATCCACCCCTCACAAACCCTGCCCTACGAAAGCAGCTTCCTTCCGCGGGTGGGACCACTTTGTTACCCCTCTTTCTTCCCGAGCTCTTTCCTCTCTCTCTCACTTCCCCCGGGCCCAGCTGCCATGGAGACCTTATCTCCCCAAACACCTTTCACCCGAACCCATTTGGGCCGGGGAGCTCTCACAGTGCTGCGGGCAGCCCTGGGCTCGACCAGTCCCCCCGGAGGTTGCTGTTCACACCCCACCCCCAGCCCCCAAATCCGCAGGCTCTGAATTCTAACAGCAAGAAGGGCTATTGCTATTCCTTTTTTATGGGGTGATGAAAACAGTTGGAGAGTGGGGTTCTCCCCTGTGGCCATACAAGATGATGAGGGGATCATCTCAACCACTATTCCCTTGAATTCAGAATGGCCAAATCGAGTCCTGACTCACTCCCTTTCCTCCCTCCCCTTCCAATTTAAAAATTGGATGCTTAAGAACAGAAAGTATTTACCATTGCAGAGCTTTATGGAAATATTCCAGTTCCCTAATGATTTTTGAAAGAGTCAAGAGAGAATTGTAGGTATTTTTTTTTTCTTGTAATCAATATAGCCGTTTAGCAATACCTGACTTTAAGAAATAAGTCCCCACTAAATGGGAATTTTTATCTAGTGTCACCAAATTTCCTTAATCCCAAACTGCATCATTTTCCTGAAGAGGTATCACCAAGATTGATAGCACCTGAGCCCTTATTAGTTTTCTTGCATTAAAGCTACATTAATTGTGCAATCGCAAGCAAATATTAATATCTCAAATGGCTAGAAAAACACAGCATGGATTACAAAATAATTAGGGAGACTTCCAAATGTGACAGCTTCTCAGAAAATCAAAAGCCACAGCTTTCAGCGGCACATAATGTTGCTTTTCACCAGGCAAGTGTACTCAAGTGGCAGATTGGCCCCTCATACAAAAGAAAACAGTGGTGGTCAAGGATGACAGAGAACCTTCAGACCATTCATTACATGAGCCCAGATTACAAGTGCGCCGGAAATACTCTAATAACCCCCAAGATCAATTCTAAAGTGATGGAAATTTTTATTGCTGTTTTCATGTTAGTTGACAGTTGACTTCGAAAGATTTATGGCAACCTACATCAGTCAAGGAACCTTTCTCAGAGCCCTTTCTCCAGCCTGAAATCAGGCTGTTTTGTTCTTAAGTTTTCTAGAGCTTTATTCAAATTTAAAAAGTGCATAGCACAATGGTAACATCTTTACTGCTGCCTGGTGAAAACCAGCTTTGTAATGTTACATTTCTTTTGATCATACCCTCATACCCTGTTAGGTGCATTAGGTGAGATACTGGGATACTATTTTGTTGATAAGAAACTTCAAGGATAGGTCCTTTCCAAGCCCTGTTTAGGCAAGAGGCCACTACTAATCTACTGAGGCTGCACACGAAAGCGTGAAGATATATTTACATATTTATTTAGTAGGTAACATTTTATATCTTAAAATCACATTCTATATATTATTTAAAGGGTTCCATCTGGACTATATCAAGACCAGTATTAAGTATTAGCAACAGGTGTATCCATATATTTGGTCAAAAGTACACCCATCATAGAAAATACCATCTAAGGAGTAGCTGAAGGAGTTTACCTGTTTTAGAGGACAGGGGGAAATTCACGCTTTTTAGCACTCACCCTCAGTAAATTGGAGGGGGCAGAACAGATCTCGATAATAAAGGAATCTGTGCTTCCTTTAACAGAGTTACCTTTTAGGGCAGGATAAATAGCTCTATAATCCTTGTGTGAGGAATTCACACCAAAACTGGAAAAAGTTTATTAAAAGATTTATATTAGTGTTTGTCCCACTTCTTTTCTATTTTACACAGTTGCCTATAAATGCTGGGGCATGAAGTCCATGATTCAGATTGTCCAGTATGCCTCTGTAAAATATCTTGCACATTGCTGCATCATAACTCCACCAGGCAGTTACAGATAGGTAACGGTAGTGCAAATCCTCCTTAGCCATAGTCCTTATCAAAGGGTCAGACACCCAGCAAGAAAGCTGTGGGGTCCCCGTACCCAATAAAGCAGGGTGCCGCCCAAAAGCCCACAGGCTGTGCTCTGCAGGCACTGCTGAGTTCCGGGCTGGGTGCCGGGAGCGCCGCCAAGGTGAAGCCTCCGGAGGCAGTCCCTTGCCGGGGCAGAGGAGGTGGCTGGGCCATGTACGTGAGCGGCAAGGGTACAATGCTTCTCTGAGGTCCGTAAGGGAGGCTGCAGAAAGACTCCGTCCTCAGCTCCTGCAACTGCCGCTTGAGTTTCATCCGGCGGTTCTGAAACCAGGTCTTGATCTGGGAGAAGGGGAGGGAAGAAGAAGGGATGAGGTTACAGCGGCGCCCAGCTCACGCCACGGCCAATGCCCAAGCCGTTGTCCATTCTATTACCTAAGCAACGGCAACTCATGCTGCTGCCCATACTATTTTCCAAGGCCCCCGCTAACCTGAACCTCCGAGAGCCGCATCCTGCCGGCCAGCTTGCGGCGCTCGGCAGCCCCCAGGTATTGTTGCCTCTGGAAGGAGCTCTCCAGGGTGCTGACCTGCACGGCGCTGAAGGCAGTGCGTAGCCGCCGGCCGCCCTTGCCGCCGGCCTCCTCGGAGCCCGAGAGCTCTGGACTTCCCTCCGGCGGGGACTGCTCTGCTCCAGGCGGCCGCCCGCCTGCTTCTGGGGACAGGCGAAAGGGAGAGAAAAGGGTCAGCCAGGGCCTGGGAACCCCTAGGGTGCCCACTCGCCTCCTTCGCTTCCGGGCAGCAGCTGCACAGTCGCGCCTTATCGGGGGACCCGGATTGTGGGGGGTACCAGGCCCGTCCGTCCTTTTCCTCCCATTCCAGAAGCACCAGGATACTCCCGAGGCCGCCGTTACCTGTAGCAGAGGGTGCCGCCAAACGCTCCCGGCTCCTGCCGCCTCTCCCAGCCCGCGGCCCGGCGGGCTGCTTCTTGCTCCGTTCACTCAAGCCGGGGCTGGACGCGGCAGCGGGCCGGTGGCCCTCGGAGGATGATCGTTGCGTGGAGCCCGCGGTGGTGCTCTTGAGCGCCTGGCTGCTCTGAGACAACCACTCCACAGAGAAAGGGGCCTTGGTCATCCTGCCTTGTTTCAGAGATGTAGGAGGGTGTCGGGGAGCACGGCTCTTTCTTTATACCGCAAGTCGCGGAGGAAAACGTTGTTTGTGTAAATACACATCAAAGGGCCAGATAAGTATCATCTAATTGCTATCAGTTCTCTCCCTCCACCCCCCCCAACAAAAGATACCGTTCACACATTGCCACAGCTCGTGGAGGCCCGGCTCCGCCGTGTCTGCTCCTGGAGTTATTCCTCCGCCGTCAGTGATTTACAGCTCTTGTTACATCCTATCCCGATGCAAATGGCATTTATGGAGCTGAGCAGCCTCAAACGGCGCTGGGGAATGCACACCCGGGGGAGCGCACAGGGACCAGCATCCCCGGACGCTTCTGCACCCTTCTTCTAGAGCTGGCTTTTCCATTCCTTTTAAAGCAGATCCACTGTGTAAAGGGATCCTCTCAAGCCTGCTCCTATCTGGACTGAGCACTGTGTTCTCGAGATAGCCCGAGGCAGGCAAGTAGATAAACTCACTCATTGCATTCTCCTGGGTATCAGGTCGTAAGCACCAGGCAGAGGGCAAGGGGTTTGGAGGAAAAGGCTGTGAAACAGAAAAAAGTAAAGGTCAAGGCTATTGAGTTGTACAAATCGACTGGCTTCTGGCTGCTTAAATAAAGTATGTTTTCTGGACTAAAGTATCGGGTGAAAAAAAAAAAAAAAGAAAAAGAAAGAAAAAAGACAACTTTCCGCCTTAGAATTGACATTCTACTGAGGTTACAGAATTCACATCATATCTTCCTTCCCAGATCTCTTGCAGCTGTTCAGGTCACACAGGTTTCTCTGCTATTTCACTCTTCCTACCTTTCCTCTCATTGCCTTATGCATGTCTTTCAGAAGTATTCCCATTCTTCTTTGGGTTTTGTGTGCACCAGGAACACTTGGCTGCTGCAGTAATGTCAAAACGACAAAAGGTTTCTGGTGCTTTATGGGCAGTTTTTCACTGCAGAATAATCATGAATTCCCTCCCCTTTCCATCCTCCCATTCAGTGCAAGATCAGAGTGGGACCACTGCACCATTGATTACTCCTATCACACCCCTGCTTAGTATCAGTCTGCCCCCAGAAATCACGACTGCATGTTTGATTTGTCTGTCCTTGTTCCTGCCTTCTGCTTTACAACTGACCTCTACCACCTGCAAACAAAGTGCTCTACTGTCCCTTTATCCTGTGACTTGCGCGGTTATTCTGCCATTCATGCTGGATTTCTCAGTATTTGCTTTCTCTGCAATGACAATTAATATGACCATGCTTCTATCTTTTTCTTAAACTTTCAGCGAGGTAGAGGCTTGAAGACTGAAGCCCTTCTATTTATTTTCTATCTAAATTTTTCAATGTATTCCATTTTAATATAATAAAACATATTTTTCATTATATTAACCCAGTGAAAAGGTTTTATTTAAACCCTCTTCTATCTTTTCCTAGAACCAACAGTTCAACTTACTGTCTGCTCGAAGTATGATATCCATTCACCCATCCATGAATCCATTCACTATATTAAAGAGTGTGATGTCTAATTTCTTGAAACCTCATCCACTTATCCTTCCCAAGCATTTTCAGATTAGCAATGGGAAGTTTGGAAAGTTTACTTAATCAAACTGTATAAGATTGTTTTTAAATTTTCTCTATTTTATAAACACCCCCCAATATACCAAGCAGAGGTTCTTAACTATTCTTTTCATTAGGTAAATGTGAAGACTACCCCCACCAAAAACCTGAGGAAATACTTTAAAATACCAGAAGTTCTGAGTGTTAGCCAGTTCTGGTGACAACATATTTCACAGAGCAGATCAAGCAGGCATGAGATAGATGGAGCGAAGACATATAGGAATCTGCTCTGTTAACTGAATTACTAAATGATAAGTCCCCGGAGTCTCCTGCATGTAACATGTGGCCTTAACAGCAGCCTCACTAGTCAGAAGTGGGAATACCAGTGCTGTTGCCTGCCTTGCAGAATCCTGCAGTCAGGCAAAATGCCATTCTTAAGGACTAAATTTCATGAACATCAGAAAAAGGAAGCGTAACTTTCTTGCAACCTTCTTTTGCAATTTATACACTCTAATTACTTTAACAGCATTCTGTATCACAGATGGGGTAAGATCCCAAGGGAATATGCTACTTACATACTTATATAACATATATTCATATATATCTATATGCAATTAGTAAAAAAAAAGTATAAAAGTCTATCTAATGATATCCAGTTTTATTTATGTCAACAAATAAAAGGCACTTGGCAAGATATTGGTTAGGACAAAAAGAATATATGACATATGATGGTGCTTTAAAAAAATCTTGGGTTTTAGCATCCACTGATACATCTGCCACACAGTTTCTTTACAGATTTTAAGACATTTTTGCCATCTGAGCTGCAAATTACATCTTTATCCACTGCTGGTTTATTAATTGCATTGCATCAAGGCAAATGTCACACAGCTGAAAGATGGTGTCAAGTGTTGAGCTCTCAGAGACGCAAATTGATTATATTGTGACAAGGTTAACCCAAATCTCATTTGGTTATATATAAAATGTGTAACTATCCTGAAAAGTGGCAGATAACTTCTGCATGTTAATGACTGCTATGATACTTAACAGCTGTTAGTTTAATTTTATCAACAATTCCTAAGCTGCCTCCTTTCTATCTATTATTCACTATTTGTTTGAAAATTTCCTGGTAAACTGTGATTCACAAATACCACGTTAAAAATCAAGTGATATTGCCAATGGGATGAAAACCTGCTCATGCTAAAGTCCTCAGGAATCTGTCAGATAGGACCTCTCATTCTGCTGCTACAAGGAGGAGGAAAAAAAGAGCTCAGGCATATCAACATGACTGCCACTGGCAGAAGTCTGAAGATTCATTTTCTGAAGAAAATGACAATACTTTTCAGATATTTGTATAATACACGGTTGCACTCTCTGGCGAGGCAGCACCTTCTCCGTGAAAATAAGGAACATCAGCTTCCTGAAGACCAAAGGAGACAGGGGATCATAATGCCAAACACCAGGCCAGGCCATTCTGTGGGAGATGGTGTAGAAGGGAACATTTTAGTATCCAGGAGAATTAAAATGAGTTGAGATTTGTCACTTGACAAATCTTGTGAGCAGCAGCTGCATTCAAAGAGGCCAAGAAGTGGCTTTACTGACGTTTGGCTGGGACAGGTAGGGTGAGATCAAGATAAGGGTGCTTATATGCAAAACAGCTCAGCAGAAATGCATACACACAACAGTGGTCTCAGGCTGAGGAGGTTCTGCAGAACTAGCTAGTCCTGTTTGGATGCCTTCTAGGCAGTTGATAACATAGAAAATTTGGGATAACAGTCCAGCCTTTGAGAATTAATTGCTGCTCCACATCTTCCAGCCAGGAGGCCAGCTCTGCCCTAGTAAGCCAGCACAGAGCCCTAGAGAGAGGCAAGATTGTGCTCTGAGATATCTCCTTCCTGTTGAAGTTTTGAAGGAACTGAAGAGAAAGTAGCAGAGGGCTGCCAAGTACCTTGTGTTCCCACAGGTACTGGAGAAAAATGCCACCACTTGGCCTTGCTGCAGCGGGCGTCTGCAAGACCAAAGGAGGAGACCATCATTTTGTAACAGCAGGTGACCCTTTCTTGTAAAAGTTGAGGGTGCTGTAAGACTAGATAGAGTGAATGTGTGGTCCTTGGGAACAGGTAGGTGCTGATACAATTCAAAGAGTAAAAAAAGCAGTTTATGACACACAAGAGGATGCACGTTCATCTATGGACATGCAGATTCCCTGTGAAGGTCTGCCCAGTGAAATAAAGGCTGCCGTACAGTTCTATGGTCTTTGCCCTGATATGTTTATCCAACCATTGTAATTTCTGAGAAATCACTGTTTAAGACTTAAAAGTGTTAGAAATGGCCTCTAACCAATCTCTTTATTAGCAATTATTATAATCTTTCCTCTTTGACAGAATAAGAACTACTTTTCCACAAGGAATGAAAAGATCATATATGCAGGAGGGCCTGAAATAAACAGAATTACAATGCATAGACAAAAATTAAAGTCTCATCATGCTTGGAATTGATCTAAATTAACAGAGCTCCCACAGCTCTTTACCATAAGGCTGTTACCAGCAACTAGGCAGAATAGGTGAAATGTTTTTAAAAGATACACGTTCTGCAGAGACATGATGTAAATATTAAGAAAGAAAACATGTGTTATGTTTTTAACAGTTCTTTACCCAAATTTAAGCTTATGAAAAAAAAAAATCAATATGAATCAGTTTCAATATGAAACGTGCCAGGAAGCAGCATGAAAAGGGGCTTAAGAAATGATTTTATTTTCTGAAGATAGGGATTGTTAGGTGCTCAAACATGCTTTAGGATCTTGGTTATGTTAGATATATGTATCATCTAGGGATATGAGATGTACTTACAGAGAATAATGGGCATATGGAAATTCCCATAAATGCCACTAGTTTTAGTAATTTTTCAGATCACTTGGACTAACATTCTGATGGATACTGCAAAATGTCACACTTTCATGCACTGAAATCCTTTCAAAACCCACTCCACATTTTAGATCAATGCTTTTTGTTGTTTTGTCAGTCTCCGCTGAAGGATAAATATTTCATGATGGTTACTTTGAAAGTTACATTTAACAACCTATTAGATATAAAACCAAGAATGCATTAAATCAGAATTGCTCCATTATTTTTACTTTTTGTTTCCCACAAACATATTCTAGAGAAATTTATCTATGACTAAAGCATTTATAATTCTTGAAAGTAACTTTTCACTTTCAACTATCATAGAATGATTTTTTTTTTTTTCCTTTTTCCTTGATTTTAGAGTTCGAATTGGAGCATGATAAGCCAGCAAGAGAATGAGCTATCACAGCTTGGCAGCCCTGGCTCATCTATCACCCTCAGTGCCCATCCTAGCCTATGGTTTGAAATGCATCGGTCCCAGCAGTGAAAATATTTTACAGAATCTTCCTTCCCTTGACTTATACCAAATATAAATCACATCTTTGTACTGCTCCAAACCCAGTCTGTTCAAATTAAATTGAAATAAATGTTACCTTTTTTTTTTTTTCCAGTTCCCCTTTTTTTTTTTTTTTTTTTTCAGTTCAAGGCTTGTCTCCATTTCATGTTTCTAGTCATTCCTTCCTGTCGCCTGTATTCCTCACTATAGAGTTTCTTCCTATCGCCTTTCTTCCAGTCACTTCTACTAAGTATCCTGCAAATGTTACTTTGACAGGATGCAGAACTGTAGCAGCAGAGCACAAATGACACTGCCCATCTACCTTCATTGCCTTCCAAAACAGGGAGCACAGACATGTCCCAACATTCCCTCTCAGTATATTGATAAAGGAAAATATGGGCTGTTGCAGGTGAGGACAGGAATGTAGTTAGGTAAGATGCTTGACACTGCCCCTATGTAATCCAATGTCTGTGTTTCCTCCCCAAGCAATGCAGCATACTTCTTTTGACAGGTTTTACACAAACAAATGCATTACACATCGACAGAAGGTACTTAAGGTTTAAAATTATAAAGTTGTGTGTGCATGCACTTCTCTAAAATATTAAAGGGAGCAGCTGAACACAAACACGTTCGTTTTAAAAATTGGAATAATAAAAAAAATCTCTGCTATTTCGTGTTAGCCTGTTTCTAACAGGCAAATTTTAGGCAGACATCTGGAAAGCCGACCGTTTTTCCCGATACCTTTGCTCATAATGAGGCGCGTACATCTAAAAGTCTGCAAGGGTCTCTTGTGCCATCTTCTGGTTATATTAAGACTTCACATTCAAGAAACTGCTAGGCAAAGGAAGAGAAAAGGTCGCAGACTTTTAGCTGAGGCAATGATTGAATCATTTAGTTTGGAAAAACCCTTTAGATCATCGAGTCCAACCGTTAACCTAGCATTGCCAAGTCTGCCACTAAACCATGTCCCTAAATGCCACATCTACACATATTTTAACTACCTCCAGGGATGGTGAGTCAGTTCTTAGCCAGCTAAAAGAACTAGTAAACCTTGCTTTCCACCTTTTCTCAACACATGGATGTGCATGGAGGGCTTTTATCCCTTTGCACATTTTAGAACCAAGTAATTTTCTCATTGCATTAGCATCTGTATATCATGGAAATTCAGTATCCCTCTGTAACATCTCTTACGTAAGTTCTAGTAATGGACACCCTGGCAACACCTATTTGTTTGCTGTCTCAGTGCAAAAATGTAAATTAAACCCTTGAAAATTAAATTTAACCTTCATCATGATTATTGTGCGTTCTAGTCTTGTGTGTTGTATAAGTGTGCTCTCTCCCACCCCATATTGTATTAGTAAAATCACAGACACAGTTGGATCCAGGCCCCACCTGTAATAATACAGTGTAGGGCATGAGAAGACATTATTATGGTAACCCAGGATAGTTTGCCTCGCTCATCAGAGTATGTTAGTTCCAAATACATCTTATCTTCTTGTTCTGGTAAGACAAGATGGTTCACTCACCCCTACCCCCACCATCTGCATTGCCAAGGTGAAGGCTGGCTGTGGATCTCAGAATTTAGACAACAGCACTTGTATTACATCAGTTCATCAACGAGCAAAACAGGACATTGCATATGTATGGTATGTTAATCAGTGCAGGTTTTATTACTCACCCTTGTGGTGCTTTCCCTTGAGCTTCACTCCTGAGCAGGGCTCCACTTCATTCGGTCCCATTTGATTAGCACTGGTGTCCCAGGAATCCCATCATGGTAATGCCATGCTTTTGGTTAAAGCCAAGGCTCTCACTGAGTGTTGTGCCTCATCCCTGAGGGATCCACACCTGCTTTTTGCTTGTAATATAGAGGTAGTCCTACCCCTCCTATCTCCCACTCAATTTATCTTCACAATTCAATGGACACTGGTAATTACCCTTTGAAATGAGATACTAACTAGTTGTGTATCCACCTTACAGTACCATCATCAGGATCCTAGCAACTTAATAAATAATCAGCTCAGGTGGATCTGTTGTCAATGGGTTTATTGACTTTAACACATAACATAGTGTTTTGTTTTTACATATTGGAAGAGTTAGTCTGACAAAGGAGACCATCATGCTATTTGGAAATTACTTTACAGAGAAATGCATGTTGGCCTTTTAAATTAGTCTCTATGCTTGAAGATTTTTAGACAGGTTTTTTTCAGTAACTGGTCTGGTATCAAAGTTCATCTGACTGATTCCCCAAGTCATTCTTTTACCTCGCCTTTCCACTCATTCCTGTGCTCTTGCACACTTTCAATAAGTAATATTATTTTCTGGTTCTCTGGGATCTCACTCATTCTTAATCAAAAATACAATCATTCCAAGATTGAGTTTTGCACCATATTATTATAGAACAGATTTAATCAGAATTTAATATTCTAAAACATCTAATTAGCTTGATAGTTCCCTTTCTGACCTGTATTTCTGTTTCCTGGTTAACTTTGATTGTGACACACATTGTTTAGAGAATAGGGAGTGAAATACAAAGCACTTCAGGCTTTTGCACCATTTGACATTTATTCACTTATCCTAATAAGCAGAGAACTTTTATTGTATAATAGAAAATTATTTAAGAATCCATTTTTATTGTTTTGCTTTTCCCTTGCTGTACAGTTTTGTTCCTAACCTGCTGTGCTGTTCTGCCTATGCAGCCTTATTGTTCCTACTTATTTTCAGTATTCTTTTTTGGTATTTTTCAGGTCAGTGATGGGCCCCTAATGCAGCCACACTGCTGTCAGGTTTTTTTTTCCCTTTGCTTGAGAATAGACTGTTGTTATACTTAAAATATGGCCTGTTTTAGAACCCTGTTTTAGAAACCCTCAGCTCTCTTGAATTTCTTTTTGCCTTAGAATTCTTTCCTCAGGAGCTCATGTACCAATTTCTTGATTTTACTGATTGGTTTTCTGAAGCCCACTGTTGCTCACCTGCTTCTTTTTTCCCTTTCTTTCCTTTGTATCATGAACTCTGTTGTCTCATGGTAATGCTCATCTTGATTGATTTTCAACTTTCCATTATTAGATTTTCAACTAGTTTATTAATCCCAGTACAAATGAATTCTCCACACTGTTTTTGGCCAATGATTAGTTAGAGACTACACGTTATGGCACCTCCCGCTCTTAGTTTAAACACAGAAAAACCTATGTAGGCCTGCCTTTTGATTCTTAACTATATTTATTTTTGACTTACATTTTAGTACTAATTCACCTTGTCATTCCTTCTTTCCATGTTAGTTCCCTCTAATGCTTTGCAACATTTTGTGTACTACAGGTCTAGCTTTTTCCCATTATTATTTTTCTAAGCCTCCTCCACTAGTTTGTTTGCAGAAAAAGTCTTAAGTATCTGTTTCTTAAGTGAATATTTTACTACTGTTACTGTTTTTGAGCTTTATGAGATATGATCACAAATAAGCATCTACTTGCAGAGATTTTAATTCTGAGTCTGGTACTTAGGCTCACGACCCCATGCCCAGTTAAGCTTTCCAAATTATGTCTCTCAGGTAATGGCAACTCAAATTCTCTAGCCTTCTGAGCTCTAAATTTCATGATGAAAATTGAGTTCGACCAGTTTTAAACACAGTATTTATTTTAATGTCTAAATAATGCCAACATGCAAATGAGACCAACTTTAGCATTAGAGTGAAGAACTAAATAGTCTTACAGCTAAGACTCAGCACATATTTACAAGATAGTAATTAAACTGTTTCCTCTTAGGCAAGTTACAAAAGCATCATTTATGTTAGACCAAAAATGAATAAACAGAATGATGCAAAGACCAGGTCCTAGACTAGATTACTGCAGTGGCCTGATGTAATATGGCGACTGCAAATTCTACTTATATGTGAGACACTGAAATATCACTGAACAGGAAGCACACTAAAATAATGCCAGCCTAAGACTGTCCTGCCACACTTTCAGGTTGTTCACAGACAACCTTCATGTAATAGCTAAAAGTCTTCTTCAAACATTGCAACAGAAGAAACTAAAGAGCTCTTCTCCACAAAAGGAGAGAAGATAATTTTGAAAGTCAAAGTTTCTAGTTTACAGGAGTTATTGTCACTCATTTATAGATTAAAAGCAGCCTCATAAAGAGGTCTTTCAAACATTTTGCTGCAGGAATTTTTAAATAGAGATTGGAAAGTGGAATTGTTCATTCTCACGTGTATTTTAGAGAATTACATACAAATCACATAAAAAACACTAATAGAATATTCCACTGCAAATAAGTAATTCATTGGTACTTAAATAATTACAGGATCTCTTGGGAAAAAAAACCTTATATAATGCAAATTGTAATGGGGGCAGTTAAAATGGCTATGTGAAAATATCTTACATTTATAATAACTAGATGATAATAACTAGGCTGAGAAAAGGGGGGCTACAGGGATGCTGGGGATGGACTCTTCATCAGGGACTGTAGTGATAGGACAAGGGGTAATGGGTTCAAACTTAAACAGGGGAAGTTTAGATTGGATATAAGGAGGAAGTTCTTTACTGTAAGGGTGGTGAGGCACTGGAATGGGCTGCCCAAGGGAGTTGTGAATGCTCCATCCCTGGCGGTGTTCAAGGCCAGGTTGGACAGAGCCTTGGGTGACATGATTTAGTGGGACGTGTCCCTGCCCGTGGCAGGGAGGTTTGGAACTAGATGATCTTAAGGTCCTCTCCAACCCTAACTATTCTATGATTCTATGACAAAAAATACTTACAGATAAATAATACCTGCTAGTTGGGCAAATCCCAAAGATGACCACTCAATTAAGCTTGATTTATGGGGCTTGAGTTTTCAAATACTGTTCAAACCTGCATTTCCAATGCTTTGATACCTCTTCTAAAGATCAACATGCATTTTAAAAGATTCATAAAGCACATTTTAAGAAAGATTTTCTGGAAGAAAAAAAAAGAAGAAAAACTCTAACCAGAACTGAATGTGTATTCTAAATAAGGATATGCTTTGGATTGTATTTAAGCAAGAATAAGGAGAAAAATAATTTATCTACACTTTTTCCCTCATTGCAATATCAAGGATTGAAGCAATCAACCATATGTTTAGCGCTGAAAAATTGTTAGCTTCCCTTCCTTCAAACTGTAGTTTGTCATGTAGAAACAGATTTCCTAAAATTTTAATCGTTTGCAAATCACATACAGTACTCACGGGAGTCTCAGCAATCCAATGCATAAAGGAAGAATGTAGAAAACCATGAAAATAAAGTTTAGAAGTGGATGAAAAACTTCCAAGGAAAAAAATTTGTCAGAATTATGAATCAGTGTTGGTTCATGAAATATTTTTCCAGTTTCTTGTTTCCGGTTTCTATGAGATAGTTCATAGATTCCAATTGAATTCACCCTTGTTTCCTGACAGGCTTCTGGAGGAGGTGTTGGAGATGGAAATCTGCTTTCAAATGTAGATAGTATAACTAGGACATAGTTCCCAGGTGTCTAGCAGGAGGCCTCAAAACCCCAGGGATCCTGGGGACAGACACCTGCAAAGGGACACAGAGAGAGCACCAATGCACAGAGCACCTGGAAAGGCTCCCAAGGAGCAGATGTCATTTCAGAAACTCCATGGGTCACTGTTGGAAAAATAAACAACATAAAACAAGATGAGGGAAGTGTGGAAAAAGTAAAAAACTAGGACAGCTGGTGGCAATTCTGGCTTAAAGAACAAACTAATTTTTCCCCCCCCAAACATTCTAATTTGGTATTGGAATGGAAACATGAGACCAGACTGCAAAGTCCCTCATTTATGTAATTCAACTACTGATGCCAATAATGTTTTGCCAAGATACAACTGAGCTTGTTTCTTTGAAATGTTTTGTCCTATGTTTCCTTTTAAGAAGACATTCCCCACAAAGAAAGAAAACTTTGGCCCAACTTTTCCTTCTTGTTAGTAATAAATAAGCAGTACAGTTATACGCTAGATGTAACTAGTTTATTCTGAAATCTGTGTCACATAAGATGTGCATATATCAGTGTTCATGGAAAAAAGCAAACCAGTTTCCTTGTATAAAAATGATTTTGATTTTTTTTCAATAGCTATTTACATTTTCTTTTATTGTTGATGTTGTGATGTCTAAATACCAAATCTTAAATATCTAATTGATGAAAACACCCCAAAGTAGTACTGCAACTCAATATTATGCTTTTAGAGAAAAATGAGGTGATACACTGAAGCATTATACAGAAGACATGAAATGACTTTTAATTTCTTGTATAGCACCAGTTACAGTTATAAACATAATATTGGCTAGGTGTAGTAGTTGCTTTCAATCCTGATAAAAACTGTAAGAAATATATGAGACAGCTATAATGAGTGCAAAATATAAATGCTGAGTAAATCCATAAAAGCAATTTCAACAGTTTGACTGGCAACTAAGTAAAATTAATTTATTAAAATGCTTGGCAAGTTTTGTGGAGTTCTTTACATTAGAAAAGCTTATGCTACTTAAGATTTTACTGTCTTTCAAAGGCAAGGTGTGGCTTCAAGAGAATGGTGGTTTTTAATTGAGAAAACCCCAATAAATACTAATAAAACCAGTTCTTTAAAAATAAATGCATATAGATCAAATACGTGAAACGTATGTCTGAAGATAAAGTTATCATTAACATTCTCAAATCACTGTATTACATAAAGATAGAAGGCCAAGATTAAATGTTTCTACATTTGGCAATTTTTAAAGAAATAGCAACACATTTTGCTTCCTTAAGGGTAAGTCAGAATACTACAATTAATGACATGCTAAACCTACATATGGCAAATAATAAAACAAATCATCTTAAGAGTAGAACACATGCAAGAAAACCCAGTTGAGGACTGAGTTCTCCAGTGTTTAAACCAATAAGAACACAAATGTTAGTATTAATATATTAGTAAAAGTAACCAATTATTTACGGAAAATATGGACATACCTTGTTTTTACTGAGAAATATGAGGAGTGGCTTGTGATGTATATATTGTTGTTACTGACAGGAGAAAAGGAGAGGCTTTCTTCTTAAACATTGAAGAAGCTACAATTTACATGTGCACATTCATTTCTGTCAAATACAGTAATACAACTTGCAATATACGAGGTCTGCGCACATTCCCATTTCTTACATCATTATCCTTCTCCATCACTAAAATGTGCCAAGACAGTTCACATCTGTGCTTCGCATCTCTCAAAACATTTTCTTACTAATTTTTCTTTTTTTTAAGACCCGTTTAGCAAATATCTGTCAGGACAGAGTTTATTTTAGCTGTTTCTTGCCCCTCCCCACTTCTTTTACAATATTATCATTGTATCTCTGGTAGATATTCTTATATTTGTAACTAATTTGTAGCCTTAATATTTTGGCCTTGCATAAACCTGGGTAGCTCAACAAACATCCTAGCAATAGCATCACAATTCATTGCCATTTAGAAGGTCTTGTAAGTGTAAGCTCTACAAACAGGTTATCATTGAAGTTTTACAAGTTACATATCCAAATTTCACACAGTTATCTTCTACTTAGTGCTGCTGGAGCACTGCAGTCTACAAAAGCAACCTGATAATCAAATCTGCACACACACATACATACACAAATTGATTCTTGTGCCCAATACAGGAAAAAAAAGCAATTTCACACTTACTGTTTTCACAAGCCCATGAGCAAATCAATAAATTCATAATATTTAGATTCAGATCTTATTTTCATTTGGAAAAAGGTTAGTTTGATGACATTAAAAACCAAACAAAGTTGCAACATGGCATTCCTCTCCTTCCTCAGTATGCTTAAAGAAAAAGATGGCAAATTCTTTAAGTTAATTATAGTTTTCAAAATACACAACGTAAAATCAAGACACACCAACAGTGAAAGGATCTTAGATGATCTGTGTCCCTGAATTATATGCACACTGACAGTATACAAGTGTACGATGCTTATATAAAAATATACTCAACATTTAATGAACTATACTCTGAACTCTCTTAGGCCAACTTTGCAACAGAAGCTGTAAGTTTAGTGTATATCCACAGGATTGTTTAGATATTTGTTTTGGGGTTAATTATTCTTTTAATGCTAAACAACAGTGACAGTTAGTCATCTCTTTCTTCTACACTCTTTGTACTTTAATCTTTACTTTTATTCTTTTGATCTTTCATCCAGTTGCTAAGGATTCAAATCTCATTAGTCAGCATTTTATAATTCCATGTTAAAAATATAATTGTTTCAACTTGATATAGTATTTTAAGTCACTTCCCTTAAGTATCTGCTTGGGAATTGGTTCAGGAGATGAAGTCAACTGAATCCAGTCTTACAATCCACGCTTGGAATACAACAGATGAAATGTAAATAATTACTGAAATGTTGCCTTCATTCTGCGCAGTGTGTCCTGAATTTTTCGAGAATGTTTTTCTGCTGGTATCTGATGGAAGTTGGCACAGTTACCAGCTGCCAAGGCAGAAACATCTGCATCTTTAAAGCAAGTTATTCTTTGTCTGAGGTAAGATTGCAGCTTGAAATCTGGTGTATATGTGTAAGGATTCTCTTGAAATGCATGAACTTGGCTCACAACTTTGGCAATATTTCTTGAAAGAGAATACAGTAAAAAAAAAGTTAGTTTCTTATGCTGACAATAAAACCAAAACCAAACTCCCCAAATCCAAACTTTAAAAGAAATTCAAAGGCATTGAGCATTCTCTTCTACAACGTATGTCCCTTTGACTGAAACCATTTAAACTGCTAACTGAAATGTTGCATTAGCTTGCATTACCCCTTTAGACAACAGTCTATTTTAAAAAGTTATGTGACATACCTATATAGTTAAAATTATTACCTAAGTTTAGTCCACTTGTGAGCTCCATTTGTCATTGTGAATCCTCCAGTTTCAAGTTGTTGGACATGCATAGCCAAAACATGGGCTGATGGAATTGTTGGAAGTGTTTTGAATCTTTCTCCTTCCATCAAGCACAAGCTGTCACTTTTTAAAAACACCTAGTTTAAAAATGCACACAGATAAATCTCCTGTTAAGTATTGCGGCAGGTTTTAAAAGAAGTTCGCCACTTCATGTGTTTAGTGCTAGGGATTTGTTTGTCATGAATATTAACTTTTGGCATTGAAGACTACACTATGAATTAATCTGGTGGCAAACATTTTAAAGCACACAAAGTAAGTAATCAAAAGATACTTCATACATAATTGTAATTGTTCTAAATCATAACCAAAATAATATTTTAGAACTTCATTTTATGATTCAAAATTGCACAGATCAGTAAGAAAATGCTTGAGATAAAATAAATATTTAAGATTTTTCAAAACAGATTACAGCCACAAAATTTCTGCAGACATCGTCAGGAAAAGTTATTTAATGGTCTAGCTTGCATTGAAAGCTATGAAATGGCTTTATTTTTAATCACATAGGATACATTTTTGAGAAATACTGAGGAAAATTCACACAAACCTTTTGGATTAAGAATCAGAAGTCTTAAATTAAAATCTCCTTTATAATACAAAAAAATAATTATGGCTTTCAGGCTGCAAAGGCACCCACTTATCAGAACTTGCATCTTCTCCAATCCCAAAGAAGTGTTTTTACATTAAAGACTTCATACTATACCTCAACAGCCTTGAGTTCCTCCATTATTTCAGCTACTTTTGCAGGTAAGATTTTCCAGGCCTTACAAGAAAACAAAATACATTTTTGTCTTTCACATTGATGTCTATATTGGAAAAAGATTATGTTAAGCAGAATAGTTACAGAACAGAGCCCCAGACTTACTGGTAACTGACGTACAATAAGATTTTCCAAGCCTGCTAGGATCTGCATCGCAGTAGCAAAATTTCTTTGTTCATAGCAGTATTTTGCTATTAGAAGAAATTTTGATAATAAGCTCACCTGCAGCTGAAAAAAAAATAAGATATACTCTCTATATATAAAATATATACTAAATATATAGAGTAAATCTACATAAATCTAAATAATAAAATTAAATGAGAAGGAAAAAAAAAAAGGAGATTCATTTTCTTTTTGAATTTGTTACCAAAACTGTTGACTGTGATAACATTTCCCTCCAACACAAAAATTCCCATTTCATGTCACCAAGTTGTCCTTGTCTGACATCTATTCTCCTCAGGCAACCCATTTCTTAATAAGTTTTGAGATCTCCTACTACAAAACATCCAAGACCCTCCTTGCAAACTGAATTTTTAACTGCCCACTTACAGGTGTATTTCAGAATATTTATGGCAGTTTTGCTATATAGCAACTCCTATACAATAAAAATAACTATTTCATAATTAATAATACAATAAAACAATGACAAACCTTAGATGTGTGACATGTTACAATTTCAGCAGCAACCCAGGTGCTGACATTGTCTGCATTTCTTAATAATTGTAGAAGGTACTGGTCTTGTATGCACTTTGACAGAAACAGATTACAGACTTTAAATGGAACTGTCTCAGCAGAAACAGCCCTATGGAGAAAATGGGGAAAAAAAGGCAAAAATAATTGATGCTGACTTTGAATTTTCAAAGAAAATCTTGATTGTGAAGATGCCAACTTCTAACCCTTTAAAATGATTTTGCAGTTTTTGCAGTCTTGAGTTTATGATCTTTTACAAAGTACATAGTGATCTATGTCACTTTTTTCCCTATAATTACAAGATAATGATATGTAATTTCAAGATAAGGATGTAGTATATGTTTCTATACATAAAGGCACCTTCACCACTTGTTACTAAATAAACCAAGCCATCTAATCTGGTGCAAAATAACAGCCAGAAATCCAAACTCATTAAAAACTGCAGTCACATAAAAAATTGAGCCTGATACCTAGTGGCACCATAGAGTTTGTTTCCCATGCTTGAACGACTGAATAAGTATAAACCAGCCAAGTTAGCCTCTGTCATTTGACAATCAGTAAAAGATGAGCTGCTTTAGATGTTCATTCCCTGCTCTTACAAAAAAAGTCTATTTCAGATAGTGCAATTAACAAGTATTAATTAAAAACTAGCCGAATCCACTGAGTACATAAGAAGCAGACCATAATCAAATATAATTAGGTCCATGTGACTAGATGAAAACAACAATTACCATTGAGCAAGTAATTTAAATAGGTTGATAACCACTCTAATAACTAGAGGAAAATTCTTATCTATCTGTGAATACTTGATACTTCATCTACCTAACAGTACAAAATCAACATTGCACAGAGAGGTTCTGATGTTTCCATCCACATTCAGAACCAAACTGCATAAAGTCCTGGACAACCTGTTGTCACTGAATTTGCTTAAGGCAGGGAACGTTGTACTACATGATCTTGAGAGGTCTCTTCCAACCTCCTCTATTCTGTGACATTACAATGGGCACTGAGATTTTATATGCATACAAACATGCGTGATCATGAAGCCTGTTTCAGAAACTGTTATTTTTTTTTCTGCCAAAATGGAACCTTTGAAACAACTCCGCAGTACAAGTCTTCAGAAATATTTTGTCCTGACCCACTTTGGATTTAAAAGAAATCACCTTTCAAATGTGACCTACCACATACGTGCACAGGTATGTATATGTATAATATCTCCTGAAAGCAAAAAATTTATATAAACAGACTGTCTAGTCTGTTGAAAATATATTAAGTATTTAAAATGTTTCTCTCTTCCTGAATATATTAAAGGTGTAACACAGTAAGTTATTGTGCATCAACAGAATAGAGGGCAGTTAAAATAAGTAACTTACTTTTGGACAGAAACACATTTGTCTTTAACACCAAGTGCTCTTGAATTTAGAAAGTGTACCGGATGACATTTATGAAATACTTCCTGAACAAAAAGAGCAAGATATAGCTGTTGTTAAGATCAAGCAGTTCTTTTAAAATACTCAGGGATAAAAAAGACAGACAGTTCTTCTCCCCCCGCCTCCCCTTCCCTTCTCTTCAGCAAATTAATCAGAGGGATCACAATCTAAATTTTACTGTAGAAAGTTCAGGGAAAAATGGATCATCTTAATTCAAAGTCTTATGAAGTAATACAAAATAGCTTGAAAGAGGGTTGGGAAATGTTAAGGAAAGAAGGCTGAGTACAATGTAAGAAGACAGATATTATTTTTACTTCCAAGTAAACCTAGACCTCTGTACCTGTTGCAGTAATGTCAGCTGACAACAAAGCTGTTGCACACCGTATTCTATTAAGAGATATGGTCCTACTTCATCTGCTTTAGTGAAGGAGACTAGGAATTCTTCTGTAAAAGTGTTATAGCATGGCTTTGGCAAAATTGATGAACTGGTGTACAGTCGCTCTCTCTGATATTGTGCAATTGGTCCCACACTTTTGGAAAGCTTCCAGTTAAAGTTCTGTAGGAAAGAAAAAAAACAAACTACAACTTCTTTAAAGCAAACATTATGTCTCCCCTCGATGTAACTTCCTGGAATGTTCTGTTAGAGAAACATCTTTGTGGATGCAAAACTTTTCAGTTCATCTTCAAGGTTAGCCCAGACACTGATTGGTTTATTCAACACTGCTATTTTAAGCTAATACTCACAGTCGATGAGTCTGTGCAGTAGGCTGCCAGATGAGTATTTAAAACAACCTTCTGTGTATTCAGGCTTGCTGCTATAATATGGTGCATATTCTTAAGTTCTATATTTTATATTCTACGTCTTACTATTTCTTGTACTCTTTTTGCTTAGCATTAAACATCCTTTCCAAAGAAATATTTGGTTTTCCATTCTTTTCCCTTTTTCTATCTTCCAGTATCATTAAAATACAGTGAAAATAAAACAAGTCTATGTTTCTCTATTCTGCTTGCCTTTTATTGGTTGAATCCCCAGAATACTCCATGGAATTCTGCACCTTTTTCAGAAGGCTGATTCTAAATTCAACTTACACATTACAGATACATTTGACTTCCACATGTCATTTTGGTCACTCTGTAGAGAGAGGTCTTTTTTTCAGGAGAAGTATTATACAGCATGTTCTGGCTTCTGGGGTTATTTTTCACTAGCACACTATATAAATTAGCAAATGTGGACAAAAGTTTAGACAAGTTTTTGGTACAAGCTTTGAAGTTTCAGCAGGAACCCTGTCAGCTCCTGCTGTTGTAAGACTGTATTTATAGTCTTACAAAGATATATGCCCAATAAAAAGTATTTATCTTTGACAAGGAGGAAAAGGTTTCCTAGGTAAGTCACATGCTAGTATCAAGGATGAAAAGTTCAAGTTCTTTCAAAATTATTACCTGTTCTATTGTACTGAAACAGCTGACAGGGCACAATTAAGGCTTAAGATTATTTATGCAGTTATAGAACAGTTTAGGCCTTAAATACTTCCAACAGAAAATTTAAAATGCAGGTAGATAATTTTTGCTAGATCAGGATCTCAACCATGAGCTGGATCTCTAGTTTTTGTCAGAAAATAATCAATGGAAATATGTTCTATATACTGCTGTCTGGTGAAAAGACATACCTTTCTGGAAACGTCTTCTGAGAGTTTTTTACACATGGAATGTAATGTTTTTCTGTCCTCCTCACCTTCCTCTTCACATTTGTCCAGGCTAGAGCTCTGATGAGCACTGCCACTTTTCCTGGCAGAAGCATCCTCAAGCAATGACAACAAGCGTTCACCATAGCCATTTAATGGAGCAACCTGTAAATGCAAAACAGTTAACAGAATATTGAACTCAATTTCCCATAAAATATAAACAAAACAATACAGTTGAAAGATTCATGTCTGTCCAAAACCAGGCATAGTCAACATAGCTGTCAAAGACAGCAGTATATTTATTTTACTTTAATTGTAATTAGAACAGTCTTTTGCAATAAGAATCTTACATATACCCCACCTGACTTAAATGGATTATATTTTTTTCCCCCTTTAAGCCTTTACTGAAATTCTGACTTACCTTGGAAGAAATAAATTCTTTTAGGGTGCATAAAAGATCAGTATTTGTTGCAAAGTCTACACTGTAGCAGTCTTCAATCCAAGCCTGCAGGATGTAGAAACTGCGGTTACATATTTTGGTAAGTGAGGTGGAAGAATCCAGGCTTGCACTGGTGGGAAGAAAAAAGAACTGTTTTAACCAAAATTGGTATCCAATCCAAATTTAAAAATAAGTGTTCAATAAACCACAAGTTTATTTTCAAAGTGTTAAGGCATTACACGTCCAAAAACCCACAAGTATTATTTGGTAATGACTGCGTTATCTCAGTTCTTGAGCTTCATGTCTCTAGAATCCATGGCTGTATGGAAACAAAGCTGTGGTTGTACTTACGGTTGTAAGTACATCACTGAACAACTATTGAAAGTAAGAATTCAGAACTAAAAAAAAAAACAAACCAAAAAAGTAACCACACTGTCATATATAGCACTTACTCTAGGGTCACTCTCACTTTGCAAGACTGTCTTAAAAAAAAAACCCATCAAAATTCAATTTAATTAGGTAAAGCTGTTCAGAAACAGCTATTTGCCATTGGGAGGGGACACAACAGGGGGACAACTGTGCTTTAATATAATTTTTCACAGGAAATTACTGTACCTGGACAAAGTGCTGCTGATTCTATCAAGAAGAAACTGCAAAAATTCTTCTTGCGTGCAGAAATAGCGAAATGTGTAGAGAAACTGCTGTACATAGCCTTCTAAAAATGCATTTCTGTGAAGAACAAGAAAAACTTCAGACAAGTAAAACCACATTTTCTTCTTGCATCAGACTACAGCAGTAGAAAAAAAATCCTCAAAATCTCATGAATTAACAGAGATTTCAAATTCTGAAGATCTATATAAAACCCTGATTCCTTTTTATTTTATTTTTACACATCAAATATTATGATTGCCAACACAGAAAGCATAATTTGTTTTAAAAAAAGTTTCTCTATTTGCAATTTTGTGAACAACCACTTTGACATTTCTATTATGATAATAAATTACATTTTAAGTAGTATGGAAGAACAAGTTTAAATTTTTTCCCCATCAACTCACTTGAAAAGATTTTTATTATAATAACAGCATAAAAAGTAGATATTTTAAGCAAGAAAATATTTCCTGTAGCTCTAATTAGAATAGTGGTTGTTTTAACAACAGAATATACTTATTACACACATTAAAAATGTGCATATTTTATTTTTTGTATACACACACATACTCTCAAGGTTTGAACACAGATTAATTGTCCTGCCTCCCTGATGGTTTACAGCTAACCATAAAAATTTGGGTTTGATATGTGTGGGAGCTCTGACTAAAACAATTTCTTCAGTTTGTGCATAATATTAACTACCAGGAACAGCAACACTCAGGATAAGTAACTGAGTCTGAAAAGTCAGGATGACCTGGAGGAAGTAGCTGGGAGTAAGTTGCTCCCTCTATAGTGGCACAAGTCTGATGAAGCCTCCGAGGCAGTTTCCATCCTTCATACTATTGTGCCTCAGGCACCCTAAAACAACACTGCCCTCACCCTAGTTGAAGATAAAGGACATCTTTGTCCACATTTAAGCCCTGAAGAAAGACTCTATCTTGATCGGTTCCAAGGACTGGGGCAATAATCTGTAAAACATTTTCATATCCAGGCCCTATTAATAAGAATTATCAATTTTTATGTTTTGAAGAATTGTTATACTGCTGAGAGTAGCATAAAGCCTTGATTCCATGGCAACCATAAGAGCAAAACCTTAAATAAGTACAGGATAAAAAAGTTACAAGTTATTAGTTTTTGATTTATTATCAAATGCTTCAAGTTTTAATTGAATCCAAACTTAACAGTTTGGCCTATTTCTTATCAGGCAATCTTTTGCCATTTCCATGCCCATTTCTGTAAGCAAGGGTTCTCAGAAATAACATTAAACTCGATTCAAAAGAGGAGAATTTATGCAATGTTGAGGAACTAGGGTTTATCACAGAGACTATTTTTTCCTGAATTAGCAACTATGCCTCAACCCACTCCAAATTAAGGACATGCAAAAGATACTATACCTAGAATATAAATAAGCCATTAAACCAAGTGGTGTACCAGCCTGCAGAACTCTTATTCCATTTTGATTATTACACTGGTGTTTCTCTGTGTTATAGTAAAGAAGTACTGATGACTCATCTGTAGGTGTCACATCCACTGTGTCAGTTCTCTCGTTGCGAATGATTGTAGGCAGCACACAGGATTCCACACCCCACTGCTCTGCAGACATGATCTGCTCAAAGATGCAAAGCCATGAAAACATAAACCATAGGAAACTAAAGAGGAAAATCCACACAAAATACAGTCAAAGCCTAATCACATTTCATTATGCAACTGATTTATTTATTTTTTTTTTTTTTTAACTTCTAAGCAATACTAATAGCAGTTACTTTTTCTTTTGCTAATTTAGATCCTACTTAATTTGGCACTTTGACACAAAACATTTTGCATTTCATATACTGACTTGGGCAGCCAACTACATTGATGCAGTAATGACATGACAAATGAAACACAAGCAAAATAAAGTCTGACTTGCCTGCATATATTTCTTCACCAGTTCAAGAAACTGTACTTTTGATTTAATCTCCTGTAGCTGTTCTTTCAGTTTGGGCAACATAGATTTAGTTTCAGGACCTTTAAATTTAAAACACACAGTGTAAGAACATCACTGATTCTGATTTACAGGGAAAAATAATAAAATCCTTTAAAGTACTACACATCCATTTCATTAATTGCAAGTTGCTGTAATCTTACCTTTGTTGCTTCTTTCTTTCTGTAACAGTTTCTGGTAAAACTTTATGGTCTTCCTGTAATTTTTTGTCTCCATCATTAGCAATTGTTCTAGTTCCTATTTAAAGAGAAAAAGGATTCTGATCAGAATGGTAAAAGCAAGGTTCTAGTGAGAAACAGAAGTTTAAGAAGAAAATTATTTTGTATAAAAAAGAGAACATCCAAACAGACAATTAATATATTAACCAGGAAAAACTATCTTTCACACCTGTGCTTACAGGCAAGCTACAACATGCATCACCTGTCCCCATGAAAGCATTAGTTATGGCACAGTGTTGCAACTTCAGAACTAGAACTAGTTTCTGTTTGATGAGACTGCACTGAAGTTTGCCTGAATCCATTTTTATAAATATGCTTTTAGTTATAACTGCACTTATCTTGTTGTTCTCTGGAGCAGTTAAAAAAGTTATACTCAGAAGTCATTCAGAATTAAAAGTGATGGTTTCTGAAATCAGTGCAGACCCCTGAAAATCTCTGTTAAGTAGCTGACCTATATTTGCAGCAAGAACGGAATCATTGACGAAAGTGATGCTTTCATTCAACTATGTAGAATTACGTTATATTACAGAACCAGGTCAGAAAGCAGACAGGAGAGCTGCTCTATAAAAGATATACCGATTTTGAAGTTCAGATTACATATTTTATATTTATGCATTTTACATAATTGAAAAAATGAACTAAATTTCTATAGAATTGTATAACTTAAGCAATGGATAAAATTAAATTATAGTGGCCTTCTCACATTAATATGAAAGTTAATGTAAACATTTATAATTGTTTGCATATCAAAGGTTTCATTACTTTACCAACCAATGAAAATGGGCCATCCGCTTTGGGTTCAGCTTCTTATTTATTATGAAACACCAAACATGATGTGTGTTGTGTTTTATAGAAGTGGTGGCTTTTGCACTTGGGTCCTAAGCTAACTACCAGTGACCTAGTTACTTGAAAGAGCATTTTAAATGGACTAAGTTCACTGAATACAGCAGACAGAACTCCCACAAGCACAGCAATCAGAAAACACATAGCTCAGAGCTAACATATCAAACAACAGATTGGTAAATAGGTTAGCTTTAATGGGAAGGGCTTACTAGAAATAAATTTAAGTTTGAGAAAAACCTGTCACTGTTTTTCAGAAAAGCTCAAAAGGTTTAACAACACAGTTCATTAGCAGGAAGAGCCACAAAAGCCCTGTGGATTTTTAAAACACTGCTACATAGGCATCACATAGAGAATAATGAAAGCACGGAAAAGCTATTACCTGATTCTGAATTAGAAATTGTTTGCTTTTACTTAAAGACTTGGTTTTGTTTCATCAATTAAATTGAAACCAAGTTGATTAAGACACTATGAACACAGAGAGGGAATCAGAGAGAATGACCACTTTCTGATGCTTGGAATCTGATGTGCAGAAGTGGTTTGCCCCATAAATAAATTCAGGTGAGTAGAAACAAAGTCAGTAGCAAATTCCCAGTCTATTCCCCAACATCTTCCAGTTTAGGTAGGTATAGAATATAAACATTTTTGATGAAGCTACACATTCAATGGTTCTGATCCCTCTGAAATACATTTATTTGTCAGGATGTACTTCTGTAGAACATCCCTTATTCTAGGGCACAAAGTAATGACAATGTGACTTTGCTTGGGAAAATTAGAAATTCCAATCTGTCCTTGAAGCATAAGTTTTTTACATCCTGAAGAGTGACTCAACCAAAGGATTCAGAATATTGACAGAAGAGAAAGGAAAAGAGAAAAGGAATGGGAAAGGGAAAACTGTGACCAGAACATGCAAAACCTTTGCTAGCAACAACCTAGTCACAGCTTGGGTGCACTGAAGTTTAGTGGAGACTCTTACAAGTAGCTTATAAGGGATAGCTGAAACCTAGCATGTGCAAAGAAGAAAAGAGCAAAGGCTAAGGCTGAAGGCTTGGGGCTGCAAAAAAACCTGAAGCCAGCTTATCAGACTACGGAAAACAACCTTCTTATTATGAGGGCAGACCTGGACATCCTCCTGGAGAAACAGCAGCCCTGGTACCTGCCTTCCCTTTAAGGACTTGGTTTGCTTTGCCTGTATTGCACTCTGTATGAGAGTGCAAAATCAGCAGCTCCTGGACTAGAGATGACATGTGATGCAAGGGACATACACTTGTTTGCCTTACAAGGACTAAGTTTTCTAAATGCATATTAACCTTTGCTGACCTTAAGAACCACAAAGAACTATCTGATAAGCACCTGAACTGCAATGAACTGATAAGCACTTACACAGTAAAGCCACCTGAACTGCAATGAACTGATAAGCACTTATACAGTAAAGCATTGATTATTTTTATGACACTTGAAAGTGTCACCTTGATCCATAAATATTTTATTTTTATTTTATTTCACATTCTTTCCAAACATAAAAATGCATGTTACCTTTTTTGAATCATAACTTGATTAATCCTGTCAATATTGTTCATCATACAATAAATGTTTTACTTTTTGCATCTTATTAAATCACAACCTAAGGTGGAGACAATATCTAACAGTTCCCAGTAGAAAAATAGAAAAGTTCATTATTTTTATGGCAGAATACTTAATTTTGCCATAAATGTATGTTCTGACACTCACAGTTTCTCAGAACTTTTGTGTTCTCAAACCTACTTAAAGGTATACAAAATAAAAGAACAAAATAAATTTAATTGCATTTAGTTTTAGAATGTGAATAAATATACATTTGAATTATATTAATATTTTCATTGGAGAGATTCGTGTATTAGTGAGATGTACATGTCTCCAAAACTGTAATTTGTTGTGTGGTTAGACTCTCATTCAGTACTCAACTGCAGCTGCAGACTAGACTTGCATTGACCAAGCAGAGCTACTCCTATGAAAGAGAAGTGCCACTAAGTTGGGACAAATGCAGTGAAGCTCAAACGTGTAACTACCTTTAAACATGCACTCTTTGAAACAGCAACTCTTAAACATTGCTTTAGTGCACTTTACCGCAAAGCTGTAGAATCAGGTCAACTTTGTCGCTAACTTTTCGAACACCTGTCAAAGACCTGGGGCAAGAAGTAGGTTAATATAGTCCTTGTTAGACAATGAAAATTAGACTACAACTAACAAGGAACTGGTTTCTGAAATAGAACTGGTTTGATGAATCAGGCAGCAAAGAGACAGGAGAAAGAAGCTAGGCAGAGCTGCTTAGCACCTACATGGTGATAATGGATTGTCTTAAGAGCTTAGAATCATCATCTTCTGACTGTTGCAATATCAGAAAAATAAATTTCAGTTTCATATTTTTTCTCTGTCTTTCTTATATATATTGACCACTTAAAACTTGTAACAATTCATCTCATCTCAGCAATACTGCTAATAGTTTACTTCAGAAATTGTCATGATTGATGGAGTTTGGAAAAACAGCAGGATTTTAGAAAGGTTTTCTTTGCTCAGGTTAGATGTTCAAGATTGCTGCAATTAAGGGAATATGATCCTGTAAGTTTTTATTTTAAACACATTTGGAAGAAGCTGGATTTCACAGAAAGTCAGTGGAGTAATGCCAGCAGAAAGTTTAAAGCTGTTGATGCTATGGTAGTGAAAGAAATAAAACCAGTCAGGAGACCAAAAAGTAACTGGTATTTTAAAGTATCTTCTGTTAAATTTGTAGTAACAAGACACTTAAAACACATTTTTAATAAAAATTATGAAATAATATTTAAAAATATTATGGTTTTAAGATTATATACCTTAATATTCTAGTATGCCAAGACTTTTTTATATAAATAGTACAAGAGAGAATATAAGTATCTGCACATACATGCTTTTTTTGAAATTTACTCTTCTTTTGCAATGCATTCAAAACATTTCTACATCATAAAAGTGTACTTAATCTTCCATTAATAATCTTCTCTGAATATAAACTGAAATATAAACTGAATTTGACTTAATAAAAAAAATGACAATTTATAATTGTATTCCTTGTAACTTGGATACAAAGTGATGTCACAAATTAGGAAGACTATTTACGTAAGATACCAAGCTTCTACTGTCTCCAAATAATTCTTTTATTCTTGTTTGTCCACCTGGCCTCATATGCAGTCCAGATCACATACATTATTTCTGCATTACTGAGAGAGAATAAGATCAGAGTCTAATTTTTGTCTGGCTATTAAGATTTCAGATTTTAGATACCATTAGGAAGATTAGTTCATTTATCCTCTGAGTAGTATGTATCTTTTTGAGCTATCAGAATGTATATTCTTTTGCTCTCTAAAAGAATTATTTACTAATTGCTAAACTGATCTTTGTATCAGTAGTAATTGTCCTCCACTGGAATGTTCTCGGCATGAACACAATATAACTTTCTACAGAGATACGTCATGATTATCTCCCTCCCAGCCTCCTGCATTGTTGTTGGGTTAGCCAAGCTCTTACGTATTAATGCATATAGTAGCAATGTATAATAGTACGCAGTAATTTCATAAGCAAATTCCAAAGCAAACTGTAAACACCATAAATCATGCTTCATTTTTGTTGTATATCTCTTAAATGGGGAAAACAACTGTCAAGAACTCAGAAGATAACTTTTGAATCAAACTAAGTTGACAAGTAGCCTGTAAAATCTCAAAGTCAAAAAGACTGCCTGTTGAAACAGAAAAATCTTTTCAGATGCTTATGAAAAATCCTTTACTTGCGAAAATTTGTTCTTTCATCAAAAACTATCTTTCAAGTAAGAGAGATTATACAAGCCCATTTTTCTCTAGTTGGCATGCTTACACAGGATTAAACAGCTTTATAGGATTAAAAATAGGACTTCTTGAGTAGATGGAAATTTGAGAGTGACAGATCTGAAAACTCTTTTTAAAAAATATTTATTTTTACACAAAGCAATAGCTTCTCATGCTATTTTCTCCTATAGACTTACACTTGAACATTAAGAAGCTTTAACTTGCTGAAAAAGACCAGTAAGGTTCTGCTTCATCTTTGTTAAGCATGTATGTGGCAGAAACAATAATAATACCTAAACTAGACAACTAACCATTCTCAGGGACACATGAAGATTCCAGGTGTCCCTATACTAACAGGTTTTCCAGTACCACCAACTCATATACTTAAATATTCCCATTTCCTTCCCATGAGCCAGCTCAACTATATAGATTTTTACATTTTTATATATTATCCTTACTCTGTAGCTTTGGACCTGCAATATTATGAAAATATTTACAAAGTGAAGCTCATTATACATAGATGCACAAATGTGAAATGGAAGTAAATGTGATCAATATAATCTTTTAGGTAATGGAAGACATTTATTTTGGAATACTACCCTGGTTTATCAGTCACACATCACAAATCTTGAAGATTGTAAACCACTTAGGAGTCAGTATTTATAAGAAGGAGAGTTTCAACTCACTAGAACAATTATTATAATTTTTTTAACCAGCAAATAAAGAGGTATCTTAATGATTTTAAATCAATGTACTCACCACTTTTTTAGCATCTATATTTTGTGACTCACTTGATTTCTGCTTTCCAAGGTTTTTCATGTAATTATGAACTTCTGAATCAAAACATTCAGCTCCATAAAATGCACTGCTCCAACCAGGACTACAGCCGTGAAAGTCAGGTAGGTTGGGAGACACAAGGTAGCTGTTTCCAGCTATCTTTATCATGGTCTTTTCCTCGGGCTCTATATGTTCTTCTGCAAAGCCTGGACCAACACAACTGCGGTTGCCTTGTAAACATTGTTGCTCTTTCTCTATGGGGACAGTATTCTGCAGCCTCAATTCTTTTTTGATATTATCCGAAGATGACTCATCAAATTCCATTTCACCTAATGATGTATTTATCATAGGCTCAGCCTTCACATCAAAGGCTGCTTCCCCTTCTCCTAAGAGGGTGTATAGGGGGAAAGAAATAACAGTCATCTGCCGTAGTGCATGCTTTGCTGAACTTAAACACTACACATACAAAACACAATTACAAGACTACTTAGGTGCTCTAACAGTGGTGTTAGGTGCTTATTTTGGCTCTGTGCTATTGTACAGTGATAAAGGTTGAAGACATTTCAGAACTATTAAGCAACAGTTAAACAATACAATTATGAAAATAACACAATATTTTCTGTGCATATGGAAAAAGCATTTAAAAAAAGCTAAGTACAGAAGCTTTAAAAGAAAAAGTATGTCAGACCTGTGCAAGCATTAGTAAAAAGCTTAGCTCTTGAGGTTTTTTCCATCCGTAAGTCTTGAAGTTTTTATTTCGTATATAGAAGGCAGGAATATTTTATATAGCCAAAGGGGATGTAGATGTTAAACTTTCTACTCCTGCAGGACTCAATCCCTTGAGCTATGAAGGAACTTCATAGTTCTAATCGCTACTACCAACTTTAAGGGACAGAAGAGACAGTCACAGGTTGGTATGATGACAGGAGCTTTTACACCTGCCAATAATCTCCTTTTTTCAAGTGAAAAGTCTCCCTTTTCACTTGAGCAACCCTCTAGGGCATAGATATGCCACCTTGGAGTCAAATGGACCTAAACTACTGGTGCAAAGAAATCACATATCCCATAGGAGAGTCTGGCTCTACATTTGCAATTATTCTGAGCCAAAATAGAAGACTGTAACATAGAATGACAGCAGCCAAGTGCAAACTTAACTTTTACGGCAAAATATGAATTTGTAAAATGTAGGGATATAATCCATTCTGTAAAGAACACACAGTTTAACTTTAATCAAAACAGAGAAGTAACCAAGTTTAAATGCTGAAACTTGGCTGAACTATCCTGGGGAAAAAAAAAAAACAAAAAAAACAACAAAAAAAAAAAAAACCCCACACAAAACCACAAAAAAACCTCAAAACCAAGCACCAAAACAACCAGGAAATACTGATGCAACAGCAACCAAATACAAGCTGTTCATGAATATATCAAGCTCAGAAAGGGTAATGGTTTTGTTATAACAATGGGATTTACCAGTCCCAGCTCAGTTTCTAGTTCAGTTACTGAAAACTCAAAATGTGAAGTACAAATAAACAATCCACTAATATAATAACCTCAACGAGTGCCCTGAAATGGTGTCCTGTAACCAAGATTGTGATTAAAGGGCAAAACTATCTTCATTATCCTTTGTCCCACTGTCATTTTGCTATCCATCTTTAAAAAGACACTTCTGTGGATAGAATAGGGAAGTGGAAGAACTCCTAGGAGAGACATAAATACTGTTATTTTTTACCTGTTTATGAAAACCCTTTTGATGAAGTTAAAAAACACCCATTTAAATCTAAAAGCAGTGAAGTTTCTAGACTTCAGTACAATTTCCTTCCTCTGAATTTGTAAATAATTTTATTGACTTTTTTTTTAAATGCATTTTATTTACTTTATTGCCTAGTTTTGTTTTAATTCTGATATGTGAACAAAGAAGGACCAGATCTGTTGCACAGCTATCCTTCAATCAATCAATCCTCAACTTCTTCAGTAACTGAGGCCTAATAAGCATCTTCTAAAGCTTTCCTCTCTGCCTAGCTAAGCTTGCTATGCTGTCTGAAGCCGATCCAATATGGCTGTCCCCCTTTCCTCTCCCTCCTTTAAAGCATGCCACTGGAACATCTAGTGAATGAACACAAGGAAAACCACATTTAGCAGTTAGGATTTTGGGAGTTTTGTAACAGACACATCTGTGTAAATAAGATTAAGTAAAAGTAAATGAAATGGGGATCCCACTCAATGACATTTTTTCACATGTAAGCTTCACATAAGACAACAGGTCCCGAAGGCCAATGTTCAGATTAACTAATAATGTTTGTAAGTGGTAAGGTGGGTATTTTCCTGAAGACACACTCAAAGTGCTAATCTCTCAAAACTTGTGTCATTGATAGATTCCTAGCACACACATAGATCTAGAAACATGAAGTTCTTTCTCACCCTCTTTCTGATCACCGCTTGCCAACAAGCTATCAAAATTCTTTAGATCTTGGAATGCATTGCCACACTTTGAATCATCTGCCTCAGTTATGCTGAAAATAAAAGATAATTAGGGAAAATTAATGTTTTATATACCTTTATATTTACATCAATAAAATAAGATCTTACAGATGGCTCTATGTATGTAAAGGGCTTCATAGAATTTATCTACCTCCTGAAGTTTGCATGTCCAACTTCAGTTATTTTACAAGAAGAAAATGTTCAAATGGATATTAAACACACTGAGCAAGATGTGGAAATTTTACCTTACAGCATTTGGTAAAATTCCAACAGAAGTATCAGAACACGTACAAACAGAAGGCATAACTCCATGCATAACTCAGACTGCGAATTATAGTAATGGGTTTTTCAGTCAGGATTCAACCTCTGGTTAACAGTCTGACTCTAAGTCACCCTTAATAATAATAATAAGTTATATAACATAACTTATTCAAAGAAGGTTAATAATTAAAACCTGCCATATTCTTTGTCTAAAATGAACATAAAATAAAGAATATAGCAGTATCTCAGAATATTCTTTGTCTGAAGAAGTAAGCAGTGTCTCAGAGATATTCTCAGACAGTTCTCACTTGTGATCTAAAAGCTAGATGTGTATTTTTTACTGGTTAAATGATGATTTCTTTTCCATTTCCATTTTCAAAAACTTTGTAACAAAACTTCATACAGAGGTTTATCATCTTAGTATATGCCAATAATTCAGCTGCAACAGCTAAAGTTTATCCTACCATCACATTCAACTTGAGGGAATTAAGAAGATAACCTCCGTCCAAGTTTCAATAGCTCCTTAAAAGAGCCAACCAAATAGGAAATAAACCAGCACATCAGGGTCTGATATCTGGAGGTTGTACTCTATTCTTTCTGACACTTGTTGTAGGGATTATATATATTTTAACACTGAAGTGTTTATAGATCACATCTACCAAGTCAAAATTTCCAATTTGTAATTCCAGACCATGACTGACAAAAAATCCCGTACATAACTTTCACATATAAATTGATTACTGTTTACAATAGCCTTCAGGAAAAAACTTCTATAAGTATGCTACATTTAGAGGCTGCAATAAAACAATAATGCTTTTTACTATTTTTCAGGTAGACATGTCATGGAAAATGAAACAGTAAAATGAGAAATCAATTATGCTGGTGTTTTCTCACTTAATAGACCAATTACAAAGACTGCCAGGAGGAACACTGAGTCAAACTAAACCAGTTAAGAAAAGCATTTCTAGCAAAGCTAACTTAATTATGCTGGTGTTTTCTCACTTAATAGACCAATTACAAAGACTGCCAGGAGGAACACTGAGTCAAACTAAACCAGTTAAGAAAAGCATTTCTAGCAAAACTAACTTAATTTCCTTATTATTAGGTGTGAATAAAACAAAAGAATGCATGAAGAACTAAACTGAAACAGAATAAGCAAATTGAACAGTAAGAAAAATATATTTCACTTCTGATTAAACAGCCTCTTTCTAACGAGACCATGAAGCCAATGGTTGAAAACAATATTGACTGGAATCAGGTTTCCATTATTCAGATATCCTAAAATGGGAGTTACAGACAAGCTTAGTGCTTAGCCATTAAGCACTGTTTGCTATGGAGAGAGCCATAAAGTATCTAATAAACTCTGAAATTAGCAGTTTGCAGGAAAAAAGTAAGGATACTTGAAGAGAAGCAGCATATCCCTTCCTGCTTCTAAAAAGTAGGGAGAAAAGCACTAAACTGAACTGCAGGAAGGAAAAAGTTTAAAAACACTTACCATAAATGTGAAGGTCTTTCTCCATTTACTACCTGATAGAGATTCTCCAGTAATTTTTCATCCCAGTAAAGGTCACAAAACTTTTCACAAATTCTATCGGAGAATATGCCAAATCTAATTTCCTTTAAGTTTAAAATGAAGTTACCTTGTTAAAAAAAGAAAAGAAACAACAGACAAAAAACATTAACAACAATATTCTTACACATCAATGACAATAATCTACAGAAGAAAAGCTACATACCCATATCAAAAACTTCAACTCCATTCTCTAGATAACCATCAAATGCAAACTCCTCCTGTATAAGATGAACCACTTCCTGTAGTAAAGTGTCACTTGTTCTGTTCTGCTGGGACAGGGCTTCAGCGTCAAAGAGATGAGAATTTTCTTGATTCACTGAGGTACATGGTGTGTATCCTTGTTCAGTGAAAATACTGTCTACATTGGCAGTACACTTAATTTCTTGGCAGGTGGTGTGAATAACTAGGTTACTCTTATCAAACTTGTTCTGTGTATTAGCAGTCTCGCAGTTTTGCACTTTGTAAAGGGAAGCATCATTTTCTGTCTGTGTGCTTATCTTATAACTTGCAATAGTACTTGAAAGTAGCACTGGCAAACTATGATAGCAATCATAAGCAATTCTTGAACGAAGAGGTTTATTTGGTATTTGCTCTGATACAGCTAAATGTACCGGTACAAATGTTGTAACTCTTTTCTCTGAGTCCTGTTTGAGAATGATGTTACTTATATGAAGAAAATTAGAAGAGGTAGGACAAGCTGAGGAGCTTGAAGCAACTTCAGGTAATATGCTCTTTTCCGGTAGAATATGTGAGGAATCAGATGGTGTTGGTAAAGTAACTATAGAAGTAAATGCATTGCCTGGCTTTTGCTCTTCTGAAGATATTTGGGATGAATGGCTTGGAACTTTTAAATCACACTCACGTATTTCAGATTCAGCAACATCTGTGGCCTCAGTAGCACAGCTTTTAGAATCTTCTGTAAATCCTGATTTGTTGTTGCCTATGTGTTTTTCTTGTCTTGTCTCTTTATTGAATTGTTCAGAAGCTGGTGTGTGAACCTCACTGAAAAGGAAAAAGAAAAATTTTTGCTGACAATTCCAGTAGACTTAACAATTAATTGTCAAGTTTAACTTATTCTGCTTTAAGATATACTAACTTTGTTATATTTTCATTTCGTTGCAGAATAATAGGCTTGAAGTGAGTTGCAGGAGAGGTGAATGCAACAGGTAATGTAGCTTTCTCACAATTTAGAGAAATTTGGCATGGTACTGGTCCTTTAACTGCTACAAGTTTACTTTCACTGGTAATAGGCACAAATCCTGAAATCAAAACCACAGAAAGATGAACAATATGTATAATATAAATGTAAGGTAAATAACAATCAATTTAGAAAAAAAACCCCAACAAAACCCAAACCCATGCACCTAAGAAAATATTACATAGAGAACTGATCTAGAGAACACTAAAACAAAGTAAACATGTCAGTTTATACTTACCTAGACTTGACTCTGAAGGGTCCATTTCATGTCTTTCATTTTTAAATGCAAAAGCAACATGATCTTGAGACGAGATTATGTCTTCCTCAACAGCCTAACAATTAAAATTGAAGTCCAAACTGAATTTATTAGCTTTTTTCTTTTTTTAAATTTTGTTCCAGTTTATATTACTTCCAAAAAACTCAAACCAACCCAACACCCATATAAATCTAGAATGTTGCAAAACAACAATCTAGTCATGCTAAGGTGGAGAATTAAAACAAATGGCATACAAAACTCTAAGGACTGTTATAACCATTTGGAAAACTCTGTTTCAAATCAAAACCTCTAGGTAATCAAAGATTTGAACAGTTAGTTCCATGGATTGACTGAATGCTCCATGCATTATATACACATAAACAAAGAGAACACAACAGTTACATATTGATATCTTCTATTCTGATAAGAGGAGTGGTAAATGCAAGAGAGTTTACAAAATTAAGTTACTAGTTCTTCATCTATACAGACTGTAGATTCACGGCAGCAGAATCTGGGGAGTGACTACTCCAACAGCAAGAACTGGAAAAAAAATCAATACTTAAAGGCTATTTGAAGATAAATCAAAATGAGAACAAATCTAACTATACTTGCGGGGGATGAAAGTCTTACTGGAATACAATTTATGGAATTTATTAAAAAAAGTAGAGAATTAAAAAACGGTAGCACTCTTACCTTAAAGACAGATTTATTCAGCAATGCCAAAATGCTTTTGCTGTTTACACCTTGTTCAAATAAATAACGACTGCATGTCTTAAAAAAAAAAAAAAAGGAAGTCATAATTTCCAGTCGGTAGAAAGTTTTCAATCAAGTAGGATATTATTGGACAAGGGCAAAGTCAAGCTAAGTAGCCAATTGGAAATAATCTAAGTTTAGGATGTCTTATGAACTTATTCCAAGTACCTTATTGACAATTTCAATATAAATTAAAAACACACCCCTCTGCTGTCCCTAGGGAGGTAACTTATAAAACAACCTTCACAGTGTCAGATTATGATTTAATTAGATATCAGTTTATTACCAAAATAAATATTTTGATATTCAAATTATTAAAATAATACTTTAGACAACTAGATTACACATAAAATTGCTTAAATGTAGTAACCTTAATTGCATCAGCTACAGAAGGTCTTTCTTCAGGGTTTTTTCTTGCCATATCCAGAAGAAGTTTTTTAAATTTTCTTGGCAATACTAGTTTGTGACTTGGTGGAACACTGGATTTTGCAGCCATCCACAGAACTGCAGCAACAGCATAAATGCAGACCTGGTATAAAGTAAGAGACAGGAAAGATGTAAACAGACTTAAAAAAAAAAAACCCTTTCACTTCAAAACCCATTCCAGCAAATTATCCAAAAATTTCCCTCTTTCCCCACACAAATAATAATGCATAGAGCTTCCAAAGTAGAGATCACATTTGGCTTTTGAAGATGCTGATGAAAATCCCTGCCCATTAAAAAAAAAAAAAAAGCTATTATGCATGCAGGGCAAATAATAGTAGCTAATTTTCTACTGTTAGAGTAAAAGACATAATTTATCTTGTTCTTTCTCTAGCAAAATTATTCAGGAAAAAAGTGTTTTTAGAATAATTTTGAAGAATTCCTTTCTCATGTAAAAAGTTAAGATTGCTGCAAGCCTTAGAGTTCTACCATAAAACCTGATATTTAAAAAGGTCATGATAATTCAGCAAGTAAGTGGCACACAGTAATTATGAGCTAGCCAATGCAAGTCATATTTTACAGAGAAGATTACAAGTATCGGAAGAATGAAGTACTGTATATTCATTTCAGCAATTACTGTGCTATCTGCAGCTAGACAAACTGAAGTTGTCATGATGAAGAACCTCTAAAAGCACTTGATCGTCACAAGCTTTCTTGTTTTATTTGAAGAATAAAAGAGTTTGAAGAACACAAAGAGTTGTGGTCAATGGCTCAATGTGCAGCTGGAGATCAGTGACAAATGGCATCCCTCAGGGATCGGTGTTGGAACTGGTCTTGTTCAACATCTTTGTCGGTGACATGGACAGTGGGATTGAGTACTCCCTCAGCAAGTTTACTTATGACACCAAGCTGTGTGGTTCAGTTGATACGCCAGAGGGAAGGAATGCCATCCAGAGGAACCTTGACACACTTGTGAGGTGGGCTGGTGCCAACCTTATGAAGTTTAACCATGCCAAGTGCAAGGTCCTACACCTGGGTCAGAGCAATCCTAGGCACAGCTACAGGTTAGGCAAAGAGATTCAGAGCAGCTCTGTGGAGAAGGACTTGGGGGTGTTGGTCAATGAGAAAATGAGCATGAGCCGGCAGTGTGCGCTCGCAGCCCAGAAAGCCAACCGTATCCTGGGCTGCATCAAAAGGAGCGTGACCAGCAGGTCAAAGGAGGTGATCCTGTCCCTCTACTCTGCTCTCGTGAGACCTCACTTGGAGTATTGTGCACAGTTCTGGTGTCCTCAACATAAAAAGGAGATGGAACTGTTGGAACAAGTGCAGAGGAGGGCCACGAGGATGATCAGGGGGCTGGAGCACGTCCTGCATGAAGACAGGCTGAGAAAGCTGGGGCTGTTTAGCCTGGAGAAGAGAAGGCTGCATGGAGACCTCATAGCAGCCTTCCAGTATTTGAAGGGGGACTATAACGATGCTGGGGATGGACTATTCATCAGGGACTCTAGTGACAGGACAAGGGGTAACGGGTTCAAACTTAAACAGGGGAAGTTTAGATTGGATATAAGGAGGAAGTTCTTTACTGTGAGGGTGGTGAGGCACTGGAATGGGTTGCTCAAGGAAGTTGTGAATGCTCCATCCCTGGCAGTGTTCAAACCAAGGCTGGATAAAGCCTTGGGTGATGTGGTTTAGTGTGAGGTGTTCCTGCCCATGGCAGCGGTTTGGAACTAGGTGATCTTAAGGTCCTTTCCAACCCTAGAACTTCTATGATTCTATAAAAATTACAATTTTCAGACAGAGCCAGCTTTAGCCTACTTAATGCTTAGTTTACATATATTAGTATGTACTACAAATGCAATTTTGACAAAGCACCATGCTTCTTCACATTGCCTCTAAAAGATTAAAAATGACAGAAACCTAAACACAGTACAGAATAATGTGGTTCGATAGAACAATATTTCTAGCACTTTTTTGACCAAAGTGAACAGCAATGAACACAAGATAATGAGGAAGTTCACTATAATGAAAATAACCTGTGAACCAGCTGAACTGTTGAACAAAAGCTACTAGTAGATACAAAACCACCTGAAGTAGGAGAAAGAAGCTCCACCAAACAAAAAAAAGTTTTTCCCCTTAAGCTCAGAATTCCTAGAGATCAATGGAATCACAATGTTAACCTACATTTATTTATTTAGGAAAAACCAGGTCAGCTTATTCTATATATAATGTAGATAAACAAGTCAAAAGATTACTTTTCTAAAGAAAAAGAATAAAGCATAAAGACTTTAGAGTTATTAATTTCTATTGTCTGGTAAAACTGCTGTATTAGATTTCAGGGTTAGCTTAAGCTTTTGAAGCCTTTGAAAAACCTGCATGTTGGATCACAGTAGTTTAAGAAAAAAAAAGCAATTTTAAATAAGATATATAAATATTTTCTAGCTACAGATTATTTTACAGAAAGTCAAACTCTGTCTTTAGTAGATTTTTTATAAGTTTTTTTTTCTAATTCATGACTATGGTGTCTAATTTTAAAGAACTCATGGACACAAGGTACTTATTAGGTAACATTTTTTCTTGTTACATTATAGAAAGGTACCATGAATTATTTTTTCCTAACTGCTAAGATCACTGTAGTGCAGTTTGCTATTCAGATGGAGTTGCAGTGGAGACACATACCCACCTGCTATTTATTAGCATGGTTATCATCCCTGCTCCAAAAACTCCTAATGGCTTATATCTATAGCAAAAAGCTCTAGGAAAATTGTATTGGTAAAAGACAATAATTCATAGTGTTCCAATAGTAAAAATATGCTGATAGTGACATTTTACCTAGTCTTCCAAATAAGCTAAATGTTTGGGCTTTAGCCTAGACAGTGTAAAATCCCAATCTTAGCATGATCTCCAGAGGGTGAGAACATGACTTCAAAGTCTGTCTTATTGTTAACAAACTAATAATTATTAAGTCTTATGGAAAACTATGGATTAACAGATTTTTGGCAGTTACTCCAACAGTTTTGGAAGGCATAATTATTTTTCAGAAGCAACTAATTTCATGGCAGATCAGTATACAAAACCCCACAGATAACTAAGAAACATAGGGGGAAATGAGAAATATTATCAGAATTGTAGAAGAGTTTAGCTTTCTTCCTCAAGCAGCAGAAGGATGCAACTGTACCTTGATAAAATGCAATGCATAGCAACCTACATAACCTACCACATTACCTTCTCAGTATCCACATACTCTTCTTCAATTTCAGGAGCTAAGTAAAATATATCACATGATTCTAAATGAGAAAAGAAACAAGAAACAAAAAGTAAGATGGTTGCTTTCTTCTCCACTCAGCCCGAAAAGAAATAAAAGCAGAGCACACAATGTATTAGTTTACCATCAGCTTTTGGAGCAGCAAAGAGAATACTTCCATGGCAGTTAATCAGCACGGAGTCCAAACATAACACCACTGCAAAATAAGCCACAAAAGGGCAGGGCATAATAAGCATCTGTCTTGTAACTATTTGACAATAATACAAATATGTAATTTAAAAAATAATTTGCAGTGTCAGCAATCATCCTATGATAAATGATGCTTTAAATAACACTAATGCTAGAACAGACACCACCCAATAAAGAGACAACAGATGTATTATCACTCAAACCAATTCCTGCAGAACAGAAAAGACAGTAAAAATGGGATTACAATAAATAAAAAGGCTTAGAACACCAGAAGTTTATTCTCTTTATAGCCAGCATTGAAAAGGAAGACCAAGAAAGGAACAAAACAGAAAAAGAAATATAACAGCTACATGTACGCTAGTATTCTTACAAGGTACCAATAAAGACAGTCAATTTATCTTATGCTTTTAATCTCTCTTTTTTTCCCTTCTCCAAGCCCACCAAATACAGGGTCAATATCTCGAGACAGTTGGGACATATGTGAGCAGATGTAGAACACGTCAAGGTAGGATAGGATATGGAGTCGAGTTTTGCACAAATAGTTATGATTGCACACACTGAAGAAGTGTTACATAGATTGGTATTTGCAAGGCCCTGAAATTTTCCACAGTTAGGAAAGAAATAACTGACTTCTAAAACTATTTTAAATTATCTGAGGTCCTCAAGAACTTAATATTAAGGTCATGAAATTGTGTTATATAATTTCAGTAACAGAAACTTGTGATAAGACTACATTTAGCTGTTTGATGTCTTCAAAGCACACTGTAATTTAACATGTTTCAACATAAGCCGACTGGTTGGCAATATAGTCCTGCGTTTGTAGACTACCATCTAATATGTTTTCATATTAACGTGTTCATATTAATAAATGTAGTAGAATATTCTTTCATTAACTTAAGAGGTTAACCATTAAATTTATTACCTATTAAATAAAATATTGAAGAGGCATAAGAGTAAAACATATTTTTATTAAATAATAAATTGAAGAAATCTAAGAAAATTAAAATAACAAAGAAAGGAAATAATCTTTTTGCAGTTATCTATATACAGCACATCTAAAGCCACTAAATTGCTCACAATGCTTAATGTAAATACAGGCTTGCCTACTACCTTCAATAATATTTAAGCTGGACCTGAAGTATGTGTTTTGAAAAGCAAAGCTTTGCCAAATGGAAACCTTTACAAGTTATTTTTGTAGAGGCAGCTCCCCTGAGAACAGTTCATGCTTTCTATCTTTGCTTCTCAAGAGTTATGCCTTTGGCCCTGAATCTGCAACAGTTCATGCTAACCAATTCTGAACGACAGTGCAACATGAGAATTCTCACCTAGGTTCATTAAAGTGCTTATGAGCAACAGGTAGGCTACATCTTTTGCTATGAGGAAAGGAAATATATGAAGTCTCAGTAGAGGGTACAAATCCTCCTGCAACTTTTTGTAGCAGGACTGAATTAAAAAAATACTTGGAGAAGGGTATATTTTCTTACCCAGATCATTCCTGCTTAGGATAATGAAAAAAGTGTAATCAAGGAAGGATTTGTAGGAAAAGGCTGTTCATGTGAACAAATCATAAATAATCCAGTTTATTCCATGTTTCATATATTTAACTATGACTCATCAGCTACCAATCTTACACTACCAGTGTTAAGGCAAAAGATATTTTAACAAATATCCTTTTATATGATATCAGCTTCACTTTTAATTAGTTAATATTATTGAAAAGGAACGGTGAGAACACTTTATGGGTGTATGTGGGGGCACAGAAGTAGTGACACCACTGCAAGTCATTCTGCAATGCACAATTACTCTCAGAACAGGCAGAGAATCCTCTAGCACAAATACTCTACATCTGAAAACAATATTCAGCTTCGAGGTAGTTTTATTTGTCAAATATGGAATTTATGTAAGGTGCCTTCCATTTACTGGTTTGTATCATTATGTTCACTTTTATAGGCTACGTAAGGTTCAGATCACGACTCAGACCTGCATATTCTGGGTGCATGGAAGTACAGTAACAGAGGCTAGCTAGGCATATTAAATTAGAATCTGAGTCATTATGTGCAATTACTTGAAACCTTCACAAACACTAGCACCATGCTATAAGGCTGAAATAATCCATCTGTTGCAAGGTATATAAATGCTTAATTTTAAGGCTAACATCATTTAAAGTGCTCAGAAATCTCCATTTATGGACAATTTCCTTTTTAACAGTTTTATATCACACAAGATAAAACAGCTGAAGCTGAAAACCAAAGGGACGCGGTAAGTTTTCTGTGCCTCATTATCCAATTTCTTATGTTCAGTTATAGACTTCAAGCTCATCCTTGCCCAAACCATCAATAGCAGGCTTTTTAAATTGAGAAAAATAAAAGGCAGGGGGTGGCAGTGGGAACCTCTGTTCTGTTTATCAGAACAGCTACAGACTGATTATTAGCACAAGCTAAACCAACATTCAGAATGCCTATGGAAATTTAGGATGGTCTTCTCCCCAGTTACACACAACACATTCTAATTCTCCCAAAGGACAGTTCCCCATTGCTCTCTCTGAAGCTGACTTCTGATAATTCTCATATAAACTGAAGTATAGGGAGTGTGGAAGGAGTAATGTCATGTCAAGACCCTGGGTGCTTTAAACTAATGAAGCCCTGTATTATCAAAAATACATCAGGAAGCATTTGTCAAAAAGGAATCCAGGCAAGAGAGGAAGTTTTATATTTACATATACAGCAAACATACTTCTTCCTGCTTTCAACTTACAAGTCCCAAGTGCTTAACAGTCGCAGTACAGTTTCTCCATCCCTGAAATGTCTGAACACATTCAGACTATTCAGGCTATTCAGCCTGGAGAAGAGAAGGCTGCGTGGAGACCTCATAGCAACCTTCCAGTATCTGAAGGGGGCCTACAAGGATGCTGGGGATGGACTCTTCATCAGGGACTCTAGTGACAGGACAAGGGGTAACGGGTTAAAACTTAAACAGGGGAAGTTTAGATTGGATCTAAGGAAGAAATTCTTTACTGAGAGGGTGGTGAGGCACTGGAATGGGTTGCCCAGGGAAGTTGTGAATGCTCCATCCTTGGCGGTGTTCAAGGCCAGGTTGGATGAGGCCTTGAGTGGCATGGTTTAGTGTGGGGTGTCCCTGCTCATGGCAAGGTGGTTGGAACTGGATGATCTTAAGGTCCTTTCCAACCCTAACTATTCTATGATTCTATGAACACAAAATCTGTTTCACGGCTTGAAGTCATAGTGATTTGTTTCCCCATGAAAAGAATAAAGAGAAGACATTCCTCTATATAAGAAAGATAACTCTAAATTGAGTAAAAACTCTAACCCACAATTTGAGAAAATTCAATTAGAAACATTGCTTATTAACTTTTATGTACACAAACATCAAAGTCGAGATATTAACAATTAAGACAATAAACAATACAGTAAACATGAAAAACTAAGCAAACATTTTAACATAATTAAGACTATACCTGGATAATCTCCATAAGTCTGCAGAGTACATAAACACTCATGACATAATGCCCAGAGTTCATAGTCTTTCAGGGGTTTACCATACCAGGACAACAGGATTTTTAGAGAGATGCACTGAAATAAAAGGAGTGAGTATGCAGCAAGTTATTAAAAATTATCACAAACAAAAAAAGTTTACTGATGCAATGAAAAAGCAAGTCTTAATATACAACACACTCACCTAAAAAGCATTGAGGTTTATTGCACTTACCAGTAATGAACTAATAATACTTGTTATATAAAGTATTATATATATAATTATATTAGTATTGTATGTTACTGAAAGTATTATATATATAATACTTCTTATTGAAAAAGCATTGCACATTTAGCTAGCTGTATAGATGAACCAATATTTCCTTAAACATGCAACAAAAGTGGAATTCAAGTGAAATTTCAGCCAGAATAAAAGTCTTTCAGCAAAAATTAGCTGTTTGGAAGCTCTTTCTTGTCATACTAAGGAAAGACTCTTAAGATGTTAAAGATGACAATTAACTAGAGATGACACCTAGACTTAAAGACATAAAAATCCAAGTGATCACCACCAAGAAAAAAATTCCACATTCGAACCCTGATTTACCCTGACAGTTTCATTACACGTCTTATCTTAAAGATTTCATCAACATTTGTTGCTCTTCTGTGAAAGATGTTAACAATGTTGACAGAATTAATGACTGGTTTATTTGAAGTCCAAACATGTTGTTCTGCTTTTAAGCACTGGCTGCTCAATTTGTAGCCACAGATTTTGTTTTTCTGGCTCTCAATTTAGCATTTGATACCTGGCATAATATATTTATGTAATGGATCCTGCTCCACAGAAACTCACTGTTCTTTAGAGAATCCATTTTTCAAGTTCTTTTTTGGGGAGGTGAATATAAGAATTTGAAATTGATAGTATGGTACAGACACCTTCCCAATCAAGCTGTGCTAATGGAAGAGCTTATCGCTACTAGTGACTCTTGGCATCAGTTGGACCTTATGATCTCCACCAACCAAAGGAACAGTAAAAGATTCACAGTAGGCAGAAACATCTGGGTTAGAACCGAGACATCCAACTATTTTTAAAAACAGCACCACACATCTTCTGTTGTGTATGCAGCCCCAAGATTATAAACTATCTTTAAATGTCAACTTTTGGCCACACTGGGGAAAAAAAACTACTAGAAGCAATTCAGAATTAACTCTGGGGGAAAAAAAGAAAACAAAACAAAACAAAAATGGAGCACAGGAGACAAAGATTAAAACCTCTGAACTGTTCTGTTGTTTTTACAGACACCTTTATATTCCAATCAGTCTTTGCAAAATCTAAGCAGACTAAGGGTCCCTCTCACTCACACACTATGGTAGTTCATCATTACATTTGGCACATCAGTCTCTGCACTGCCATTTAATGCAGTCAGTCTTCCATTATCCTGGCTATGAAACACCCATCAGGGAGGCACTATTTGGATTTTATTGTAAAATACGTAATGAACAGACTACTGCATTAACTTTCAAGATTGACAAACAGAAATAGCTTTCTTGTGATCTATGGGGCGGAGAAAAAGAACCACATTTCTGCAGCTGAAACTTTGTTGGTACTTCTTACCAGAAGACCTTTTCAAGGAACGTAATAATTCAGGCTCATACTGTTTAGATATCCCTTGAGAGTGGTACAGATAAACTATATTTTTTTAACATGTGCAAAACACACCTTTTGATTTACTTAAAATGTTTTATATTCTGCCTACCTCCAACTTACATAAAAATTAGTTTTGTGCTTTTATTCTCCTACCCTCCATTGTGGCACATGACAAAAATTAGTAACTTCAGAATAGACAGATTTAAAGTCAAGTAATAAGGTTGAGCTTCATTCTCATATTTTGCTATCACCAGCATCCTGACATGCAAAATTCTTTCATCAATGTGCTCCTTCATTATATCTCGACAATTAAGCTCTTGAACCGTCTGATAAAAAGACATCAATCACACAGCAGGAAGGAAAAGGAGAGATAGAAGAATTAGTCTAGAGAATATTCAAGACAAAGTGTCATACTTGATTACTATCCCTGACCAGTGCTGCATTCCCTGCTCCACAGCACCCTAGTTCTCATGTGCATCAAGTGTCTTTGCTCACAGACACTTTACAATGAAAGAAACAGAATAATTTTCAAATTCACCCTGTACAGCTGACATGAGAGGAATCAAAATAGAAATTCTACCGTCTGACTTGAATATTACGAAGGTTTTAAGATTTGGGAATATTTTTGTAATAAGTACACACCACTGCCACATGTGTTTTTGAAAGAGAATCCCTCCTCTTGAAGTTTATGTTCCTAGAGGCTCTAAAAGCTGCAGCAGAGAAAGATGGACTTCCTCTATTCCATATACAAATCACCTCTCACTTCAGGACAAGGTGATGGATGGCTAGCTAGGGGGAAGAACCACCTCTCATTAAATTGGAGACTGAAGTTAGTTGTACAGCAGAAAGCTGAAAGGCATTTCCTATCACTTCTGGGATGATAACCAAGCTCTCTAGAGGAAGAAAGAAATGACAAAGAAATTTAAGCACAGCAGAAAAGTGGGAACAAGCCCTAAGAGGAGCAGCAAAAGTTTATGATAAGAAAAAACAAAGTGTCAATGATAGATAACAAAATAGAAGATGAAAAAGTACCAGAAAAAGTCTGTTTCAGAAGGAAAAAATGATGCAGGAAAAGCAAATCTTAGCAGAAGTGAGAATCACTGCCATCCACAGAATGGCCAAATTAACCCGAGTCAGGAATAAAAAAAAAAAAAAAAAATGCAGTTACAGGTTGGTGAACTTTATTTAAATGTATACCCTCATTGTTTCTCTCTGGCAAGCATCCTAAAGAAGAATGAGCTTCAAATATTAATATTGCTAGCTAGCTGTTTCTTCTGTGATACTAATAGCTAACTGCATTGGCATTATCTCTTATTATAATTCAAGTCTCTCCCAACCTTGACCATACCAAAAGGTTATTTTCATTCTTGAAAATGAAACAAAATGCAAAAACCAACCAAACAAAAAACCAAACCCCCCCCCCCAAAAAAAAATCCACGGCCCCCTACCCTAAAAACAACAAAAAAAAAAACTAACAAAAAAAAACCAAAACCAAAACCCGCACATAAAAATCCAAACCAAAAAACAACCCAAGAAGGTAGTTCTTCTAGTGTTCTAATTATTGAAACTGCTCACCTTCCTACACCAGAAAGAGAATTCTAGAAGACTTCATCTGAAGACTGAGGGTTCAGACTTGCTGGGGATTTGTCCTAACACTTTATAAAAGTTAGAGGTGCATGATAAGACATGTTTCATCATACATTTACAGCTGTGATGAAAAATGTGAGCAGTCTGGTTAAAATAGTTTCCGCAGGAAAAATGATACACTTTTCAACTTCAGGTTATGAGGCAACTTTTATTTAAGCCTCAAACCTCAAAGGTATTTAACGCAGTGCACATTCAAATCCCGCTGAACTTCTTTATGTTCTGGTAAACACTTAAGTGTAAAATTTTTTTACTTAAGCATGTCTGATGTTTGGTTGTTATGTTTGGGTTTTTTCTACATGCAATTCTCCAATTCACAGCTATTACTATTCCCTACAACTTCAAAAAAACTTCACTCAACCACCAAGGAAAAAAGACAAAAAACCAAAACTAACAAACTGAAACACTGGAAAACATATGATTAAATATTTTAGTCAAACCACATGTAGCATGCATTGTTCATTAACCATCTGTTCAGACATATTAGCAAAGCAAGCTCAAGAGAATCGCTCAGCATCCATAATGCCTCAAATCCACTTCATTTAAAGCATTAATGCTGTTTTAATACTGACATTCATACATTTATTAAGATATTAGCACCAGTGGAATTGCAAAGAGCAAACAAAATTACAATCCAGTGCCTCTTCCTGAATTTTTTTGTGTACTTAATCTGACCTTTGCATAACAGAAATTGTATAACCCAGTTTGAAGTAAGAAAGTTTTTTACAGCAGTTTTGACAGAAAATTATGAAAAAGCCAAATGACTGATTATCGTCTATAGCTACAAACTGGTGACATTTTGTTTTATGCCAAAAAATCACTTTTTAAGCCTCACTTGTTTTGTTTGGGTTTTTTTTTTTTAGTCTTTTTTTTTTTTCCCCCAACAAAAGTGGCGTTTAGTTCTTCAGATCATTTAACAGATCTTTTATTTCATTGTGGGTACCAGAATTGTAAAACCAAAGCTTTTTAATAAAAGTTTTATATATTCAGACTATGCCAATGTACTATATTTTATGAATATAATGCTGGCATGTTTTAAACAGCCAAAGCAAGCAAGATTTATCATTTTTCTTTTCTTAATAAATACTGTTCTGGGAATTGACAACTTCTTTCTTTCAAGTGTTATTTCCCAGTATTCAAGTGTCATTCTCTAGCTGCATGGCTTTTCACTTCTCTCATGCTCGACTGGATATGAATAACCAACAGAAAATAAATGTGTATCTGCCGGGTTCCCATTAACCCTTCTCATGTAAAGGCCATAGCATTTGAACCACAAATAAACATTAAAAGCATTAGAGATGAGACACACCTGATTGGAATGAAATTGGTTAGAGAAATAAAAGATCCCCACTCAAACTTGAAGTGAAAAATATTTATTTATGCATGCAAAACTATAAAAACTACTAGGAAAACCCTCACAAGATACATTGCAGTAGCCAGACAAGCAAGCAAGTACTTTTAGTAATGCTTACTAGCAGTAAAGCACACAACATTAAGAAGCAGTGTTGGAGTATTAGAAAAATACTATCCACTGGAGAAGTATTGACAGGCAAGAAAAACTGCCTGTTCTCCAGAGCAGACAAGGTTGATCTTCAACCAGATGGGACTGGTATTGCATTTCTCTAAAGAACAAGAAATATTTAAAGGGATGCTAGTGGTACTATTTCAAGAGCTTTTTTGCTGCAATCATGCTTATCTGTTACAGAAAAGTAGTGAAAAAGCAACACTGTAAATCTGAGGGATTTTTTTATTTAGCCCAGAAGATAAAAATCACATTAGCTTGGGCTTCACACTTTTTGTGCCTTTACAGTAAATGAAAAAAACTCTCAGACTCAAATTATACCTCCTTAGAAACATAACAAACAACCAAAAAAACACCCATACATTTTTAGGCATTTGGTAAAATTCTGGCACAGAGAAATAAAATGAAAGGTAACTTGAAAGAGACATCAGTTGCAACTTCTCACATAAGGGATAGCACAGTATGGCTTTATTTTTGCAATTATCAGAAGGTAAGACAGAGGCAGAAAGTGATGTTTCAGAAGCCCGAGAAATAACATTTCTTGTCCAAAAGAAGAAAAAGAAGCCGAAAACATTAACACCCCTCCCCTTTCCTCTAAGACAACTTATAATAGTCTGCCATACCTCACTTCTACCAAGAGCCTACTTAGAAGAATGAAATTCTGTTCAAACTCAAAAAACATTTTATTTAAATTGATGATGAAAGAGTTGAGGGGAATTTCAGAAGGATGGCCGAATAACCTGAAAACACATTCTTCTTTACTTTTCCATGTGCCAATCTCAAGTGCAGCTGCAGGAAAAGGAAATGGGACATTTTTTACATCTTTTACATCATGCAAGAATTTTAGAAAACTTTAATTCTGAGGAAGGAGATTTTCTCAAAAGTATCTTCATGTACCCAGACTTAAATTGTTGTCCTGGCAATCCAATAAGGACAGAATACAGGTCTTATTTCAACAGTTCTTTTCCTACTTAAAGAAGGACCCCTATCACTACACTCAATTTATGTTCTTAAGTGATGACAGTTTATACACCACACCTCTCTAGTTAACACAGAAGCTAAGTAAGCCCACTTCCACCTCAAGGCAAGTGACTTAAGTATGGTACCTTTATTTCCTGGAATTAAAACCCTGAAAAACAACCAAACCAAACCAATCCACAAACACAAAACAAAACAAAAATCCAAACCAGCTGCAGTAGGGTTTTATAGTAGTCTGATAGCCTTATCCTAGCCATCTTCTTCATGACAAATAAACATGCAAGATAACTCCTAGGTTTATACAGTTTAGCATTAAAACATAAAAACTCAATTCAGAGAAAAGACTTGTACTTCAGATGACAGTTTTTTCTGTTGCTTGAGTACTAAGACATATCTAGATTTCTGTTTACTAATAAGCTTTCTCACAAGATGTCAGCGATTGAAATTACTATGATCCTTGCTAGAAACACAAGTACATCTACTAAATGAAGAGGTTCATGTAACTCCAGAGTAGCAAGTGACAAAGAAAAAGCAGAAGATTTTGGACTCTTCTGAATATGTTAGGTTGCATACTGCAGAGCAGGAAGAGGGGGGAAAAAAAGTGGGGAAAAAAAAAAAGTGTCTACAGTACATGGATCTTTTCCCAGAGTTTGAAGAATGCACCTGCAGGATTTAAGCATTAAATAAAGGGTTCAATATGCATACAATGAGTAACTCCCTCAGAGAGCAAAACCATGCCATGTGGTACTTATCCATATTTACTATCCTCCTGCGCTATGAGTTCAATAAGTGTACATGCTGTTGGGAGGAGAAGAGACAGGAAAGGGATAAAAAAAACATTTAAAGCAGAATCTTCAATGTTGAATTGATTTTTCTTTCTTTTTTTTTTTTTTTTTAGCTATGATAAACCAAAGGCTATGATGAACACACCTTATAGTCCTAGGTTACTACTCCAGTGGATGTGTTTGGGCAAGGTGAAAAGAGGGATGGATGCAGACTGAAAATAACCTTAGATGCCACTGCATGAGAGGGCTGGAAGACTGGCTTTTAGGCAAGGAGAGCAAGGGTGAGTTGACAGTAAGCAAGTAAGGAAAAAAAACCCAGTATGTTCATAATTTTTGTAAATGAAATATTTGAAGTTTGTGCTGCTCATTTTTATCAAGTCACAACAAGGCTGGACTGTCATCAAGGCTGGCATCAACCACCTGCATTTTTAGCTAGCAGCTTTCCTATTACATGGCTTGTTTGCATCTCTTTGAGTGTGGCACAAGAGAAAACCATCTAATTAGAGACCAAACTTGTCCACCCTGAGAATATGTAACTTGAGCAGAGACCACACTACAACTACCTATCAACAAATTCTAGTAGACTAATTATCAGCTCTCCTTTGTATTTGAGTATTTATAAAGGTGAAATGCTTGAGACAACATATCCATCATATTGTGCACATATTTGAATTCTATCATGAAATATACACAACAAACACAGAAGCGGCAATTTAAGAACACAGAACAGATATAGCATATGTACAGTTTTCAAAAACTTAAATGTACACATAAAGAGTAAAAAAAAAAAAAAAAAAAAAAAAAAGTGGAGTCTTTCTACCTCCCGAAGCAGATGGGATATTGCCATTGATTTCAATGAGGTCATGTTTACAGTCAGGAACTCTGCAATTTTTATAAGCACCTGGGATGCCCACTGCAAGGTAGTGGACTTTATGCACTGACAGTAACAAAGAGTTAAAAATCCACATATGCTTTGGTAATGTTATCTTACAAATGTAACCAACTTTTATGCTGCTCTAACATGCTAGCAAGTATACTCCATTTGTAAGAAAAAAAATTAAGATGAAAGTTGATTTTGCACAGCATAATTTTCACTGTAGCTCTTTACTTTTAAAGAGGAAAAAAGAATCACCATGTTTCCAATATTAACTCTAAAAGTGCGCAGACTAGCAAAATTCAATTTTCGAGGATGATAAAAGGGATGGGGGGGGGAAAAAAGTCACACAGTATTTAAGTCATTTCATCTCCACATAAGTGACTACACCAACTATATAATGAAGACTTTATTTTTACTACCTGCTCATTATTTTTGATTTCTGACCCTCTGCCTCCACAAAGATTATCTTCATTATTGTTTGCACTCATCGCACCGTTGCTTAATTCTGGAAACCTAATTAGGTTTGATCCATATCTGTTCCCACTGGGTTTTGTCGTTAACACTGAAGCCATCTTGCTAAAATGTGGTAAAGAATTTTCATTTGACCCTTGAAAAGTTTCAGAAGAGTCTTCCAATGTCATGTAATTGTCTACCATTTTTGCTCCAGCAAATGATTGATTTGGACCTTTCAGCATACTAGCTGTATTTGGCATTTCAGAGGTAGCATCAGAACAGTCATCTTTGCGATCAGATGAAGCAAAACCTATCTTTTTACCATTAATAAGCAACATATGTTCTTCTAGATTCATGCCAGACACCTGTGTGCATACACACGGAGCTTCTAAATGAAGATCATTAACCTGGTGATTCGTTGGTTCTATTTTTGGTGGACTACTAATAGCAAACGAATTAAGATTTCCTTTTGCAAAAGCAACCTCATTATTATTGTCTAGAGGTAGTGACTGCTGCGTTAGCAAGTGATTTTTCCTAGCTAGCGGTCCACTGTTGGTTACAGAAGTAAAAAAGTTATTTGTATCTGCAGGTTCCATTGGTAGCTTTGGAAAGGTTTTAATTTTTCTCAAAGAACCTTTCTTAAAAATGCCATCTCTCTCCAGGTCAGTAACACAAGATTTTATATCCAATGCAACACTAGCAAAACTGTCAGTATACACTGCATGTTTGTCCTCTTCTTTGCTCTTTTTATTTTGAGTTGCAAGTTGAGAACGTTGAGTTTTCTCATTATCCAGATCAATTTGCATTTCCTTTAAACCTCTTTCTCTGCCAGTCACCATAGTAACTATAGAAGAATCCTTATGACAGGTAGCTGTCACATCTTCTACTGCAGACAAATCACCTGCTATGTCGTTTTTCTCATTTGAATGCAATTTAGATCCCAGACTTCTCTGACACATTCTTCCCTTCCACATGTTATCACAGACATCTAGATGCAAAAACAGATGCTTGTATTAAATGCATATTTAAACCTTTCAATCTTCCCTAAAAAATATTTATATTGCTTTTTCTGCTACTACTGTTACATACCTTTAGTATGTTACACAATTATTTCTGGACAAGTCACTTTTAATCATAAAAGGACACATAATTATGTTTATTAGAATTGTACTCTTGCTGCTCCCCACCCCCAATCCACAAATGATTAATAATGTCTTTTTGATATTTAGAAAGGAACCTATAAGAGAAAGTACAAAACCACAGTATTTTAAAAATCATTACATACATCAGGCAATCTAAAGTTCTAGACTAAATATATTTTAAGGTTACCTTGAGAAGCACCAAATGATTCAATTGAAAGAACTCTTCTTCCAACAGCAGACAAGCTTCGACAAATATTACTTGATGAAGCAACCTTCAGCTTTTCTTCACATAATGACAAAACGCTCTAGAGAAAATTAGTGTTAAATACTTAATTATTAATAATTTGTGAGTTTTGACTAAAGTCCATCATTTTAACTCACATAGTGCATCTGAATTTATATGATGTTATGTTGGAGGTTTTCTGTGCGCTGTTCATTATACTGTGTGTTTCTATTATGTCATTGAATTAATTTCTCATTTTTACCACAGGCTATCATGAAATTATTTAATACATTTCAAGTTCTAGCCTACAGTTAGAACACTAAGAACAATTGATAAAATTAATATATATGAATAACATAATGAAACCGTAGAAATCTAGAGTGTGGATTATTTTTTACACAGCCAGTGATTCATGTGAAGTGACATATGCAGGATAATAACTGGTTTTATTACCAAAATTACATTATAAGTACATCCTGAATCTTTAAAAACTTCAAAATACAAATATCTGGAATGTACTGTTACCAATTAGAGAAAGCAATCAGTATCAAATCACAAAAAGAATCATTATTACATAGCTCTAATCTGTAGCCTGAGTATCATTCAATGGCATTAGCACTGGTCTCACACACAATTAACTACAGGCATTCACATCTGAAAACCTGTTACTTAGGGAAGGAAGTGAAAGAGAGCTGCCTTGTCAAATGCATCCCACTGTTTCCTCAGTAACTGTTCCTAAATAAACACTGATGGAACCTCATACAGCTCTGATGAGCTGCTCTTACTTCCCCATTAGCCTGCTCAACTGCTCTTCTACTGTTGTTGTGAGTGGAAGAAAGATACCGGCTCTGCTGGTTCATGCATCAGATTGAGGAAGGGCAGGAAAAAGTGAGACAGGTTTTTTTTTGGGGGGGGGGAGGGGCGGAATAAGGGTGTGTTGTTTGGTTGTTTTTTGTTTTTTGTTTTTTTTTTTCTTTTTGGTTTGTTTTGTCATTGTTGGTTTTTTTGGTGTTTTTTTTTGGGGGGGGGGGTTGTTGTTTTTTTTTCCCCCAAGAATGAAAATAATTTTTTTATATGGTCACAAAGCAACCTTTGTATATTATCCTAGACCATCCTTGACCCACTCTATTCTTGGGCTGATGTGAGTAGTCAGCAATAGCTTTCGCTGACTACAGACCAAATGGAGATGGGTAGAGAGTACTGTACAATTCCTTTCCTGATTATGCTTGAAAGTGAACAAAAAAAAAAAAATACAGGAAAGCTGATCAAGAAGGCCCTGTGTAGTCCCCAGCCAGGGAGCCAGTGTTTGCTTTATAAAAATGAATCTATTAATTCTTCTTCTGCAGCATCCCTTATGTGAAGGATAGGTGCTACAGCATTTAAAATATACACTAGCAGCCCAGGAGGGAAAAAAAAAAAAGTACACAGCGCTACACAGAAGTAAATGAACTGAATCCACAAAAAGCTGTATTTGAACAACTGTTACTCTCTGGCTACAGTCTGAAAGTCTGCAAAACAACACATTAAAGCTAAAATTTCACACATTAATACCAAATAACATGTTACCTTAAAAAATTCTTTATATCTTCAAATTCTTTATGAAAACTAAAGGTATTTCACAGCATAATTCCTGTATTTATTACTTCTAATGGCTTTCTCTCTCTAAACTAAACATTAAATGGGAAGAAACAGGTAATGAGAAAATTTAGATCCTCAAGTATATTCACCCAATCTTCTTCAAAATTCAAATCACCGTAGAATATCTACATCTGTTCTCAGGTTGCCACTCCATTAGAGTAAGAAGAAACAATTTCTTTTGAGTCTGGGAAAACTTCAGCTTTCTTACAAAAGTTGAGCATATTAAAGACCATCTGTTTATTAATGAGGACATACAGAAATCTTTTTGTCACCTTATTTTGAACAGGAAATTATGTAAAGCTGTTTTACCTCAATATCTGGCCTATTTTCAGGATTCTCTTCTTGCATTTGTTCCAGTAGAGTATGTAGATCCTGTCCAAATTCTGATTCTGTTTCAGGTTCTAATATATATTCTATTGCTGCTTTCATCGTTGCACCCAAAGAATAGACATGCGCCTGTATGAAGTTTACAAAAAGGCATTAAACACATTACCAATTGTTTCTCATGCCAAAAAAGCTCTGAGAGCACAAGGGATACAGCTTACATTGCTTTCATTTTTAATTTACAAGGTAACAGTTTACTGGAAAGGTGGTCTAATTTAAACAGGAGGGACAAAACAGGCTTTAGTCCTGGCTTGGGGGATATGCATTTTACAAACAAAAAGAAATAACTCTGTGAGGTCCAGCTAGAACCCTTTTTCTTCCTCACCTATATCAAGTATTACAATTGTTCACTTGCTACAGTAAAATATAAAACTTGTCCCCCTGTGTGTGCAAGCAGAGCTAGAAGCATGCTGGGAGATCAAAGTGGCATTCTTCTTAGCAGGTAAAAACAAATTAGTTTGCCAAAAAACTTTACATATAGCAGTATTTCTTAAGTGCTATCTAGCAGAAAGAAGGTAAGCAAAATCAATATAGCATAGTACCACTTGTCTCTGAAGATACTTATGAAATAATTTTAAAGAAATACTCCATATTTGCAATCTCTGCTCCCCTTACAGCCTACAGGCTTGTGATGAGCTCCAATAAAAACAGAAGTGAGACAACAGTTTTCTTAAATCTAGTGCTTATGCATTAGATTTGCCATACAACTCAGCTACCTCCTACTTTTAGAAACACTGTGCTTCTTAAAAAAAAAAAACAACAAAACAAAGCAAACCCAACCCAAAAAAACCCCCAAAAAATCTTTCCAGTTCTGCTTTAGTAGTAATAAAATTTGTCCATGATGGCCTATATTTTATTTTCATATTCTATTCAAAGTACACAATTCAGTAAAATTTATAACCAGGATTATAACTGCAAGTTCGTGTAAATACTTCAGTGGTGATGTAGTACAGCCAGGAATTCAAGTGTACTGAAAACTGCCCTCTCAGGTTTACCAATACATACCAGATTTTTACGTGAAATATGGTGGTACTAATGCATTTGTTACATGCTTTGCTATTTTTCACCCTAGAAAGAAAACTAACTTTAAGGTCAAAAGCAATTTCTTCCCTAGACCCTCCAGTTCCTCCCTCCAATTTTCTCATTACAGTGTATTATTATCTCTAAATTGTATGAAGGGGAGGTGACTTGTTCCACAGGCATGCATACATGTTTACTTTTCTAATGAGGCAGGGCAACTCCACAAGGGGAAGTGCAACACTACTGTGTAAGGAAGTGCTCTGTGTGTAAGCAAGCAGCTTGGACAGTTTCATTTCTCCCCCTTCCTCCCTGCCCCCCCAAACTGAGAAAGCATAGACTGGTGCTGACTACTGGATATAAAGCCTTGATTTGCCCTTGGAACACACCAAGATCATAGAATCATAGAATAGTTAGGGTTGGAAAGGACCTTAAGATCATCTAGTTCCAGCCCCCCTGCCATGGGCAGGGACACCCCACACTAAACCATGTCACCCAACGCCTCATCCAACCTGGCCTTGAACACCGCCAAGGACGGAGCACTCACAACCTCCCTGGGCAACCCATTCCAGTGCCCCACCACCCTCTCAGTAAAGAATTTCTTCCTTAGCTCCAATCTAAACTTCCCCTGCTTAAGTTTGAACCCATTACCCCTTGTCCTATCACTACAGTTCCTGATGAAGAGTCCATCCCCAGCATCCTTGTAGGCCCCCTTCAGATACTGGAAGACTGCTATGAGGTCTTCATGCAGCCTTCTCTTCTCCAGGCTGAACAGCCCCAGCTTTCTCAGCCCCAGCTTTCTCAGCCTGTCTCCATACGGGAGGTGCTCCAGTCCCCTGATCATCCTCGTGGCCCTCCTCTGGACTTGTTCCAACAGTTCCATGTCCTTTTTATGTTGAGGACACCAGAACTGCACACAATACTCCAAGTGAGGTCTCACGAGAGCAGAGTAGATCAGGACAAAGGTCAGAAAAACAAACCATGTCATAGGATCTAAAAGGAAAAGATCAATTTATTCTTTTGTCTTTTTTTTTTTTTTTTGCAAAGCAGTAATTTCAGTCTCAAGTTCTTCACTATCATACAACTTCACCATCATGCAGAAGAGACAACTGAAGACTTTTGTTTTAATCTTCAGAGTCTCAAAGAAACTCAGGCAGGAATTGTTACGATTTTTATTTTAATTTAGCATAAGAATGAATGTTGCTCATCTGTTCCAAGAGTAAAGGCTACTTTTCCTCTCCCCTTCCCCCCCCAATACATTAAGCTATAACCCACTTAGTGGTAGTAGCCCTACCAAACTACACTATTGACAGACTGCCATGATTATGGTTTGGTGGGGTCTTTTTTGGGTTTTGGGGGTTTTTTTGGTGGGTTTTTTTTTTTTTTTTGGTTGGTTTGTTGTTTTTTTTTTTTTGTTAAAATAAACCTGTCTATATTGGCAAAAAGGATACAAAACTATGAAACCTGAGCAAAACTCATTAACAAGGTGGTAGAAAGACAGTTATTTCTTCATACTTCCTGAAGTTACCACTCCTTCACCCATACTTATTTTGGCTTCAGAAAACAAACTCCATCCTGGACTAACAGAAGTACAACTTCTAATAAATGTTTAGATGGTCCTGCAGTCAGCACAAATTAACTCACTATAAACCTAACTAGGTATAAATTAATACATTTCTAAGCCTGCCCAAGACTGAAGGCCTGGGAAAAAAAAAACAAGAAAAAAAGTATTCTAGATTCATACTTCAGTATATTTCAAACTGGGCAAGAAATTTAACCAAAATTCCTTCCCTAACATCCAGGAATTTATGAAGACAGTTTTAAGGGTTTTTTTTCTACAGGCTGTTTCATAAGCTTTTGAACAGTGAAGAGGAAGTGTAGAGTATAGAACTTATTCCTCTACTTTGACATTACTGTGAGCTTAGTGAGCTATGCCATTTTGCATTTCTCAATGGACATCATAAAAGAAAACTGAATATAAAGAATAAGACAGAAAGGAAGACAAACTCTTAAAAATGTAATACAGCCTATTTAAAGAACTTTTTATATAAAAGCAATATTGTACTGTGGTAGTTTCATATACTCAATGTTATTGAGTTTTTCCATGTATTTTATATGAGCTGTAACAAGTGACACCAGCTCTGTTGCACAAAATTACTATTAAAGAAATTAATCACTCCCTTAAGCATAAGGAAAAAATCATAATGTACAGGTTATGGACATATATTATGCAGACCAAGCAATGTCAGAATACCAGATGAAAATAATGTCATGTACTGTGGGGGTACCTTTGAATACAGGAGCTACTTCTGAACAGAATAACTAATGTCAGCCTCCCTATGTTGATTCTAACATCAGGAACGGGTAGAATTGCTTTCTTCAGAAAATTTGTTTTCAGACTGTAACATCCACTATATAACTGACTCCAGGATTCATTGATGACACTTTAAATATATTGCTTATGTGCTTTTTCATCATGTGGCAAAAGCAAGCAACACATTACGTTGGTATGCCATCAGCAAATCATAGACTCATAGAATAGTAGGGTTGGAAAGGACCTTAAGATCATCAAGTTCCAACCCCCCTGCCATGGGCAGGGACACCTCACACTAAACCATGCCACCCAAGGCCTCATCCAATCTGGCTTTGAACACTGCCAAGAGTGGAGCATTCACAACCTAATCTTGCATTTGTATTTATTTAGTATGGTGTTCTACTTATAGAAATGCCAAGGTTAACAAACGCAGCAGCAGCAAAAACCAACTTCAATCTTATTCATTCTTAGGGAAAAAAAAATTAAAGGGAGGGGGAGAAAAGAGAAAAAGCAACTAAGACTCATCCTACAGAAACATAAGGTTGTAACATTTGGCAGGTCCCTAACAACCCACATCAAAAGACAGGATGTAGTCATGAAGTAAGAATTAAAAACAATTTACTTCAAATTGTCAACTTCACACATTTCTGTTTCTGTGTTTGGCATTTAGCAAACAGGTAGAAATTTCAGGGAAACTCAGTGAACTAGGATATGGCTGCAAAAGATTCTTGTTCCTGTCTCCTCTTTTTACGATGTTCAAAAGTAGTATTTTACACGTGTCTACAGGCATTGCTTTATTTTATCATTTGGACATCACCTGTATGATTAAGCCTCTCCAAAAGACGTGTGATTCCTCAGCATTTGATTTCATTTACAGAATGTAGTGTTTACTCCAAACAAACTCTTGTTTATTCTTATGCACTGTGTATCCAGTCCTTTTCAGTAATAAATTTATAAGAAATCATAGATAATTTCTTATAATACAGAAGAAATAGAATTCATTACATACAACTCAAATACCAACTCCAAAAGCAGGACAGAAAGATGAGGAATTTAACTTTGAGGGAACAAAAAATTTGCCTTTGACAAATTTTTTTTACCCACAGGAGGATGCATATGGACATAAGACACAGGAACAGGAAGGGCAAAGGAACATATTACCTCATCCCACTCTTCCCAATTAATAATTTCTGTGCACAGTGGGGTATAACTCATATACCCTAGTCTGCCTTCAAAAGCACAAGGGTCTCAGATACAAGCAGATAGGCTTCCACTCCCTTCATTTTGCTGTCCTGTTTTAAAGAAGTTCACTGCATCTTTTCTTGTACAAGGAGAAGGCCAGACTCATATTAAAGGTATTTTTTTTCATCCAGAGTTGTTCTGTTGAGATACTTCCTTTCCTCTGCCACGACCACCTCCACAAGAAAAGGGCAAAAGAAAATCCAGCTTTTTAATCAATTTCCTGAGCTGACAGTAAACATGGTTAATATGTAAAGTAAACAAAAATAACCTTAAGTCTCCTGTCTGAACTGGAGCAATGAGAAAATGAGTTAGTGATCATCCACTAGGTGGGGCGTTCCCCAAGTTTATGGATCAAATCTGGTTCTGCTTACCAGACTGTTTAGTTTTAGAAAGAAAATTTCACTTTCTGGGAAAGCAAGATGGTAAATGCAATAAATAAATAAATAAATAAGTACCAAATATCTAATGCTCATTAGAAGGAACTACTCTCAATGAAAACAAGCTCACAATTAAGCTAAGGGGTTTTTTAGCATGCTACAAGGAAAGTTAGAAACAAATAGGAAAGAGCAGCAAACAACTTTTCTTCTCCTAGAAGTCAAGCAAAAACTGGTACTGTACTGGCAGTTAGGAACTTCCTTTAGTAGTTAGGAGGGTTTTGTGTTCCTCCTTAGTTTATGAAAACCCCCAAACCAAAAAATGCCAACCCACCAAAAAAACCCACCTGTTTTAAATCTAGCTAAGAATAATTTTTGAATTACAGGAACTTTTGCATTACAGGATACCAACATTAATAGCTGGTAAACAGCATGCATTTCAAGAAAGATCCAAAGGAATTAAAGATGAAACCAAAATGTCTTCACAATTACACCCAACCTGTAGCTGTGCCTGGGATTGCCCTGACGCAGGTGTAGGACCTTGCACTTCCCTTTGCTGAACTTCATGAGGTTTGTGTTGGCCCACCTCTCAAGAATGTCAAAGTCCCTCTGAATGACATCCCTTCCTTCCAGCATCTTGACTGTACCACATAGCTGGGTGTCATCAGCAAACTTGCTGGAAGCACTTACCAAGGGAGAAGACAGCTTCTATCATCGTGCTAAAATTCTATATAATAAGTGATCTACATTCAAGGCTTCTGCCAGTTCCAATCAAAAGTTATCTGCCTTGCTGCATGCCGATTTATGACCATTTAACACTATAGGAAGTGAAATCAGAGAACAGTAATGATCCACTATAGTTTTAAAATCTCCAAATCAAAAGATCAAGAGAGGAAGTAAAAGCTCCAAGCCTACATGCAGAGTGTGACAGAGGCTCTGTTGTATTACTGCCTGACAGGGCTAATGAAGTAGTCTTCTATAGGAACTCATACTTGCAGATAAACACTACAGGAAAAAAACTGACAAAAGAGCTTTTGAGTAGTGACTGCATAAGCATTTAGCATATTGCAATTATGAATAATGACCATTTATATTTTGTATTGAGATTTCACTAAGTTCATGTAGGTCTTCAGCTGAACTGAATCAGACACACTGTAATAGAATTAATACTTCCTGTAAAACATTTTTGACTAAATGACAAGCTACAGAAATAGTCCAAGACAGTTCTTGTTTTTGACATTCATATCTGACCCTTATTTTACTTTGCAATTTTTTCTTTTATTTATTGAGATGCTTCCACCCTTTCACAATTCAAAGCATTTAAAGGTTCCTTTAATGAAAGCTTCAGTGTTGCTATAAAATTTGAAGTTTTATAAAGAAATTCAAGGTACTGCTTGAGAAAATTACTATTGGGAGAAAATATTTCATATTTATATGTCTTTTTTCAATGTACTCTAAATTGCATTATTTTTATGCAAAAGAAAGTCAGACAGCAAAGTTCTTCTGCAACAAAATGAAAGGGAAATAAGGCTATTTTTAATGCTTTCCTTCTTTACGAAGAGACTAAATGCTTTTCTGCATAACTGTAATTACTGAAAGCTGCTGTATAAAACATTAGCTTTTTATTCATTTGGCACTTTGGATGTGTAGATAATTAGTTTGCAGAATGCGCTAAAAGTGCTAAACCACTGTACACTATTCACAAAGCATATACTGTAGCTTGAATTGGTAGCAAACGTTGGAAAAACAACATTTTCAACCAAAGCTGTATTTGCAGTTTGTCCCTTCTAACTACAGTTGCTACTTAGCTTTGAAATTTTTTTTCCCTGAAAGACTGTCATAGTCCTTCTAAAATTGGCATAAGAATTCAGCCACATGTCAGATTTTCTCAAATAATGTGTTCCAAGCTGAAGTCTGCAGGTATTTCAACTCTTAAATTGCCTTTTAATTTACCTAACTAAGTGAAACGTTTTACTATGTTCCTAGACAAACATCAGGTAACCAGTTTATACCACAAAACGCAAGCAAGGCTTCATAGATACAATCTAAAAAGCAATGCTACAACAACATAAGGAGATGTGAACTAAGCAAAATACAAACGCACTTGGAAAGAGTATGTATCAGATACACTATGACTCAAATGTTGTCTAGTCCCTACATTTTATTTTGGTTTCTTGTGACTTCTATTTATATCATTCAGTTTGAACTGACAAACTCTACACATCAGTCTAATCTCAGTTTTATAGTTGCAGGCTTCTTCTCTATAATGGTCCATGACAACTGTTTTATCTCCATGAATTTGTCTAAGCTTTATCCACAAACAACCTTTTTGCATCTGTGGTTTGCAGCAAGAATTTCCACAGCTTACTGCATAACAAAGAAGCATTCTCTCTTGTTTTGAGTCTGTTCAACGAGCTTTGAACCTGTGTTCAACTCATTGTTGCCACCTACTTCATCTACCAGAGCTGGCAAATACTCTATGGCTGCAGTCATGGCATACTTCACAGATTTCTAGCAGAGCTTCTCCTTCAGGGCTTTGTTTTCCAGGCTAAAGACTATTACTGTAAATAATTGCATCTTTTATGAATGCTGTTTCACCATCTGGTCCTGGAAATTCATTTTATTGCTAATTTTGTCAACTTGGTCACTCTTATTTGAGATTTTTTTATTGGACGCTCTTATTCGAGGTTTTTTTTTTTTTTTATAACTCCCCATAAAGAAGAAGGGGGAGTCAGAAAATACAAAAACTTTTCAAATGCACCTCAATATAGTTTCAAGAAGCTGTTACCTTAACTATTGTAGTGAAGATTGTGATACATCTTAAGCCACTGGCAGCCATCTTTGTAAACATTCGTTTCACTTTAAGAAGTCACACGAAGATGAACATACACAAAAACTTGACCAAATTTAAAACATGCTATGTGTATGAAATTACTCATGTGTTGCCAGGTTGAGGACACAAATTAAGAACAGGTTTATTACATTTCCATCCCTTTTTTAAGGCTCCCTTAATCACAAAAAAAAAAAAAAAAAAAAAAAAAAAAAATCAGCATCCCAACACAGATGGGCACACCAATTACTCCTCTCTTGCAGGACTGTAGAAGTATAATTATACAGGTAAGGAAGAACACTGCAGTAAAACTGTTGGAGACCTCAGAGGTTAGATAGCAAAAGTTACAAACACTTATCTTTAAAGCTTCTTAAACAATGCTATTTTCTTAGAACTGTCTTTGAAACAGAGTTTTATGTATCATAACTCTCCTTTATTTATGTTTATCAGCCATTAACCTCCTTACTTTTAAATTACATGCCATAGGTAATTCACTTATCACTTAATTATACTAACAAAATTTATCCCCTGTAGGCGTAGAATCATAGAATAGTTAGGGTTGGAAAGGACCTTAAGATCATCTAGTTCCAGCCCCCCTGCCATGGGCAGGGACAACCCACACTAAACCATGCCATCCAAGGCCTCATCCAACCTGGCCTTGAACACCGCCAAGGACGGAGCACTCACAACCTCCCTGGGCAACCCATTCCAGTGCCCCACCACCCTCTCAGTAAAGAATTTCTTCCTTAGATCCAATCTAAACTTCCCCTGCTTAAGTTTGAACCCGTTACCCCTTGTCCTATCACTACAGTCCCTGATGAATAGTCCATCCCCAGCATCCTTGTAGGCCCCCTTCAGATACTGGAAGGTTGCTATGAGGTCTTCATGCAGCCTTCTCTTCTCCAGGCTGAACAGCCCCAGCTTTCTCAGCCTGTCTCCATACGGGAGGTGCTCCAGTCCCCTGATCATCCTCGTGGCCCTCCTCTGGACTTGTTCCAACAGTTCCATGTCCTTTTTATGTTGAGGACACCAGAACTGCACACAATACATAGAAACAAGGAAGCCTGGGAAACTGTTCTATGCACTCTGAGCAGACTAGCTGTCTTCTCTCAACTGTTTAAGCTTTTTTTCATTATATGGCAAATATGATGTTATACAAGTTCATTAACTTATAGTTACTGAAGTTATTTGTTTAAAAAAGTATATTAATTTTATCTTTAATGTAAGAGAATTTGCCTACTGGTAAAGTCTCTCACTCAGAGCCAGGTAATGCATTTGCACAATTCTGCACTGGGGGATGCTTAACTCCACATTTTGGAGATAAAAGACTGAAGTGCAGCATTTCCCATTAAGAACGCTATGGGACAATTTACTCAAATAGCATCCCAGGTCCTTTACCATGGCATGGATCAACAATATCAGGATTCTGATAGGTAAAATATTTGTTGCTGTGAAGTAACCATTTCATTTTCCTTTGAAGTAGTAATCTACGTAGATTTTTTTTTTTTGTTTATATATATTTTTTTTTTCTCAAAAGAAACATACAGAAGAATCACTGATGAGCGGCAAATGTAAAAAGCTGGCCAAACACTTCTGAACAGATCCAACTGCATAATATCTTGTTAAGACCACATTCAAAACATGAATTTTCACACAACAGCTGTAGGTGACTGAAATAGCAAATGAGTAGGTAGCTCTCATTTCATGCATCAGGAATGTAAACAGTGAAGGATAATCAGGAATGATTTGTGGTTTGGTTGTTGCTTTTTGGGGGGCAGTGGTGCTGTTGGGGCTGGTTTGGGTTTGGGGTTTTTTGTTGTTGTTTTTGTTTGATTGTTTCACTGGGGAATGATTTCTGCAGAAGTAAACCTTGCTCCTTCTCTATTCAGGCATAGAACTCATGTGACAGGACTTGAAGCGTACAGCCCATAAACAAGTAATATTTTACAAGGAAAGAGTAACATAGATGTTTCATTCATGCACTCCTTGAAAACCTGATTAAATCAACATTCCTGAGTCAAAAGGCCACCCCTGTTGCCATTAAAATTTGAAAGAAAGGAAGAGAATTTTGCATGGGTTTGAGTGCTGGTTTTTGTTTATTTTTTATTTTTTTATTTTTTTAATTTTACTATAACTTGGTAAAAGGGCTTAGAAGTTCAAGAATCCTGGAATATGTATATCCTAACAGGTTTATACAAAAATGTCTCCAATAGTCACTTAAGAAAGCCTAAGTCACTTGCAATGCTTTTCCCAGGAGACAAGATCCTTAGTTTCAAAAGGGTATTCGCAACTGTTCTTTGGAACTTTTTTGAAATGCTGTAACTAAAGGAGAATGACGTGTGAGTGACAACCATTTTATTACAATCCTGAAAAATTTTATCTAGAGATTAGGAAGTTGCTCATTTCTGATGACTACTTCTAAATCAATCAGTTCCCGAACCTTTCAAAAGAAGGAGATATTTATGAATGTTCTCATACACCGGTGAAATGCAAATCATAAATGTAGTTCATGAAAATGGTAAAAATGAATTGTTTGTCATTGTTCAAGGAGTATAAAGCCTCCAGATCTAGTCTAGCAATGACCATGGATCTTTCAGTGAACTGAATATCCATGTGAAACAGACATAAAATTAATGAAATCTTCTGATACCAAGTAATGACAAGGAATAATTTTGCTGAAGGTCTTCATGTCACTTTTAAGGTTCAGGCTTTCAAAAGCATTTCTAACATTTCAAAAGCATTTCTAACATTTCAAAAGCATTTCTAACATTTCAAAAGCATTTCTAACATTTCAAAAGCATTTCTAACATTCTAAGTAGTAAATTATGTAAACAAGTACAGACTGCATGGGAAATTAAGTTCTGCCGGTAAGACCAATATGATGATGGCTCCATGAAAAAAAAAAAAAAAAAAGAAGAAAAAGTTTGAATGGGCAGCACCAGAAACTGACAGGTAATTCTACCAAGACTAAGGAAGACAACTTCATCTGTGTCTGAGAAAGTATAAGTACTAATCAGAAGACTTTATGAGGAAGAAGCTGAAGATAAACAATTGATCCAAAACTTTTCTTTGTCTTTAACACTAAAGATGCCAAAGTTTTATGACACTGCACAAGTATAACAGGAGAAAACAATCTGCCCCCTTTTCCACAGATTTCTGCTTATGATAGAAACTATCTGCAAATTTATCCAATACAAATCCTCAGGCTTCTAAAAAAAGTAAATTTCAACTACTACAGGAACCAACTGTTTTAAGTCAGAACACAAAAGTCCTCTTTTCACTCCCAATCTTTCCCTCACAACCCCAATATCCTCAAATAAGCTGATGTGAAAAATGCTTTTTTACATCAGTGAATAATCCTCCTCAATCTTAAATAAATTATCTTAGCTTTAATAATGCCTTCTTATAGGAATCTTATTGCTGAGTAAGGAAGAAACCTAGAATTCCATGCATTTTCATTGAACAGGTAACCTGTTCAGTCATTTCTCTCCTGAGGACATTTTTCCGCCAAAGAGACAGACTACTCCTGATAAAAATATAAATCAGTCTGTGAAAAGCTCTTTCACATTTAGAGGCAAAACTGTGAAAATACCAGCAACATGCTCATAAAGTCTGCTAGAAAAGATCAGTATAAGTTTGCAAACTCAGCTCCAGGACTAAGCAACAAGCCGTAGGTTTTTGAGGTAATCAAGTTAGAAACTTTAAGATATTCTATACATAAAAACCAGGCTGCTGTGGGGAGGAAAAAAAAAAAAAAAAATAAAAGAGGGGAAAAAAAATTCTTCCTTTGGTTATCTCTTTGTGGAAAATTACTAAAGGATGATATTCGCCCAGTACTAAATCCCTGAATGGAACCTCAATTGGGCCAATGATGTTATCCTTGTGCTCTTGCTTTTACATTTCCTCTTCTATAGCACAGCAGAGGTACAGGTAACTAAATAGAAGTAATCTATTTTTACCACTGAAGGAAAAGACAGCTTCAAAAAACACTCAGAAGAAAGAATGGTTTAGACTACAGGAGGAGATAAGTTACCAGTTGCTGATGACAAGCCTTGCTGCTATTAAACTGAATTAGTCTCAAGAGGAGGCTTCATGAAACCAAGAGAAACAGAACTCAGAAAAAAGGCACTAAGAGTTTCAAAAGACTTATTCCCCCATCAGATAAACACAAACCCAAAAACCCCTCTAGGAGAACATGCAAAAATTTTCTTTTTTCCTCCTGCACTTAGAGCTAAAGAAAGAATAGAACAGCAGAATAGTCACAGCATTCAAAAGGTACTGCTTTAAAAGACCAGAATAATGGCAAAGGCAAGACTTTCTTTATACCTTCTGCTGTTTTGATCTGGGAGAAAGATGAAGGCTTTGATATTTAGAGAAGGACCAACAGCTGAGACCTGAGCACTAGCTCAGTAACAATCAGCTATTGAGAAATACTGCAGCACCAAACTGTCAGCCGTTTTCTTCAATAGGACCAACATATATGTATGCCCTGAACCTTCCTTTCTTTATCTATTCCCTAAACTAGAGCAGCAGTTTCCATTTGGCACTTCAACTTATGCATTTATATGTATATAAAATATTTGTATGTATATGGTATATCTCAAATCCAACTGCCTTGTCACATTTCATAGGAATAAGCTGTAGGAATCGTAACTACTTAGTTTAAAAAACAACAAGAACAAAAAAACAAACAACAAAAAACCCTAAAACTCAGTAATACATTTTAGCTTGTCTCTATTAGCACTAGTTATGTAACTTTTTCATATTTTCAAGGTTGCTGAGATACTTGGACTTATTTTTTTAATATAAATCAACTATAACCCACTGAGAACTGCAAGTTGAAAGCTATCGCATTCTTAGAAAAGAGACAAGTCATGTTCAGCCTTTTCTGGTTCTGATTCTTTCCCAGGTCAGCATACTCCACTCCTGCCATGATAGCAAAAAGATCAAGTTCTAGATGAGAAAACAGACTTGTGACACTCACTTTTCTCTCATTTTCTCTCCTGTATTTTCCCCTTCTCTTTGAGGTAGTATTCAGTTCTGTATTACTTTCCAATTCTTTTATTTCTGAAAGGTTTTAATCCTGCTGCATACAGAGATTTCTGAACTACTGCATTTTATCACCTCTATATAATGGAAGAAGTCACTAAGCAGAAGCATTATCCAGTCTGCTTCAGATATTAGGGGAAAAAAAAAAAAAAAAAAGCAGACTGAAAATTCACTGATTTCTGTTACAGAGGTTCACCAGAACAAGCAAAGTTGAATAGCCACATTATTAAAAGATTATAAATGCAAGTTCACACATTGCAGACATCAGTCCTTCATCTCACTGAAAGCTCATATCTTAGAAATGTAGGGTTCTACATCAATTGAATCTCTGTGTCAGACTCAATGGCAGTTTTGTGATACAGATAAATAGCTATTTGAAACTGGTGAGACAACCACTGTTTTTAACCTGAGGCAAACTTGTGTTGTAGTGACAGAAACAAGGCTACTAATGAACTCACCAATATTTAACTATTCCTGTTGGGCCTCTAATCGGTCAAATTTCAAAAGTCTATCACTATATTTCCCAGGACAAGAAAATAGGAACCATTTTCATTAGGAAAAGGTTAACGCTCTTCCTATTTAGAGGAGAGGACCGGAACTCAGCTTATACTGAAGATGAATTGTTTGACAAGAACAGTACATAGTCAAGTAGGCAAAATTCAAAAGCAGCCTCAAATCTGTATTTTTGAAACTCAGTCTCTTGATGTCTTTCCAGAACAGAAAAATTCACATTCTATACTGCTCTCTACAGTAGCATATGGGTAAAACATTACAAAATGAGAGGCTAGTCTTTATACTTGAGGTGTTTCTAACTAAATTCTAGCTCAAGATTCTAGGAGAGCAAAAAAGTGGTCAATACTTGCTCTAGCAAATACAGACACACTTTCCAGCTTAGAGAAGTACAAAGTGATATCTTTACATCAATGCAGGCAAGTGACAGCATCAGCCATCAGAAAACTTTTACTGAACACAGCCACATCACATACCTGTGTTTGCAATAGGAATAAAAGTGAAAATGATAATAAGTGTGCTGTATGGAAATTCAGCTTTTCTTTGGAGTTACAATATGGATCATAACTCTAAAGTTTGTTTCCTGTTTCCCTCTCTCTCTTTGCAGCAGCCAGTCGTTAACGGTGCAGTTACCAGGGCACAATGGTAATAGAACTCTGTGCAGAGATAGCAAAGTTAGAGGAAAAAAATGAATACAGATACATAGGAGATTCTCTATAGTTCAATGCTGTCCTAGAAACCACCAGTACCTGCTTGGCTGCCTTTTCTTCCCTTGCACTGTGACTATGTTTACACCAGGAAGAGGAAGACGTAATAGAACTACAAGCCAAACACATTACTGTACCAGTTACTTGGAAGAAAAATAACTATTTGAGCCAAAACCAGGACCCCTATTAAATGCTGCTTCAACCACTTAGCAACACAGTCCATTCAAGGACTCTTGAGACCTTCAGAAACAGCAATCCTTCCTCCAACCCCACAGGTTAGCAGCTCTAAAGAAGTCATCAGTTGGTGACTCAGTCACACTTCACTGTTGGCACAAAAAGCCCCTTTCACAGCTACTTCCTTCTTGACGTTTTTCTCTCTAAAAAGTTTGTTCTACACCTGACACTGAAGCTGACAAGTCCCTGAAGGGCTTTTACCTTCCTACTCTCAACAGTAACTGAAGTTAGTGTTATTTTTCCCACTTTACAAATGGAGAGCAAGTCAGAAAACAAGTCACAAGTCTTTCACCACATGAAATCAATTACTTTTCAGTCCTGCACATTGTCATTTGGATGAAGCTTTAGCTCTCTTGCTATTTGAAATTCCAACTAAAACCTGAAATTTATAATAGTGTTGTTTCAGACACCAGGACAGTAATTCAATTTGCTCCCATGTCTATTACCCTTGTGTGCCTCTGAGTGTCAGCTAAGTTTAGTAACTAATTAGACTGGAGTCACTATTCCATTAGAGGTCTGGATCAGTAATTCACCAAGCAGGAAACAAAACATCTCTTGTTGAAATAACAGTCGCTTTTATTTGAGGAATTTTTTACTTTTTTTTTTTCTTTTAAGAGTTTAAAGAGGAAGAAGTCATCCAGTAGCTATACAAACCTCACTGTGTGCTTCCATTTTAGAAGCCACAAAGTAAGTCATGCTCAAATCAACTGAAACCTCTGGCTGACATAAGTATTTTAAATCAGCTGAGCTTTGACACTAGGGCAATAGTCTATCAAAGATCTTCCTGAACATAATTAGTTGTTCCATAGCTTATTTTTTTTCTTTATTTTGAAATGGAACAGTTTCAATACAAACACTACTTTTCATTGCTCTCAACAAAGCAGCTAAACAGCTGCAAAAACACTCCTTCAACAAAGAACAACTGAGTAAGCTAATTGCCAAGGAAGAAGGAAGCTGTAACAGAAAAGATTTGATGTCACTGTAAAAAGGGCAGCTTATTGATATAGTATAAAAAATCTTATAATACCAAGAAAACACAAGGGCCCAGGGTTTCCTCAGATAGATGTATATAAACTAATGCTATTCTGCTATTGCAGAAGATGTTACAACTAGGGGCGGGGGATAGACAAAAGTATCAATACCTTTGAAAAAGAGAAGTTTTGCTATCAAGAAGGAAACAGTTACCTTGGAAAGATTACAGTATTATAAAACTGTCGTTAGAAATACATAAGGATTAACCCACTGCAGGTGTTAGAAACTGCAAAGCAAAAGCAAGATGAGGTCAGTGTGGAATACGTGGCAGAATTTGATCTGGTACCAAAGTACTTTAGTACTTTTTGAATTTTATAATTATGATACTGCTGAAAGAGAAGACTTCAATAATAAACCTGTACACAGATGAGTTTTACCAAAGAGGGATACAATGACCTTGTACATCAGACAGAACTAAAATTTCAGGTCACTTAGCATTCCCACAGTCTTCCCAAACTTCCATTTCACCTTGTTCCATCCTCTTGGTCTTCTAACCTCTTTCAGTGTATTTATTTGCTACCTGCATAAGAGTTCAACAACTACTAGAGCAGGAAGACAGGGTTAGGAGGAAAAGCAATTTTGCCAGAGAAGTAAATAATCTCACAAGTCTGTACGTGTATGTGTCAGAGTCTTTGAGGCTTGTTAAGGGGCAAGGGATGGAGAAAACTTTTATGTAAAATCTTACACATGTATGTAAAAAAGTTGTATGTCCAGCTTCAGACATACAACATAAAGAAAACAAAAATAGTCACCTTTGGGTTACTTTGGGATTTGCTTTCCTAACCAAACCTGAATATAAAAACTACTGCAGCTGCCAAGTTCAATTGCAAAACTGGTCACCTCCCAACCACCCCTCATCCACATTGGCTCCCTGTCCCCAAAGACTACCAAAAAAACCAGCCTGGGTGTAGGGCGAGAGTGAGCACAAAAATCATTAGAGTTCTGTTGGCCTATCTACATTGATAAAGCATAGCAGAATGAAGAAATTTTGCATCCATAACCTTCAAACACTGTACTACTTCCTACTCTGCAATACTACCCTTCCTGCTTTAGCATTCTCATCTTAGTTGTAGTACTACATACTTCCAAGGTTCACTTATACTTCCCCCCTCCCCCACCAATGAAACAGAGAACAATAAACATGACTATGAAGGCTGTAACTACAAAAAGTAAAAGGTATTTGTGTTGAACTAAAGAGAAACAGAATATTTTTTATACCTTGAATTGAACAAGTTTGAATTCTCTAAGAATACATGTCAGAAAAAATACTGTATGAAAAAAAAAGGATATTAAGCAAGCAAGCACTCCTGCAGCATGCAATGAGATAGTTGACTTGGGAGGCTAATGAATTAGTATAAACAATTTAGATCTAATTTAATTTAACAATGTAGAGCATTTGTGCATTGCAAAGCAACAGACAGTAATTTGTTTCTTCATTAAATCAAAGATAAAATTGCTGATTATCCTTCCATGAATTATTTTATTGAAGACGATGACAAACAAATTTTATATTTAGTCATAAAAGTTCATGGCTAGTCTCCAAACAACCAAATGTAACCAGTGAGGGATACCAGTGAACATAGTAGAGGCCAGCTGTAGTTTAAGACAACACATTCAGCCAAACCAGATTCTCACATTGTAACAGTTAGTGAACATGTGTTTATACTGAACATTAATATAGCATTTTACATTTACTTTTTATTTCCACAAAGCATATCTAAACATCACAATTTACTGTTTGCAATCTTTAAATGTGTTAACATGATACATTTGGAATGCTGAGCATTTGGTACTAAAATTATAAAAACCCCCTCTATTTTACAGATAAATTTTTGAACTTGCCTCAAAAGTGTTACCAGTGATATCAAATTCTGGTGGAACAAAGGCACCCTCTGGATCATCTTTGAAAGCAAAAGGAAACATGTCAGATTAGAAATTAATAGCCTTGTTTGTTTAAAAAATAAGCAAATTTGATGATACAAATTTAATTATGTTCTAAGACCTGACAAAAAAGAAACTATGCATATAGCAGTATTTTGCTTCACTCACATGATATACAAATAACTTATTATCCATGATTCTAGTACTATAAGTAAAGTGTTATTTTCAAACTTCCTGTAACAAAATACCACTTTTCCTACTAAGAAACAAAACACCCTAAAAGAAATACATTTACCACAGCTAACCATGTCTTGCCTTCAGACATTTATGTTTAGATCAAGTTATCACCTAAGCTAGTGCAGCTCAGCTGTGGCTTGCAGACTTTATTTGATTAATGCGACATTTCCATTCACTGTTTTCCACTGCAGACTTGGGTGATAAGGGTTAAAGCACAAAACCAACCTGAACAGCTAATTGCTTCTTCATCTACCAACTAGCTTAGAACCTTGACCCTTCTGCTTAGTTTATTTTAATTATGAGAAGAGTTGAGGAAACACATTCCCCACCTGTGCGCTGTTAGCAGGGAACTGAGCTACTGCAGTAACTGCTCCTGAATAAAGAGGTGCAAGAAAAAAAGGAACATCTTAAGAGAAACCAATGCTGCTGCAGCATCTAACCAGACATATATTGTCACACTGCACTGAAGTCACATGAATGCATTAAACAACATCAGGGATTAAAAAAAAAAGTGCCAGACTAAACTCCTATTTTTCACTTACATATTCAGCTCACCTAGTCTACCCTTCTGTGAAGCCAATGGATGATTGAGATAACTTACAAGCAAAGACTACAAGTTTCCCATCTCAAAAGAGAACGAAAAAAAAAAGGTATGCTCACAGGTGTAGTATACTTTTCATAGCTTTAGGTCCAATAAAGCTTTTGTGCCTGTATTTTAGAAGTGAAATGCAAAGCTCTTTTACTGTGAGGATACTAAACTCACTTGGTAAGTTTTGTGGGTTTTTTTTTTTGTTTTTGTTTTTTTTTTTTTTTTTACTGTCCTGGGTTCAGCAGCAGCAGTCATTTTTTCTTCTTAGTAGCTGCTGCAGCACTGTGTTTTTGACTATCGGCCTGGGAACAGAGCTGATAACACAGATGTTTAGACTGACCAAGGACTTTGAGGGTCTCATGCTCTGCCAGGGAGGAGGAGAAGCTGGGAGGAAGCAGGGACAGGACACCTGACCCAAACTAGCCAAAGAGGTATTCCATACCACAGCACGTCATGCCCAGGATGTAGAACTGAGAGTTCCCGGAAGGGCTAGAGCACTGCGGGGTGGGGGTGAGGTACCGGTTGGTGAGCAGTTGTATTCTCTTCCTTGTTATTTCCTTTACCATTATTACTATTAGTGGTAGCAGTAGTGATTTGTGTTATACCTTAGTTATTAAACTGTTCTTATCTCAACCCGTGGGAGTTGCATTCTTTCGATTCTCCTCCCCGTCCCTCCAGAAGCGGAGGGAAGAAAGGTGGGGGGGGAAGTGGACTTCGTGGTTCTGATTTACGGCCTGGGCTTAAACCACGACATTTACATATTCATACATTGCAGCTACCTGGCATGGTTGACTATCCATGACATCCACATGCCACTAACTGATTTAGTTTCTTGCTATGCTCCTGAACGTACTTTCTCACTGAAAAAGAGAGCACCCCTCATTTTTTTTCTGATATTTGGGGAGGCAGGAGGGTAAGAGAACTAATGGACAGAAGATGTTTCGTCCTCTCTTCTCCCCTCCAGACTATTGCTCCTTCTTTTCATCTCCCCATTACCTTTTCCCTTTCTTTCCATAGAATACTTTAAAGATTGTACAAGCATACAGTTTTTTGTCACTAGTAAAGCTTGCTGTAATCTTTTAATATCACGTTTACAATGGAAATTTTTCTGATCTGAAGAGACAAGATATCACAGCCCTTGGCAGTATATCCTATTGAATGTTTGTCACTGTAGCACCACAGAACCTGCAGGAAGCAGAACATGCTGCTAAAGGGAGGTGACAGGCTGTTAATTTTCTCTCACTGGCAAGCAAATCCAGAGGTTATAATTTTCTTCAGGAAGAATAAATCCATAGATAACTATAGGGAAGCAAAAAGGCCAACCTCCCAAGTACCTATCTAGCAAACTTTATTTTAACCAAATAGGAATAAGATTTGCAAGAAAGTGGAAGAAAAAGATTCAAAGACACAGTGGAGCATGCATGTGGAAAACAGAATATATACATAACTTCTTGCAGTCCTAGGGAAAACACAACTTTCCTTAAAGAGAACTAATGAAAATTCCCTCTCTCAGAAACGAGCATGACTTCAGGGAACTAAATCTTTGTCCATTTGCTTTGCACAGGAATTTGTTATCCCACATTTTAAGCACCTGAATACAGCAAATACACGGATCAATTGTTTGCCAGCTACTCAATTAGACTAAAACATTTAAGAAGAAATTGATTTTTTTCTTTCCTAGTAGCAATTTTTCATCCACCAGATTTCTTCTCTTCACCGAGTCTTTCATATACCCTTATGAATACAAAGTTGTTTTTAATTTTTTAACTTCAAGTTATGACAAGCTCATGAAAATAACGGAAATTGATTCCACATTACCCTATTAACACAGAACTAAAAGTTGACTCACATATTAGGGAAATTTAAGCACAAAACAAATATAACAACAATTATAGAGATATATTTTCTTCTTTATTAATTATATTTTATAATGTTACATGCTTATTTGATATACTATCTTTAATTCTAAAGAAGGCAGCAAACATCCATTTGTTGCAAAGTTAGTTTACCCCATTTTTTCTAACTACTGTCATGTAAATTTCAACTGAAAGAATAAACACTTATTCTGACATAGATTTAAAAGTAAATTAGGTTAAAGAAAACATAATAACCTGAGCAGTGTGTATACAGACCAGAACAGTTCTTCTAGTTACAACCTGACAAATATTTAACAAGGACTACAGAGCAAGAGCTGGGGTTTCTTGTTTTGTTTTGTAATATTCCTAACAAGCTCAAGACCCATCATTTTGAGATGGGTCATGTGAAAATGGAATAGTGACAATGACATGCTTTTATGTCTGTCCTGAAATCAGAAGTCATCTTTTTAAGTTAAGCATCCCCCCATTCATCTACTACAATATCTGAAGATTTCATATGCTACTACATACTGATTTTAGCATATTAAAATTCACGTCTCAGTCAGTCACCATACTTGCCGATTCTAAAAACCATGACTTAAAATAAATCCAAAATATGCTCATTCAAGAGGGCTTTTCCTTTCTAACAGTGAATATGCACCAGAATTGCCCCATTCTCTGTGGCCACAATCATCACGATAAACTGAATGTCAGATTTCTCTAGAAATAGCACATATCCATGAAATGAGAAGAAAGGGAAAAGCCCAATAATGTGCTTTACACAGGTAAAGTCTTGTGGACACAGATACACAAATACATACTACAGTGTTTAAAATGGATATAAATCACATTCTCCTGGATAAGTCTCAAAATCACCTGAATGAATCTTCTAAGAAAACCCATAAAAGCCTTTGATCACCAATCACAAAATTGAGCACGCAGTTTCATATGGACCTATACTCACCCATTCCTAAACAAGTTTTTGTTTTCTCTTTATTTTAGCTACAAGTCTTAAGAATAGAATATAATGCTTTCCTACAGTCTCTCACTATGAGTTTCCATAGTTCTAAAATAAAAGGCCTGTAAACACAAATACTTACCACTGAGCTGTTCCATGAAGCATACATTGCCATTGGTGTTAAAAGCCAAAGTATCAGGAGTGATGCACAGTGTCTGGAAGATTGCAGAATGGGCAATACTCTTCAGAGAATGGCAACACTCCAGGCAAATTGCCCAGATATCTTGCTCAGTAAGACAGCTATCCCGCAGCGACAAAATATCAGCAAGGGACACATTCTCCTGCCAAGATATGAATTAATAAATTACCCTGGATTTCATGGCACTACTTTGTGTATCATAGATTACATTTGACACAATTGGCTCAGAGTAATCTTTCCAGCAAGTTCTCAAACTTTCTAGGACTAACACCCCAAGAAACACCAAGTGCATGACTTTGTTCTTAACACAAGGAGTCTCTCAAGAAGCAGTTAACCTGAATAAAGGTATTGCAGTATGTTAAAATTCTTAAAAAGAAAAAAAAACAAAAAAACAAAAAAACCAAAAAAAACCCACACACACAAAAAAACCCAAAACAAACAAACAAAAAAACCCAAAAAAACCAAAAACAAAAACAAAAAATAAAACTTACTATGGGAGCTATGTGAGTTACATAAACACTGCATCAAAGTTAGGAAAACAGACCATTGGGAGGTAAAAGCAGAGAGACTAAGTTAAAACATTTTGTTTAACCCATGTCTCCCTAAAGTTCTCCCAGAAGGCTTCAGATAAACTACTCAAAAATTCTCTTCACTGCAGTTTTCCCTACCATCTGTGATCTGGGAAGGAGTACCCTTTAAATTAGCCTGCCTCAAGAATGATGCTGTTGTGAAGTTTAGTTATATAGACTACTTAATAAACACTCAAAAGCCAAGCAAGTCATAGGAAAAGTGTTCTTACACTTTGATTGAAAACCAAACACTTTGGTTGTTCTAGGCCTCCCCATTATACCCAGAGCTCTCAGTGGTCAAAATAGCTCATAGACTTCATTTCTAAGTTACTGTCTGTCCTGGGTTCAGCAGCAGCAGTCAGTTTTTCTCCTTCTTAGTAGCTGGTGCAGCGCTGTGGTTTTGACTTTCGGCCTGGGAAAAATATTGATAAAGCTGATGTTTTCAGTTACTGGTCAGAATGTTTATCCTGACCAAGGACTTTGTGAGTCTCATGCTGTGCCAGGGAGGAGGAGAAGCCGGGAGGAAGCAGGGACAGGACACCTGACCCAAACTAGCCAAAGAGGTATTCGATACCACAGCACGTCATGCCCAGGAGGTAGAACTGAGAGTGGCCCGGAGGGGCTACAACGCTGCGGGGTGGGGGTGAGGTACCGGTTGGTGAGCGGTTGTATTCTCTTGCCTTGTTATTTCCTTTATCATTATTATTATTGGTGGTAGCAGTAGTGTAGGTTTGTGTTATACCTTAGTTATTAAACTGTTCTTATCTCAACCCGTGGGAGTTGCATTCTTTCGATTCTCCTCCCCATCCCCCCAGGAGCAGAGGGAAGAAAGGTGGGGGAGGAAGTAGACTGCGTGGTTCTGATTTACGACCTGGGCTTAAACCACGACACTGTCCTAAATTATAAGCCAACTTTCTTTGACCTCGCTATGAGAATAAGGCTGAGAAGAGTCCATTTTCCAAAAAAAAAAAAAAAAAAAAAAAAAAAAAAAAAAAAAGTGGCTGCAAAGTGGCTTTCCTAGGTAAGATATTCAGAAACAATGCTTAGTTCAAAGCAGCAAGCCTCTTTATGTACAGTTTTTAGAATACAAAACTAATACATTACCCATAGCTACAGAGTAAAGCTTTCATGAACATAAAGGAATGACAAAACAACACAAACAAAACATCAATCCCACCTGTAAGGAAAAATACGCTAACAAAAATGGAAGTGTCTACAGAACTTACTTTACATCAAACTATATCACTATGAATTACACATAATATTTTCTTATTTACATGCAGTAATTAAGACTAAAATCTATGTTTCTGAATTATATTAATTATACCTTGAATTGAAGATGCAGCTCTATATTACTTAAAGTACGAGATAGTCAGCAAAACAGAGTGTGAGGTACCTTAGAGTTCAGAAAACCATGGTGGCTTAAACTTTTAATTCCTTGGAAAACAGAGTTTAAACTTTCTTTTCATACCTCAGTCCTGGTGAGCATAAATGATATTTGGATTACCATTTACAGAAAGGTTAACAGTTTGTTAACATGTTTTTTCAGAGAATCAAGTATTGCGCTCATAATAGCCTTCAAACACAGAACCACCTTTAGTTCCAAAATTTATTTTGCTTTTTAGTCTGAAGCAGAATGCTTAATAAATGAGGAAAAAATCCCAAACAAACCCAAACAAACAAAAACCAAGCAAACAAAACCACTCACAAACAAACAACCCCCCCCAAATCCCAACCTAAAAAAAGCAAAAAAATCCAGGTGGGAAATAAAGCACACTTAGTATTAATTGGGAAACTTAACTTCTATTATTAATATTCTAATTTTCATCAGCCTAGAGATGGATTAATTTACTAATGGCAGCATTACTACAGTGCTTTCTAGCACTCATCACGAACCCCGGGCTCATTGAGTTTAGTCCTACATAATGATGAACAGCAAAAGCCCTTAGAGTTCAGGTACACAAGACAAAAGATCTCATTTCTTTTGTGCTGTGCCTAGCACCATATGTGTAATGCTGCCATCATGTTTTGAGGGTGGATGAGGAGGTTTTGCATATCTTTATGGTGAACTTCTTCCAAGCATGAAGGGCAGCACAGTGATTCCTGTATCTGAAAACATTAACATATGAAAAGGAACTGGACCGCAAGCCATTAGATTTTGAAGCTGACCAAACTGGTAGGTAGGATGAGGATAGGCAGGATGATGATAGGCTTGGAAAGGAAACTACAAACTGCTAATTCTATGGCAAGAAAAAGTTTAAAAAAGAAAAAATAAATAGAAATTCTATGATCAAAGCAATGAACCTGTAATAATTTTTATTTTAAACTCTCATAGGATCAACCTTTAAAACTGCCTCAATATCAAATTCCAGTCACAATCAGGACTTGATAGAATTTACGACAAGCTTTGAGGCTGAGCTCTACAAGCGGATACTAATCATTAGTAGTGATATCTACAGTATAAACCTACAAAAAAATCTCTGTCTTGTGGTTATTTGGGGAGTAAACAAAAGATAATAATGAACTCATGTCAGATAAACTTCTTTTCCTTCCAGGTGATGGGACAGTTAGGCAATACATAAAAAACCTAAACAAAACCAAAAAAACCCCAATCTCATAACAAAGGAAAAGGAAAGTGAAAAAGGGGGGAAAGAAGGAAAAAAAAATAAAAAAAAAAAAAAAGAAGAAGAAGAACGGCCTATGAATGAATGTTCAGTACCTTCAATCAGCAATAGATGGCTAGGTGAAGATTAAAAAACCAAAGCAAAACACCAGTACCACAACCATACCGCAAGCCTTCCTCTTTCCAGTGCTCCAGGATGTGATACCATGTATTTCTCCACAGAAACCATGTATTTCTCCACAGAAACCATGTATTTCTCTACAGATTACGCTGTCTTGACCCGAGTTACTAAAACTGATGTTGCCGCAAAGCAAGGCCTTTGTGAAAAATGAAGCATTGAAAACAGAGAGACATGCAGTGGACTAGTTTGCATCCCCAAAGCCATACAGAAACAAAGTTTTCACTGGGGGGGGGGGGAAGAAAAAGTCCTTTTAAGACTACAACACAGAAGTTTCTGGCAAGCTGAAGCTTCTGGCGAGGCATGACTTCTATACTTGGACCGCTGAAAGTTGGTCCACTTGAATTACAGGAAAACTCGAGTGTGTTATGTAACAGAGATGCTGATGCTTTTTCCCTCATCTCATTATCAGTAAGATACACTTGTAAAAGCAATTATTGTTTAATAACTACAAAAAGTGAACAGGTCAGACAATCATGCTTTAATTACTCACTTCAGTTCTCATTTTATTCTTATATTTTCTTCAGAAAATCTAAAACAGTGCAGTAGCATATAATTAGGCTGAGGAAGAGAGAGCAGGAAGAGAAAACTAATTGGCTACAGGTAACTTCTCAAAAAAATTAAAATTAAATATTAAGGAGTGTGAGACAAAGAAAGTCCTAGTAAAGAAAGACACCTTAAACACACCCACATCCTTTGCATTTCCTGCTCTTCAGCTCAGGCAGCTTCTTGCTTCACATATTGGCTTTTGTAAACCACATACATTACACCCCAACCTCATTCCTTATACAGGTCCAGTGACGAAAGTCACAGGCTCCACTAAATGACTAAGCATTCACAGTTTTCTGGCACCTAAGCCTTTTTGCCAATTCACACAAACTTCAAAACAATCTGTTCCAAAAATCATGGAAAATGTGTCAACCAAATGTTAACCATTCATTAAATTCCTCACATTTTAAGAAAAAACACTGAGTTGCCTGGGTAAGCCTACCAAGTATGCTTCAAAGCAGCCCTTTTAATTTCTCTAGCCACCAGGTGACGGATCATGCTCATTCTCTCAGCAAGAATATGGAAAATATTCATGTACCTGGAATAACCAAATAGAAAGGACTGCTGAGAATCCATAATCAAAGTATATATTTAGCAGGTGAGAAAAATAGGCTCAGGCCTTCCTCACACGGAAGAGTTGACCTTCAGTTTTCTCACACCCTGAAGAAACACTGCAAGAGACTTTTAATTTTAAAACTCACTTTTAAGTCCTGATTGAGTTTGGGTTCTTCACATAGCAAATGAGAAAGTCTGCAAGATCTCATTTGGGGAACAAGTGGCTCATATATCATTTACCAAATTTCCACTTAAAAAAACCAAGCCAAACAACCAACTTAAAACCAACAAAACATTCTGCCCAAACATTCAGCAGGGGGGCTAAGGAACACACTTCATGTGGAAAGATACAAAGATGAGCAAGAGCAATAAAAACCAAGTGCAAAACCACGCACAAAACCAGATAAATGCGATGACAGAACTGAGTTTAGCTACAGGTTATTTCAGGTTATTTGGCATAGCAACTGAACAAACAGCAACAGGGCAGGAGAAGATGAGTGTACAAAAAATCTGGTTTGTAGCTACAGGAAACACTTTTGCTTGTAATAAGAGATTTCCCTGTATCAGGTGTGACAAGGACGTTCAGTCCCCGACCGCAGCCTTAACCCACGGCTGCCACGAGAGTTACGAGACACCCCGCACTCGAGGACCATGTCTTTGCTGTTGTGTGGAGAAGGTGCATGGGGACTGACTAAGCCCGACTTGGTCGCCAGAATAACCAGGCAGGAGAACGTGAGGAACACACCGTGAACCCGAAGAGGACAGTTTTGCTGCCGCGGCCTGGCCGCTCCTGGCGGGCCGGGCGACCCCCAAGCTCCGGCCGGAGCCGGGGCCCTCGCAGCTGATCCCACGGTGGGGGCAAGAGGAACGAGGCGCCAGCTAGAGTAGTGGGGTGCCGGCTACCCCTGAGGCTGCCTCATCACAGGTGAGTGCAAGGGCGGCGGCGGCTCCGTCCCTGCACCTGCCTCACTCACCTCGTCCTCCAGCAGCGTCGGTAGAGGCTCGAAGTCATAGCAGTTCACCTCCTCCTCTTCATAAAACACGTCCTCTGCGGCGCCAACAGCCTCCATTGTGCACAGCGAGGGAGCAGGGGCTTCACCTCCGCAGCCTCTCTGCACGCCCGGAGCACAGCCCTCGGCCCCCGCCACGGCTCATCCCCACAACCGCCTGCAGGCTACCCCCTGCGGCGACCCCCACAGCACCGGGCCAGCGCTCCCTCTCTGATTTAACCCCTTCCCCTTCCGGCGGGGGCCTGCCGCGGGGAGGCCCTTGCCTCTCCCGGCGGCCGCAGCAGCCCGCTCAAGCCCTCGGCTGGGGCAGTGGTGCCATGGCAACGCGGCCCGCCGCCGCCTCGCCCTCCCGGCGCGGCCTCGCTGCAGCGGCGCCCGCCCTCCTGTAGCGGCGCCCGCCCCGAGAGTCACAGGGCGCGAATCCCGACGTGTGCCCCGAGCCCCTTCCTCCTCGTTGATGGATGAACTCCCGGCACGAAGGTGGTGGCGTGGTGGTGGCCCTGAGGGGCAGCCCTCCGCAGTGCCAGCTGCGGCCGCCGAGCGCCGAGGGAGCCAGCTGGGCTGCGCTCTCCGAGAGAACAGTGGCGGCGGGAGGGAGAGATGGCGGTCTAGTGTCCGGCGAGAGGCCGGGGAGGCGGCGTGGCCTGGCGACCGAGGTGCTATCTGTCGGTATGGCCAGGGAGCTGCTCCCGCCGGCGAGCGTTTTCCTTCCGTGGGGTTACCTGTCTGCCCGTGTGCCTCGGCCTCGTTTTATCATCCCGGCTCTCCAAATCACTGGATTTACTGCATATACCAGAGTTTACAATTAGGCAAGTGACCAAACCTCGGTGGCATGATCATGGCCATAACTCCTGAGGCAGGTCAAACGGTGACAAGCATGAAAATAGTCTGGAAATACCGATTTTCATTTTTTCCTAGCTCTTCTTTGCTATACACAGCGCTTAAGGTGCCTAAAACAACTTCATTAAGGCTCCTTTTGAAAATGAAGGCTCAAGATCAAGGATTCCTTCAGAAATACCACCTGCATAGGCACATGTTTTTAAGTAAACCCCATTGGAAACTGCAAATTGTGTTGGTAAACAGGTCGAAGCCATTCCCCTTTCTGCCTGGGAAAGGGGGTTGGCTTGGTGGGGAGGTAACTGCACACACTGCATACACCCCTGAGCAGGTGTCTCCTAATTGAACTTAAAGCCTGAGTGCAGGTACATGGAAATCTTACATCTCCGTTGTAACCAGCATGGCAGATAGAGAGAATAGACTGCTTTCTCCTGTAATTAAATTTCACAACTACATGTAGTTGGAAAATAATAGTGCCATTTTCATTATCCTGCTTTCCTATATGCCTATAATTCTGTGTCAAAATGGAGTATGTTAATGAATTAATATGTACACAGTGCATCAAGCAAAAACAAAGGGTTTATATTTTTTTTTTGTATATAGTGCCCTTTGGAAAAGATTAATTCGCTATTAAAATATATATTAACAAACACTGTGAAGCAAACGAAGATTAACTGCCTCATAGAAGTAATCTTGCAGCAGTCATAAGATTTCTCTCAATTAAACATTAATTGGATAAATTTTGCAGATACACCATGCTACTGAGGAAACACCTAAACCCAGGCAGATTGGAATCTTCCATGTACATGCTGTCTTTTTACTAACATTTTTGAACTAACTTGTGGTGAACAAAATGCATATATATTTAAAATTTGATATCTCAGGCTTTTAAATGTGGACAAATGTTAAAACATGGGAACAGTGAGTGCCTGATGCTTCTGAAAATAAAGCCCAACATGAGACTAAGAACAGTATTATTAGAAAATGTTTCTTAAAATGTATTTCACCAGCATATTTAGCAAAATGTTTTCCTCAGACAGTACAATGTACCCAAGAAGAACCTTGAATACCCAAGAAGAACCTTGAATACCCAAAAAGAACCAAGACTCTTGCAGGCTGGACTTACAACTGCATTGTAAAGAAAAAGAAAACAGAAAAATTTCTTTAATGTGTAAATTGGGTCTAAAAATCTATGCTCATCCATAAATAGATCTTAGACAAGAGCTCCATTGCAATTACTGCTTGAGCATTCAGAAACATTTCTGAAAAATTATAGTTTAAGTCAAGTCTCTGGATGCTGCATGGAAATTCACATGCTAGTTTTGAAAGGATAGGGTTTTTTGTTGAATAAGAGAGATTCCCTTGCTAGAAAGAATTAGTAATTGAATGATGAGGCATTTCCTTGTAAGAGTCATTATTTGGACCTTGAATCTAGGCTTGGGTAGATTTTGTCAGAGTAAGTGTATCCAAGTGATTCGAGATGCTTGAGACCTGTCTCCCGGTTGTTACAGTTAATTTACTTGCTGTGTTGAAGAACTATTTATATCAAATGGAATATGTACAAAATGGAAAACAAAATGACATAAATACAAGATTTCTCTGTAAATGAAAACTTGTAGCAGACTTAGCCTTATCATAAGTGCCTTGATAGGCAGGACAAAACAGCACTGGAACTGATACGGTCTGATAGATATATCCAGAATGGTTGCTATGTTAAGCCTTTGCTCTCATCAGTAATTCTGCTGTTTTGCTTTTCTCATTGGTCTCACAGATGAGACAACTGTCAGAAAAGGCATTTTAACTTGTTTGATACATTCATGTAGTGATTCTCAGACTAGAATATTCATTCTGATTAACATTTGCAATTAATCATGGCCCACGGGAGTAGTTGGAGGACATGCAACACTACGCAGTTCGACATTAGAAAAACCCCACATGCAGATGAAGCTGTCAGTTTGTCTGCAGTCATATTTTCCATTCTTTATTTTCCACAATATTGCTTAAGATATGTAAAGTTCTTAAAATGTCTTTATCTAGTATTGGTAGGCATTTTTTGAAAGACGTTTTGATGGATATGAATGCCTGTGGAATTTATTTTCTGAGTCTGAGGTTGGCTGAACATGCAAGTGAATTTCATATTAAAACCAGAAATATATAGAACAGCAATCACATTTTTAAAGGTGAGTGTTCTCAAGAGGCAGAATTAAAAATATTATTTTGCACTACTAATATTCTATAGCCCAAAAAGAAATAAGAAATGTTATCATAGATTAAAGAGATACACTGTAACTGAAATTGCTTTGGTGAAGGATATTTGAAACAGGTTTCACTATGGAGGTACTGGAGAGAGGTTTCATTTCTCTGTGATCAGATTTTAGAATCATAGAATCATGGAATAGTTAGGGTTGAAAAGTACCTTAAGAACATCTAGTTCCAACCCCTCTGCCATGGGCAGGGACACCTCACACTAAACCATGTCACCCAAGGCTCTGTCCATATATCCAATCTAAACTTCCCCTGTTTCAGTTTGAACCCGCTACCCCTTGTCCTGTCACTACAGTCCCTAATTAAGAGTCCATCCCCAGCAACGTTATAGGCCCCCTTCAGATACTGGAAGGTTGCTATGAGGTCTCCACGCAGCCTTCTCTTCTCCAGGCTGAACAGCCCCAACTTTCTCAGCCTATCTTCATGCAGGAGGTGCTCCAGTCCACTGATCATCCTCTTGGCCCTCCTCTGCACTTGTTTCAACAGCTCCATGTCCTTTTTATGTTGAGGACACCAGAACTGTGCACAGTACTCCCAAGTGAGGTCTCACGAGAGCAGAGTAGGGGGGCAGGATCACCTCCTTTGACCTGCTGGTCACGCTTCTTTTGATGCAGCCCAGGATAGGGTTGGCTTTCTGAGCTGCGAGCGCACACTGCCGGCTCATGCTCATTTTCTCATCGAGCAACGCTCCCAAGTCCTTCTCCGCAGGGCCGTTCTGAATCTCTTCTCTGCCCAAGCTGTAGCTGTGCCTGAGATTGCTCTGACCCAGGTGTAGGACCTTGCACTTGGCATGGTTAAACTTTATAAGGTTGGCATCAGCCCACCTCACAAGCGTGTCAAGGTTCCTCTGGATGGCATTCCTTCCCTCTGGCGTATCAACCGAACCACACAGCTTGGTGTCATCGGCAAACTTGCTGAGGGTGCACTCAATCCCACTGTCCATGTCACTAACAAAGATGTTGAACAAGACCGGTCTCAACACTGATCCCTGAGGGACACCACTCATTAGTGGTCTCCAGCTGGACATTGAGCCATTGACCACAATTGTTTGTGTGCGGCCATCCAGACAGTGTTTATCCACCAAGTTGTCCATCTGTCAAATTGATGTCTTTCCAGTTTAGAGACAAGGATGTCATGTGGGACAGTGTCGAGTGTATTGCACAAGAACAGGTAGATGACGTCAACTGCTCTGCCCGTCCATCAGTTCCGTAGCCCCATCATAGAAGGCCACCAAATTGGTCAGGCAGGATTTCCCCTTAGTGAAGCCATGCTGGCTGTCACCAAGCACCTCCTTGTTTTTCATGTGCCTTAGCATGCCTTCCAGGAGAATCTGCTCCAAGATTTTGCCAGGCACAGAGGTGAGACTGACTTGTCTGTAGTTCCTTGGGTCATCCATTTTCCCCTTCTTGAAAAGGGGGTTATATTTCCATTTTTCCAGTCGTTGGGAACTTCAGCTGACTGCCATGATTTTGGTTATGAACTGAGATCTCTTCAGCAACAATAACACTGGGAATCACAATTATTAGAGATTTTCACTTCTTAAGTGTAGATTAAAGATGAAAAACTACTGAGCAAAAGTGAACTTGAGGTATAGTGTAGATATTATACATGAGAAACACCTTGACCAAAAAGTCATTGAATCAACAAGGAGTCTGGTGTATGATCACAAACAAGGCAGAGGGACTGGATCTAATACATCTGATTTCAGTCTTCTCATAGCTACAGCACACTTCCCTTAAGCTCTATCTAATTTGTGACAAATGCAATAGAGCTAGGGCAGTTTGTAATTTCCACATAAGCAGTGTTTGCAGCAAAATAGCTGACTTGATTTCTGTCTCTATCAGCATCTGATAGCAGATGTCTAGAGAAGAGTGTAGGAACAAGGTGGTTATGTACTATATGCTTCCAGTGCAGTCTCACAACCTCCAAAGAGTCACAGTTCAGATATTCCCTAAGGCAGTGGTAGTGCCTACTGGTTTAAGAGACACTAGAATATTTTTCTTTAATGAATTTGTTCATTCACTTTTTGAGTCTGAATAGTTTTACTGTCCACCATATCCTACTGCAGAATTCCTCAGCTTACCTACATATTGCATAAAATAAATTCTTTGTTTCATTTGAGGCCTCTAGTTTCTTGTATTTAAAAAAGGTGTGGATAGATTCCCTACTTATCATCTTTCTATCAGTTGTGATGCTATAGAGTTGTCATATCTCCCATAGTTTTATCTTTCCAGGTGGAAAGGTCCTGGACTAGTTACACATCTGCAGAATAGAAATTACTTCGATCATGCTTTATTGCTTCACAGCACTAATTGTGCAATTACGTAATAAAAAATTGTGAAAAGGAGGTTGGAAAGAGAGGGGAAAGAAAGGGAGGAAGGAAGGATGGGAGGGAGGAAATTGTATAGGATACAACTGTTGTGACACTTTGTGCCACTGGAGATGTCTTTCATGTCCTTTTGTATTTTTTTCCTTTTCATTATAGCACTTTGGTTATTCTTTTTAATATATTATACAATTATAATTGACTGTTAAAGTTTTGGTGTGCCAGCCTTGAAGATGAAAGGTACACGTTTGTTACACTATAATTAGATTGTACATTCTCCTTTTAGGAGCTTTTGTTTAATGGTAGTTTGCCTGAAGGTTCTCATTTTAATTTAGTGTGTGTGAAACTGAGGAAACTGAAGGATTACAGTATAAAGAGTTGGGTTTTGTGTGTGTATGACATATGCTTTTCAATTGTTTGGTTTTTGTTAATCAGAGATCACTTTACTGCCATGGACTACCATACTTTCACAGTCTATGAAGCTACTGTTCTTCCTTCAGCAGATATATATATTTCAAGGTAGAGAAAAGCTTTCTGCCAGTTGCCAACTGCTGCTGCCTTTGTGGCAGCAGTGAGAAAGCATTGTAATAAAAAGTAAATTATGTGTTGCTGCTATTGAAAAACCTGAAAGAATTAAAAGGTAAAGATACTGCAATTTTTTAACCAGCCCCATTGCTGCTACTAATTGTATATGAGCACAAATCTGCTTGCCTGAAGTGGCAGGTTAGTATGTATTCCAGGTACTTCAGAATCTTGCAAAGGCAATATGGATGTGGTAGCTTTGCATTTCTGAAGAGGATCAGCAAATCATACGCATAGAATGCTGACTTTGTAGGCATCCTCTTTCCATGGTGTTGAGTGGTAGGGATGTAAATTTAAGAATCATCAAGCACAATCTTCAGTCATTATAGGCACCTGTCACATCATTCTTTTCACAGAAATATCAGACTCCACCTGTTCCTACATTTTAGGCTTCTTCTGATTTCCAGTCTCTACCTATGCACTTTATCCCGAATATTGTCTTTTATCTTTTAATTTCAGTTCCTATTTCTTTACAGATTACCGTATTATGCGTACATCTGTTCTGTTGCTTTTGACTTTGTTTGTCTATTCTAAACTGCACATTTTCTTAAACCTGTGTTCTAGTCATGATTGCTTTTCTATGACACTACACTTCTGTTCTCTTTATACTATTGATAAATTTAATTTCATAATTTCCTTATGTGCTTGGGAAATTGATCTTTTCAATAGATCCTATCTACCCCCCTGGTGCATTTCTTTATGGAGATTTTTGCTTTTTCTCATCTTCATAATCTTCTCACATGTCCACTGTCTAAAGATTTCGATTTGATTGCATCTTCTTTGAATAGTAGTTTCATTTGTTGTCACGCAAAAGGCTATCAATGCAATCTTTGTTGTTCTCCTCACAACATCTTTCAAACATCTAATACATCTGAATAATCATCTGAACCGCAGCTGCATCTTCAGTTCCTGTATTCTTTATATATGATCTCTACTAGGTGGCACTCCAGGCATAGATAGCTCTCATCAGGAGCTACTTTAGGGTAATGTGCTTTGCATTGAGACATCTCCACTTTCTTTGTCATTTAAGTATCCTATGCTAGTCAGTTGAACATGACCTTCTTGTACCAGCTGAAATGCAGGGAAAAACAGCAGAAGTAAAGATATAATTTGGCCCCAATTGAAGTCAATAGCAAAACTGTTGCGGCATAATTTGCTTTGAAGAGAGCTTATCGAGATGCAAGATCAAAGACCAGAATTATTTTTATAAAAATCGGAAATTTACCTAGTGATGATCCAATATGTAACCACGTGTCTTTCTTTTCACCACTGGAAAATTAGAGTACAGAAAATAAAGCCCAAAATCAGTCCAATGCTAAGTCTGGTATGTGGGAATTTCTGAGTCATTGTCTCATGAATTCATTTAGATTATTAGGTTTTTCATAGGCAGTATCTATCAAGAAGTAAATGTGTGTGTATTCACACATACAGAGGTCAATAGTGGGATTCTTTCTGTTGTTATCATTTGGGAGTGTTACATGACTTCCTTTATCTCAGTGTCTTAGTACATCCCAGGTATTCCCACAATAGGCTTGTTTTGCAAGGTGATGACTGCTTTGCTTGTTTCACACAGTAAAGTGAGGTAACATGAAAATAAATCACTTCCAACATTACTCGGGAGGCTCATATCAACTGGAAATTTAAGCTGTAAACCTGAAGAGCCAAATTTACAGTGCAATTGCTAAGCGTCCTGCAATTGATTCTGAAGTGCTTTATTTTTGACATTATAACATTGTCTCCATAACACAATATTGTCTTTATAGTACCTATTGGTCCCCTTGTGCTTTTAATTCATTTTAGTGGTTATCATTTGAAAACACTAGAAAGTTGTGCAGAAGATAATTTTAAAAGATAATGTGCATAATAAAGTCTAATATGACACGTATGCCAGTTTTGCACTGGAAAAGAAGCTTTAGGTAGTACTAGACATCCTTCAAAGAAACACCTCATGAGAATTAACTAAATCTTAAAATCATATTAAAAAACCCACTAAAATTAACTCTGTGCAGGCAGAATTCTAAGCCTGAGATTGCCTGTATTTCTTACATTTGGCTATTTCCTTAAGCTTTCCTCTATAGAGATTTATGAGATCATTGAGCCGTTCATAATGGAAAGGAAAACACTAACAAGACAAAGTAATCTCCCATCCATGGGGCAGTGAATGAAACTGCATTGTTTAAATCCTTCTTGAAGTTAATGAATCAGCAGCAAAAGTCCTTCCTGAAGACCTAATGTCTCCAAAATATCACCTGTCTCCCCAACAGCTGATACAGAATACACTAGTGTCCTTGCTGTTCTACTCCTTTCCCCAGAGACATGACCATGGTTATCCTGGGAATCTTTCCAATAAAATATAAAGACAAACTAGAACATAGATGACTTGATTTACTAGCAACAGAGATAATATACAATATTTACAATTTAAAATTTTTTATTATTGTGACTATTTGTCTCCAGTGAAGATTTAGCTACCATGTTTCATGCTTGGGTCACTGTGGTTCTTTCTTCTTGACATTGAATTGGAAAGGCATTTAGAAATTCCACCTGTGCAAGACAAAACAGCTCAAATCTCCTGAGAACATGCCAGGTGCTGTTCTCCATATTTCTTACAGGCCTTCCAAAATAACAACACAGCATATCCAGCAACCTGTTCTCCATTCTTACCCTAGGAAAACAACTGCTTTCCATGGAAGCCCAAGGGCTGCAGTATTCCACTGTGAAGCTCTCAGGAGCTGAGATCAGACTGTTCTTGGCATAGGGCCCTATGTTATGTTACTTTGTGCCAGAGCTGATTAGAATGAGTCTGATCACAATCAATTTCAGATCACAATGCTGAACTCAGTCTTCTGCCAAGCCCTTCAATCAGTAACAAAGGTAGTTAAAAGAACTTTCTAAAGTACAGATCATCCAATAAAGTCACTTGACCTGACAAGAGGTGAAGAGAAGGTTTTAACATACAAACTGAGGCAAATCTCACACAGGGTATCAGAAACTGTTTGTTGAAAAACACAGCAGGAGCCGTACTGAAGCTACGAAAAATGCAGATTTGATTTCCAAAATAGTTCCATAGAGATTTTTATTTTTCACATGGTAGTCACAAGCATACTAAAAAAGGGCATAGTTTGACCTCTGCTATGATACTTTGAAAATGCTGTGAATAGGTTGCACTCCTGGCAGATGGAAGTAGCTGTCCTCTATGCAGGCAGGCTTTGGATTTTGAACCCTGGTGCCCCACACAGATGAGTGCCCTTTTGCATTCTGAAAAAAAAATCCCAACACTTCTATTTCCTGTCACCCTAAATTAAGACTCTTCCCTAACTTCTCAATTCACCTACTGCAATGAAAAATCAATTATTTGCACTAATCGAGTCTCAGTTTTGTAATTGCTGCCTAGATAATTTGCTGATGCATGCATTAGTAGTCCTTACGTATTGTGTCACTGGGGACTTCTTTATACTGGGAAATGCTCCTCTGAGGAGAAGCAGTCAATACCCAGAATCTAGCCATAAAATACAACCAGAAAGCATAGTTTTCTGTACAAGACTGAATCTTGTACATTGCACATGCAGATTAGCAGGAGGAGAGAAACTCTTACCAAAAGAGTTCCTCTTACCAAGAGGGCTCATCAGGAAAGGGAGAAAATAGCTTCTCAGCCTTCACATGATACAGGGCCTGAAGAATTGAGCTGCAGTGTGGTTTACAGGACCATAGATTTTTAGACTTCCCTGTCTTCTTTAGAACTAATTCAGGGGCAGAGGTGACTGATTTGCAAAGACTGCTGGAGATATGATCATTAGTTGTATGTTAGTGAAGCTCAAGATAGTGTTTAATGAGCCAGGAGGAAAGAAAAATCACTGAGTTCAGCTCAAAGTCTATAGTAGCTACAGTGAGTATGGGTTTGAAACATTGTCATTAATTAGGCATCGTCAGTTACCTCTTGGATGAAACCAAAGCCATCTTGGGCATCATAAAATACATGAACTACAGTCTATGTGACCAGAATTTGAGAATCCAAATTAATCAACTGGGTAAATCTCTCTTACAAACTGTTAGAACTATTGATTCATCTATAACATGTTATTAAATTTTCATTCTTAGGAAAGATAGCTGATTTATATTAAGGAAAAAAAAAAAGGAAAGATTGCTGGTAGTAAGAGGTTAAGTACATAAATATCCCATAAAGAAACTCTCATAGCACACAGGGAGAAGCAGAAAGAGTACAAGATGATGCCAATGCGTAGGATTCTGTTGATTCCATGAAAGTTTGGGTCTCTACATTGATGTCTCCATGAACACCACTTTCAGTCAGGAAAAAATCAGCTACTTGTATATCAGAAACGACACATCCCAATTTTAATCTGCATCACAAGGATAGATAAATTATTTCAATTCAGCTTTTTGAAAAAAACCACTATTATGTGTAGAAGCATAGCCAGGAAAAGTCATAGAATGGTTTGGGCTGGAAGGAACCATAAAGTACCTGCATGCAAGCTTCCCTAGTAAGATTTCCGTTATCCTGGCCATTCCTTACTATTTCATGAAATAAGAGGGAAACTCTTCCTATCATGTCTTTTCTCTGAATACCCACGTAAAGCCTCTTCTGCTTGGGACCTAAAAATACAAGACTAGATTCACTTACAAATTCAATGTAACAACCTCTAGTTTTCCTAATGTACCTGATGCCTTTTGGGTTCCCCAGACGTAAGTAGTTGTCAGGGTGGCACAGGATCAGTGGAATGGCTTTTATTCCTACCTTGTACAAAAGGCTACCTGGGCATGACAAGAGGACCTGGCCTCCAGGAATGTCCTCCTGAAGCCAGAATGTCTCTGACCAGTGTGAGGCCAAACTACTGGACATTTTGTTTGGTATGAAGGAGAGCCTTTAGGTACTACAGAACCAACACAGGAATATCAAGTGTTCATATGGCTTACTCTGTCCTAGGCTTGGGGCAGAACAAAGTAAAGCCTAGCAGCAGTTTGATGTGCCAGTTCCCCTCAGCCATGCCAGGCATACCTCAGCTGCAGCCAACAACCTGGCACTGAGGCTCAATTAACCAAGAGAGGTTATATAACGAGCACAGAATTTCAGCCAGAAAAATTCAAACGTATCTGCACACAAAACCCTCATTGTTCAGTCCAGTCACTTCTGTTACGCACCAGCTGCTTCTGTGAACAATTTTTCAGCTTATCCTCAAACAGTATCTGTCCTTGATCATGTAATCAGTATTTAAAGCTGTGACTGTGATGTTATTGATCCCACTTGTGCCTCCAGCATGTGTTTCAATGGAAAATCCAGCACAGAAGGAAAGTGCAGAACACTTTCTCAGCATCCGCAAGAAGAAAAAGATGCATTTTTCTACCTCCTGATTTTATGGTTTGTTGTATAGTATCAATAATCTCTATTGCTTTCATATACTTGCAATAAGTGGCTTTTGAGATCAATGAAAATCTGAACTTCACTTTGGCTATTAATCATTCTCAGTAGCCATTTATTGCTTCATATATTACAAATAACAGAAGTTATTCCTCAAACCTACCAGGTCGCTGAGGACTGCAAATTTCAAGCCTGAGAGACAGATTCACTGATGGCAATCCCTGTGTTGTCTTTTATAACAGTAAGTAATAATAACAGCACTGTGCCTTCAACCTGCAAATTTCAAAACCCACTCTACAATGCATTTAGGAAAATGAACCTTGCTTCTCTGTTTGAAAGAGGGAAGAAGGTGAGGATACAGGTAAGAAATATCTGTGAAGATGCCTCACTGTTTTTTTTTGTCATTATCTGAGAAAGCAATATTTGTAATCTGACAGAATATTAATACCTGCCCTTGGTGCCATCCTGCTAGCAAGGCAGGTTGGGAGTCAACCTTCTGGCTGCAACTGGGGAACAGGCACTGATGGCCCTGGGAGATAGGCTGTATTGCTAGTTCTGGCCAACATCAGCAAAACTGGTGTGAAAAAACATGTTCACTCAACAAACTTGCTCCACATGTTTCCTAATCTGGCCAGTCTTCAGACCCTTTCTTTTCTCCCTACCTTCTCTCTGCCTCGGGCCTAATAATGTATTTTGGGTAGTCATAAAATAAAAATGGGCAATGGCATTTAAGGAGAGAAATCCCATTGTAAGTTTGGTTTCGGAAAGCATGTTCAAACCCTGAGAGTAGTAGTGTGGGTCCTTCACAAAGAATGAATTATCATGAACTTGAACACAGTGTGCTATTCTCTTGTGTTAGAGGCTTCAGCTTTGAGATATATCTGCCTCTTAGATGTCTCTGCCTTAATAATCCATCATACTATATTCCAATAAAAATTCAGAGCCTATTTCTCAGTTCAGTGGAATTCCATATTTGTTTACTCAGATGATGACAGTGGTATAATTTTTTTTGCCTGCACATGGGATTTACAAAATGTGGTAAGAAACTACCACGACTAGAGGCTGTAATCACTTTGAATGTGAGCTGTCAGTTGCACAGGAGCAACCAGGGTGCTCTCAAGACATGGCACAAACCAACTTACTGTTGTCATAGGAAGACGATGAGGCTGTGTGAGGTCAAGCTGTGCTTATAAGGAAGGACTTTTTTTTTTACAGTGGGGGAGGTAAAACAATGGAACAGATTGCCTGGGGAGGTAGTAGATGCCCCGTTTCTGGAAACACTAAAGGCCAGATTGGATGGTGCTCTGAGCAACCTGGTCTAACTGAAGATCCCCCTGCTTATTGCAAGGGAGTTGGACTAGATGGCCTTTGAAGGCCTCTTCCAACCCAAACCATTCTATGATTCTATGAATCCTGGCTGTCTGGAAACAGATGTTATTGGAGCTCAGAGAAAGAACCCCAGCCATCTTTTCCACACACGTTACATTACATGAGGGTAGGAGCAGATGGTCAGTAGGTCAGAATGAGAGGTCCACCAGCAACACTGGCTGTAAGTACATAGTGGAGTGTGTACAATAGTGTCAGTTTGACAGTGCTGCAAATATATACCTCCTTATCCTACAGATCTGCAGCCAGATAATATGAAAATGTGATGTTCTTTCATCTACTTTTCTGCAAGATTCAGAAAGCCAAAGTGAAACTCGACTGGGATATCACAAATTTTTTGTTTGGGCCTCAGACAATGTGAAGAAATAGAGGGGAAAAGCAACTTTGGTGCATTATTAGCATTTTGATAACAGGCTCAGGGACTGGCTGGTTTTAGGTTTGGGGTTTTTTGTTTGGTTTGGGGTTTTTTTTTTAATCGACTGGACAGAATTCACTTTCTTCTCCCAGGTGTAGTCTAGGTACTCTACTCCCCAGTGTTACACTACCTTTAACCATGCCTCATGGTTTAAAAACTCTTTGCCCAGATTAGCCACCTCAATTCCCACAGTTTATTTTAATGTTTTCTACAATTTAATAATGACCTATCCTGCTGAGTCTACTTCTGCATGTAAAATGAGTCTATACTATTAATGACGGCAATTTTGTGTTATTGCAGCACACAGTTGCAACAGGCACTATGTGAAATGAACAGCTGAAAAAAAGTATGAATAAAAACTTCCCTGGTTTTCAACAAAACCTTTGTCATGTTGCATTTCCATTAAGCTTACATAAGACATGGTGCTACCCTGCAAAGTACCTGTGTCTTAACAGTGCTTGCTTATTCGGTGGATTACTTCCCTTTGAATATTAGGAACTATATTTCAATAATGGAAGTAGAGATGGTTTGCTCTTTAGTCTCTCTAGCTCAACAGAAGAAAATCAGAAGGGGAAGAATTGGTTCCTGTTCCTTATGCATCACTGCCTGAATTGTTTCCACGTTTCAAGTCTAATCTAAATTACACTTGTGTAACTCCAGAATATAACAGAAGAGATGCAGCACTGGAACTGAGAGAGGTCTTACAACTTGCTATTGGAAGTTTCAAAAAGTATTACTGACATCTTTCCCCACCCTCCCTTGCTTTCCTACCCTATTTTTTGCAAAGACATTTGTTAGGGATGGCTGAGGTAGTTGTTCATGCAGCTCAACTGGGTCTTGCCAGACCTCTTCAGAACTGGGTGAAGAGCAGATCCTCCATGTATCTAGTGAATGCATATTAATCTTATTAATCAAATAATATTTAACCTCTAGCTGTCTGAGGAGGAATATAAGGTCTCTTGCCTAAATATAAAAACTGCCATGCTTTGTAAGACTAGAGATCTGGTTAGTTCACTTAGCTACCCTGTCTCTGCTACTGGGCAATATCATACGCTTAAATAAGACTATTAGAACACTGCATGTACAGAATGATCCTTCTCCACTTTTAGAAATCAGCATTTTACTGTGATTACAAAAAGACCCTTGTTAACTAGTGAACAGATCACAGGAGTCTGGAAAGATGAGTTCTCTAAATGATTCTTTGAATTGCTTTTTGCCCTCAGGCAATTCACAAAGGTTGGGACTCATTTACCAAGTCAGTATGAAAATATTCACCAGGCTTTGCAAGTTTGTAGGGACTGGATGCCCTTATAAAGCCTTGTGTCACTGCAGCATAGCTTGTCATACAATAGCCATAAAATCTGCTGCTGCCAATAAGAGAAAAACATGCCATGAAAAGTGGTTTAGAGATGCTCTGACATCTTGAAAACCAAATAGACAAATGAGGTTGTAAATTTATGATCCAAGGAAATTTGTACAGAGTAGAAATGGTGAACTTAGAATTATGGTGTTGTATTCAAGTAACTTTTTCTTGTTTATATTTTTCTAAAAATAACAAAAGACTAATGAACACAGAATAACTGTGTAAGTTGCAGAGAACAATGACAGAAGCACCTTTCAAACAAATGCTCAACAAAAGCGAGCACTAATGATCTAGCAGTCTCAAAACAGAGACAAAGAAACTAGTTTTGCACTGACTCAAAACACAAAGACTTGTTATGTCCAAAATTCTCTACAGCATCTAAGGGGAGTATGCTATAAATTCTTTGTTCTTGCAAAAATGGTAAGACTGATGAGTTTTTCTTTATTTGCAAATTGATTTCAGAAACCTCTGAGGTATTCCACAGTTATGTTTTGGAGACATTATTTATCATATTTCTGTTTTGAAGATGCTACTCTGAATCCATCTCTATGCCCTCTTGTTTCATTTCCAGACATACTTGTGTATCAGTTTTACATAATTACCTCAGTCACCAATTTTCAATATATAGAAAACAGAAATATAACTCGACACAAAAAAACTATACCTCACGTTATGTCTCTTAATTTCTATTTGTTCTTCTATCTAATAGAAAAATAAAAAGAAAAATTGTCATGGTTTGTTAGTTAAAGAAAACTAATTTACTCAATGAATTGTATACATAAGTGGAAAAATATGTATGAGTTTCCTTGCTATATTCCAACAAATTGCATATTATCCATCAATAGTATTATCCAGTCATGTAGAATATTAAATAATAAGTTGGCTGCTTTCCATGAATTTCATCAAATATTCCTTTCATACTTAAAAAAGCCTTACAACTTCAGTGAGAAAAAGGGCAATTGGAAAAGTCCAATCATATTTTTCACTAAGTCAGATAGAACAGAGATTTTAGATGTCTGACGTAAAGGAGTTCTGTCTTGCTTCATTTGATAGGCTGTCCTCTTCTGTATTGGCTGCTACTTTATATGGTGATAAATTTTCCTCTAAAAACCTCCAAGAATCTTCCAGGTTATGAAAAAAATGTATTTTTTTCTTTACAAAACTATAATTTGTCTACTGACAAATTGTGACAAAACCCTTAGTACATGTGTTGACTAGTAGGTAGTATTTTTCCTCTGTTCTTTAGAGTGTCACAATCAAAGCTTATATCCACTGCATTCAGTTTGCTCAGAAAATATAAGAATAAACAGTAAAAATTTCTTTTTTAAAAGGTTCCCCTTTGACATCACCTTCCATAAAAAAGTATATGCAAGTGCTTTTTGCAAAACGTTGCTTGATCAGCAGCAAGGTAATTGCTTCCTATCAAAGTCTGAATGTTACTATAAGGCAATATTCTCAGCAGATGGCCTTGCCTATGCAGAAAAGCTGACCAGAACAGTTCTCTTGCAAAACATGTTTTTCTAAAAAAGCTATTTTCCAAAGTAATAGTTTACTTTTTGAGTGGAGGAATGTGTCAGAGGGAATGAATTCCACTCAATTATGTTGCCTCAAAATCTCTGCAGAGAATTGGAAATGGAATTCGCTCTTTGCCTCAGTCTTTGAAGAGCAGCATGAAAGCTATTAAATAACATGACTGCGATCACAAGCATCTGTGGCATGTGATCTGCCTCCGTCCACAGTAAATCACCGAGTCATCATATTGCATATTCATGATATATATTTCTCAGAATAATCTTTCTCAGATCAACGGACTCATATGGCTTCTGTTATCTATTAGGCACTAGGGAGTTCCATCTACAAATCCATTCCTCTAGTGCCTTAACTATAAGCCTTAACTATAATTTGCTTTGTGCAAGGGAAGTAGTAACAGGCAAGTTAAAGAGAAGGATACTCTATTCTTACAGTTGTCAAGAGGTCCAGACCATTAGCAACCAAACTCAGAAAATAAGTTCTGTCATACCAGCCTAATTTCTTAATTGGACTCTAGAAGCCAGAAATTAAGAAACAGTATGGCAGAAGAATGTTTTAACATTACATCAGTATAACTGGAGAAAATCTAGAAGGATATATAACAAGAAGGAAAAATATTATAACTGCATAACCTCAGAGTGGCTGTTAACTGATTCATGCCAACATCATTACTAATAGTGAACTATCAACACTATTCTTCAAAAAGCCTCCTCTACCTCAGATGAATCTCTAAAATTTACTTCATTGACTCAAACTTATCTTCCAAAGCTGTGAATTTACCCAGAGTAGGAATAGACCTAGACAAAATGGAGAGTGTTTGACAGAAAGGACACTTTTCTAAGATACAATTATGCTAACAACTATCTCTCCTTGTTCCATTTTGTGGAAAGGGATTAAGAGTGCCTACTCATCATTCCTACAGCACTCTGAGAGGTATGAAAGCTAAATAAATTCTACATTTCATTTTGAATAACGTTCAGAAAGTAACTCTTGTTTTATTGTGCATTGCTAAACTGTCATGTGACTATTCATCCACACAGGTCTGTGTATCTGGGAAGGAGACTGAACATTATGGGACAGGAGAAATGCCCTTTGGTTGAGTTATGTCATGAAGTGCTGTGTTATATATTGCATTTCTCCCTACCATGGCCAGTGACCAACAGTATTGAAACATTGCCTTCATTAACATCAAACTAAATTAATTGCAGTGGGTCCTATCCTCAGCTGTCATGAGTTGTGAACCATGCTGTGGTCAGTGATATTATGTTGGGTTATTCATCAGAAAATCAGGGCTCCCAGCTGCATTAGATACCCAGGGGATTACTTGAAGTCAGAGTTGAGTTTCTTGATACTGTTCAGATGTTTTGAAGAGTGAAGTTTCTATCAAAGAACAATGTATGCTGTATGTTAACTGTCTCTTTTGTCTTTATGGAGCATCAGTACCAGTAACTGTTACAAACTTCCATAAGAGACCAAGCTGCCCCTCAAGGCACAAGGTTTTGTCAACGTTTTTACTTCTTAAGATAAATCATATTCCCAGTTATAGGTAAAATGTTACCTTTAGATCAGGTTTTGCTGTTATTGAGAACATCACAAGTGGGGAATTGCAGGACAATAGAGCAGAATTTACAAGAGAAATTTTTGCAAATCAATAAATCCCTTTCAAAAGGAAAAAAAAAAAAAAAAAACAACAAACATTTCCGTCCTGATGAAGTAGAAATTCTGGCTAGCACCCAGCAACCAAACCCGAGCAGAAAAACTGCAGCTTAGTATCTTTACAGAAAGGGAAGGAGCTTTTCAACTCCAGCACGCCCTCCTCTGAGCATGACCTATTGCAAATGCATTATCTGGATTCGTGCAGTAGAGGACACTATTTTACACATCATCACCTCCTGCCCAACGTTGTGTGGTAACAGCCCCCACTGTCATCACGCCCTGTCATCCAAATACAAAAGAAGGGTTGCATTAAGTTGTGGATGAAGTGTCATGCATGCCAAGGATGAAATATTATCGACATGATTATTATTATTATTATTAATAATAAAAATAATAGTAACAACCATCGCAATAATAATAATAAAATGATTGAATAGAATTTGTGTATTAAAGGTGTGTGAGTATATGGCTTGACCTGAGTTTTGTTGTGCATGAGCACCCTGAATCTCCTGTCCTGCTAGCATATACCTGAACAATACAGCTGAAACCACAGATAATAAGCGAATTGCCACTCAATCCTCATGAAATGCTAAATCAGCCATCTCTATGTTCCGAACCCAGAATGCACGGCTGTATTCTGATTTTCCTGGAACTTAATCTGATGATTCTGAGTACAAGCAAGACATAGATGCATGAAAACCTAGGGGAAAAATGCATTTATAAAGGTTGCTAAAGGATTTATGTCACGCTAGTTGTTTCAATGCTTAACTTAGCACATCTAGGGAACTATTTAATTAAGTTTCCTTCGAAAGTTCCCAACTATTAACATGTTATAACAGGATTGGGAAATGTAACTATATTCTTGGTTGAAACTTTAATATAAATATGTAATATTGACCTGCCTGCCTCCAAGTAAGACATTGAGGAATAAATTTATAATTGTATTTACAAAAAAAGTATAAATCATCAGCATAAAAGTTATGGAGAAATAGAAATTAAGACTTTTTTTAAAGAATTTTTCCTCATGACCCACTTTTGAACCAGTGGAGTTATCATATAGATTTGATTAGGAAACATCAATCACAATATACCTTTGGTACTGTTTAGTAAGAACAGTCAGAATCACATTTTCTGGAACAAAAATGTAATTAAATGACACAAGGCAAAATTTGGGATTCTCCCTTCCAAGATGCTTTCTGGCAGCACCAAGGGTTCTCTCTTCTCAGTTTAAAGTCATACTATATGAACATTTTCTACTTTATCTTGGACTCTTCTGTGTTATTTCTTTTCTTGTGTCTCTATTTATCTGTGCCCGTTCACAAAGTCACTGCTCAAACAAAGCAGTAGACAGACCTCATGTTCACAGGAAAACTTGCCATGATATACCATGGTATTACTTATACTGTTTTATGTAAAAACCTCAAACAGGTGTCCAGGATCTGTTGTGCAAGGCACAGTACACATACATCAGGAAAAAATCATGTCTAGTTGCATAAACTTCAGTCAGGTTACATCAGCATTAAATTACTTGTCTCATTAACACTTTTTATTAAATTCAAATTAGATTTCTGAATAAAAGTTCCTAGATATTTTTGCTTTACTATTGCAATGATAAATCGGTGCTGTGGGTATAAATTTTAAAGAGAAGAAAGAGGTCTCTTAGAATATTAGGATAATTCAGGTTGGAAGTGACTTCACAACCTGCTGCTCAAATTAGAGTCAGCACTGAATTCAGAACAAGTTTCCCAGAGCTTTGTCCAATGGCGTCTTGAAGTCTTCCAAGGATGGAGAGTCCACAGACTCCCTCAACCTTGGTCCAATGATTAATTATCCTCATAGAGAACATTTTTACATAATATCTATTTAGAAGCTCCCATTTCAATTTAGAGCTGTTGCCTCTCATTTTTTCCTGTAAAGAGCCTGTCTCTGTCTTGGCAAATTCCTGATAGGTCTTGGAAGGCTACTGGATGTTCTTTTGCTATGCCTTCTCTCCTCTGCAGTCTAAACAAGCTCATTTCTCATATGATATGCTCCAGTTGCCTGCCTGTTGTGCCGATGGCCCTCCACTGACCTAGCTCTTCATTTAATTCTGTCTGACTAATGTGGATGTAAAGTCCTGCAAGGGAGGCAGATTTATCTGCACCTAGTCTAAAAAAGAATGTGACATGCTTTTATCACGGTGTTACAATTAATTACAAAATTTAAATATATATTTCATATCACTGCCATCAACTGGAACCTCATAAGCAAGTGACAATCAATCTTTAGGCAGAAATAAAAAGACAGTAACTTCACCTTATGAAATCCTTGTGGCTCCAAGTTGGTCAGCACTTACCTAAGGCTTTGTTCAGCATGACAACCAACTGTCTTCATTGCATAAACAACTGGGCTGCCTTTGAGAAATCTTTACTACTCACAGTAAACATCACAATCTTCCCAGTCTATCCTGTGGAGCTAAAGGAAGAGGCTTTTCCATCCTGAAAGCTAAAAAAAAAAAAGAAAAGGAAAAACAAAAAAGTCCAGGAGGTTGAAAAGAACAGAATTATTCCATTGGAATATGTCCCTTATCATCCTTGACCTTGACTTCAGCCAATTTATATTAGGAACATCACAGTTGTCTATGTTTATATGACTACCCAATTGCTGGGAATAAAAAGATATAAATAACCTATTCATAAACACTAAATTATAAATACCTCTATTGGTAATAAGCATTTAAATGGACTAGGTTATACATGCTGTCCCCAGCTCAGTTCTATAAAAATTCAGAGAATAAACTTGATTTGTCCATTTCTAATCTGGTAGATAATGTGTGTGTTACACGTGGTTATTTCAATCCTTGGGAATGATTCCAGTGAGATAATCTCTTGGGGAAGGTGTGATTTACCAGAGGCTTGTTTCTTCATTAGTTCAAAGGTCTATTAGCAAATATATGGAAAAATTGCAGCTTTTGAGGCTTAATCCCTCTAATTTCAGAGGGACAAGAAAGCAGATAACTGTAAAGTGCTGTAATTCCAGGCACACAGCTCATTGAAGACATGAAGTATTCCCTTTCTAGGTACCATTAGAAGAATTAGAGTCATAAAATGGCTGTAATTTAGAATCTCATCCATCTGATCCACCTTTTTCATCAGTAAGAATTCCACTTAATAAATAGAACTCACAATTTCCTTAAAGGAAGACCTTGCTAAGATCTGAAAATCAGGATTTCACAGGTTCTACTATGGTTAGGACATGCCAGAGAGGAGAGAGTTATACAGTGTGTCTGAGACATTAATTTCATCTCTGTAAGCCAGAAATGGGATACAAGTTTCCAGAGGTGTGAGTGGGATATGGGAGGAACACTCACTAATGGTCCTGTGTGAAAAATCTAAAGTGGTCTTTCAGAGGCAGGGGGGGAAATAGATGAAAAACCCCACTTCCCATGAAAAACAATCCCATGGAAATAATTTATTCAGTTCTTCAAGTAACTCACAGAAGTTTCAGGTAACATTTCTTGAGTTACTAGAATTCTGGAAAGTTTCTTGTTCCTGAAGGGCTTATGCCTCACAGAAATGAGGAAAATCGCCTTGCTGCTTTTACAGAAGGCATAGCTGTGTGTTTCACAGTGAAATGCATTAAGGCACAAGAGAAGTATCTTTCCTTTTATCTTGCAACACATCAGGCATATCCCAGGCATGTAACAAATAATAAATAAAATAACAGCATAAGTGTGACTGGGAATAGAATACTATTACCATACTCTGGAGTCTCTGTCATGCTTTTTCATCACACTCTTGGCAGCCCATTTGTCAGCTGACATCATCGTCTGAGAAAGATCTGTATCAGCTACACATGAGAACAAGAAGCCCAGGATATATTTTTTATTAACTTGCTCCCTGCATGGGCATATCTCAGCAAGATCCTTGAATATAGCTGATGAGTACTGGCCAGTACAGAAAGAGAGTGCAATATTAAACACTTCTTTCCAATGAATTCTTACCTTGTCTCCTGAAAAAAGATGTCTGATGTCAAGGCAAAATACATATCCTTGAGTTTATCCTGCCCTTTTTCTGCTCTAATCCTTTGCTTGAGTATGACTATATCTCATATGTTAGAAAAATCTGGGGAAGTCTGTCTCTAATAACAATTAGCTAGGTTGCAGGAATTTGATACATACAGAAAGATGATTTAAACTGTATAATAAATCCTGGAACTCTTCCTGGCATGGCACCAATGCAGTTAAAACACAGCCCCAACCACTGTGATTGCTCCACCTTTATATTTTATCTGACAGTTCTCTTTCTCTCCATGGATTGTCATGTAGCCCTTTTGCTCTGTCTGTTCACATTACACACTAGCTCCTCTAGTGTCTCTTTCAATTTTTTCCACACAAATGCATTCCCTGTGATATGTTAAAATTTATGCACAGAATACTTCCTCAGACTTACTGTTGCTTTGGCACACTTACCTTTATGCATAAATAATTAATAATAATACAGATTAGTAAATGCCTGACCAAAATATCAGGAGCATACACAAAAGTTAATTTTCATAATATATGTCTCAATGGAGTGCCAGGATAAAATTTTCCTTGTGAAGGATACCCAAGTTTTTCCATAGCTTCACTAGTTTCAGTGTTTGTATTAGCAAGTAGAAGAACTTCCAGTAGCATAAACTGATGGTGACAAAGGCTTTGGTAAGGAAATCAATTCAAACTTGTGACCAAAGACCATATCTGGAGGCAAAAAAAACCCCATTACTGCATATGGCCCTTAGTACTACAGGTTATATTACTACATAAATAAGAATTTGGTGGATGTTTTAGTTTCAAGAGAGAATTGGCAGGTAATATTCGATATGAGGACATTCAAGTTTTGCAACTGAGAAGCTAACATCTCCTTGAGTAACTCTTTAGTGTTCCTCCTCTTTCCCCAGATGTCTTTGAATATGATTTGAGCTGACACCCACAGTTGTGTTTGAATAGCTCTCTTCAGCGCTAGGTTACAGTTCACACGTCACCTTCCCAGACCTAAAAATCATGAAACAATTATGTTTGTCAGCTCATCCTGAGTTTTTACTTTATCATGAAATTTATTGAAAAAGAAATGTTGAGCACTTGATTTCCCTCTTTCAGATCTCTTTTAAACGTTACAAAAAAACTTACTGAATAATATAAATTCCCTCAAAGTATTTATAACTCTCCATATCAGTAATAACTTATACACCAGAAAAGTCTACTTTAAGAACTCTAAGTTAAACCACAAATAAGTTATCTCTTGTTAATATAGTGTTGGCCTCTTTGATTTTAAAATTTATAAATCCAATGAAATGAAAACACATATAAAAGGAATTATATGATCTATATACTTTCCACAGAAAATTTAAACATTTAAACTGAATGAATTCTAAAAGGAACAGTTTTGAGTGTTATTGACTGAAAAAGCAGATGGTGCAAGGATACATTAGTGTCACAGAAGATTACTGTCATCATTAGGAGCAGAGAAAGCATCTCAGTGATGCACTGGGCTTTTTTCATTGCTTTTTAGGTGGTTCAAATCATAAAATATAACCCCCCCTGTTTCTTACTGAAGTTGTGTGTTGAAGAAAGCAATGTATCTCTTATTTACTCTTGTATATAGATTGTTACTCTAAGGGGAAAATTCAGCTTGAAGCTGATAAGTCATTTAAGTCTCACCTAAAACCTTAAAATAGAGTGCAAGTATGACTTAAATTATACATGAACCTTGAGATAGCCTTTGCAGAAAGAGAAACTCAGTTTCCTTAACCCTCGTGCATTAGACTTAACCCATTTTTAAATATAAGGAGGATGAAGGTTTGGCACATTGAAGACACCTACTTGCCTTCTTCAACTTTTTTTCCAGAGGAAAAAATCTATTTCTATCATACAGCCATGTGAAACATAGTTGTAAAAAATAATTCCTGAGTTTTCTATTAACAATATTGGGCAAGGGGTAACGGGTTCAAATTTAAACAGGGGAAGTTTAGATTGGATATAAGGAAGAAATTCTTTACTGTGAGGGTGGTGAGGCACTGGAATGGGTTGCCCAGGGAGCCTGTGAATGCTCCATCCTTGGCGGTGTTCAAGGCCAGGTTGGATGAGGCCTTGGGTGGCATGGTTTAGTGTGGGGTGTCCCTGCCCATGGCAGGGGGGTTGGAACTAGATGATCTTAAGGTCCTTTCCAACCCTAACTATTCTATGATTCTATAATATTAACTGAATCCTATCATAACATAACCTGGAAATATATGTCAGCCCCAGAGTGCCTTCTGTAAGGGTCACAGTCCCTTGCCCCAGGCTCTGCCATGCAGGGAAGGGGGGTTTCTCAACCCAAAGAGCAGCAGCCAAGATGAGGCAGAGTGGCAGCCACCTCTTCTCCTGCCCAGCCAAGATTTTCACTAGAAAAACAAACTAGGAAAAACCATGCATGAACCAATAAAAGAGATCTTATTAATCACAGAAATAGAATCATAGAATAGTCAGGGTTGGAAAGGACCTTAAAATCATCTAGTTCCAACCCCCCTGCCATGGGCAGGGACAACCCACACTAATCCATTTCACCCAAGGCCTCATCCAACCTGGCCTTGAACACCGCCAAGGACGGAGCACTCACAACCTCCCTGGGCAACCCATTCCAGTGCCCCACAACCCTCTCAGTAAAGAATTTCTTCCTTAGATCCAATCTAAACTTCCCCTGTTTAAGTTTGAACCCGTTACCCCTTGTCCTGTCACTACAGTCCCTGATGAATAGTCCATCCCCAGCATCCTTGTAGGCCCCCCTTCAGATACTGGAAGGTTGCTATGAGGTCTCCATGCAGCCTTCTCTTCTCCAGGCTGAACAGCCCCAGCTTTCTCAGCCTATCTTCATACAGGAGGTGCTCCAGTCCCCTGATCATCCTCGTGGCCCTCCTCTGCACTTGTTCCAACAGTTCCATGTCCTTTTTATGTTGAGGACACCAGAACTGCACACAATACTCCAAGTGAGGTCTCACGAGAGCAGAGTAGAGGGGCAGGATCACCTCCTTTGACCTGCTGGTCAAGCTCCTCTTGATGCAGCCCAGGATACGGTTGGCTTTCTGGGCTGTGAGTGCACACTGAAGCCGGCTCATGTTCATTTTCTCATTGACCAACACCCCCAAGTCCTTCTCTGCAGGGCTGCTCTGAATCTCTTCTCTGCCCAACCTGTAGCCGTGCCTGGGATTGCTCTGACCCAGGTGTAGGACCTTGCACTTGGCATGGTTAAACTTTATAAGGTTGGCATCAGCCCACCTCACAAGCATGTCAAAGTCCCTCTGGATGGCATCCCTTCCCTCCAGCGTATCAACCGAACCACACAGCTTGGTGTCATCAGCAAACTTTCTGAGGACGCACTCAATCCCACTGTCCATGTCGCCAACAAAGATGTTGAACAAGACCGGTCTCAACACCGATCCCTGAGGGACACCACTCATTACCGGTCTCCATCCGGATATCGAGCCATTGACCACAACTCTTTGCGTGTGGTCATCCAGCCAGTTCTTGAAAATGAAATTATTTTTATTAAGCACAGTATTCTCAGTTCCATTTAGAAGTCTCAGGACAAGATATATTGGTAGAGAGACTGCAGGAATATTAAATACTTACCTTTTTCTGGCTTCATTCTGAGATCACCCTTGCCTCTTATATCATTACCCATTTTCTCAAACACACAAGAACAGACAAGCCTATTTGGGCCTCAGTGTGTGACTGTGACAGACCCAGGAAGCGTTCCCATTCCAGTGTGACAGTTTAATCTCCATTAATTTTCACCTACTTTAAAAAAGACTCCTCTGTACAAAGTTCAATATTCAAAGTCTGTGTAAGCATTCCCCAGAGTTTTCCGTTCAGCCAGACACTGAATGCATGCGTGTCTGCATGACACCTCACCCAGAACAGCTCTATGTCAGCAGGAAGAAGCAGCTAGATGAGCTCACAAGTCTTCTACTGGTCTAACTGCTGCTTCTTGATCAAGGTTAAAATAATTTATACTAAATTGCCATCTGAGGCTGGGCCTTGATCCAGGCATGCATACCAGTCCACAGAATCCTTTTGCTAAAAAAGATGCTGAGAGTGCAGCCTTCAGTGTATAGAAATAAATTTCACATGCCTTTCAGAAGGGAAGGCAGCTTGAAAACATGCCTGTGGCAGCACAACTGCCTTTGGAACTGGGTTGCATCTACTCCAGAAACCCCCTAACTAGGCCTCAGAGAGACAAACAGCATAGGTATCGCTTAGACATAAAGAGGGGCGATGCTGGAGATTGTCCAGCCATGCTTTGCCTCGCACCATTTACCTTTCAGTGCTAATTAGGAACTATTCACGGAGGAACTTCCACAAGACCAAGAATCACTTTTTCCTGTATATCTGCCATACCTGTCTTCTATATCACAACTGTGAAAAGATACAGGAGCATTAGGGAACTTTTATTTGGGGCACTATAAAAAAAAAACCAGCAAAGCCCAAGCAAGAAATTCTTTAGTTCCAGAAATGTGTTAATCTATAATTAAAAGAAAACACAGAAAAATCAGCAGGATTTTTAATGACGTCCAGACTTGAGCAAAATTGGTGAGAAACTATAAACTGAAATTAGCTACCAGAGAGGTCTCATTCGGTTCAAAATGGCCAGTGGCTTCATTAACTTTGGCAAAAATACTGAATAACTGTGGAAGTTTACAGACTTCAAACATGCTGTTGTTTATATAATACTATGCCTTTACAAGAAAATGGCAGAGAGGATTTATCTGCTTGCCTTTAAAGGCTTAAGCTGATAAGGTAGAAAAAAAATACCAAATGAGAAAACATTCCTACAATAACTTAACTAGTGAGTGCAAGATGATTCAGACTTGGTGCAATGTGTCCATGTGACAATACCGAACTATAGCAATGGATATGCGTAAAAGCATTACAGGCAGCCACAGTGAGTGCCTATGGATACTCTTCTCACTATTGTTCTATTGAACAGAATCCCCTTTGAAGCTGCAAACATGCACGTTTTGAAAAATCCGTTCAGCCCTAGTCAAACTTGCAGCCTGTGGACAGAGGCTAAAAAAGAACATCTTATTTATTTATTTAATATTGAAATGAGAGAAGACAAGAAGCAAAAATTAGATAATTTAAACAGTTATGACTCTGTGAGTTTCTAGTAAAAGCGGGAAGAGCTAGGGACATGTCTTTTGAACAGACAATTCTCAGAGTATCTGGTAAGCACGTACAAACCCTGGGTAGGTACTGCATGCTTGAAGGTTAAATTCATCTTATCTACTTTAGCCCTCTGGAAGTCAGGCATATGGCATAAACCACTTGCTAAGCTGTCTTTATAATCAGTGGAGAGAACAAGGCTCTCAGAAAAGGTGACTAGTCCAGCCAATCTCAGGAAGAGATGAATTTTTCATTTAAAGTGCTCATCTTTTGCTTCTAAGGTCAGCTGTTGTCCCTCTGTAAGTGATAAGCTTGATTTAGATACCTAATATTTAAATAGCTATAAACAGCAGAGAATAGTCCTTTATATGTTCCAACTGCTTAATAAAATACAGGCTCTTTCTCTTCTAAAAGCCAGGTTTGTCAGTGAAAGTATGTGCTACATGTTTCAGTTAATGGTGAAATAAAGGTCAACATTGCACACTGCCTGTCCATTGTGAGCCCCAGCTTAGGCACAAGAGGATGTTGACATCCAAGTCGTTGGTAAATGGTGGCATTCCGGCTCCTCGTGTTTTGGTCCTGAAAGTAAGGCCGTGTCAAGGGGAAGTCCCGTCTTGTATTAAAAAACCCCCAAACATTACATCTAATATTTATAAATCTAATGTCTCGGGTTTGTTGTAGTGGGTTTTGATTTTTCATTTTTCTTTTTCCTAGTGACAACTTAGACAAGTGGAAACAGGCTGGTTACTTGAGCAGAAATTAAATGACACACAGTGAGAAGTGGCAGGTTTCCTCTTTTGTGTGGGTTAATGAGACCTGGTAAGACAGCAAGAAGGTGCTTTCAACTGTTCTAATTAGCTTGACCTAAAAGCCACTTCATGATTCACACACAGCAAATGCAATTTAAAATGGTCAAATTGATGATCAAACATAGACTAGTTAACAACAGAGATTATTAAATACCATCTTCAGGGAATTTTCTGCTCCTTCCAACCCCATGCCAGGTTTTATTGAATATAATGTCCTAGGCTGTGAACAGCTCCTACCAGAAGTCTTGTATGTTTTAACACTCAGGATATATGCCATCTTTAAATACACTGAATACAAATTCAAATTCAAGATGACCATGTCTCACCCTTTCTTATCACTCCTTTGTGCCCTGCGCTTAGCTTGCTGGTGAAATCTGTCTGGGAAGGAGCTTGCTGAAATGCCTCACTGCATGGGAATACACTGCTGGATCTCTGCTTTGGTGAAGCTGTCCTAGAAACCTGCTGGGAATTCTCTTGTTATAGTTGAACACTGTCCACACTTTTTCTCCTAGATTTTTCTCCTATTCTGAGCTATTTCTGTTGGTGGTGCTACTTCATTAGTTATGGAGAACTACTGGCATTTTAATCAGGAGCATCTCATTCTAATCTACCTGCTGGTGAAAAGAGAAAAAAGGTCATATTTGATCCATCCTTCTAGCAAGGCAGCATTCTTCCTGTTGAATACTACAGAGGCAGAGAGGTAAAACTCTTCAGATGATTAGAGGGAATATTTGAAACTCAATTCTACAAAAAGTAGTTTGAAATGAAACCTAAGCTGCAGATTCTGCTATAATGAGAGCAACAGATTGCACAAATGAGAGAAAGAAGTGAGACATATACGTAATGTAAATCAGCACATTAAGTAATCTTTCTACTTGTGAAGGACTCCCTTTATATGTGTTAGGAACATATTTGGACAAGGGATATCAAACAGGCATGAGTCAGTTCCTTTTTTTCTTTTTTTTTTTCCCCATTAGTACATAGCCTGAAGTCTTTTATAAGCCAGAAAAAATACATTTCCTTAATGTGGTCATTGTCCTATATCAAATTAGTAGAGATCATCAAATCTTTCATACTACTGAAGGCCATTTCCAATCTATCTCATTAGCACAATGTTCAATCCAGTTAAAGCTGGGTCAAACTAAAGTGAGCAACTAATGGACTGAAACACTGCATTTTTTTTTTTTTTTATATAAAGTCCCTGAACTCAAAAATATAATATCTCTGATACAAGATCAAATGAAAAATTGTAGCATTTTCTTGAGAAGAACTTTAAAAAGAGATTATAATGTATCCATGCTTGATTTCTTCTGAGATTAAAAATACTATAAAGGGATTATATTGACAAGATATAACAAAGACCAAGTTAAATCCCAGGTTATAACTTGGAAAAAATGAACAGCATTTTTTGTGTGTCTGAATATCATAAAAGTAGTGATAAAAGGGATAACCCCACCAAATACCATCCAGCTCATATTTGAAAGAGAAAACAAGAACAAACAGCCTGTAATCTATGTAGATTCTAAAACAATACATGCTTTGGCACACATTCCTATTTGCCAAGCTTACCAGTATATGACTGATGTTGAGATTTGTATATACTGATTTGTAAGATTCACTTGTGTAAGGAATTTATTATACTTGCATGTGCAAATCAGGCACAGTATCTCATATTTCAGTCTGGACATAATCCCAACAGTGCTTTTCTGAACCTTTTGGCTATGAGTATCTTTATTGGTATCACAAATGAGCGATTGGAGTTCTACAAGGGTCCCAGGACACGTTTAGCACACATCTACACACTCAGTTACAGACAGACATTAGGTTGCTCTGCCAAGCCAGGGGGAGGCAAATGAAATCTCTCTAGACAAGCTGTCAATTTGCTTTGCCTGAGGTAATAGACTGTGCAATTCCCTCGGTGGACATATGCAGAATGGACATATGCATGACCATGTAATTTCTCATTTCGGAACTGTTGCTTAACTTAAATAGCTTTCAAAAGGGGTGGAGAAAGGAGGGGCAGGGGAGAAGGCAAGGGGGAATCCTGTGCTGCTGTTCTTAAAATTATCTTGAAATTTGGCTGAAACTGACACCATAAATACAAGCTAATTAATGAATAGAGGTGCCAGTGTGGTTTTCAATCCAGTAACAACAGCATTATGAGAGAGATATGAACTACAGTACAGCCCTGCCAGATGCTAAGCAACTGCAAAACCAGAATCACAATAATGATGGTAGAACTCTAGGAAATAACCAAACAACTTAGCAAAATAAATTTCCTTAGCTTATGCAAAAGTAGATTGAATGTTTGATTTTTAGTATGTTTACGTCTTAAAAGATTCACATTTTAAGGAAAGCACAGGTTTAATGTTAACTACTGAAACAAGTAAAGTCAAAAAGTTGCTTTCTGGAGGATATCCTTTAATCAGAATTGATCACTGGGCTCTGAGCTATTGGTCAGTGTGGGTGTCACTTCTGGTCTTCAAACTCCATGAAGATATAAGTGCCTAGTCTCAGGAATGCATAATTTAGCAATACCAACATTTCAGTCTTTGCTAAGAATGGCCAGAGTTTCAAAGTGCCACAAATAGCAAGGAGGAGAGATGGCTATGCTCTCTCTTTGGCAAATGTGTGCAGATAAATTTGCCTTAATTTATATTAATGCTTTCTCTGTTTTCTCAAAACTATGTGGAGATTATAACTCATGGGTAAGTGAAGTTTCACTTCACTTTGTCCGTAAAATATAACTGGAGCTTCACATAATAAAAGGGAGCTATAGAGCTGAATTTTCAGAGGCATTCGGCACAATGTTTCTTATCAGAATTGTTTTCAATGTACAACTATAAGCTTTATATATAGCCATGATATGTCAAATTTGGGTCCCTCCTAAGATCTGGGACTTTATTATCTGTTAACTTAGTGCATGAGAACATCATGTTCCCAAAAGCTGATTTTATTGTCATAGCTTTCAACCTATAGCTTTAAGAAAATGTTTTTGTCCTTGAAAAACCTATGATGCAAATTTGCCTCTCTATATAAGGTGTTTTTTTCCACTCAATTATAACAACAGAAATGGAATGTTTTCCCAATTTCATTTAGCCACAGTATTTGTTGGAAATAATGTCTATCTTGTTAAAAAACCTTATATATTGCAAAAAGGAATTCTGTGAAAAAAATAATCCTGTGAGAAGCTCTAGTTATAATGGCAATGTTGGTAGCTCTTTTTTGCTGGGGGAGGGGTTGGGGATGGTTATGTTTTGTTTTATTTTGAAGGAGAAATATCTTCTCTTTGTATTGAATAATGACCAACTTGTCTTTCTCCTTGTTCAGATTATACTGTTTGACATTTCAGGAGGAATGACTTACAGTTCAGAGGCATTAAAGTTATGATCATCACAAGCTTTTATTTTGGTGAAATAAACACATTTCTCTGTTCTTCCTTTCGCCTGCCAGCTCTGACGACGATAGGCATGCTGACAACTGTCAGGACTATTAATGTGTGTTGGGGAAAGAACAAGGGAAATGATATAGTAAAGAGCTCTTTTTTATGGCTGGGAAATTTCTTAAACCAGTAACAAAATGCAATAGGTGAGAACCCCTGTTTTCACAGTTACAGTAACTCTATTATTCAAATCAAATTTGTGCAGTTTGTCTTTATGCTGGCATCTGTTGAGAATAAGTGTAAAAAAGCCACCCAAATTAGGAATGAGATTTTCCCTGTGTACAACAGAGTTTCCTGCAGTGCAGTAAAGTTCATGAAATTGAAGTAACTTTTGGAATGACCCAACCTCCTCATTTCTACACCTGTCCCTGTCAGCAAACTGAAAAACCAGTGTGCTGGAATCTCTTGTTCAGATTTCATGTTTCCTTTGTATTGACATCAATGTGACCTTTCAGTATCTCACAACAGACCAATGGTCTTTATTGGACTAATATTTCAGAATCTGTAGGTTTAACTATGCCTATACGCTACTGGGCAGCAACTTTACTCTTTATGCAGACGAGAAAAAGGGAAAAACTGCATCCATTTTTAAGAAGGGTAGGAAAGAGGACCCTGGGGAAATACTGACCTGTCAGCCTCATCCTCTGTGCCTGGATCAGGGGAACCTCAAGTATCAGTAGAGGCTGGGGGATGAAGGGATTGAGAGCATCTCTGCTGAGAAGGACTTGGAGGTACTGGTGAATGAAAAGCTGGACATGAGTCAACAGTGTGTGTTCACAGCCCAGATAACTATATCTTAGATAAAAGGAATAAATCTTTTATAGTGAGGGTGATGAAACACTGGAACAGGTTGTCTGGAGATGTGGTAGATGCCCTATCCCTGGAAACATTGAAGGTAAAGTTGGAAAGGGCTCTGAGCAACCTGGTCTAGCTTAAGATCCCCCTGCTTTCTGCAGGGTCCCTTCCAACACAAACCATTCTATGATTCTAAGAAATCCAGTTTTGCCCTTGTTTAGTTTTACAACACTGTTCTCTTTAATGTTAACAACTTCTCCCCCTCACTGTTGCCAAGAAAAAAAAAAAAAAAAAAAAAAAAAAGAGATGAAAGCAAAAATTATATTTCCATGCCTGCGAGACAGACAGCACAGTCGACAAGATACTGTGTTGGTGACAGACTGAAGAAATCTCGTCTGGGTAATGCAAGGCACAAAACAAGGCAATATTCACTCTACACCATCATGGAACAGACACATATGATATTTTCCCATGCTCTGCTCATTGCACTGCTTACCTTAGTGCTTTGTTCTTTATAGCAGTAACTACCAGTGTCAATAAATTCTGACCTCTGCCATATAACAGGACCATGGGCTTTTGTAATCCTGAAACAGGTGAGGTATCTGAGGGAAGAAAATAAAGGTCAATTGTCTCTTTGCATCATTCCTGTAAACCACAGCATTAATACAGTGGTCTAGGTAGTTCAAACCAACCTTACAGAGAGATTCTGCCAGAACTGCTTTTGCAGTTCTGAATTCAGCTCCAGGAGACGAATACAAACAAATACAAACAAATCTGCATGTCAGGGGAAGCACACAAAAAAGGATCTCTCTCATAATAGCTGCCTATTAAACTAGACATAAAATCAGAAAGAAAGGAGAATGGGAAAGACAGAAAGAGAAAAAGAAGTTCCACCCATTATTGTGTAACTCTTTGTAAGTAACTTCACGTTTGCATTAGCAAAATACAATTGAGCTCATCATTACTAAAGAACCTTTAAAACACTCACATAATTTTCCTCTCCCCTGTAGTTTCCATGAAACAGATGCATGTGCATATTAAGTTGTATTTTATGATTCATCTGGGGCAACTTAGCTCAGACACATCTTTTTCTTTGCTACAAAACCAGCCTGGATTGATTTTTTTTTTTGTCAAATAAATTCTTAGTGAATGATAGAGTAAGGGCTTTAGTTCCCAAAGTTGTAGAATTATTTCTTCTACTGCATGGCAAGCCAAAGCAATGCATAGCTAGGTTCCATACGCTATCAGGGTACAACCTTAAGGTCACTTAATGTATTAACAGAAAACGGTCCCACAGTATGGAGGAAAATAGGGTCAGCTGTGGGATGGCAGTTCTAATTGGCAGTTTGCAGATGGCTCTCTATGGGTTATAGCTTCTCTCTAGCCACCTACTCACAGACCAATTTTTGAAGACTTCCCAATATTTCACTTCTGCAAGGTGATGCTGAAAGAGCCCAGACATCTGTAGCTGATGCGTTTTGGCCTGAGTTTCAACAATAAGGTGATGGCTAGAATAAAAGTATTGAGGAGCTTCTGGGGTGATGTGCCACAGCATGCTGCAAGGTTATCAGTCCTGATCCCCACACAAGGAACACCTGGCACTAACAATGTGAGAATGTTTCTAGTAAAGACAGAGTGAATTAGGTTGGCTTACGTAACAAAGAACTTACATTTAGATAAAGCACAGCCAGCTGAGTGCTGGTAAAAATCTGGTTGGTTATTCTCTTACATATTGTTTTTCCCATCTTCAGCATTAGCTGGATATATCTTGAATAGCAGAGATATTCCACTCCATTACATTATACATCTGCAACATAAAAGGCTCTGCAAGCAAGTCTTCAACAGACATTAAGGTTTACTGTGATCTCAAAAAGGCAATAGGTTTCTAGACCTTGTCATATGCTATAGTGGAAGGTATTTTTTTGTACAGTATTGTTTGTATAACAAGTCCCAGGATGCTTCATGAAACTTCAAGGCTCTTGCACTTGATGTCTGAAATACTGTGCATATAGTATATACTTGATCATCTCATTTCTGGCATTTTTGCAGATTGCCAGATAATTGTGCAACGCTAGCTCAGATTTCATGAAAAATACTGACTTCTGCTTCTAGGAGCAAAGCTACCTTTAGTAACACTATCAAAGTAAGTAATTCAGAGATGTCCACTTGAATCTGCAGACAGAAGCACTAAACCCAGCAAGAGCCACATCTGTTCATCTACCATTTATTGAACTTCAAAAGGAAATAACAGCAATTAAGTAATATCTTTCTTTTACAGTTATTTCCTCAGAAACATTAGATAAATGTATCCATTTTAACTACCTCTAATTATATGACTATGAGAGTATGCATCTAACTAAATGCTTTTTTGCTCTGAATAGCATATTGTGTCTCCATAGTAACATATAAATAAAAGACCACTTAATTTGTGAAATTCTATTTTTAATAAAATTTTTATTTCTAATTTTCCATTTTTCTTGTAAATGCATTAAAAAAAAATAATCTATTAAAAATATTTTTTGCCAAGATTTAGTTATTGTAAGAGCACATGTTGTGGTACAATCCAAATTACTGACAAGGTACGTAAGATCAGGGAATAATGAAATGGAACCATCTCACACCCAAACAGGAAATCACTCTTTACTGTGAAGTATGCAAAATCTCAGGCTAAAATACCTGTCGTTAGTGCCATAAGTCAAAATCCCCTCATCTCGCCTGGATGCCAGGGTCACCTGAAGTGACCATCTCAATTATCAAATAGCAGTTTTACATTTTTGCTGTGTTCTTTGCCTTTGTCTTGGTATGTCTGAGAAACTAAATATTCCCATGATTAAGGATCTTTTATCCTTTAATAGCATAGGTCCAATTGCTTTTATGCCAATGTTATAATTTATGCTTCAGTAATTCTTTCCTTTCCCTTGTGTTACTACCCCCTCCAGCCTTATTTTCTCTAAACAAGCCAAGATCATTTTTTATCAAACTTTACTCTGCCTTTGAATGTTGTTACATATTGTCCATCTGTACCCTTCAGCTCAAATAATGAAACAGCTCTACCATCAAACTGGTTATCAGAATATTTTTTGTTTTTAAATGCAGGTAGCCAGAACTGTTTATTGTGTTGTAGGTAAATTTTAAGTGTTGCCTGATTTATTATTTTTTTTTTAGCTTGCCTGATATGTCTGAGCACAGTTTTACTTTTCCTCTTCCTTATTACGTTAGTGACTCACAGAAATCCTCTGACTGTCTGGTTTTCAAATATTTAACCCTAAATGCATACCTGTTGTTTTCCCTCCTAAATGCATGGCTTTGTTATACCTCCTTTGTTCAGTGAAAAATATTTCTACTTACCATGGCTAGATATTCCTACATTCTGCCATTATTACTAATATTTGTTCTAAAGCCTGTTTCTGGAAGGTCAAAATCTCCCATAAAGACAGTAAATCTTCCCTAATGCTAATATTTCTCTTTCTAATAACATTATGGAGATCTTTATCCAGCACAAATTAAACTCTAGGGGGCTAAAGCAGACATCCAACATTATCCAAACATTTTATGATCCTTCCTTAAATTGTTTTTTACTCAGATTTACCCATTTTATCATGTTATCCCCCTTTTTTTTTTTTAGCTTAGCAAGTTAGGAATATATAATAGTCTTTCACTACCCTGCCTTTTATTTTTATTTTTCCTGAACAATGTGTACTCTTCCCATTTATGTTGTACCCTAATATTATTATTCTAGCTCAGCTAGGTTGCCCTGGTTATATCTGGCTTGACACCTTGCACCATAATTCAGTTTCCTCTCTTTTGTTGTTCAGATAATTTTAATTCCTATACTGACATTTCTATTGCATCTCAGTAGTTCTATATGATTTCCTAGCTAGATTAGGGATATTTCATTCATGGCATTCCTCATCTGATTCACCAGCTGCTGTCACCAGCTTTTTCTCCTTCAAATTCCCCAAATGACTCTTTCCTTGCAGCATCTTCACTGACCTGTGCCACTGCCTGTGGCATCCTGAGCAACAGTATGTGGTGGGTGGAGTTAAACAGACTAGAGAGAAAATATCTAGTCCCTTCCCATAGGAGAGGTCTGCAGGTGTGAAAGAACCTGAAGAGGTCTTCTTGAATTTCTTGAATTTTGAATTCTTGAAGATTTTCTTCTTGAAGAAAATATACCTAAATTCTAAGTTGGTCATTTTGAAAGGGGTTCACTTGCTTATGAGATAACTCATGTGATGAGAGAGTTGGTGGCCACCTCCTCCCACCCCCAGGTAATTCACGTGATGAGGGTTTCCGTGGTCTCTGGAATTGGTCTCCTTTCATCCCCCGCTGTAGAGGAGCTGTGTTTTTAGGATGATGCAGGTTTGACAGAGCATTGCCTTTGATGTTAGGAACAACAGAGACTCAAGTATTTCCCAAAATACTCTTAGTACAATCATCAAATATTGATCAGTTAATAAAGGCATCTCTGGGAATACCAGGCGTTCAGAAATGAAAGTGATGCCCATAAGCTGCATAATTTCATTGTAATGTGCTATTTTAAATTGTTGTCCATAGGCAAAATCTTGCATTGGCAGGACAGTGGCAAAGTGTGCAACAGCTTTACCCCTACATAGCATCCATATTTCTACATTTGAAGGTGTGAGAAAATTGTTATATTACTTACAGATGTTCCGTCATCTATAGGTTTTTTTTATTGTTCTGTAGAACTCTGTGGCAGAAGTACCTTGAAACTCAAATGAAGAAATAAATCCTAAAAAAATACAAAGGTCTGACACTGAAGTAGAATCTAAGGTTTTGGAGAAGAGGGATTTCTTAAAGGACTTGCATCTCAGGCAGAAAAAAAGTACTATGGAGTCAGATGAAGGCAAACAGAGAAGTCACAACTGACAGTAAGAATAAAAATGGTAGGATTTATCCTTTGTGCAAACAGTCAAGCAAGAAACATTGTTTTGGTAGGAAATGAATGGGACAAATCTGGCCTTCATTATTCCAGCTCCTCTGAACTATTAAATAGGGCAAAAAGTGAAATAAAGATTAAAGCTATTTTTGCTGCCACTGGAGCGGCAAAAAACAGTCTTAGTGGGGATTGAGATCAAACCATAGGACTCTGTTAATTAAAATAGCCACTATTAAGATATTTACTGTCCCTAATAATTGGAGCTATGCAATTTGTACTACTGAGTAAACAAATCATGCTTTAGAAGTTCCCAATTGGCTATTACAGTCTAGTCTATCAGCTGTCATTTAGTTACAAAACCAATTTTCCATGTAGTTTATTTGCATAAACAACATCCTTTCAAAGAGCTTCATGGAAAAAGAAATCACATTAAACTAAATTAAAATTAGGTTAAAGTAATGTTAATAATCTGACAAGCTCCCCAAAGCCAAACTAGTCAAAAATTTTTTAAAAATTTCATGCTGAGTTTTTTTGATGTGTTCACCTCTCTAAGCAGACTTGTGCTGTGTTAAAAGAATGATCATTACTGCTTCTTGAATCCTGTTGTGATCCCGAATGCATGCGTGTGCAGGGTTATTTGTAATTGGTCCCTCTCCAGATATTCTCTCATCTCTCTCTGTTTTCATGAAAACTAAAAAAATATCAGTGCCAACGATCATTTTCCCACTAATCCCTCTCTTTCTCTGTAAATTTTGGGTGTCCTATACTGATGTGGTCTAGATTGGACAGATACTATCACATTGATTTTCTTTGGGTGGACAAGTTGGATCTGCCAAAATTGCGATATTGGGCCACCAACTTTTAACATATTATAGTCACAGACAAGGTGCAGTGAATTTTTAGTTTAAGTACAGAACACTTTTCATAACTTACATATACAGCTTAATATATTAAATATACCCAGATAAGACGAAGAATTTCAGGACTTTTCATAGATCAAGAAGCCAGTGGGAGTCATATCGCAATACAGGTCTTTGTTGAGTAAATATGATGGTTAGATTTGCTCTTTACAGTCTATTGTAACAGTTATAGTCTTCCCCTGATCTTCATTAACCCTGCCTGTGTACCTTCATATCTTGTAACATGTACCATAGCTATCTTCTCAAGGCAGGGGCAATACTTTAGCCTTCTACTCATAAACATTTATTTTATTTTTAAAAAATACAACTTTTTTCTCCATGTACTATCTCAGTATCTTGCATTTCACCCATGTCATTGAAACATTATTGTTTTCACTGAAGGAAATTCTGCCCCTGAGATATTAATCTGGCCAAAGATTTTAGGTTAGGCAACACTGCAGGGAATCCCATTACAGCTGAAGCCAGTAGAACATTGTTTTCCACTGAAAAATACTGAAGGGATTGTAAAGTCTGCAGATTTCTTTGGAAACCTCTTTTAAAGTGCACCTAACCACCCTGCAGGACCCAACAGGATTGTTACAAACAAATTCTAGGTAATATCGGATCTCTTCTAGAAAATTTGCAAGCCCCACCGAGCTTTTAGCTTTTACATTTGTCAGATGAGGTTTACTGAAAAAGGAAAACGTTGAAGCTGCTGACTAAATAAATATAGGTAGATGCCCATGCACCTTTCTCCTGATGACACTGGTGCAATGGAAATTTGTCAGCGATGGCAGCGTTTGCAGGTATAACAGAGAACAAGAAATGTTTTAAACTGCCATGAATGGCTTTACCTTTGGGGAAAGAGAGACTTCTGGGGTTTTTAGGGTATCATTTTTTCACATGTCATTCAGCATATGCTTATGCAACCCAGACTGGTCTTGTTATTCATATTTCACAACATTTCAGGCCAGCATTTTCTCTTCTTCCCCAGAGCTTTAGCTGAGCTGCTCTTGCTTGACTGCCTCTGAGCCGGCATCTGATTCCTGAGTGAATGTGCTTTCACACTGCTCAGATAAAGGGCTTTCACTGCAGTCGTGACTTGCATGGGGTTGGATATTATACCTTTCTTACGTCTAGACCTACAGAGGTGATGACATGCTGATTCATCTATGAATAATCAAAGCGAACTCTCAGCCTCAAAATAGACTTTGCTCAGTTTTATTAACCCCAAGATGCCTGAACAATACTGAGATGTGAAAAAACCCAGAAGTGTCATAATACATGCTGTGTACGGGTGTACCTATTGTGTTGTAAATATGATGAGACATAACAATAGCGAGTGGAATAAGTTTTAAGTAAAGACTGCACACAAAACCTGGAGCTTATGAGTCTTTTTTTTAAGGACACAGCCAGTCCTGGCTCAGCTTCCAGCCTACAATTCTCAGTGCTGCTATTTTGACCCACAACTCACCACCAAAACGTATGCATTTAATTTTGTAGCATTAATTTCTCATTTAGATTCCTTCACATGCATTAAAAACTTGATAATTTTTTCTTCAAATTCTTTAATAAAGTCTACCCTTTTCCTTGAATAAATCTTCTTCACTGAAACCAGATGCTTGAGCACTGGCCAGTGAGGAGAGAGGGACACTGGGCACTTGTCACTCTTATAGGGTAGTAGCTTATGGAAGGACACAGCAGTTGGGCAACTTGGAGACAGCTACAAATCAATTTTTTCCCCATCAGGTGATTGTTCCAAGAGAATGAAGAGAGCTTGAATCAAAAGATATTTATTTCTGTAATGTTTTCATTTCAGCATCAACAACAGGGGATAAACTTTCACAATTTATCTGGAAGACTGATTTGTGTCTTTTGCCCAAAAATCTGTCTGAAGACACTTTTTCCCCTGTAACTCCCAAGCAATGTGTCTACGAATTGATGTACATCCTTAGTTTCATGGAAAAAAAATAGTATCAGGCAGCATCTGGAATTTACTGTTTATGAATTGGAAGATTTTATCAGTGTTTGAGATAAAAAAAGTTAGATATTTGGGGTGTCTCATTAATTGTGTTATTACTTCTCAGATGATTTATTTCAAATTCCTCTAATAGTTAGCCAAAATGATTGTTGTGTTTTTATTTACTGATGGCTACGTTTAGTTTTACAGTTAAGAAAACCAACTTATATTGTATTCTAATATAAAATTGAAAATTAGAATTAATGTATTCTAAAGAACATTGAAATGAAGAACTGGCCTCTATGTTAAGTACATGTTTCTGTAATAAATACATGGGCTTTTTTTACAGGCCTTTTACACTGCTGATATTTTTGTTTGTTTTACAGTTCACAGACAGTGAAGTAAGGTGACCTTCCATCAGATAGACTGCAAGGAAGCTTAGGAGTGGCCTTGGGCACTGGTATCAGCTGCACCTCAATTTAGTAATCTTATTGTCTCTCTCAAAATTAGGTCATCTGAGAGCAAATTCCTAGTTCTTGCTTATGGGGATATTATGTACCATATATTTCTACATACACAGATTTAAATGGAATTGTTCATATTTGAAGAATAGACTCAGATTAACAGAAATCATTTTTTTTACTAATGCCAGGAAAATACATTGTTACTTTTGATGAAATAATATAGTATCTGGCTTATGCTGAGATTCCATGCAGTGCCTGTATATCCTCCTTGTAGACATGAGAAAAATACAAAATGATTTGCTGACCCTCAGCTTTGCAGTTAAGAGCCATGTGACGTATTCCATGAAAACTGGCATGTATAAAAGATCGCATTATTATATACAGCTGTTAAAGACCTAGAAAGTGAACAATGTGCTACTGACATATAAATAATACCTTCTGTGCACAGTTAAACATTGGTGGTATTTTTGCCAGATTTTAAGCTCTTTTGAGGCCAACTGGAACAGCTGAAATAGAACATTAAAAAAATGTTTTGATGCTGGGGCACAGATGGCAGTAGCCCAATGTGTCAAAATAAATGTTTCATTTTGGTCTAATGTGGGAAAAATAGACCTTCTCAATTACTCCAATAATCACAGGTGCAATAAATGCACTCTGTAGCTAAGAAGAGCTATTTCAGATGGGCATTCAGAGAAATTTTATGTATCTTGCTTCCAATAGCCTGAAAAGGTAAATTACCTTAGGCCAATCACTTACTGCTTTTGAAAGGGCTCTAATAGCCCCAGTCAAGCTGGAAGCTTTAATCCTTTATTTGGCACCTGAATTTCACAAACACAGGATGTCTCTCAGAAGAAGCAAGTTTGAGAAGGTGCTGTAGACAACAGATCTGTTAACTTTAAGTCAATGACATGTATGTTTAGGAAATTTAGAATGTGTCCAACAGGCTTCAGCACTTAAATGTTTGTCCAGATTATTGTAGAAAGCTTTGGTGACGAGCAGAACAAACAGAAGAGTCAGTCAAATGGAGGCAAATTGTTTTCAATGTGAACATCTGCTCAGACCTTCCATGTCACTGGCATTGAATGGCCACCACAGCAAACTGGGGGCAGGAGCCTGGAAACAACCATTAATTAGTCTCTTGACTGTTGCATTTGTAACTGAGAGAACAACATCTACATGTGGAAAAGGGGCAGCCCACCAAGGCCTGAGTCACCCCACTGAAATGATACAGTGCTCTGAGGAGAGATGTCAAAAAAACCAACAGATACCACCGTGTGAGAGAAGATACTGGCTAGTTAGGAGACAGCATTTAAAATGGTTTCAGCTGCCGATACTCAGCACTGCTTGGTTACAACCTCAAAGGGTTTTGTCTGTAAGATGGAGCAAAGTGACAAAGAGTGAATGATAATTTTTATGCTACAACACAATGGCAAAACGATTCATGTTCTCTTACCCAATATTTTACTTCCCATGTGAAAATTGAATCTGCTCCAGCTAGTGCAGTGATAGATCACAGTCTGCATGGGCAGTGAGAGGTGTCGGAGGGAGGAATGCAAAGCAAAGCAGACTTAAAACTCAGATCTGGAAGGCACCTCTCATTTTACTGAGACTGTGACCTTCCCGGCAGCTCTACAGCTTGCCTTTGCCTTTGTACAGGTTTGACTCTCTGGCTTTGTGTTTTGTCATCTGCAGTGAGATTGCTGCATTTCTGTTGAAGAGGCTGGATTGTTATTTTTCTCTGGGCACTGCAGCACAGAAGGGAATCTATAGTTTTTGGCTATAAGTGACCTGCAAGGCTTGAAAAGCCTGTGAATACTATTGCAGTATTAATTGTCTTAATCTAAACAACCTAATTTCTTTCATGCTTGTTTTTAATCTGCTTACAGTGTTCCAGGTACCTCAAAACATTACTTTTCTAGGGAAAAAAATAAAATAATAATAATAAAAAAAAGGACCAAGCCCACTTATTTTTTAAATAACACTAGGATGAGGTGCTCAGTGTGGATTTCATATGGGTGACCCAAAAGAGAGGAGTAAAAAGGGGAGATATGGTGCACACAAGAGGTAAATAGCAACATCATGAATCTGTAGCCTGAATTTTAGGCTTTTATAAGGTTTTTCATGAGCATAAGCTGAGGATGATAACCAAAACTCTGAACCACAAAGATGCTTCAAGGAGAGAAATGTATAGGAACATCTGTGAAGTTGACTTCCTACGTTCAACAGGCCAGCATGAGAAGGGACCAAAAGCAGGAAGTCTCTCTTACGTCTGTGCAAAAGGTTCTCCAGAGAGGCCACAAATGTCAAAGTGCTTCAACTTCAGATTGTTGTGATGGCTGGCATGCAGCTGCAGCCACAGAATCAATTCTGCCTATGTCTACAGTTTGCTTTAATTCCACATGGATAAATTAGGGCCAGCAAGAAATGAAGCAGCAGACAATGACTGGTAGATGACCCAAATAAACTAGGTCAACAAGATTTCTAGAGAGATGTTAGAGCCATAAAACTTGCTGGAGGCATAGAGAAGTCGTGGAGCGAATTAATTGTTAGTATCCCTTAAGTTATTATAGACAATTCTAAACTAAAGGTTGGGAAATTCAACCTATCTTATGTATGAAAAGCAGAGCATTCACTTGCTCAAGAAAATTACAGCACTTATTCTGAGTACAGAATTCAATTTCCAAGGATTAATAAGTAAACACCTTAATTAATGTATGAGTTTAAAATAATTTAAATAAGTCCTTTAAGATATTTAACATCTTTTTCAGTCTTTTATTTGTCCTGAATGATCTTCAGAATAATAATTATGCAAGCATTTCATATTTGCAATCTTCTACACCAGCCACAGTCAAAAGAGTGGTTATAATGAAATTAAATTATTAATGATTTCTGACTCTAATTCTTATGACTGGATAGACTGCAGTCTGACTCATTTAACTCTTAACTGGGAAAATGCATAAATATTTTATGATTTAGGGGGGAATTTCTGTTTGTAAACAGACCAGCTCTCATAATTTGAATTTGAGCCATGTGGCTTCAATACTCTAGAAATATAATGGAATAGTATTTTTTGCTTATAGATCAATTTCCATGGAAGAGAAATTTGTTAAAAGGAATTTAAAGTAGTTAATGCATATCAGGAACATATAAAAGATCTAATTTTGTCCAGCCTGTGCAAAATTGTGTTAAAAATATCACTATTAGTAATCTTATGCTTCTTTCAGACTAGTTTTACAAGTGGTAACTTCCTGTACATCTGGGCAGATACTTACAATGCAAGTGAAAGAATAATTATATGGCCACTGGAAAAGCTTCTGATGTTTTAAATGATTCATCCCTTTTATGAACAATTGGGATACCTGTAACACTCAGAAAATCATAGGCTCCATTTAAAACCAGTAGGAAATACTTTAAATACCAGTAATACTTTAGGTTAGAAGACGTATTTTGAAAACAGGGGCTGCTTGCTCAGAACAGAGGGAGGCAGTAACAAGCACTAAGTTGCTATTTCTCTAATATTCTCCACAGCTCATTTATAACTGTGGGCAAGTGTGTATATATGCATATATATATACATACATACAAGTAATGTACATATGTACATGCATACATGTATATATTTTAGAGCTATGTAACTCCTAAGTGCTAGTGAAAATAAAAAAACCCTCTCTGCTTGGAACAGTCTTTTCAGGTTAGCTTTATCCTCTGGTGAGTGACAACAGTGAGGCTCTTTCCAGAAAGGGTTCACGTCAGGAAGAGACCATCTGGATGCTGTCTGAGCCACACAGAGCAAAGTGTGAGAGGGAGAATAAAAAGCAAGAAATAGCAAGAAACTTCTTGGGCAACACGGAGGTGGAAAATGAGGAAGTGCCCTACAAGGGAAATGAGAAGTGATACTTCCTGGTAGATTTGCACAAGAGTGATGCTTTTGGGGAATGTCAGCAGAGGATGTTCTCAGATTGGCTGTGGTGTTTGTGTTTCAGTATTCGTAAACAATCAGTTACTAGGCAAATAAAATAATTACTGTGAGAAAGAGCAGAAACCATTCCAGTCACTTTGCCCAGGGTCTACAGTCAGAACAACTGTTCCCATATGTGGATGTTTCACAACAAATAATATAGAAAACCAAGCAGAAGCATTTTCAGAAAGAGGAGGACACTGTGGATGCCTGACACTGACGTTTCACAATGTGCCTGAGAAAGGACATGAATGACCCTATCATAGGACCTAGCAGACTGCTGCAAGTGGGAAAAATAGACAGGATGGGGGGACTGAAGCTTAATTACCTCCCTGGATAAATCCACATGTAGAGATAAAAAGACAGCAAAGAGCGTTTCAGATTACAGCCATGACACTACCCTGTCAGCACAAGACCCGGTGCTGCCAGGTAGTCTGAGGTCAGGATTGAACCTGTGCTGCCTTTCCAGAAGGAAATGAAAAAGTGAGTGTAATTACAACAATGTGACCATTCAGTGCACAAACCAATGTCAGATAATGAAAAATAGGAGGATATGAGAAGAACTATTGTGTATGAAGCTGGAAAGAAAGAAAAAAAGAGAAATCTCCCAACACAACCCACAGTTTCATCCTGTTCATCACAGTTTGAAGTGCACAGATAGGCACAGGTACAAATACTCTTTCTATGTAAAAACAGTGGATGGAAAATCAGGACTATCTCCACCTAAAAAATGCCAGTTTCAGTGCAGTACATTAGGATCCTAACACATAGTTGCTTTACCTTTGTGCCCAACAGACTACAGGCTCAATCATTTTATATCTAGATCAAGTAAACATATCAAAGAAGGAAGATGAAACTTTGGACCTAGAAACTGGAATAAGGTTTTGGGAAGCTTTCAAGATCCCTAATGGTTAGGGAGTTTATTTCCTGGATTTTGGTGACACTATTGCTGGAAATGTGAAATCTTGAATTATTTTACCAATTTTACTATAAAGACAGGAAAATAGAGGATTATAAACAATGTATTCTAGTATAGGCTACACCCTGGGAAGTTTGCAAGGAAGGGATTCAATTAGAAATATCAAATTCTTAGCGCAGCTCAAGTGCTAGAGAGGAAATAAGGAAGAATTTGATTTAATGGGGACCGCTACAGGACATACCGATAACATGGAGTTAAGCAAGTACCATTGTGGTTTTAATCAGATGTTAAGGGAATTTTTAATTTAAAGCAGTAACTAAGAACTTCATTATGTTGCAGAATATAAAGATTTGCCATTCAAATATGCAGTTTACAAAGAACCTGGCATCTTGAATGTTAAAATGGCACTTAAATGGAACAGTGTCATGAAGGCCGAAGTCAAGGGTGTAGGAGTCCAACACAACTTCCTAGGTTTTCCATAGGCAGGTTGAGACATTATTCTTTCTATTCTGCCTCACCTCTACAACACCTATCTGAAATGAGGGTTTTTCTGAGGCTAGATCTACTGAACATCAAATATATTGTAAACTGCCTGGAAAATTTTACCCTGTAGTTCTTATAGCACCAAGGTCAAAAATCTGCGCTTGAAGGGAAATATATTCCTGAAAGATGTGCTCTCTTGAGTTAAAAATTTCCATTTACTATATCACTAGGGAATTGTTATGAAGTTAATTACTTTTGCAGATTAAAGCGCAAGTCCTACTTCCAGCTCCTAATTGCTGGATCTCTTCATACCTTTGCTGTTGGATTAAAGAATGTATGTATAGTAGTTTCTACCCATACAGGTATGTGTAGACAGTGATCAAATCACTTAATTATTTTTTCTTCTCTTTCTCCACAGACTGAACAGATTCCATGCCTTTAGCTTGTAATGTTTTCAACTTGTCTGTAAGGCTACTGTCTAAATATTATTCAATGTTTTGGCATCTTCTCCAAATGAGCACCATGGCAGGACTAGGCTCACCTGTGCAGTCCAGCTCAATACACTCCTTTGTACTGACATACAGGGCTTGTGGTCACTCTTGTGCTTGCACCATTTCAACAGGTACTTCTACTCCTTTGATTATCCATCGCAACACCCTCCTCCCCATTATGCCCCATTTCTCTTTCATTTCCACCTACTTTTCCTCCATGTGACCCCATGCTATGACAAAAAAGCTCCATTTAATGTGGTTTGCAGCTTGTCAGTTTTCAGATTAGGTTCTAAGCTGTATGCTGTGCCTTTTCTGTTCATTGTGCATTCAACCTAGGACACATGGAAACCAATGGAAAAGTTCCTGTCTGTAATTTCAACCCTACAGCTTCTTGCTCTAAAGTGAAAAAAGTTTGACTAAAGACTGTATAAATTAAACACTCCCTTGCATGGTTACACAAGGAAGGAAAGCTGTGCTGAGCTGTTGAAAATGCCTCTTTGTCAGGCTCTTTCATCGTTTCACTGATTTAAATTCAAACCCCCTTATTTCCTACATAAGATATTTTATTCTTACTTTATCTAAGTAAAAGGAATTCTGCTAAAGATTTTTCATCCTACAGCTCCAGGGCCTTTGAAATCATATCCTGTATGTTTTGTCTCTATCAGCAGTTTCCCCTGCATCAATTTACAATGAACTACATAAGCCACTTATACCAGAGACTCTTCAAGTCATACTGAATTTGATTGGCATATTCTGATCTCCCTGGTTTTGTTAAGCAAGTTGAAACTTAATAACACACTGAGAAGATGAATGGGCTAATGAAGCAGATTGCATGATCTGCAATCATTCCCTTACAGGTAAAGTTCTGAACCGCTGACAGTAAGAGGATTTTTTATTTTTCTCCCCCGTTTTCCATGGTTCCTTTTCACTCTTGGTGCAGTGCTCCGGTGTGCAGCGCTTCAGTGTGCAGCTGCCTGGCTCTGTGCTAGCTACATACTGAAGAACATCTCAGAGTAATGCTGACAATGAGCCTTTTGTGTAATTAAAAAAAGTAACTTTCCTCCTTTTCACTTCAATATCATCAAAAACATTTTGAGTACATATCCACACTAAATAGATCCTTAGTCTAAACCAGTCCACTGGAGTATCAAAGGATGCAGAAAACATTTCCACAGTACAACTGTGTACAGCCTATTTTTACCTAGGGGAAAAGCATTGTGGGTGAAATGTAGTTACTTTCAATGTACTATAGCCCTTGACTCTATGTCACATTGCTTGCGCTGTGCTGCCAAGTGGAATACAATATAGTTATAATGCGAGAATTAAAGCTTCTGTACTAACTCAGGATGGCTAGGGGTTTGTTTTGTTTTGTGCAGCACTTAAACTATTCCCCTTACTAACCAAGAATAGATAAGCTAGTCATTTAACTCTCTCCTCCCTGCTTTTTTGTTCGTATGTGAGCACAATGAAATTTTCAGTAGGTTTTACATGAGAGAATGGAATCAGCCATGCATGCTGATGTCCATTCTCATACCATCTTGTCAAGGGAACTAGGGCTTTCCAACTTCTGGGTTGGGCAATGGGCTCAGTGTCTAAACCTCACATTTTCATTGAAATGCTCTCCTGGTGTGTAAGGCTGGCCAGCTGTTGGTTTAAGGAGGCTGTTGTGCAGTGCCAGAGATTAAAGTACATCCATCCCTCATCGGCGAAAGCTGGAACACCCTGTGGTTTGGAGGGATGCCTTTTTCAGCCACCCCAGGTATCTTCCACAGAGGAAGCTTTCCAGAATAGGCTCCTTTGCAGGGAAGATGGGATTTGCAGGCAGCCTGTATGTCAACATGAATTATCATGGTTAAGGGACAGGCTTCCGACAGACTGCAATACAGCTGCACAGAGCCAAGGCAAGGACTTCGGGCCTCAGCCTGCTCCTTCTTCTAATGCTCCTATGTCCTCATAGTGATGACAGCACTTGGAACAATTATACAACTACTTAAATACTTTGGAAAACAACCCCAAATAAAGGGAAGCTCAAAGGAAAGTCTTTCAAGCCACATCTTCCTTTGTGGCACTCAGCACAGGAAAGGATAGAAAAGTGGAGTCTGTGTTATTTACAAGGCGGCAACCTCAAAATTCCTCTGAGAAGGCTCTCTTTAAAAAGTTCCAGAAACAACATGGAAAAAAGATGGAAAAGAAAGCTTACAGTGACATGACTGGCTTAACTCTAGATGTACACAAACCCACACATTTAAAGAACACTAAATGTACATCAAAGCAAAGCTATTAGAAAGCAGTACGCACTCCTGAAATAGTTAAAAACAACATCAAAAGACAGAGCAAAGCTGTGAATAGAAGTTCCAAAGGCAGTCTTAATTCTAACAGTTCTTCAATGTGATGCGTTTGACTTTGTGCTTCCCTAGTACTGTTTGAAATCAGTTGTCTTTTTTGTGATAATTCCCGGATTTTGAAAGAGAACATTAAAAATACAGAAATTCTATTATGTGGCACATGAAATATCTGGTTAATCAACAGCTTTGAGCATCTGTGGTTGATTCATTGCACAGATTTCTGATGCTTATGTTAATGGAATAGCTGACAGCACTAATAAACTGTTTTTTTATGGCGACCAACATTATAAGCAAATAGCCATTCTGCTAGTAGGCCTTCAGATACTTACTGACTGCAGAGGAATCATAAAGCTTGGCTTACATACCCAACCTGCAAATACCCGTGAACATAATTGTTTCATCCTACTCCCCCATTACCAATTTGGTCCCAGTTTCTTCCTGTCCTGGGTTCAGCAGTAGCAGTCATTCTTGTCCTTCTTAGTAGCTGGTGCAGAGCTGTGGTTTTGACTTTCAGCCTGGGAACAGTGCTGATAACACCAATGTTTTCAGTTACTGGTCAGAATGTTTACCCTGACCAAGGACTGTCTGAGTCTCATGCTCTGCCAGGGAGGAGGGGAAGCCGGAAGGAAGCAGAGACAGGACACCTGACCCAAACTAGCCAAAGAGGTATTCCATACCACAGCACTTCATGCCAGGATGTAGAACTGGGGGCAGTTACCCCGAAGGGCTAAATCACTGCTCGATTGGGCTGGGTTTCAGTTGATGGATGGTGAGCGGTTGTATTCTCTCCCCTTGTTATTTCTCCTATCATTATTATTATTGGTGGTAGCAGTAGTGATTTGTGTTATACCTTAGTTATTGGACTGTTTTTATCTCAACCCGTGGGAGTTACATTCTTTCCATTCTCCTTCCCATCCCTCTGGGAGCGGGGTTGGGGGGCGGGAAGGCTGGGAGTGAGACAGAGACTGTATGGTTCTGATTTACGACTGGGCTTAAACCACGACACTTCCCAAGCCTCCAAGTCCCTCTATTCAATTTTGTGGTCCTACTTCCCCTCCCAGCTTCAAATCAGTCTGCAAGCCAGCTTGCTACAGGTCCCTACTCATACTAGGCTCTCTTCTTTTGGTCTGCTGGCTCTATCCAACTCAATCCACTGCTAGAATCTGTCTCTTATTTTTGGTTTCTTGTAGCCCAGCACTTGTCTCTCCTCATACAAATCAGATAGTTCCCTCCTCCATTCTATCACAGTGCCTATGAGGGGGAGACAAGCTGGAGAGTTCAGCAGAGAAAATGAGAATCAAACCTCCCTGCTTTGCATCTTAATCCTAGCTGAGAGTAGCTGAAGTAAATCATTTATAGGGCAAGTCCTTTAAAGCCCCAGTAGATTGCAGCAGGGATCAGTGAGTGCATCCCCAGCCAAGACAAGGTATGCCTTGACTGACAAGCTCTAAGAAGAAGGGAGATTTTTCACAGTAGTATATTGGGATATTTTTAGTGGCTCAAATTGCTAAGTGTTCTGAACTGCTTACTTTCTAGAAACAGCAAAAAGTGCCCTTATCTTTCACTATAATAGCCATACTTCCTAAATTTTTAAATAACAGGCCTTGAAGACAGAACTATTAGAAAAAAAGTCATTGCAAGGTGTTATTGTGGACAAACATATTTTCCTCAAGTCTCTTCGCTGAAAACATTGCAGTCATTTTGGCTGAACTCTTTAAAATCACGTATCTGAGGGCAGTAACTGCTGAGGGCATAAATCAAACTAAATAGTTAACTTTCAGCTATGTTCTAATTAGTAGCGAACAAGATCTTACAATGAAAAGAATAGGGGAATAAATGACTGTAACTGCTGTAGCTCAGTAACAAATGGGCTAACAAAAGAAAACACTGTGAGAAGAATATTAATAATACGTTTTATTGCTTTCTGTTCTCCCAGAATTTCCTCCCAGCCCCCAGATAAGCTCCTTCTGCTGCCTTTCTCAGGTGTTACTGAGCACCTAGGAGAAAAATAATGAATGAAAACACTGACCATGCTGGTCAATCTCACTTAACAGTGCACTTGCAGGTTAAGGGGAGCAGCTGAAGCAGAGTGACAGGCTGATGCGAACTGTCAGTCATTTTGTTGTTCAAACTGCAAGACACAACAGAATTCGAACAGATCAAAATGTAAAGAGATAGTAGTACCTCCGGAGTATACAGACACCATGTTTACACAATCTCCTCTACCTCTCAGGCATGGCCAGCTGCATAACCTTAAGGCAGGATATTTGTGGTTTAACTGCTCTAGCTCTTGCAAATCAAATTCCAACCCTCCTTGCAGAGAAGTGAGCCCTATAATACTGTCCTGATTTACTGATGCTTCCTTGTTTGGCTTCTGAGAAGCAGGTAATAGACTGGGAAAGATAAGGGCATAGGGATTCACTTGCACCTTTACAGACCTTGTAACAGGGAATAAAAAGTCTATGGTTTAAGTAGTTGAGACAATTTATAGAATAAATTTTCTTCTTAGCAATTTAATTGCCAATTAGAAAATGGTCAGCTGGGTGCAGAAAATCACCAAACCAAAAGCTCCCTTCTCTGTAGAGTTAGGTAAAAGCTGCCTAGAGCACCAAGTTACTACCAAAATTGCTTGGCTGAAGTCAGCCAGCCAGCCTTTAAACCAAGCTGATGAATCTGGATTGATGCAGCTGCCTCCTACAGCTTCTTTCTTAACTGGAGGATGCTGGTACAGGAACTTGAATTTGTGTTCTGGTAAGGAAGCTGCTGTTAATGTCTCCATCAGCCTGACATTTACTAATCATAGGCAACTAAAATTTGGTGAGAGTACAGGTAGTCTCCTTTACAGAGAACCATACCTACCTGAGGAGTTATCCTGCTCAAAGCCACTACCATTAGGTTTATCTGCCTTCAGCCATTAGCATCGGAGTGATGGCTACCCAGCTGCCTGTGTTGTCTGTCAAAGGTGGCCTTGACTTTGCTTTAAACACAGACTTTGCTTTTGGTTTAGAGCCACAGTGAAGGCTTCCCTTGGTGGGTAAACATCTGGATATTGTGCCCACAGGGTAGCTGGCAGGCAGCTCTGTGGTGAAGAAGAACATGTGTTTATGGCCACTGACAGCGGCTGCTCAGCCGTATTAGTACAGACACAACCAACAGACTGCTTGGGAACACTACATATATGATCAGGCATAATGTGCAAAACCATGTGCTTTATTTTCACACCAAAACTCCTTAAATGAGGCTGGGTAGGAATTCTTCTTGTAAACAGTCTATGTGACTTAATACAGTGTCACCTACAGGATCTGAAATTCTGTCATGAAAACTGGAATTTCTATATGCAGAGAAGAACCGTACAGCATCAGAACATATTTTTATCCTGGTAGTATTGTAATAACAACCGTTTGGATTCCTGTTGATTGCATCATTCTCCAAAAATTATCTTTTTGGGATGAAATTTCTCTTGCTTAATCTCAGACAAAAAATGAACTGTAAAAATCTGTTCAGTCATTTTTATGTCATCAGTGAATCACCAAAACCAAACCAATGGTGACTTTAAAACATGTTACACGTGTAAGTCCATGAAGAGTTTACTAGGACAATATATTTTTTATACTCTGGTTATTTCACTGACTTATTTTTATAGCAAAGAAAATCAGGTAAAGTAGTAATGGTTCACTGACTATAATTGACCAAACCCCACAATAAAACAAAGCCAGACTCCCAAAGCATTGAAATTATCTCATTTATCTTAAGGAAAAAAAAAAAAAAAAGTCAAAAGCACAAAACGCATTTTGGTCAAATTTGATGTTACAAAACATTTTTATATTTATTTAACATCATGTTCTCCTACTCTGTAGTTATACTGTATATTTTCTGAAAAAATAATATGCAAATAGATTATTGCATAACACATCTCTTCCAAATTAGCCCAGAAATATTCACTAAATAATTTTTAACACAATAAGAAAAGTGTTTTTATATTTTACGTTTAAATTCCAGAGAGTTTTATCACATAAGATATTCTGTGGAAAGCAGCACCTATTTACTTCTTTGTAAGCCATTATGAAGATGAATCTGCCCTCTCTGACTAAATAACAGAGGTGATTAAAACACAAGCTGAATAAAGAAGCTCACCGAGTGGGTTCTTGCAGAGTGAGTATTTCACTTGGCTGTGTGCGTGGAATATTTTGCATAATGGTCTGCAGACCTCCTAGGTTTTTGCTATTACAGAATATACGTACACATAGTGCTGAGACACAGAGAAGTGGTAATTCACATTATGTCTATGCTTGTTTAGGGCTCACTGTCTATGTGGAATGAGTGAAAGTAATAGTAAAAGAGAACAATTATTAAACAGAAAATATTTCATTATGCAAACAGAAAAAAGACTGTATTTCAGTTTAGAGACAGTTCAAGCATATACAGCATATACATAATAAAGCTCAGGCTTTTTTTTTTTTTTTTTTTGTATTTTGCATTAGCTAAAGAAGCAGTCATGAAACTCTTGTATATTGGCTCAAAACTTGACAACCACCTAGTGCATTCTTCTTGCTTGCCTTTTAAAAATACACAATCTGAGATGGATACATTGCACTGCTGGAGTTTACAATATATATTTAAAATTTACAAAAATACAGAAAAACAAGATTTCTTGCACTCAGATACTGAGCATTAACCCTTTGAGTACTAATTCCCACCTGCAACACTGCAGAACACATTCATCTGACTTACATGTTTTTATAACATTCTAACAATTATAATTGTCATCTTTATGTACACTATTAGGAAATGAATTCCTACATATATATATATAAAAAAAAGGTACAGTCTAATAAACTGCTAATAACAGAAATAGTGGGCTGAAATATGGGATGATTTCTGCAACTATACACAGAGAATCACTGACTGATGATCTCTCAAGGGAATTTGCTATTTCTCTCTGCAGCAATGGAGCAATTGCATAAGCCTCTGTTAAGACCTGACAGCAAACTTTCTCATGTGGCCTTACAGAATTGTGCTTTTTCTCTTATTTATGGGTGCACTGCTCACTTCCCACTGTAGACATTTTTCTCTTAGCTCTATGCTCCTATTCAGTCTCTGCAATCCATTATTATTATGCACCCTTCCTACTTGAAAAAAGCAGTCTTATTTCATGTACAGATAATTATGATGCAGTTCTGTACTGTGAGTTGATGCTTTGTGTCCAGATGTTCATGAAAACATGAAAAAATTTCTTGCCAAGAGCCTTGTTAATCTATTAACAATGGCACTGACCTTGGAGTGCCCTACAATTCAGCAGAAATCATGAACATAAAGAACTTCTCTGAAGATCAAATTTGCATTAAAAGATGAAGACAATCTGAAATTTGCTAAGGGAGGAAATGGGTTTTCAGAAAGCAAGTGATGAAACTAATAGATGGAATCTAAGAAGGTGTGTTTTTGTAAAATGACTGAACTTTCTCTTTCCTGGCAATTCTGGACTACATGGATCATGTAACTAAATAGACAGTATCATATATACAGTGTCTCTGGATGAGAATAAGCTACTTGTAAGAAAATAACTGTAGTCCTCAAAGAGTTAATGATAAAACTGCTCTACCTTAACAGATGTGGAAAGGTTATTGTGAAACAGCTTACAGATTTGTTCAAAAGGCATACTTTACAAAGAAAGAAGTGTAAAACTTGTTGAGACAATTGCTATTACACCTCACAGTGTCACATACAATGAGTAGTGCATGCTCTGTAAAGACATTAGAGTGGACCCTTATCAAAGCTATCATATAACCTTATACAAAGGATTGTGCCACTTAAAACTAGTGCAGATTGATTTGTTTTTTCTTCTGTAGATTTATAATACTCTAGATTAATATCAATAGGGTTTTTCACAGCCTTGTACAACACTTTTTTTGTTCTTTTTTTTTAACACATGTAACACTAGAAAACAGCAAATGGTATATCCTGACATATGTCATGCAAAATACAACCAATACAGCACCATAGATGTAACAGAGATATTACCTAGCACTTCTCTCCCACAAGAAAAAGGACAGAACAGAGACTGTACATTACAGGACTTTACAGGCCGTATGCTACAGAAGATCTTTAGAGGCAGTATCACTTTTGTAGATCTAAAAAGCTGTAATTTTATAAAATCCTGTTTATCATTTCTACCATAGTCACTTCTGATTAAAATCCATAGCACAGTAATAATATTTTGCTACAAAAATAAATAAGTAAAAGTTTAGGATGCTGATATGTTTATAAAAAGTGTCTTAAGTTACTACAGAAGTGAAAACAACTAATGTAAAGGATGGATTTGTAAAAAAAATGTTGTTCTGTCTAACAAAAGGATATTGCCTCTCATATTCAGTTGTCTAGACTTTATTTTCTAATTATCTTTCACAATGATTTTACAACTTTTAAAAATATCATCAGTTCAAAGCTGTCACTATCTCTCTGAGACTCTTACAAAGAAAATGGAAATAAAGCTGGAAAAGCTGTACAATTTATTGATGAGCTACACAAATATGTCGTAGTTTGGAATAAAAACAATAATAATGATGGTTTATGGGGAAAAACACATTATGATGGCCCATGAACTACACAGTAGTTTCATTTTTCCAGGGGCCAGTTTTGATATTTCCTGTACTATCTGAGCTATATATCATGGCTTCATGCACATTTCCCTTGAGAATTCCATTGTGATTCGTCGTATTAAACGGCAATGACTGTGTCCGTGGATGCATTTCAAAATGAGCTGGATGGTGCACAGTGTCACTTTCTGGCATTTTAGCACAACTATATATTACAGTACTTGCATCGCTACTTTCTGGCTGGTTGACAGTAGGATACGGATCACTTTTTGAGCAGCAGGCCCGTCTGTGACCTGACTGGCTATCACGCGTACTGTGGGGACTGTCTGTATGTGAGCTGTGGATGCTGCCATCAATACTTGAAGGAATGTGATAGGCGTATTCTCTTTCACCTGCAGACCTATGCTGACTGAAATAACGTGGCTTAGTTCTGCTTTTCAGACATCTATGAATGTGCATATTGGGTCTGAAGCTCCCCTCGTTGTGGACATGAATGTGAGCTTCGTCATCAAGTAGCTGATCACAGTGCATTTTTGCACAGCATGGTGTCACAGGCGAAAGGCAGTTAACATGATTTTGAACTGCTTGTAGGTTAGTAAGTTTGCAGTGGCTAGGTGCTGGATGATTAAATACACCTGATTTGTTGGGACATGGTGATTCCTGAAGACAAGGTGCGTGAACTTGAGTGTCACCATTGACATTAACCTTTGGGCGCACATTGACCTGGACAGAGTAGGTGTTTCTTCTAGATGGGCAACAGGACCACCAGCAATGCCACACATCATCTCGTTTTGCACAGTGATGGATCAGGATGAAAAGCCCCAAGGTCACACAGAAGGCTCCGTAAAGACAGCTAAATATCATATCCAAGAAATGACCTTGAGATACTGCAAGTGCTCCAAAGGTCCAAGTGGCAGTAAAGAGGAACAAAGTGAATGCTGCGGCTCGAAGCTGAGCCTTAAATGAATGCTCATTTTCCAATAAGGAAGAAGAAATCATGGAGCAAGTTGACTGGGGAATGGAAACAGCGTCTGTAATATGACCATGGCCCACCTCAGTACTTGGCATTCTCTGCGGATCTTCTGTCTTTTCCTTTAACTCATACTTGCGTTCAGGATGGCGCTTCAGTTGCACGTATGTGCAGAGAAAGTAAACACAGGTGACTAGCACAATGAATGCTACTGGCCCATAAAAAGCACCAAGACTAGGCTCCCATGCCATCCAGCAACTGAAAACAACAAAAAAAGCGAGTCAAGAACAAGTTATAGCCCACATGAGATGTGACGGACAACTGACTGATGTGAAATTGGGCTGACTAACTTATATGATTTAACAGTGTCTCAGAAGTTCGTATATGTTCACTGTGGAGGCAGCAAATGTGTCTTTAATATCAATTAAGCTGAGGCATCATTTCATATTTTTTAATAGAATAAAATGTCTAGTATAATTTACGGGATATTAAAGGCAAAAATTTCCCAGAAATGTAGGTCAGTTCAGAATCTAGAATTGCAGTGAAGTGTAAGACCATTTATGTCAACCTTTTTTTCTACTATTAAAAATGTCAGTGCTAATACTTTGATTAAAAAGCAAATGAAGCATAGTTCATACAATCTGTGTGAGCAATAGAAATGTACAGATTTCAGTGGTTTGTATCAATAAACACTGATAGAAACTCTTAAGCCTGTTCTTACAGGATTTTCTTGTTGCCAAAGTAGAGAACAGTCCGAGTAATAAGAGAGACTGAAAAAATGCTTCCAGTCACTGCTTTCTGCAGTGAGTGGACCCAAAAGATATATGCCATTTCTGAATTCTGCACTGTTTCTGAAATTCCTGAGAGTTAATTCACATCAATTTGAATGTCTGCAGAAAAAATTATGGAAACTGATGGTCTCCTTGGGATACATTGGTAGCATAGTATTATTGTAGCATGGATCATTATTTGCTAGGCTTTAAATAATATAACTGTTTTAGACCAGCTTAAAGTAGTTTACAGGCCACTATGAGCTGAATAAGCCTCAGTCAGCTGCATAATTTAGTAGCAGTCTAACAGGACTGTCCTGAAGATGAATGATCTAATCAAATAAACATGGGAGAAGAAAACACTTCTGGCTAATGGAATCCCAGATGGAAACTCGGAGAACTTGGGTCAAGGGGAGAAGGAATATTAGCCTTGTTTTTACTCTTCTCTATGATCTGCTTTTAGCCACGGCTGCTGACAGGGAACTGAGCTGGCAATATAATAAGCTAGTACAGCTGTTATGAGGTTCTTATACTCTAAATATTGCATGGATTTCTGGAAAGAGGAATTAGTTATTTATCTGTCAGACTAAAACAAGAAGTAATGGGCTTAAACTGTAGCAAGAAAGATTTAAATCAGATTTTTCAGATAATTCCCTGGCTGTTAGGACAATTAGGATAATAAGCTGTTGAAAAAAAGTTTGGTCTATCCATTATCAGAGCATTTAAAGCACCTCAGATACAATAACTGTCAGGAATGGTTTGAATATAGCTAATTTCCCACTGGGTCATGAAGACAGACCAGGTGAACTGTCATGATCCATTCCATTCTAAAAGTGACACTGTGACACCTTATACTCATTTAGGCATGTGCAATTTGTTACGGTCCACCCGGTGAGGAACCTTCTGATATCACATTGTCAAGCCAGGAATCATCTACAATTTAGTATAAAAAAGGCAGAATGAATTTTTCTCCGAGGCTGAGAACATCTCAGCTAAAAAGTGGCAGTCCCACTGGGTATTTATCACAAGCAACTGCAGGATTACTACTTTAAATTGTTAAAATCTGAACCTTAAACAAAAGCATATACATATTTATTAATCAGCTTAGAGGCACTCCAAGGAGTATGTATTTTGCTGTCAGACATGCACATGAAAATATTCTCTGAAAGATATTTTTGAAAAAGTAGGTAAGTTACCACCTATATTTAACTGGATAAGCAAAGAGCATAAAGTTACATGAATACTCAAAGTACAATAGAATAATACGTATTTGATGCAAAGTGGAGAATGGAATGCTCCCCAGTGGAACAGTCTCTTGGGATGCTCTTATTTCAAGTGGAATCTCATTGTGGATAACTTAAAAATCTGTTCCATAAAAACAAAGTTAAAGTTTGTGCATCTATATTTACTGTACTAATACTATTAAAAATTAATAAGGCATATAACTGACTCTGCTGTTGTTGAATTAGAAGCTATCTTTTTACTCAGTTTTTCAACCATCCTTCACCTCTGCCTTGTTTTCTGTACAGACTGTGGTACAAGGTATTGATTTGCTATGATTAACATGATTAAAGAAATATAACCTCTGTAACTGTGCCAAAATGAAAGATGTCTCATTTATGAGCATTTATTAACATAAATAATTGAGTCTTTTAATATACTGTTGATTATAAGTGATTGTCTAATTGGATAAGTTTGAACAAATTGAATTGGGCCTTAGGCAGAGCAGTTAGCCATGGTATGTACTGATTTATTATCGGAATTTAAATTTCAATTACCTTTACGGAACCAAATGCTCACTTACAAAGCATTCTCCTTTCTTTCCACTTTCCTTACCCAGAGCATAACTGGTTTCAAATGTATTACAATAGATGTTGAAAGCAGTAACTAAGAGTGATGTGCTTCAGAGTAGGAGTGCTGGCAAAGTACTAATATCTTTACACAGAATGTATTTAACTTTGCAGTCTGATATACTTTCGGCTATGCTTTTATGGAAAGACTTATTGTACTTTATTGGTATCTCATGTTTCATGCCAAGAATTAATAACAATGTGATGCCTGGACAATCTGTAGAGGTGTTCTGAGTACTTACACACTAGTACCCCACAAGGCTATGTCAGGATTGCAAGACACTCTGACACTCTGACTGGAAGATTTCCAGATGGTGAAAATGCAAAATAATTGTTTTTAAGGGAGGGAAGGGGATGGAGGAGGTGGGGAAGGGATTTTTACTTGTCCTTTTTTTCATATAATTATTTATAAATTACCTAAAGTCACCTGAAGGGTATCAGTTCAAGGTAGATAATTCAAAGTATATAATTAATTAGTAGCTGCATTAAATATGATATCCATTAGATATTTTTTAATATTCTTTCACTTGTTCAGATGTAAATGAAGAGAAATTCTGTAAATGAAAAGTGATTCTGTTGAAAGTAATGGAGTCAAATTGGTACAGGTGAAGCAGCAAACCCCAGATTAAGACATTGCTCTTTCATAGCTATTATTTAGTAGAATTTCATAACAAATGTCATCTCAAATGGCATGTCTGTACCCTTCATAAAGTCAGTTACATTTGTCAGCATAGGAAAAAACAACATTTTCCTTAAAAGTTTTATGATGATAGCTTATACTTACTATGGTGCATTGCCTTCAATCCCATAATTATTGATATTGGTTGCTGCTGTAATCCCACATATAATAAAAGGAACTCCACCACTGATCAGGTAAAATCTGTTGAGAGATAATAACTGATATTTTAATTTACCTGACCTTTAGTCAAATAATGCTTTTAAAGTAATGGTAGCTTCTTGAAGTATTTTGTGTACACAATATTGCACGAACATTAAACATGTCCCTAAAAACAGAAAAGCAAAGAATGAAGCATTGTCATGATAAACACTGTACTTTATGGAGCAAACAGCAGAAAGCTTAATATTCAATATTTATACGGACCTGCCTTTACCATCTCTTATGTCTTTAGTAAATATAGTTACTATTGCAGTCATACGATATGGTATGCAGGGATACAGACACTTCTCAATCACTGCTATTACATTGTCCATCAAGACTAAGAGGAACCTGATAATGTGTGGGGGGCATTCTGATCAGAATCTGGCAACTGGTTTTCTATAATGTGTTATAAACATTGAGAAATTTTACAGTCATTGCAAAGCAGGATTTTTACAGAAACAGAGTAAGATTAAATAAATCAGCATTTAAATCAAACCCAGATTTAGTGTTAGAATTTCTTAACCTCACTTCCCCACCTCCTCCTGAAGCAGAATTAGAGGCCAGGCCTCGGAAAATTTCATGTCAACATTTATAGTCAATCTTTGTCCTAATGGTCTAAGCTGTAACAGAGAAGAGAAAATCACCCTCCATATTCATCAAAAAGCCCTTCCAATTTTATAACTTCAAAGTCATTAAGTATATATTTTTTTCTTCAAACTTGGCTTATTCTGTAGAGCTCAACAAATTCCAGTGAACAAGCTGCCTCCTCACAAAATCCGCTCATTCACTGCAGTTTAATGATTGTACATATCTTTTGACTTGAGCATGTTGAATAAGCTAGCTTAATAGCATATTATTATTTTTAACAAAGACATATTCAATGACATTTTTGAAATTCAGGAAATTACTAGGGTAAGCAATGAGGCATAAGAAAGTTAATCCCAATTTATCTAAGAGATAGTAAGGAGCAGAAAAATAGGAATACAGAAGCACGCATAGGAAACCGCACTTCAAAATCATCTGAAGTAGTTACATCATAGAATTTACCTACAATGCAACCTATAATTTCATTTTTTGCAGTGCTGCCACTTTTCACAGATTTGATACATGCATTTAAGTCACATCCTTATCTAAAGCCTCAGACAAGCCAGTATTTGGGTGTTAGATAATCTACTTCATATCTCACACTTTCAGAAGTCTGAAAATAGTTCAGCAGGCTGTAGTGTTCAGCAGAACACTACAACAGTGGCATCAGATGTTCTGAAAGCACTTAGCTACCCAGTGCTTCACTAATTCGGCAAAATCAACCAAATTTCTGTCCTGTCTCATAGCTAAGAGAAAGAAATACATTCTAGAAATTACATATGGTGAAGTCAATGGTTTCAGCATACCTGAGGTGCACTGTACTTATATCCAGCACAGCACAATGCCTGCTCGGTCTCAGCAAGAAAGGAATGGGATTAAAACAGAACAAACAGAAAATATAATCAAAGAAATGGAAGTTAAATTGTAAGAGCAGGAGTGCATGCTCTTGCCAATTTGTGTGAGCTCATGGATACCTTCAACAGCATATAAAAAAGAAAAAAAACCCAACACTGGAATGTCACCAAAGAGAAGAAACATTGTTCAAGAAGATCCATATACATGTTAGTTGTGAAGTAGAAAATTTTAAATTAAGAAATTTAGACCAGTCTTTCCAAACATTAGTTTCTATGCAATCATCAGTTTTTATCAATTTCTCCTTTTTCACCCAGATGATATGTTTAGGACAAATAATTTTGAAGAAAAAGCTGGAGCAGAATTGATACGGCATAAATAAGAAGTGAAGAAAATGCAAATAAATAGCTATGCTTCATACTTCTACAAAACCAAGAGAATCAAAGTGCTTTACAACAATTAATTTAGCCTCACAGCCCCCTGTATGGTTGATAAACATTATTATCCCTGCTATACAGATGAGAAAACAAGCAGGGAGAGATTAAGTGTTCAAGGTCATGCAAAAAATCTGTTTCAGAATGAAACTTAATTCCTGTCCTATGTTTAAATACAAGGCATTTCTCTGTTACTGTAAATGAAGGGACTGGACAAATTATGGCATCCAGGAGTTCATCTCCAAGCCCAAGAAACATGATTGCATCTCTGTGAGTACAAGCAGGAGCAAGAAGAATATAATCTTATCTGAAGGATCCCCTCGTAAGTGGTTCCCCCCTAGTATTCACTAATCCTTTCCAATGACTGCCTGTTACTTCCTATAAAGCCTGACTTGTGGAGGAGGAGCCTGTGGGCGCTATTCCCTGTGCAGCTCTAATACTAGCATAGAATCATAGAATCATAGTGTAGTTAGGGTTGGAAAGGACCTGGTACTTCATACAGTACTGCCTGGGCAAGTACACAGAGCAGATTTTCCAGACCTTTTGCTGTCTTTCAGCCATACAAAAGCAAAAGAAAGAGGCAATGCTCTTGTCCAGTAATGCTCATTCACAGAACAATACAATAAACCAACACTGGAAGGATGAACCTTGTACACTGAGCAAGTTAATGTTTTTCAACCATCTCCTCTCTCTTCCCTGCCCCCCCACCCCCCAAGATATTTTCTTATTTTGAAAATAATGATCAAACTTTTCCCTACACTGTTTACCTAACTTACATTTACTACTTCTTCTCATAACTATCTTTTGATTTTAAAGCCTTAAAGGTCTATATCCTTTCATTAAGTAACCAGCTTTTGTTGTCCAATAACCTTTTCTACTTCTGAATTAATTTTCTTACTTTTCTCATTAAGCCAGTGCACTTACTCCTCTTCACAAAAGAACATGCAGTAACCCAGGATCCAGAGCCAATTTCATCTAATTGTGTTACTTTTCTACCATTCAAGAACACGAACAGTGATACTCAGACTACCAGTAATGAAACTCTGTAGCAGTAGGAAGAAGCCTGCTCTGACAGATATGAGTAATGGAGCCCCCTAACGCAGAAGGCTTGGCTGTACCCAAGACAGCCGTGCAAGCAAATCTTTAAAAACTGAGAAACCACAGGAAGAAATTTTTTTTTTTTTTTTCAGCTGAAATTTGATCTTGACAAGCAGTTAATGTATATAATGCTCTAAAATTACAGGAAAACTAAACTATCTGTGGGATGATTTGGGGCTTTGAAATGATTGCCAAGCTGTTGATTCAATAGCCCTTGGGAAGTTTTTAAAATCTGCACATTGTTGTTCCTGGCCACCCAGGGATGCCCTGATCATTACGAGCAGGCTTTCACATCAGCATATATTTATTTACTGAAGCTCATTCTATCCCATCTCCACTAATATTGTTATCTAAGCTAATTAGATTAAAGCTAGCCTGGTAGGCCTCAGCATGCTGCACTTGCACTGCAGCCACAGTGCAGACAACACCTACAGCCTGAAAACCAGGCTACAAAGATACGCTCAAATGATGTGCAGTAATTTGCAGGGGGAGGGAGGAATCATGCTCATTGAACATTAGAGGGAACTCCTAAGTTCCTGCTGCAGCTGCTTGAGTCTAGTATGCACAAGAGTTTTTACTACATGCACTGACATAAACACAAAAACACCCAACAGAGCAGCAGACACAGCTTGAGGTAATGTTCCTCTGTTGACACCATGGCTTACTGTTTTCTAGCTTCCTTTCCGCAAGAACTCCTCTTGGAAGGTAAACCCTACCACAAAGTACTAGGAGCTATATAGCCAACCTGATAGAAACAGGGTAATGTTAGCAAGAATGACTGCAATAGCCTGCAGGCAGCATCCATTCTGCTAACTTAACATGCAGTATATTCTTCTAAGTTAATTTCCATAAATATTACTCAGTAAGTCAGCAAGTAAAAGGAGAGTTCTACTCAGTGATGAATTTCTTGCATGAGTGTCTGGCTATTCTCTAGCACAAAATTGTTTCCAGATTAAGAACCTTGACTCTGGAATGAATTCTTCTGAAAAGGACCAGACCTTGGCTTTGTGGGTGTAATGCAAGACTGATTTTAAGATTTTTCTGCAGGGGTTGGCAGAATGGCAGTGATTTATCAGGAAGTGATTTAATATCTTCAAATAGTCAATTGCAGACATTACTTGATTAAAATGTATGTATATTTAAAAGCATTCCTCTCTGCATGCACAAGTCTAGAAAGTTACATGTTAGATATCGAAAGATACAAGTGAAACATTAATTTATTTCCTTTTCCTCAGTACAAAAAAAGATTCATTTATTTAGCTCTACATACTGTTAGGGCACTGTTCATATAGGAGGAGATGTCAATCTATTAGCTGCTTGCAAAATAAAAATTAAAATTAAAGAGGAGTCACAGCAAGATGATTTTCTCTTTATTTTTCCTTGAGCTGGGATTTAATTTTAGCATCTTCGTGAAAATAATCCATATAGAAAATGGTCATTAACTTCTGAGCTAACCAGATGCCACAGTTCAAGTACCCAGCAGGCAGCAGATAAGTAGCTGCTCTATAGAAAGCTGAATTTATGAGCCTGATTTTCAAATTATTCTTCCTGAATCTTTCATGCATCACATCGTTTCGTGGTCCTTCTTCCTGCGAATTTTGAAGAAAAAAGAAGACTTTGTAGAAATGATGGTGCTTTTGAAAATATTCTTTTCATCTGAGAAAAAAAAAATTGTCATTTCGAATCCTATGCCCAGATCATCTTGACTTATGAACATATTTACAAATAAGATGTTAATTTTTCTTCACGGCCTTGCTGAAGAGAAATAAGTATTTCTTAAGTGCTTATTCCCTGTTTGTAAAGTAGAATATAAACACAGAGAATACACTAAAAGGTGGGGGGGAAATAATCTACTAATAATGCTAAAATAAACTTTAATATTGCAAGTCAAACTCTGAAAGGTAAATAATACCAGAATTAAGAGTTGTGTGAAAACTCTATTTAGCACCTTTATGTGACAATATTGTTATTCTTTCTGTCTGCTCACAGTCCTTTTTTTCGTTCTGTAAGACCATTCATTCAGTATGGAAGGGATTTCATTCATTCAGAATGGAAGGAACACAGATCACTGGGCCGGTAGTTGCTAATTTTTATATATATTCCTTCTTTCTAGATCTTATTGCAAATTAATAGCCTCAGAAATATTAATTAATTATTCATCATGATGTCTTTGTGAGAATATGTATAATTTCCAAGTAGAGGCAGAGACTAAACCACAGAGAGATGAAGGACAAAACCAGTAAAAAAAGCCTCTGCAAATTTGTTTGCTCAGCTTAAGATGTCCAGGCCTCCATTTGACAAAACTGGACTCAAATTTTTTATTAAAATTGGCCATGAGACAGAAGTTCTAAATACTTCACTGCATCTGCCTTTAAAGACTCATATGGGATCCTGGGCAGTAAAATGGAAGAATGTCACTGTCAGAAGATAGGAAACATCACCTATCAAATGGCCTCAAAACCACTTGCTTTTCTCATGCGAGCCCACTGCACTAGATATTCATAATGATCTTCTGTCTGTCTCAGGTGATGTCTCATGCACTGCCAACTAGAAAGTGTGAGAGTTTAGGCTCTGCTTATGGACGAAGCCAAGAGGATGTGCAGAAGCTATTTCTACTCATTTGGTTAACATCCTTCATGGCTAGTGTAGGCATTATGTCTAATTTTGTGTTTTGCAGGAATTTACAGCCTGGCAGTACAGTTGCAGTTTGCTTTTTTGCTTTACCATGACCCTGTAAGACAGTCTGAGCCAGCATAGAGGACATGGAAAAATAGAATTCAAGAACTCAAAAAATATTTAGTGAAAGTTCAGAAGAAAGAGAAGGGGTTTCATTTATATAGAGATAACCGTATTATCTCTTGGTGAGCTAGACCAACTGGAATAGCCATTGTATCTAAGGAGCAAGAAAGCAAGAGACACCTTGTCCTTTTTTTTTTCCATTTTATTGGAGAATGCTTTGGGGGCCATTTGAAATCAGAGAAATATGATTCTTGCAGTGCATTCCATGCTGCAGTTTAGCTCTATTGACTTTTAGTCTTGCTCAGACTTAAGGAATAAATAACTTCAGTCATTCAGTCAGGTTAAGGAGGTAGTCATGCTGAATGTACTTCTGAAGGAAATAAGTAAAACATTAAGCAACATGTTGGTGAAAGAGAAAATACATTTTTTTTTTTTTTATTTCTTAAATATTCTATCTATATTTTTTAAGGTTTAAAACAAGCATGGAGCTCAGGGAGAGATACTGTTTATATTAATACTTGGAGAGAAATAATAGAAGGAGAAATAAAACTCATGCTTTGAGTATTTTCTATTTGCACAACCATTTTATCCCTAGGGAACACAACAGGCCCTTCAATTCTGTTTCCACACTTAGTTTCTGGTAGTAAAATGGCTGAAACTCTTGTTCAGAGCAATTCATTGCTACTTCATTTTTCCAGGCATTTGACTACTCTAGCATAGAGCTGTTAGCTGAAATTATTCTGCAGTTCCAGCCTACTGAATCAAACACAACTGCATCACCAAGCACTGCAGTACACCTTTAGAAAGCCAATTACCATCAGGATGTACTTTCAAAGGGGAGAAAAGAACCATTAACCTATCAACCCTCATCAAGACAAGCAACAGCCTATATATGAGAATGCCATTTTATCTAATATGAAAGTGAAATGAAAAGTAAAGCATGCAAAGATAGCAATAATACGTGTTGTACCCTTATATTGTCACATATTTAATACTCAATTCACATTATATTAGTATCATGGTTTACGACTGTCAGTATCACCTTGAATTTTAAATAGAAAATATGGATTTCTTTGGTTTTACTTGATGTATTATTTCATAAAGCCTGCCAAAGGAACCAAATGAAATGAGTAGCAGAAGGAGATTTATTTTAATTTGGATCAACTGTGAAAGTCACTGACAGAGGGGTCTGGTCTATGTTCTATGACTAAATTTTGAAATCCTGTTTTGAAAAGGAGTTTATGTGAGTCCCTTATGGCAGTCATCAAAACCAACTCCCTGAATCTCCCTGTGTTTCATGTATTGTTGAGTTTGACAATTACTTGCTTTGTGCAACATTTTTTTTTCAAGAATTGCAGTAATTTATAAAATTTTAAATGCACCAGTCAGGTTCTTGTTTTAGAACTTTTACATCACCTGAAATTACACTCTTTTCAGTTTTCAATTTTCAGAGGAGGAGAACCTTTGGAGTTATTTATTTAACTACTTGGTATATTTTTGGATAAAAAATGAAATTTATTTGTAGTATTAAAAGAGATATTCTAAGACTTTTTTATTATGAACTATATTGTCATTAGAACTGAATAATTTTGATTGCATGAGTTTCACAGGTAATACGTGAAACTGTCCATTTTCTAGAGAATAATAGTCTTAGTTTCATTTTCTGATAACTTTCACCGTACATGCACAGAATGATTCAGAAGGCATTAGTGACCATGCAACTGATGTAATGAAGATAGGGACTTTACTTGTAGACCCAGGTGGCTTATTCTTAGATTTGCTCAGCTGAGTATTTAAGACAGATGTGTGCAAAAAGACAATGAAAAGAGAATACAGGAACTCCTGGGAAATATATTGAGGGAGGACACATTAATTCTGTTCTCCTAAATTAATGTATTCGTTTTCCCTTTTCTCTTATATAAATCAATGATTGTATATGAAGGGCAAAATCTTTGCTGACAGTGCCAAAGGGAGCTGAAAATGTTTAGGAGAAAGAGAAAAATGCAAGAAATACTTCAGAGATGTGAATTTCCACAAAAACTACTTTGTTAATTTGCACAGTCTTATGCAAGCCTCGTACCTTTTGATGCAATATTAAGTCCCTGTTCCAGAGGGCAGGTGATAAAGAATCTCAGCTTTCTCTACTGAACTTTTATGTGGGCACAGAAACAATGGAAATTGATTTCCTACAGATGTTTTCTTATGATTGTCTTTGGTGCCTAAAAAGGTACAAGGTCCTCTAGAGATCTTTCCCCATCTGTCTATCACTTTAGCTTTCCCATATGTTGAGATATTTATCTTTGTTATTCACTTGCCCATCTAGTCACATGAAAATTACAGGAGCTTAATGATCTCTATCAATCCCAAGTTGACTAGCCAAGTTATTAGACAAGGAAAGGCTCAATGGCAGCCACACACCTAAATAAACTGTTTCTTTAAGGAGATCATAATGTAAATAAGAATAAATTTCCATTTTTGTCATTATAGATAATTACAAGCAAAACGTGGAAGATCTGAGCTTTAATTGTTCAAAAACTAGCAGAGGAACAGGAATCTTAAATTCATTGTTTAAAAAAATATCCTGCTTTTTTTTATAATACTACCACAATTCTTACATTAGTTTACTGATTACTGAATGATGAATGTTGGTGTTACTACTTGCAGAGAGAAAATAATAGCAAGAAAGCATGGCTCCAACAAGTTAAAAAGCAATTTTATCTCTCTGCTGGTCCTGAAACATTTTAAGCATCTTATAAAGCGTGTTTGATACAGGCCATTAAAATAATGTTTTTAGGAAATATAACATTGCCCCATGAAATCTGCAATTTCTGCCAAAAAACCCTGCCTTTCTTCAATGAAAATGAAAATTACAGCTTCAAACATAATTGTATATAAAACTGCTGAATGCATCAGCTGGTTTCTGTCAGTAACAGTGATTAGGTGGTCACTATTATACAGAGTACTCTCAGAAATACTTAAAATTATACATGTTCTGGCCAACATATTTTGTGCAATATACATATTTTTAATATTAAATGGGTCAGTATTTAATATATTCACGTCCTTAATAAAGTGCTTTCTTATGAAGTCTACAGAACAATGGTAAATTTCATCTCTTTACCCAGTTTTTGTCAGCATATCCTATGCATGTTCTTAAATGATACCCAGCTGCCATACTCAAGACATATTATACTCTCTGTGGATAGTTAATACATGGAGGTAACTTTATTGGCTTTTAATTAGTAAAACTTCAAAGTATTAAAGCATTCTTACTGTTTCTGAGGGTTTTACCAATAAGGTAATAAACACCTCATCTTCAAAATATTATTAATACATCCCCAAAATTAAACAGATTTAGTATTTCAGGCTTCTGCATCTCTGGTTTTACAATTATGTGCTAATCACAATTTACTTCTACCTTCCATCTATTTAGGTAATTGGATTTAGTTTTTATATTCATATTTTATAAATTTTATATGTTATTTATTTTTATTTTTTATAGACCTAAAATCTAATCACACAGCTAGAGCAAGATGTATCCTCAGGCAAAGTGAGAGGACAAACAGTCTTGTTTAAGACATGAAGAAACCACACACTAAATAAAAATAATATCATTTTGATTATTAAATCTTCTTGGTCTACGAGAAGTATTCAGCCACAGACCCAGAGGGCCATTTAAAATCGAAAAGCAGTTATGTGGAAGATCCATGGAAACCACGAAACCCTTCTATTGAATCTTTCCAGCTACCAAGCTTTTGTCATTGACAAATCAAACCCACATTTTTAAAGAAAAGATGAAACAGTTTCCTGAAAGGAATTGTTTCTGATGTAAAAAGCATACAAGCAGGTTTTGAATTTCTCTACAGTCCATATTCAGTGCACAGTAAAGGAAGGGACTCTGTGCTTTATTTTGGTTCCCATTTTGAAATATTTTGATTAATTTTTTGAATAGTTCCAGTGCTTTTTAGGGCTTGCCACAGGTCACAAATTAAGAAGAAGCATCCCTGAAAATTAAAAAAAAACACCCCAAACCCCTCAAATATCAAAGACATGTTTTTCATTCACAAAGGATACTGCTTTCAATTGTAAAATAAAACATAAAGAAACACTTTCAGGTGAAGTCAGTGCAAGGCACAGATGCACCACAGATATCATCCTAAGATACACCCTAAATGACTTGACATAATGATCCTGCAGGCGCTACATTTTGCTTTATTTCTCAAGACTGCACGACTTAAATTTTTCAATCTAAAAAAAAAAAGTATTATGTGTAAGATGTCTGCCTAAGTTAAACATGGGGCTTCTTTTTTTTTTTTTTTTTATATTTCTGTCCTCATATTGTCTTTGTTCACAAACACTTGCTGAGAAAAAATACCTCTGTTCTTACAAAGAGCAGCTGAACAGACTAGAGTGCCTGACTCAAGAATTCACTTGCACTCCACAAAGACCAGAGTTACAGAAAATTTATGCACCAGAAATTTAAAATGTGAAGCTGCAAAATATAGCTCAAGTAAAACCCCCAAACTATTCAGATGAAACATGTCAAATTTTTTTCCAACCAGGTATTTTCCTGAATATCTATTACCTAATCACTTGTAAATATTGACTTTGATTTCCTTTTCAGAATAAGAAGACATATGAAAATGTTGTCATCTCCCATTAATAATAATACAATTTTACAGCTGGCCATATTTGGAACATGTATCTGTAGCATACACAACCACTACTTACACCTCAATGGATTCATACTGAAAAAAACAGAAATACAAAACCTATTACTTTGATTAATTGTGAATAACTGCTGTTCTGGGTAATTTGGTGGTATTCCAATGTTTTTTTAAAGCACATTTTATTACTTCCTGTCATTTTCCACTTAGGAATCCTTAGTAATGACAGTTTAATTTTCATGTATTTCAGTACTGTAGTATATTCCTCAGTTTTGCTATTTTGAAAGAAAACTGCATTTCCTTTTTTTTTTTTTTTTTTTTTTTGGCTTTACTATTAGCGGGATCAAGTAATTTTAAACCCATGTAGCAATAATCAATGTATTTGGATGTTTTTCTAGAACAATAATTAACAGCCTAGGCTACAGCCTTTACATTTCTTACATTTCATGGTTTTGGTCCATTCAAGATGAAAGCTAGAAGGAAACAGAACTAGGATGGGAGGAAGAAATAAGATCCCTGGAGATTTTAAAAACTAGATGAGGCAATGAGCTAACTCTTAAGTTGGATCTTTGAGTGAAGAGTTACACTAGATGACTTACAGATGTTTCCACCAAACTTACTATTTTTTTGATTCTATGATTAACTTACTATTCACTGTTATCTTTTCAATCATAAGAGGGTCCATCCACACTAGCTGTCAATGATGAGAGAAGGGCTCTTTAAACCTACTGCTCTTCTAGTTTATAACATTCTGTAAATTGAAACATATGCACTACTCAGAGTAGACTTGATTCACAGGTAAGTGACCATAACTTGAAAATTCCTGAAGTTAGAAGAATATCTGTCTGCAGCCAGACTTCTTTAGAAGAGTACAGTGCATTATTAAAATGTAACTGAGCCAGGACATGATTGAGGTCAGAAAGACACCCACTTCTCATCACATCAACAATGCCTGCAGCTCTGAATGCAGCCAAGAACAGTTGCAACAAAAGAAAAAATTATGCTATGTATAAAATCTATTACTGTATCAGGTAAGTTGCACATCCATCACTTACACAAGCGATCCTACTGGCTTTGGTCAAGCTCCATGTGAGTGAAGATGCCGACTTGCATGATTTTGTACTAAACAAGTGCACTCTTCTTTTGCAGAAATTAATCTGTACTCTAAAGAATCTTAGTGAAGTTTCATCCTTACAGCTTGCAAAAATAGAATCATAGAATAGTTAGGGTTGGAAAAGCTTACTTTTGGTTTCACAGAGAAAATCTTGTATTAGGATTTAGGCAATGTTATCCACTTCTACAATCTCCAATTTATCAGATATCCATGTAGCAAAGAACTTAAAATCTTGCCAAGTAAGTCTTACTAAATGTAACAAGCAGCAGTGAAGCATGAAAGCATGATGGAAGTAACTTTCCCTCTTGGTTTTAGACTTTTGGCTTCTTTCTGGAACACCTTCTCCTTCACATTCCTTTGGATGTAATTCAATATGCTAATCCAGAGTAGCAAAAAGCCTTCTCTTTTAATACTACACATAAAAGAATGATTACGGATTACTCTGCTATTAATTTATAGAAAAACTGTATTTAATTAATAACTTGACTCCATGGGGATTTAGATTTATTGATAAAAATTCAGGTTGACATTTTTTCCTTAATTCACCCTATTGAAAAGTAAGAAACAAAGGTACAATTGCATGAGTTCATGAGTATCAATCTTGATTTTCAGTTTTAATACTGAGGTTTTTTGCTGTTGTCAGTTTTAGTCTAACTAAGTTGAGCTACGGAAAATATTATATATATGATGATGGCATGAACATTTGCTTTTTCCTGTTGTTTAAAAACTGACATACACAGAAATCTATTTTTGGTGATCCCTATCCCAGACTTTAACCAGCAGCAAAAACAAAGCTCTTCCATCATATATAAAAAGGTCAAAGAGTAGGTTTCTAAAAAATCACAGCGTTTCTTGGAGCACTCAGCCAGAAGTGATCATGAAACGCTGAAAGAAAAGGACAAGCAGAGATAGAGGAGAGTTATCTTTATAAATAATAATTGAGAAACATTAATTAAAAGCTAGAAATTACATGCTATTTCCAGGACGTTACTGTGTTAGTAATGCAGAAAACATGAGATCTGAAAAGGTATGACTAGCAGTTATTGCCATCTTCACAAAACCATAAGAACATCTCATGCTCAACTTTCCAGGTCAAAAGGCTGCCTATCTTTGCCTAGCTTTGCTATGATAATTGTTATCAGATTTGGCAATGCCACAACCACAAAAATTTTTGTCTCTAGTTGGAAAAAAACATCTTAAATGCATGAAGAGGGAATATAGCTAATTGTTTGCTTATTCAATGGAAGGCTAAGAGTCTGTATAAGTAGACAAGTTTAATGTCATTCTTGTATGAGACAATAACAAGATATGTTATGCCACATTAAATAGTCCAAAATGTCTTACATATGAATTATAATCAGCATAGGGTAGCTATTCTGAAAACAACAGTGGTAGTAATTTGCCCATTATTCCTGTTCCTTATCTTTCTGATTCATGCAAACGAGTTTTATTGACATTAGGAATCCCAGGAATCCAATTCCAAAGTAGTATGCATAAATATTTCTCGGAAATGAACTCTGCCTGTATGTGTATTTTTGTTCTGGAGATGTCTGTAAACTCATGTAATATGAAGAAAAAGCAAGATCCTATGACTGACCACCCATGAGTCACATAGTTAGCAAATATCACAAATTCAGGGACCTTCTATAATCAACCTATAAAACTAATGACCACAAAAGTAAAAGACTAGCAGATAAACTAAGGCAATAAATATATCTGAAGAAATTATCTGATAAGAGAATTATAGGCATACATTTGCGGATAATGTTGTTGGTGAACTACATATATAAACTGATGTAACTACTTGTAGTAAGCATAGCTACCAGTCAAAGCATATTGAACAGGGAAATACTTCTTACATTTCATACATTTTCCACAAAAATCACATGTAGGAAATGTGAAGGATTTGAAGGAAAATATCTGAAATCTCCAATTTCTTGGCATTGCTTATAAATACTGAGAAGCAAACACAAATGATCTTCAGTAATCATAGTTTTCCTACCACATAATCAATAGATAATAACTAGGTACCTTTCAAAATCAATAGATAAATAAGTCAGGTATCTTGTGGGCTCAGGTTTTCTTTCACAGAAAACCCAAGCCAATGTTCACTTTCAGATAAACTGTTAAAATCTTGAATTATTCCCTGAATACCAAGTATGATCCAATAATAATGATATCACCTCGTTATCTGAGTACTCAATCTGTATAGGCACAAAGTTTAATCTGAACATTCTACTTTCTAAGATTAAATATTAAATATTTAAATTATTTTAATCTGTATCATTAAAATTCCAGGGAATTTACTGAATTTTATTTAAAAGTAGCAATAAGCAATAATTTCCATCTATGAATAAAAATCTTCCTGTGATTAATTATGAGTAACTCCCAGTGATTCAGTGAAAACCCATTGTCAGTGTGGATGTTCCACAGCAGAAGCTGGCCTAATTTTTTGTTGTGTTTTATATAGTAACATGGTACCTGAATAAAAATACCTGGAGGATCAGCAGCCAGTTTCTACAAGACTCATAACATTTCCAAATACTGAAGGCATATTTGGAACGTATTAGTTTCAAAGTGTCATCTGTCAGAATTTGCTTGCATAATGAAACACAAAAATTTCTCACAAGACCAACAAGGCTGTAGGAATTCAGCAGTAAATAAAGGTCTGAAAAATGAGAATACTGTTAAGAAAAATGCTTCTTTTAAGAATAACAGAATTGTAGGGTGGGAATGAACATCAAGAGGTCATCCAATCCATTCAAAAGCTCTGAGGCAGGGTCACATTAAAAGCCTATCATGACTGGCTTGGCTTTATCTAATCTGTGTTAACAAATTGCTTATGACAGTTTCCACAGCCTCCTAGGTAACTCATTTTAGTTGTCAGCTCGTCTCATAGTTTAAAATCTTTTTCTAATATCAACCTATTTACCCTTTACTGCAACCTAAACTTTTTTATTATCCTGTCTTCGACAATTTCAGAGAATGTTTTTACTAATGCATTTTAAACCTCAAATGAATGTTATTAACACTCCTAACTAGCAGTAAGGGTCCACAACTTTCAATTGATTTGAGTTAATGTATTCCTTCTTTTTTCATGTTTACAACTACCATTGCAAATAAGGAGTTAAAACTTTTGTTAAAAAAGTTTAGGATAAGGGTTTCAAGCAAAATCGTATGAGTCCAGAAAGTCAAGCTCTAAACAGAATAGGAAATACCAGTATTTTTCTGATGGTACTGACAGATATACTTTTTTTCCTTTCCCATCCTTTCAAATGTGGAACCTCTTAAAGGGATGTGTCTCACCACCAGGGAGGTGATTTAGAATCCCATTAAGAAATATCAGGTATAAGGTTTAAACTGAAATCACAGAAGATAGATAAGAACTGTTAAAATATGTAATAAATTTTTTACCTAACTTAGAATCATAGAATAGTTAGAGTTCAAAAGGACCTTAAGATCATCTAGTTCCAACCCCTCTGCCATGGGCAGGGACACCTCACACTAAACCATGTCACCCAAGGCTCTGTCCAACCTGGCCTTGAACACCGTCAGGGATGGAGCATTCACAACCTCCCTGGGCAACCCATTCCAGTGCCTCATTACCCTTACAGTAAAGAACTTCCTCCTCATATCCAATATAAACTTCCCCTGTTTAAGTTTGAACCCGTTACCCCTTGTCCTGTCACTACAGTCCCTGATGAATAGTCCATCCCCAGCAACGTTATAGGCCCCCTTCAGATACTGGAAGGCTGCTATGAGGTCTCCATGCAGCCTTCTCTTCTCCAGGCTGAACAGCCCCAACTTTCTCAGCCTGTCTCCATATGGGAGGTGCTCCACTCCCCTGATCATCCTCGTGGCCCTCCTCTGCACTTGTTCCAACAGTTCCATGTCCTTTTTATGTTGAGGACACCAGAACTGCACACAATACTCCAAGTGAGGTCTCACGAGAGCTGAGTAGAGGGGCAGGATCACCTCCTTCGACCTCCTGGTCAAGCTCCTTTTGATGCAGCCCAGGATAGGGTTGGCTTTCTGGGCTGCGAGCGCACACTGCCGGCTCATGTTGTCTCTCATTGACCAACACCCCCAAGTCCTTCTCTGCAGGGCTGCTCTGAATCTCTTTTCTGCCCAACCTGTGGCTGTGCCTGGGATTGCTCTGACCCAGGTGTAGGACCTTGCACTTGGCATGGTTAAATCAACCACAACTCTTTGCATGTGGCCAGCCAGCCAGTTCTTTATCCACCAAGTGGTCCACCCATCAAATTGATGTCTCTCCAATTTAGATACATGGATGTCGTGTGGGACAGTGTTGAATGTGTTGCACAAGTCCAGGTAGATGACATCAACTGCTCTGCCCCTGTCCATCAGTTCCGTAGCCCCATCATAGAAGGCCACCAGATTGGTCAGGCAGGATTTCCCCTTCGTGAAGTCATGCTGGCTGTCATCAGTCACCTTGCTTTTCATATGCCTTATCATGCCTTCCAGGAGAATCTGCCCCAAGATTTTGCCAGGCACAGAGGTGAGACTGACTGGTCTGTAGTTCCCTGGGTCATCCATTTTCCCCGTCTTGAAAACAGGGGTTATATTTCCCATTTTCCAGTCGTTGGGAACTTCACCTGACTGCCATGATTTTTCAAATATGATGGACAGTGGCTTAGCTACTTCATTTACCAGCTCCTTCAGGACCCACAGATGGATTTCACAACTTGAGTTTGCTTGTTTCTTGCCTTGTCACAGGCCAGTGTTTTTCCCTTTCCATTTCGTTTATCAATATTATCACCATCTCAGATGTCTTCATGGCTTCTTCTGTCCTGTGTTAATTCTCTGACTGAGCTCCCAGACTTCGTACAGTTCTCCCAAGGTCTGTATGTAGGTCTGCACTTTGTTACAAGACTCGTGCTTTGCTTTGTTTTCTTTGAAGATTCTTTGGATACATTTTTTGTGTCATTTTCACACTGATGCTCTATTTTATTCTGAGACAAAATTTCATCTCCTCATGTACTCCTCGAACTCCTCTACTTCTCAATTTCTATATTTCAGTCATTCCACTGAGTTTCTCTCATTTACAATGTATCCTGCTCTGCACCAGTAATTGTTCAACTGCCTCTGTAAACCAAAGTACTTTATAATGGTGCAAGACAAAGGCTGAAAAATCAGAAGATCAATAGTTAGGAAATTTAGAATGTAAATTCTGAGTAACTCAGCTAACTAGAATTGTATTTTTTGTATGGAAAAAATATAAAGCTTAAAGTGTTCAGTAGAAACAGCAGTGAAAAAATATTATGTATGTATAAGACCTGTTCTACAGATATGGTTTGCCTTCTTTCTACGATCATCTATGAACTGCTGCAGGAACTCCACAGTAGGTAATTTTGAAGTAATCAATCCAGAAAATGTTACACTAACCCCAACAGTCACTGGCTGGTTTTTAATCTAACATATGATAGTTCTATCTACTCCGAAAGTGATTCTTACACGTACCTTATTCTTTACTAAGAATATTAAAATTCCAAAGTGGTGTCATCGGCACCTTTAATTTCCCAGCCTGCATTAACTTAGCTGCTGTGGTTCATTTTTCTGTTTATGCTAAAAGGAAGAGTGATGCTAAACCCAAAAGGCAAAACCCTGAGCCACTGCTGTATGAGATGTAGCTTTGAAAAATGTGCTGCCTTTCACTCTACAACTGATAGACTCCTGAAGATTATTTCACTACTACAGTCTTATCAGTTGAAGGATATCTAAAATTGGTCCAAAGCCTGCTCAAATTTCTAAATTGGTCTATGCTATTTTGAAAATTGAATTAAAATTACTCAGTCATACCCCAGGAGGATGCTAACTTTAAACATTGTTACTCTAAATTGTAAGTATGATTTTCCCTAATGTCTTCTCATTTGGAATTTTTAAGGATAGCTATGTTGAAAAGAAAAGAATCATCCACAGTTCCAGTAATGGACTTCAATGATTTAGGATGCACAAGGACAAGGAGATCAGCAGAAGTATACGTGTGTTTTTCCATGGTTTCAACTCAAACCAAAGTGAATTAATCTAATGCAACTTTTCCTCCCAAAACTTTTAAGCCTTTCTTCCAAAAAGGCATAAAACAGAGATTATCACATATATTTAGCAAGAAGTGTGCACAGAAGTTGGATCTGAAGCTGAATTTACAACAGTTATATTTAAATATGCTTCAGCATATTCAATGTAATATGTGTATCTGTAGATTTCACCAGTCTTGTTTGTCCAAGGAATATATTTTTATTTTCTTAAATTTTTCCATTAGTTATTAAAAAGAATATTCTGAAATGTTACAACCATGCATTTAAAGTTATCATTAAGGAATAATTCTATAGTACACTAGTTGGTTGCCTGCACTGCTCTAGTTTCTATGACATTGTAGTTTATCAGTCTGTACAACATAGTTCAAATGTCCAGTTTTCTTGCAACATTACCATTTTCATCACAGTTAAACTGTATGTATACGAACACCCACTTAAAAGAGAGATGTCCTGTAACAAGGTTAAGATCCAGCTTTCTCACATGTCAGTTTTCGTAAGAAAAAATTAGTAACTAATATGATTCTGGCTTTATTTAAAAAACCCAAATTCTTCATTTTAAAAATTTCTTAAAAATAAATGAGTACAGTCATCCACAGATAGCCTTTTCTGTAACTGTGGTGAATATTACTTCATGCAGATGAGAATGTTTAGTTCTTTGGACATACCACGGCAATAAACATATCTGAAATTATCTTACTCATATCTCTTTACGGCTTTTTTGCATAATCAGGTTTAATCTATACGACACCAAGGAATCATCTGAGAAAATATTTAGCTCTTTCAAATCTGATAAAGTTTTCTACAAAGCCCCCACTGGAGTTTGAATATATTATCTTCAAGGATTTTAGAACTTGCAAAATATCCAATCAGCATTCTACATTTTGCCTGGAGCAGCATATCAAAGCATGGAGCATTTTATCAAACTTACTCTACCCTCTAACTTATCCAATACAATTATGTATATGACTAGCTCAAATTCTAGAAAGTGTTGAGGCAAGGAATAGTGTAACAAGAATTCTGAATTTCCAGGAAATACCTAGATGGGAGTTCATGATAAAAGCATCTGAAAATTCAATCTAATATAGTTCTGCAGATCAGCATGTTGCAGTTACAGCCTTTCAAACTTGAAAATGTCATAGTAATCATTATAAGATCCCCTGAAGCTCATAACTTTGCAAGCTTGCAAATGCCATAACTCACATAGCTAAAATTTCTAAATCCCAAGACCATAATTCCCTCATTAAATGGCCAGGTGTAATTTTCTTTTCTGGCTATGTTTGTCAATAGCTTTTGAACCACGGAGGCCTGAATACCTGACTTGCTATCATAGAATCATAGAATAGTTAGGGTTGGAATGGACCTTAAGATCATCTAGTTCCAACCCCCCTGCCATGGGCAGGGACAACAAGTAATAAGTTGACATATGTTTCTTTTCAATAACCATAAACCATTTCTTTTCATCTATACTAAGTAGCTCAAGCACTGTTCTTTAAACAAAGAGGATAAAACTTCACCTTCTACTTGAACATCTCCTAAAGATTTGGTGTTGTTGGATTTTTACTCTGGAAAGTGTCAACATCATACACATTTCACCTGTACCTTAAGTCATAAAATTATGGCGGTAACAAGATCCTATTTCTAGTTTAATTGCAAGATTCTCTTGAAATGAGATACAATCAAGGAAGAACCTCTGTTCCAGGCATCATTCACTTAAAGCATTTGATAGTGCATTCAGGTCAGACTTGAAGAATAACTTTGCCAACTATGACATGAAAACGAACTTTTAAAATTCTTCCAGTTTGAGTCTTGATTTACAAACCAGATGAAGTGAAACTAAAATAAAGCAGGTGGGTCTGTTACCATCTTGATTTTAATAACACAGTAATTCAGTCACTCGCCTTGAAGGTGGAGAGACGAAGTTCTAATCACTTCTGTTTCTTCAGATCAGCCAGGAAAAAACCCCCCACTATGACACCACACACAGGAAATGCAATGCCAGCTGCAATGAATATTTACATGGCCTATGCAAAGTGCAACAGCTTTCCCAGGGTACCCCTGACAATATATTGCTACTGTGAATCTCCTTAGTATTTTTTTTTTTTATATATATATATACTGAAAATGTTCTTGTGTGGAACAATTAATTGAAAGCTGATTTAAACATTTTCTTTGACCTAAGGTAATTTTCCCACATATGATGGAAATGCACTTAGCTTCAGGCTGAAGTTGAATAAGAATAAATTTATGAAAATGTTTCCCTTGTCACCATTTTATACCCTTTTCCACTGCAGATCTTTCAGTTACTTTGGTAGCTAGCAATAAAATGGCTTTGGCTATAATCCATGACTCCATTTGACCATATATCAGCATTTTAAGAATGATCATATTAAGTAGCTTGTAATATCAGTATGTCCCTAAAGTATCAAACCAACTTCTAGGCACCTTTAGGTTCTGCAATCCTTTTTATTCATGATGAATAGACTAAAACTGCCTGTTTTGTTTTTAAGGTTATCTTTTTTTGTCATCTCTATTTATTGTATCTCAGGTAGCAGAATCTTTCTGGTCATTCTGGCTAAGCACTACAGTCCTTTTGTTTGCTTGTTTGTTTCAGGGTTTGGGATTTTTTTTGAGAACTTGCCTAAATTGGTGGGCTGATATGACACAGTACAGTCTGATAAGATCAGTATTTCTGGTGTATTGTTACATCATTAGTTGTGTTGTATCATCTTTGAATGTCAGTTATTAAAATTGGCTTCAGAATACAGCATTGTTCAAAATCTGAGCTCTATAATTAAACCAAGCTAAAGCTATGGAATGGCTTTCATCCTTAGATTATTTTTATATCCAATATAGTATTATACTAGTTTATTTTTATGTTGAATGTAAGTCTTATTTTTGTGAATAAAACCAAAACGGCAGCTGGAAGGAAAATATGGCTTTCTCCTGTGTTCAGTTTTTATCAAATGCAAAAATTTTAAAAAAGGTATTTCAGCAATATGGCCTTTCTCTTTTCTGTGAAATATCACAAATATTGAAACAAGAAACATGGGAATAGAGATTTGCAGATAATATGTATGAAAGCAGCTATTATACACTACGGGTTTTTTAGGAACCTATGCTACTGAGGCTTTAAGTGGCCTTGCTAATACATGAGGATTGAAAAAACTTCCATTTTTCAATAATGAATCAAACTAATGACAGCAAAATTTGAAAATTATCTAAAAATATACATTGGAAAAGACAATATTCTAGACTTGATTTCCAATAACTAAAATAAGAAGTATTGATAATAATTTCAGAGACACTAGTTAAAATTCCTGATGACTGACCCTGCCCACATCAAAATATTCTGTCCTCTAAGTGAAGGATGCAATCAAGTATTTAAATTAGAGCCAACTTCCTTGAGCATGACATAGCAGATTTTCAGTGAGACTGTTTACTTACTGTACCATGGTTCATTCAACTGGTGATGACCTTACTTGCAGGGAGACATCACTTTCACTTACTCCCCAATGACAGAATTGTCTATTCTAATACTAAGGAGTAAACTACAGAGATCTCCTCAGGGCTTCTGAGAATTGCCCTGTGGCATTTCCCATTTATTTCAACATACACAAACTATAGAGAGTTCTTAAGGAATAGGCAGGTAATCCCTTGAGATAGTCAGATGTAAATTTAAACTTTGTAGAGCTGGTTAGTTATGTTTGCTGCAGGAAGGAAAAATGGGATTCCACGGATCAAGATTACAGGAATTAATATTTCAGGGCATACCATAAAGAAGAAAACAATGGACTGTAACTGATGCCTTTCATCTGACCTCTTTTTTTCTCTCTCTCTCTCCCTCCGTCTCAATCATTGTTTGATACCAGAAGACATGAATTAATGAAAGCCAGTGCTAATGAAAAATGCACTAGAACTTAACTGCATTTCAGAGCTGCTGGTGTCAAGGGGACAAGTAATGTCTGTGTCTGTCAGAATGTAAATTAATTTGCTTCATATGATTCACACTCAAGATCCAAAAAAGAACATGGCCAAAAAAATGACATGACATATTTGGCAAACTTGACATTTTATAGAGAATTTGTTATCATGGTCAAATTTTGATCCCCATTACACTGCTGTTATGCTTCAATAAATTACAGCCAACTTCTTATAACTGATAGGGGAAATTTTCTAGATCCTGACAGTAACAAAGATAATTTTCTGAAGGCCCTTTCAACCTCAGTAATATTAGAACCTATTAGTTCTTTTTATTCTAGAGTTTTTCTCTGATAAAGGACATAACCATTCTTTAAATATCTAAATATAAGAAGTCTTTAGTCTTTATAACTGGAATGTTTTTACCTTCATATATCAGTTTTCAAGATCATGAATATTGTCACATGCAACAAAAATTCAAGAGATAGCTGCTTTATTAGTAACTTTTTTTTTATCAGTAAAAATTGCCACATCTCAATTCGTGATGGAAGTCACAACACTTCTAGCCAGGCTCTCTTGGGACCTGCAGTTAGGCAAATGCAGCAGTACATAGCAGTAGGTCCATTTGTGCCCACGAGTTCATTTCAAGCTTGTTAGAATTCAGATCAAGCATCTAAATGTTCATGCTGAGACAAGCAGGGTTAGCACTGTGAGCAAAGCACTAAGCAGATGCCATGACCCCTCTGGTATAATGCAAGTCTGTAAAATCTCCTCACTGCAAGGCAAGAGGGGCAAGAGGGTCATCATGGGATTGGTTGACACCACCTGAAGGAGAGGGTTTTTGTGATTTGCAAGTTTAACATGGTTTCTCCTTTTTGCAGTGAAAGAATTTAACATAATTCAATGTCACAAAGATACTTAGCTACTGTTTAGCTGGATGCTACTGATTAATGTTCAGGTAGCTGAGAGAAATAATGAGCAAAGGAATGACTGTGAAGATCTGCTGCCACATTCACAGACTGGGAGGATGCAACTAGAGCACTATAGCATCTTGCACATCCATGTGATCAGAGTATAGGTTGTTATTACTACATTACAAACATAGCTCACAAAGAAGACCCCTGTTGTTTCCACTCCAAGAATGATGATTTGGTACTCTGGAAGTATATTGGTGATGTTCAGAAACTTGCCCATATATAAGCTCACGCAGAATAGCAGACACATCCACATATATATTGCATGTACACATCCATTAGCAGGTTCAACTAAACCACTTTGGTTCTCACATACTATTTCTAGGTTGCTCTGTGTGCAAGTTGAAGGGCAGTTTCTATAAAACAAATAAGACAGTTCAAAATATATGAAATATGCAAGCAGCTGTCTTATTCTAAAAATTATACTTCACTATTAAAATTATTCAAAGTTGAAAACAATAAGAGAATGGAATTGAAACCAGCATAACTGACTATAGGTGCTCAGAATGTGCTGCTAAAAACTGATCTAATTTGCCTGAGTTATGATCTTCCCAAAATTCTCAATGTTCAGTTTTAATAGCCACAGTACTAAGCCTAGTACATTGAATACAAATGGAAGTGCACACAATCCACTCCTAAACTGCTGTGACAGCTAGATATACAATTTTTCAAAGGCACTGCATGAGGTACTCTTTCTAGAAGCCCTACAACTTTAGTAAGAACCTTTTAAAAAGCTTATCAAAATATATTAGATATATAAACAAGATGAAGTTCAGCAGACACAATGACATCATCTGTTATCCACATCGCAGTTCATTCTGCAATCTTATTTATGCATATTGATGTTTCTTCATGACAGATGTAGGATATTGGACTCTGTAATCTGAAGTTTGCCGTATTAGTTACCTTGCAAGATGTTCATTGAATAAAAGAGGATGAAGGAAATTAGGAAACATATTTGTACCTAACCCTGAGATGAAAGGTACCTTAACTATCTGTCTTCTTAACAGTAATGTCTGGCCAAGCTTGTAGCTTATCTACTTTTTATTTTAAATGTTTATAGTGCAATTGTGCTCAGTAATCTTATTAAAAATCACAGAAGTATATATTTTTTTTATCTTTCTGGAAAGAAATAATTTAAACAGCAACTTTCAGAAATATTTTCTGCTTGTTCTGTACTCCTCTCTAATCTCTATGTGCACAGGGCACAACGTGAAAACTGCATGCATGTATCAGGTACAAAACTAATTCTACCTGTACCTCAGCTTGGGCTGATGAGAAGTTTTGTACATCGCAAGTAATAGTTGAATCTTGAATGCCCCTTTGTCCTGGCTGGCAGAATCTGACTTCAGATGAGTCAGAAGCCAAACTCTGCCAGGTTTAACAAATGTCCACAGAGGATGAACAGACAAAATTATTTATTTCTATTAAGAATACCAGAGAGTATATTTTACAGGAAGTAATTTCATTATCTGTTGAATTCAATGATGCATTAATTTGATCCACCTCATTAGCATCCAGGCACATCTAGCGAAAAATGTCAGAATTGTTAAAGTTGATTCCAGTTATCAAAGTGATAGGCCCTGAGAGCTTTAACTTTATAATTAACACAAAATACATACATCATGTATAATATGGATACTAAAATACATATAGTGTATCATCTATAACATATGTGATGTGTCATATAATATATGATTAAAAAGAGGCAATATTCAAAATCATATTAACATGAAGAACAAGTTTCAGTAAAATTACACTGCTTGATCACTGCATCTAGAACAGAAAGAAATAAACATACAAGTAGGCAGAGAAATTGAAGCAACTGTTACAAGCAAAGGTCCTTTTTTACTAACAGCTAAGGTCTTCCTTAAGATATTTTTTTTTTTTATTTTCACTGTATTGACTACTTTTCAGAGTGGATCAAGCTCCATGAAAAAAATTTGATGAGAGAATTTTTATAATTTCTTGGTAAATTCCATGTCATAGATTTGTGTATTGATTTTTGGCAGTAGTCCCCACTTACTGACTCACAAAAGATATCCTTATGTCTCATACAGCGAGTGCATATAGAAGGAATATAAAAACACTTATGTAAACTGGAAACCCAGTCTATCATATACATCTGTTACTGGAAAAGACCAAAGGAGAATAGCAAAGTGTACAGTTCTTGATGAACACATTCATATATCTGTGTTCAACAAAACCTGAACACAAGTCAATCTAGGTTTACAGACCTGAATTACTGACAAAGTACCTCTTTTTAAAAGCATCTTGAAGATCATATGCAGAAATATGCTTCATAGAACTGGTGGTCCTGACATATTAAAAAGCTTAACTTAGCCTCCATTTGAACAAATTTAATATTGTTTAGCTATCTACTGGTGTCAAATGAAGACAAAAATTAGTACTCCTTCACCTAAAACCAGACCTGGACAAACTGTGATGTTATCTCCTCTGAACCTGAGGCACAATATGTGTAAAGGCTGGCATCAGCTTATAGATACTAGAACGCTGTCTAACTAAAACATTACTTATAAATGGCTACACTGAAATGTACACAACTAAAATGGATTTTCTGGAAATATTATGATGCAGAATAATTTCGATTTAAATTTTATTAAATCCAGAGAAATTAAAAGGCCCAGAAAAATTATCATTATCATTCTAAAAAGAACAATTACTAATTATGGGTTCATCGTTTTCTTGCTTAAAGCCATTTTTAATTTTCCATATACTATGTCTATTTTCTACATGAAATGAAATTGATCCTTATTACTTTGAATCTAGTACTAGCCTTTATGAAATCATATTAGACATTTCAGTGCCTGTGTCTCTAGGACATATGGTGCCCTAAGTGAGAAAAATAACTTAGAATCATTTTACTTAGTTATTAAATGACTATACTCATGTTCTCTTACAGCTGAAAGGACATTTATAATTTCTATTACTAAAATTAAAATACCTACTGTTTACTTTTACTGCTGGAGAACCTCATCATGACTATTACAACAAAGTTTCTAATTAATCATTATTGTAACCTGATTGTCTATTGTTTTCCAAATCAAACAAGATTTGAATTTTAAGAGCATACACTATACTGGGTCCACGTAAGATGTAATAATTTTCTACCTTAACAGCCATGCTGCAGCATTTGAAAACTGGTTAATTCATTTTGCTATGAACCAGTAACCAAAACAGTGGAATTCTCATCTGTGGGGAATGTTACAGTAAATCACAGATTAGCAAAGTTAGGCACTCTCAGTGAAAATATATCCTCTTGCTTACACCTAACAAAGCTACTGTTCAATATGGCTTTTCACTGTATAAATTCTATGTTAAGTTTTATCAATTTCATCTCCAAAAAGAAAATGTTATAAAAAGCAGAAAACTAATCAAGTTAATAAAGATTTCACTCAGCGGAATCAGACAGCAAAACACAATTCATCTTCCTATAGATTTTTAACAAGTTGTGACAACCTTACACAACCATCTAGAAATGATACTTAATAAACATTTTGAGTTCAAAATAAAATAAGCTAGGACTGTTTAAAAGAACATACTAATCTGGATTTTTTACAGCAAAGGCGTAAAAATTAGAATTCGTATTTCCTGTCCTTTACTATAAAATTGAGGTCTTTAGTCTGAATAGACCATTCAGGTTTTTCCATGATCTATGGGAAAAAGAGAGGCACCTCCATAAGACAATTCATCTTGTCCTCACACAAACATTTAAGACAAATGGGAGGAATTGTTCTCTGGAAGTTCTTCTCTGTCTCAGACTCCCTCCAAAGTCTATACAGGGCAACTATATAACTTTGGCTAATACCTGATTTTTTGATAGCTACAGTCAAAAAGATGAATCAATCTTCTCATGCCTTTGGTTACAAATTCTAGTTTGTGGCAAGTTGGGGTACTTTTTCCTATGCAGACTGATTATTTTGGCTTGAAGTTTCAGCATCTCATAGGCATCTGGTTAAAATTCTTATTACATTAAACTTGCCATGCTGTCAGACACATGTTACTAGTCTGCTCTAACTAGAAAGCTGACAGGGAGTCCAGACTTTCAGTCGCTCCTGTAATAGCATTAGATCTCTGATGTGGAATGAGTGAGGCTGCTATCAGGTTATTAGGCTATCAATACAAGTGTGGGCAAGAGTTACAGAAGAATAGATGAAGGCAAAGGGAGAATCCTTGTAGAGTAGTTTCTGACGATTAAATAATGCCTTAATGCGGAAGCAAGGGAGTATTTTTTCCTCCATAGGAAACCACAGAAACATTTGAATTGTTCCTGCTTAGATAAAGGTATATGAACCTGGCCAGTACCAGTTCTGCATATTTGCATCCCCTGACTACAATTAACTATTAGCATACAACAAATATTCAGATTTGTAGATACACCTAAGTGACTCAATTCCTTATGGATCCTATTTATAGTCTGAAAAAAAAGTAAAGAATACAGAAATGAAAGTGAAAGCTTAAAATTTATCAGTTTTAGAAATACATTTAAAATAAAAGAAAAAGATAATATTCCATACCTGAGTAGTGGTTGCTTTGGATAAGAAGGTTGGTCACTGTTTTGGCATGGCTGAGGCTTTTTTGTGACTTGCTTATAAATATTCCTGGCAGTTACTCCAATCCATAACATAGTAGAGAGTGTAGAATAATGTAGCACTATGCCAACCTAAAAGTAAGAGAAGACAGTTAAACAAGTTAGTAAATGAATCAGTAAAACAAAAATTTTAGAAGACTTATACAGGCAAACATATTTTTTTAAACTGAATTTGTAAGTACGTTAGTTTTTTCTTTCTGTTTGGTTATATCTAACTAGGGAAAACACTTTCAATAAGCAGATGGAAGCTGTTATTTAATCTATCATTGATAATATTTGTGATACCAGATGGTACATTATGAAAATAAGACTGTAAAGACATTTATTTTCTAAGAACCTGATTAATTACAATTTTTTCCACCTCAATTTAAAGTGATGCAAAGCTTAGTTTATGTGCTAAGCTTTGCTAGCTTATCATAACAATGCAATTTAAAAATCAATGAGAGGTCAGCATTTTTGCTTGTTATTTCCTTCATTTTTTAGGAATATCCTGCTGTAGTTCCCTCTCAGCTGTATATAACCAAGCTTGACTTCTTGTAATGTGATCAGTGCTATTTGCCTAAAACCAGATTTCTTCAGGACATATTTTAAGGAATTTATAAACATGGCCATACAATTTTTAAAATTAAATGGCAGACCTTGGCATCCTCCCTTAAAAGGAAATACAAACTCTTAGTAGTGTTATTATAATTTTGTTTCCAAGAAACTGATGTGTTTATCATTGAAAGTAAAATAAAGTATAAACACTTTTGAATACTAACATCTTTGTTATCTTAGTAATTGTTAGTCATTACTATGGAAACAGTAATTGGAATTTTAGCCAATCTTCAATGCCTTATTACTCCAGTTCAGTCTCCATCTGATTATACAAAATGAGGTTACCTTTGAAGCAATAACCTGACACTTTGCAGTGACAAGTAAAATACTGCTATAATTGAAAAGCACACAAATGTTTAAGGAATACAGAGAATTGCTGAATAAAGCTAACACAAATTCATTATAATGATTTATTTGAACCCGTGTTCATTCTTGCTCAACTTAAAATAATTGATAGGTAAAGAAGAAAAATCCATTGATTTTGTTTATATTTAGTAAAATAGCACAAAACTTGAAGATAGCAGCAAATATCATCACTAGAAAGCCCTTTGTAATTTTTCTCTGGGACTTGTCTGACACATTAGACGAGGGAGTATAAAGCCTTCATAAGTATTGTCGCTTGAGGTAACAGAAGCAGAAATAAGAGAATAAGACAACTTTGTACCATCAGCTGGCAGACGTTGCCAGTTCAGTGGCTAGTGCTGTCTGAACTTACTTCATACGCAGCTTGACGCATTTCTGTAGGGACACAGTGAATATGAATATGAACTGGAGGAGGGAGAGCAAGTGAAAGGGGCAAGGCAGAAGGCAGAAGAAGGGAAGGAGAAAGGGGGAGAAAGAAAGGCAGAAAAATGAGAAAGAACTGAAAAAGTTCTAGAGATTGGTTAATAACTTCTTTCTCATTTCAGTATGACACTGCACTATATATTCTGTAATTATTCTATGCAAGTATGCCAGAGTCCATAAGAATATGAACAGCAGGGATGAATTCCATGTGAGAAGGCACCTACATATGAAATGATCAGCCACCTAAGTGAATAAGATTCCTAAAAATAATATGATGAAACAATTTTATTGAACTTTCAATGAGGCAACTGAACTGAACTGAACCACCACTGTATGCCACACCTTAGTCACATTACTTTTCTTCACAGTGTACTCATATTTCCATAGCTCAATTCCTTATGATATATAGTCAAATTGCACAAACATAGACAAGAGACAGAAATGTTATCATCTTCTGTTCTAATTCTTTAATAATACACTTCTTTGTCTCTCCCAAAAAAGAATGCATTTACATTTCCTGCTTACAGGAAGAGAATATATCCTGATGATAGAGGACCAGGACTGACAGACCTGAAGGACAATGGTGGCAATCTGGAGATACAACATATATGACACAACAAAAATGCGGAATTTGCAAGGGTGAGCTGTTATATGAAATTCCAAAGGAAAGGGTACCCCTTTCTTTGTGATTTTGTTTCTCATTTTTCATAACAAAATACACTTTCTGGATGAGAACTTTTACTCTTATTCATCCACTAATAATAATAGGTAAAGAAATGTGCTGTCGGCTGGAGACCGGTAACGAGTGGCGTCCCTCAGGGATCGGTGTTGGGACCGGTCTTGTTCAACATCTTTGTCGGTGACATGGACAGTGGGATTGAGTGCGCCCTCAGCAAGTCTGCCGATGACACCAAGCTGTGTGGTTCAGTTGGTACGCTGGAGGGAAGGGATGCCATCCAGAGGGACTTTGACACGCTTGTGAGGTGGGCTGATGCCAACCTTATAAAGTTTAACCATGACAAGTGCAAGGTCCTACACCTGGGTCGGAGCAATCCCAGGCACAGCCACAGGTTGCGCAGAGAAGAGATTCAGAGCAGCCCTGCAGAGAAGGACTTGGGGGTGTTGGTCAATAAGAAAATGAACATGAGCCGGCAGTGTGCGCTCGCAGCCCAGAAAGCCAACCGTATCCTGGGCTGCATCAAGAGGAGCGTGACCAGCAGGTTGAAGGAGGTGATCCTGCCCCTCTACTCTGCTCTCATGAGACCTCACTTGGAGTATTGTGTACAGTTCTGGTGTCCTCAACATAAAAAGGACATGGAACTGTTGGAATAAGTCCAGAGGAGGGCCACGAAGATGATCAGTGGACTGGAGCACCTGCCGTATGAAGACAGGCTGAGAAAGTTGGGGCTGTTCAGCCTGGAGAAGAGAAGGCTGCGTGGAGACCTCATAGCAGCCTTCCAGTATCTGAATGGGGCCTATAAGGATGCAGGGGATGGACTATTCATCAGGGGCTGTAGTGACAGGACAAGGGGTAACGGGTTCAAACTTAAGCAGGGGAAGTTTAAATTGGATATAAAGAAGAAATTCCTTACTGAGAGGGTGGTGAGGCACTGGAATGGGTTGCCCAAGGAGGTTGTGAATGCTCCATCCTTGGCGGTGTTCAAGGTCAGGTTGGATGAGGCCTTGGGTGAAATGGATTAGTGTGGGTTGTCCCTGCCCATGGCAGAGGGGTTGGAACTAGATGATTTTAAGGTCCTTTCCAACCCTGACTATTCTATGATTCTATGATTTTATATCTTCGCAGTGATGTCAGTCATGCCATGGAGATGTATTTTCCTCATTGCTGCACTCAGAGGCTGTGGCTGCATGCTCTTTTGCCCCTTCAGCGGAACCAGCTCTTTCTAGCTCTCTTGAGTCAGGAAGACATCTGAGCTCTATGCTAGAGATACGCAAGATACCAGCTCATGACATGGAAAGGAAAGATAAGGCTCAACAGAAAGCGGAACAGGACAAAGATAGTTTTGTTCAGTAAACTCACTTAATTCTGTTAGTAAATGTAAAGCTTAGGTTTATGCACTAAATGTTCAAGGTACAAATTTATCTGTGTATATATTATTACTGGATTTGTAACTCTGTAAAGGCTAAGAAGCCAATACATGGATGAAAATTAAATAATGCAGTGTTCAATTAAAACTATTTTCACCCTAAGTAGGAATTTTGCATTTCACATAAAATTGTGGGGGAAGAGTCAAGTTTCCCATTAAAAACAAGGACTATGATTTAATATATTTAAGTGATGACCCATTTTCACATAAGAAGGTTTTCCACTGACAGGCAAAATGGTACAGAACGAACTGTCAGGACATATGCATTGAAGACAGCAAGACAGCATTGCACCTAAACCTATTTAATAACTGCAGTTATATGGTAAAAGAATTTTGTTACCTTGGGCTAATTTTTTCCATTTCCTGTGTTCTTAGAACTTTTATCTTTGGGAAAAAGTACCAGCCTAGTGAATAGAAGATTATGCTTTCAGCAGTGAGAAGATGCTGTATGTGCTCTTTCAATAAATTTCAGTACCTTAGAGGTAACTTAAGTTCCACACCATGCAGTTACCATGGTAATGACCAGAACAACCATTTATGCAAAGCATTTTAGCACAAAAAGCTCTCTTGCTCAGCTTTAACTTGCACAAAATTTTCTTTGGTTTACTCTAGTTTTTAATTATTTTTTTTTTTTTCAATTGTAATCATATTTCAGATAACATTGTCCTTCCTCAGCCAGTTCTGTTTGAAAGAGGATATGGATATTCACTGTCATTCTGATTAAACTATTAATCCTGCACAGAAAGTGATCCTTCTCAGTGAGATGAAGGGATTCAGAAATTTCTTTGTAGTCTGTAACACCACTGGAGGTGAATATTTCATGATCTTAAAACATTTAGCCTTAGAAGAACCCCGTGCTCTCTTCACAGATAGAAAATTTGGAACCTGAGACCCACAAATCAGGTACCTGAGACCAGGAAAGACAATATGAGCATGTGCATCTAACTCAGTAGCATGCAAAGTCTTTAGCTGTCATTGGTTGCTTCTAGTAAAGTTTCCAGCAATCTGATGTCTTGCTTGTTTGTGCATACGGTTAGCTCTGCTCCTGTCTCAGCAGAGATGAGCAATGCAAATCTTAAATAGCATTCTTCACTTCAGACACGCTAACCTAACCCTAACCCTAACTGGCAAACTTAACTTAATCACAGTATATAAATTTTACACCCATTCTTTAAAAAAAAACCAACCACAATAGCTCAAACAGAAAGAACTGCTCTTTTACTCCTCTTCCTATGATAATGCTATATATGCATATATATAGCATTCTATATACAATATATAGCATTACAGATATAGCATTTCTATATATAATTCTCCTACCTGAGATGCGGCGCATAGCTCTAGGACCTCCTTAGTGTAACAGGATTCATACCCAAACCTTGGAAATCCAGTGTTAGTATTCTAGCTTCTAGGCTGCTGGCTAGCATGGAATGGGCTTCAGTTTTCTTTCTGAAGACTTACTGACTGACAGAAATGAATTTATAAGCAGCTTCACATATGACACTCATGGGAGAGAAGGAATATCTGAGCCTTGCCAAATTTTATATGGAAGCTTCCATTTGATAAATTGTATAGGAGGTTCTTGGAGATGTGCTTGAAGTGATCATTCCACTCAGTGACTGGCCACTAGGATGAAAAATTATGATTCTGGCTCACTCCCTAGCTTTTGTGTCTCCTGAATCTTGTGCCCCTAAGCCTATTATTCTTCATGCTTCAACATGTTGAACTGATGATTTAATTCCTAGCATCCATAGCCTCATGGCTATCATGCTCTCCTGGAAAGCAGGGGCCACAAGACTGAAATATTTCAGACTGAGGGTACAGAATCAATGCCCCCCATACATGCGGAATGATCCAGCTAAGTTGTGCCTCCTTCCATCTCATTCCCTACATGAAATCAATACGCCTCCTTCTGCTTTTTGAAGGAAAATAAACTGAGACCCTAACTCTAGGAGATGGAAGTGGCTGACTACATCATCCACTGGCTAGCTCAAGCACCTTTCTGACTAGTGTACTGGCTCTGATTAATTCCATTCTGCTGTTTGTAACATAGCCTTTGCCTCGTATGAAAAATTTTGTCATAAACTCAAGACTGTGGATTCTACAACAGCCAGCATTCAGTGACACCAAGAATCAGATTCATGGGTAATCTAAACAGTCTGTAGATATAACCTCATTCACACAGGAAAACTGAAGAAGCAATCAACTTTTCCACAGCAGCATTCTATCATCAGTTTTCTTCATAAATCATAAAGATGGCATGGCACATACACAAGTGAGGCTGTCTGTATGTTTAAATGCTTAAGCTTCTCAGAAAACCACTAATAAGTCAACCTCTATACCTCCTAGCTTTGGCACTCTGATTATTAATTTACAGAGCAATCCTCTCAGGATTATCCCAGGAGGAGACAGGCACTGGGACTCACAGAATTCTGAAAATTATTGCTGTCGTTAAGCAACAAAGGGTCTGTGGTGGGATGCAGTGGGAGTGAGTATTTGTTTAGCCTCAGTTACTAGCCACAGGAGCCTTGTCTTATATTGTCTGGACTGTTGCATCCATTAGCCCTACCTAGTTACATCAGACAATTTCTACCAGGGACCAAAGGACTGTGGTAAGACTTCTGTGTCTGCATCTTTTCTATATTTTAACTGCTGATATTATCTGTTGTTGTAGCATGGTGTCAGATAAATAAATAACTTCATGAAACTGATTAGAAGGCACGTGTGAATGGATCCGTTCAGTTTAAGTGCACATTTCTCAGCAGCTCAGTATCTAGCCCTATACCATAGCAAGAAACAGCTGTCACTGATAATGTATTTTATGAAGATACCCCTGTAGTTTATGTATTACTCATAACAGATTATTAATAACTCATTTATCTCAATCATTTCTTCATTATCACTATTAATACTGCATTGTTACCACACAATCTACGAAGTAAATAACCAAACCATCACTGTAACAACAGATGGTCATTCATGATCATGTAATTACACAGCCATGGCTGCCATACAAACTAATCTGCTACCTTCACTTGCAGGTAAAGACAACAGTAAGTGATACTTCAATTTGCTAGAACTCACAGATCAATTATGACACAATACATTAGATATAATGAGATACTCATCTCAGAATAATCTAGTAGACAACTGTGTCATTTAAATGAATACCATGTAATATACATGGGTAGATTTTGCACATAGAACATTACAGGTGGTTATAGATCTACACATGCTGTTTGTTGATGGTCATGTACAAGTATACACAAAAGGCTTCCAAAGCATCCCACTGAAAATCAGAGTGAGAACCCTTACACTTAGTGTGCAAGTTTTGCAGTGACTCTGCTGTTGGCTGGCAAATTTTGCTGTTTACACCCATTCAAGCCAATCAGAAGAGCCAGATTAGTGACAGGCAAAATATCTGGAGAATGTTGGCTTAATAAAGTACTTTACTACAGGTAAATACCAACAATGTTCATGAGATCTGGAGCACTTCTACAAAATCTGAGAGGAAGAAATATTTAAGACAAACAAATTGCAACAAGCCCTTATGAGGCATTACAGAAGACGACTGAAATTACTCTCTTTACACACTGTACAGACTCAGCCTCTGTATTGGGAGCAGCTGAAGTCATGCCCTCTCTGTGCATCTCACAGCACTGTGTCCAAAGAAAGGATGAAGCAAGAGATGTGAAATAGTCCAGTACAATGAGGGGTTCATACATCACAAATATCCTGGTCAGCTTTCTCTCATTAGCTTGAGTTACAATTAAAAGACATAATCGTACTATAAACATTCAATCCAAAGATCAGAAAGGACACAAATATTTGGGAATCATAGTTTCCAACTATCCTGTAGAACAGAGAAATATAGTATTCAGGGAATTTTTTAAAATAAGGAAATCTGAGCTGCAGAGAACTAATGTGTTGGTCAGCCTCTCACAGAAACTCAGGTGACAACCAAACACTGAACACTTCCAGTACTGGCATTTTTTTAAAAATTTTACGTAAAATGATGACTTATTCTGAAAATCTTAAGATCCATATAAAAAGAAAGAAAACAATCAATATTATGTTAAAAGACACAGTTTCAGCTTTTCATTCTATCAGAAAGAATTACTAAGGCAGATACTTACAGCTTGACATATAATTGGATATTTAATGCGATTAATTCCACCAGCAAAAACAGCAAATGTAAGAGCAGTATGGAAACAAAAGTTGAGAAGCATGTGCCATCCTTTTCTACTTATTCTGATTGTGCTGTTGAGAAATCACATTTTAAAATTAAAACACAACATATTTATTATGAAAATTGTGATTTTGAAAAAAATGCTTAATACCATAGAATTAAGTTCTCTGATTCTTGAATACCTACTTAGCAATCTATATACAGGGCAGAGTCTTATTTATATAGCTCTGAAACAAATGTTAAAAAGGTAAAATCAGTGGTGGAAACCGTAGAGTCTACTGGCAAGGGTTTACTGACAAAGCTTCCTCCATCAGATCAAGCATTTAGGGTAATAAAAGCAAAAGGCTTATTCCATAGCTTCAGATACGCAGAACTTTAACAAGACATCTCTAAAGAATTAAACAGAAGCTGAAGATCAGAAGTCATTGCATTAAGTTCACTTAATTAATATTTAGCAGCTTCTACAGTACAACACATTCTTACTTTTTTAAATTGCTAATGGTCTTTAACAGAAGTATGTAGTTAAAATAGCATTTATGTAAGTCTTTCATATAAAGGAAAACACAAGTTTTCTAAACCCAAGAAGATTTAGAAGTCCAAGAAAGTTTATTTTATCCAATGACAGCTCCCAGTCATTCAACCATACTTGGTTTTAGAAGTCAACACTGCTAAGGTAGCTGACCAAAGTGCTGCTTAACTGGAATTTGCCAGAAAGCAATTTGATGATGCTTGAGGTTTTATACTGAATCATCAAGTTAGAAATCCTAGGAACAGCGTATAGAGCATTTAGACGTACATCTCAGGAAAGATATAGCTTAGGAACAGCTTCAGAAAGGTTGACATAACCTTATTTTTTATTTCTCTGGTGTAAACCAGATTGCTGATATTACTATCCAACAGTAATACAAGTACTTAAAATTGAATTCTTACCTGTGATGGACAATGTAGGTGATAATGGAAGCAAACAGGCACAATAACATAACTGCAGTACATGCATATACCACAGGGTGCAGAAACTCCCCTGGGTACTGGGGGAAAGACAGCACTGTCTTAAAATCCTATTGAGAAAGCAAAATTATTTAACATTATTGGGCATGTGTGAAACTCTGAGACTTCGTTTCAATATGTCCTGTCATTTCTAGCTGTTCCCTTTCAAGGGCAGGAAAATAAAATTATGAACTTTTTCTGTAGACATAGTTCATGAATTTAAAATAACATTAGACTGCTCTTTCATCATCTGCACACACTTTGCAAGACAGAATTAACTGTTTTGTACAAGCAGACACATCCTAATTAAAAAAAGGTCTGAAAAAATACATAGAATGTTACATTTTCCAGGCATTAGCACTATCTGTTCCTTCTGATAACACGAACTTTACGTGCGTATTTTATTAGGATAGCAAGTGCAAAATATCAAATTACCATAAAGGTCTTTAAATGGCACATACACAGCTGCAGAAGAACCACCCAAAGAAACAAAAGACATGAGAATACATCCAAAATACTGACTGACTCACTTCTCTATTAAAAAATAATTCCCAGTCGATATATCTCCTCTGACCCAGTGACCTTCACACTTAGTTGCAAATAGTCGACTCCCTATGTCAAATCAAAAGCGGCTTGACAGCTATATTAACAGCAGAGTAAAGATACATGCATTCCTTTTGGACCTGATAGTGCCTACTGACACAATTGTTCACAAAAAACATAAATAAAAACTATTGATATTGTTGTAAAATTAACCACATCAAATTCCATTTTAAACTACTGGATCTCACAAGTAAGAAAATAATAGGAGAGCTAAATATGCAGGTGTGATGGACAGAAAGCAAAAGGAGCCCTTTACAGAAAACAGTGTATTTTCAGATTATGTGAATTATACCAAATATTACAGGTTCACTGTAATACATTAAGCCACATCTGTTTGTGGCACTATATGTCTGCAAGCAAATACTATAAATTAGACAGATAAACGATCACTTGAGTGCAAAGTTTCATCTCCTTGCCAGTTTCCATGTACAGTGGCAAAACCGAACACACATCCCAGCACAGAAAAAGTTTAAATCTGAGAAAGTACAGAATATGACAATCCAGCAAACTCTAACACTGAAAATGCTGGCATGTATTTGAAAGAAATTTTTCTTATTTGTCATTTTTAGGTTCTCCTGAAAGAAGATTCAATGCCCTGTTTCACTGAGGTGAATTTTTGCCTTTGAAGACTGGGTCTTTAATAATAATATATTTTTTAGTCAAACTTGCACACAGAGACCTGATTTCCAGCACCGTTATTTACGTATATGAACTTGTACAAGCAGTAGATGTTCATGAGTATATGCAATTATTATGTCAGGGGGAAAGGTACTGTTCTGATTACCTTCCAGAAGTGTCCTTACAAGTAACAGACACCGTAGTAGTCATTATTTTTCTTCATACTAGCTTTACAGTTCCTAAGATTGATTGTACCAGTTTCTCCAGATGTATATTAATGTCAGTTCTAAAACAGAGCAGCTTACAACATACATAAAGAAGATCATAAAAATGAACAAATAATGTAAGAACAAGATGGTGAATGTACGTCATCACATGCCATTTCTCTTCAAGTACTTCCTCAGCTTGTGTGTGTACCTCAGTTAATTCTGTCCAGTCACCACCTGCTCCCCACACAAGTCCTATTTAGCCCTGACCAGCTGACCAAGACTCAAAGTCAGTGGTATGAGTAGTCACTCATCACAGAGATACTCTTATGATGTCTCCTAGTATCTTTCGCTACTCCTAAGCCACAAGCAGAATAGAAAAGACCTCTGTCATTTTTTTTTTTTCATCTTTCTAGTGTGCATGAATATACATTCAGGATATACTGAATTTAAAAATTTCAAATAATTCTTTAAAAGACTACTGGCTCAAAACTGCAACTGAATCTCTACTCAAACACCTATTTTTGACCATCTCTTTCATTTTTTTATCTG